>NC_087277.1:9265454-9880681 GCF_015220805.1 Pogoniulus pusillus | reverse complement strand
TTGATGTTGAAGACAAAGGGATCAAGAAGTTGAAGTGGACTGAAGGGGAAAGATTCAGTTTTGCTAGAAAAGAGAGGTAAAGTAGGGATTTGGGAGTAGAGCCCATTCACTAAATCCATGGAAAGAGCAGTTATCTTCAGTCTGAAGAGGGTAATGAACTTGAAGATTATAGTCTTTTATTAAAATATTCCTTTTGCTGGCATGGACAGAAATATGAAAGGTGTGTGAGGGCTAGGAAAACCCTTGGAAAGGGAGAAAAATCCTCTATCAAGGGGACGTGGCACTTGGTGCCATGGTCTAGCCTTGGGCACTGTGGTAAAGGGTTGGACTTGATGATCTGTGAGGTCTCTTCCAACCTTGGTGATACTGTGATACTGTGAAAGCAGGTGAATTTGTAGAGGGCTACACTACTACAGGACTATACTGTTACACAAAAGGAGTTTATAGTTCTTGGTTTGTGCCCCACAGGGATCTGATTACACCTAGAAAGACTCCACCCACACTAATCCTTCCAAAGACCACAAGCAGGGTTAACTATTGCAATGTAATTCGTGCCTAGATCCACACACTCCACCTAGGAAACAGAGAATCTGAGCTGTCTTTCATTTACGCTGCTCTAACAGTACAAAGGAGCCTTAAAAACAAGGGAAATGTAAAAGTTCTGCATAACACTGAGAATTTCAGTGTAGCTCCAGATCATGCAGGGAAAGCATGACAATATTAGGAAGAAAAGCCTCAGCAGAAACCCCTGAGATAGATGGCTGGGCACATGCTGAGTGAGATTTACATCCTGCTGCCAGCCTTGCTATGCTGGAGGCTTTCAGTAAGCGAAAATTTGTGTGACACTATTTATATTCTTAAGAGGACAGTAGCAATGTAACAAGTCTTGTAGAGTTTTGGGGAGGCTGTCATTGTCCTTTGAATTCCTCTATACCAATTGTATCCTCCCACCTAAACCAAAAAAAAAAATATTGGCTTATTGAGTACACTTCAGCAAGGAGAGGGAACTGTGCTCTTTCTACTTGAGAGGTGTCACCAGCAAGAGGAAAAATGGTAGACTCCAAAATCAGTTTCTTCACTCTAGTTGAAGTGAGAATAAATAGTAAAGAAATAAATAACCAGGTGAGATTTCTCTCAAGATTTCTTCAGATAACATAAAGTTGTCTGGAAAGATCTGGTTTTCCACTCTACCCATCAAGAATGCTGAGAGATGAATAGCAAAGAAGTAGTGCAAAGTGTTCTGGTTGCCTGTGATTATCAGAATCAAATGTAGAGGTAATCACTAAAGTGTTTAGAGGAGTCCTATGGATTAATCAGTGGTGATTGTTCTTTAGATGTCATATCCAAAATCAGCATCTATTTGTCTTAGGATCTCAGCAGAGCATATAAATCCCAGAGAAAAGCAGATCATCCATAATGAGGTGCCTACTGTGAGCTCCCCAGCCTTGATGAAAGGCCACCAGCCCCTAATGCGCTTCTGCTGAAAGATGGAGATCTTGTTTTCTTCACTTGCTGCCACAACTACTCCTAAGTCACAGCTCTTGGCTGTCTTTGCTGCTCGAGGGAATCCATTCAGGTTCAGTTCAAGAGTGCCTGGAGGATGAAGTGACAACGCTCAGAGAGCAGACAGACACAAAGGCATTCAAACGGCAGCTTCCAGATAAGATACATGGAGCAATGCAAGCAGCTTGAAACCAAGCTTCACAACTGGAGGTCTTTCTGTACTGTGAATCATTCGTTTGGATTGCTCTGGCACCTGAGCTCCTAATCATGCCTTCTCCAAGAAACATGTAAGTTTACAGTGTGGTGCTTTAGAGAAAGAAAAGCTGAAGTTGGGGCTCAGACACCACGTTTACAAAATACAGGCCCAGGGAGACCTCAGGTGCAGTTCAGGCAGATCCACTGCATACTTACCCAAGAAATCATCTGAAGAGAGTCTTTCGAAGTCCCACACCTGAAGCACCAGCTCAACAGGTATTTTGCGCTCTGTCTTCTCCAAAGAAAAGATATTTTCTCTTTTACTAACCACCATTTGCTTCTCTGCTGGGAGGTAGTGAAACGGGAACACAAAGCGCCAGTTGAAGTTGCCCTCTCCGGTCAAGGAGTTGTAGTGTACATCTGTCTCCTGCTTGTCATCTTCCAGGCCCTTTATCCACCTATGGCAAGCACATAGTGGAAAGCACTGCAGTCACCAGGGGACCTTGAATTGTGGTTGTGGTTACTTGGTTACGGGCATGATCCTTCACTAACTCCTACCTAATCAGTAGGAGGCAATGCACAGTTCAGGACTGTGACACACAGCAGCAGCCCTGGTTCGTGATCTTGGCCACCTCACAGCCATGGCACAGGCTGCTGCAGTGGCCAGCAATGATCAAAAGCTGAGAGTGAGAAAAGGATTTGCTTTGATCAGACTCCAAATTGCTAGTTGTCTGTTTCCTATTGGCCAAGATATCTGTCTTCTCTGAGACGGGTGAAGACAGAATCAGTTGTTTATCCACTGCTGATCACCCTGCATCCGTGTGCCACACAAGTAAATTCTGTTTCCATGTCCCAAGACTGATTTTAGCACTCAGTATTAAAGTCTAAACTGATTGTAGCTGGTTCTTGCTCTTTTGAAGACAAGTCCTTGAATAACTTACCCTTTTACATATATATCACTTGATTTTTGCCCTGTAAAGATATTTTCATCTTCTAGGATTACATCTTGTGTATTCCAGATTATTACTCTCAGTTCATAACTGAAAAAGAAAAGGAAGTAGGCCTGTTTATAATCAAGCTCTGGTCAGACAATGTAAGCCTCTATCAAATCATGCTTTTATGAAGTGAGAAATGATGTATTTGTACAAAACACCTTAAATGGCATTGGCCTCAGGCCTCTTCTATTTACAACAGTCTCATGATAGAGTGGTAGCTCCTCTCAGCTCTTGTAGTGTGCTGGGGTCACTGGGAAGGACAATTCCTTGCTTTTTCTGTGTCTGGTTTAATTTTTTCTTCACAAAAGCATTGCAGCAAAACAAGGTAAAGTTGATCTCAACAACATTATCAGAACGGTCTGCAAAACAGCAAGCAGCTTGCTGACAAAATCAGAGCTGCCTGAAAGATAACTTTCAGAAGAAATGTCTAAAAACATTGTATTTGCTGCAACCCAGTGCATTAAAAGGGAGGAGAACCACTGCTTATAGATATATGTGTTCAAGCAAGCACAGTCACCTTTAGAAGCAGTAGGAAAAGGAATCAAAGGTTTCCCATTCTTTCCAGTCCCTATGTACTGCCATTTATGGCCATCCAAAACGCAGGAAGCTTGAATTGAAATACAGTGATGCAGGTGACAAAAAAAAATGGATGCTCAAAAAGATAGGTGTGCTTTGAATCATTGTGTGGACTGCAAAATACAAACCCCCAAACCTATGTTTGAGAACACCAACATGTATGTTGCCATCCAAACAGCCTCAATCTCAAGTGTAAAGCAGTTTGGCCCAGTATTTACCAGATATCCTTGGTTGTAGAGCCAACCATGACAGCCAAGCCAACTTTTATCTGTAATGCTCCAGCAGAGCCTTGTTCAACTGAAGATCACTGACAAAGTAGTTGAAGCCTTATGGAACCTGTAGACTGTTCTGCTGTAGAGCACGTGCATTTCTCAGCAAGGTGAGAAAGTGTTTGCTTGCTTTCTATTTTGACAGCATTTCCCCTTGCCTTTGTAGACTGCAGAAATGACAGCAACGATTTAGCTTTGTCAGCAAGATTGTTTTAAAGTCTTTTTGGGCAGGAAAATGTTTGTTAAGGAGCTATATAGAAAGTTCTAGTCTGAGGAAAGTAATTGCTATGTAGACAAGTCTGTCAAGTCTTGGCTTTTGGAACAGAAAAGGAAATGAAGCTGGGGTTTATGACACTGTTTTTTGCTCAGACATAAACAATACAGTAATAGTACCTGAGGCTTCTTCAAACAAATTTCTCAATAAATGCATTGCAAAAATATTGGAGTAAACTAGATACTGGATGGGCTGAGAACTCTTGCTTGGTTTTGCTTCACCTACAGTCAATTGCTGTCTACAACTACCTGAAGGGACATTGTAGCCAGGTGGGGGGTGGCCTCTTCTGCCAGGCAACCAGCAATAGAACAAGGGGACACAGTCTCAAGTTGTGCTGGGGTAGGTATAGGCTGTATGTTAGGAGGAAGTTCTTCACAGAGAGAGTGATTGGCATTGGAATGGGCTGCCCAGGGAGGTGGTGGAGGCACCGTCCCTGGAGGTCTTCAAGAAAAGCCTGGATGAGGCACTTAGTGCCATGGTCTAGTTGACTGGCTAGGGCTGGGTGCTAGGTTGGACTGGATGATCTTGGAGGTCTCTTCCAACCTGGTTGATTCTATGATTTAGCTTGAAGAACTATGTGTAGTGTTGCATACAAAGCAGCATAAGTATCAATATAAAATTTGAGAGAAGACTATTCCAAATCTCATTTAGCTGTGGCTGCATTACATGTTTCTGGATCTTATCTTTGAATTACATCTGGAAGCCCAATAGGTGTAATACTATTGAAAAGGATTAAAGATCTAAGGCAGGGTCAAGTAAGCTATCTAGCTGAAAGAGGTAGTGAAAGCAGAATTACTTCTTTCAGCTCAATGAGTGGATGACAACAGCAGAATTATCATGGACAGTTGTTTCTCACCACCTGCAATCTCTGTATGACAAAGGGCTATCTTTCTAAAAGAGGTATGTGATAGGCCTTGATGAAAAATCACCAATATTTCCTTGAGTTGTTTAATGGAGGAGATCAAACTGGACATTCTTGTTTGACTTGAAGTCCTGTGAACCTAAGAAAACTTTCCTTGAAACACAGAGGTTTGTTGTGATAGGTTTTTTTTTCCATAGACTTTCCCAGACACTCTAGAAAGACTCAATCTTTGAAGATATATGCCACTGCACTGGGAGGAAAGCACAGAGCATTACCCTTTGGGTTTTCTTGGTGAAATGTCCACTGGGGGTCCTGGCAGAGGCATGTCGTTAGGAAACATGTCGACCCACATCTGTACACGACCCTGGAAAAGAGAGAGAGTCTTTGAAAGATTAAGAGATGTAAAAGGCTCTACAATTAATTCTGGCATCCAAAACTACTACGTCCTCGCAACCAGCTCACTGTCCTGTAACTATGGTTTATCTATAAACTTACTATAATCCTTTTTCTCCATACATATATTCTACCAGTTTCTTGGGAATGTGATAAAATTGGAATTGAGCTCAAACATTGGCAACTTCAAGGTAAAATCCATATTGAAATAGTACGTGAGGAACAGGGAAGAAAAAGAGAAAACCAAAGTGCCATGGTCTAGTTGACTGGCTAGGGCTGGGTGCTAGGTTGGACTGGATGATCTTGGAGGTCTCTTCCAACCTGGTTGATTCTATGATTCAAAGTCTAAATACAAGCAGAGATTGTGTTAGTTCAATAAACTAAAGCATTGGAAAGAATGAAAATGTGCAGTTAGACCTTGTGTGACTAGTGTGTATTTAGATAACTGGCTCTAAACACACACCTGTGACAACTCCCAGATGAACACTATACAAAGCCTCACATAATGGTGCAACATTTGGATGCTGTCTCATAAGTTTGCAGGTACCAACAGAAACCACAACTGGAGGAAAGGAAAAGTGCTCCTACGTCTACCATCAGCACAACCTCTGAGTTACTCCACCTGTTCCAAGCCTGGCTTATCCTTATGGTACAAAGGCCGAGTCTCAATGTGCTCTGGGACCAGTTTGTATCCAGCTCCAGTGATTTCTTCCCAAGCATGTAAAACCTTTAAGGAGAGATGTTCATATGATTCAGTTGGCTCCTCTACAGGAAAGAGGAAAACAAAAAGAACAAAGAGAGATGAATTCTAATTTTGAACTCTTGACAATATGTTCTGTTAGTTATTCAAGATGGTAATTAAAATTGTGTTTGAGTTAAAAAGATTTTATTTATCTCACTTAAGTAAGAAGGGTCTTGTGATACATTTAGTTATTGTAAATAGGGGCACCCACTGGGATAACTAGAAGATTAGCACTTAAACAACAGTTTGTCTGTAAAATAGAATCATTTCACCATTACCTCAGCAGTTTCTAAACAGGACTATGGAAGCAGCCTTTCCTCTTGTAAAGGAAAACTGCAAATGTGAAGCCTTTCTACAGCTCATGAAAAATGAGGAGATTTGAATTGTAACAGAGCTAAAAAAAATAGGCACTAATAATTACTTCTACACCTTATTTGCCTTATGGAAGCAATAGCAAAGACCCTCCTGGAGAACCAGTCACACCTCAAGGGAAGAGGGTTGAAGACTATGGGCAAAAACATCACCTCCTGACCAGCTCAGCTTGGCCACTGGAGGAAGTGAGATGCCAGAGAATGGCACACAAGGAAGGGTGACTTTGCTATCTGATTTGGACTTTGCCATCTGATTCTCTGTTTCCATGTGTCTGATTTCCATCATCTTGTCTGATACTGGTTTATCTGAAACTCATTTTAGTGAGCCAGAATTTTGATTGAGAGATCCTGTTCACTGGTAGTCAAACAGCAGTACTAGTGCCATTAATCTCTCTGAGGCCAAAAATGGATCAGTTTTTCTCCCTTTAACAGAGCTACCTTAGCAGCCTTCCTTTCAATATGGGAATTATTTTGAGGGGCTGTCATTGGAAATTTACTCAAAGATCAATAAACATAGGTGAGAGAATAGAGAGAATAAAAATGTTGCTGCCAGTGTCCACTGTCGTCTCCAAGACCAGTTCCTTTTTTTCCCCTCTTGAGCTGATCCAAAGTGTTTCCCCAACATCTACCATGGGGATCTCAGATTATCCACAGTAACTCTATCATCCAACAGATTCTCAGCAATTAAGCTACAGTAATATCTAATATAAAAACAATCTCCACCACCACAGTAATAAGAACATTTCAAAGCAGGGCCAGGTTCCAGTAATCTGGCTTCAGAGTGCTCCAGCTCCAGCTGGGGCAGGTTTTTGGTACAGTTACAATGCAGCTGAAGAGTGCTGAACTACTTCATTACCATTCTCATCTTCTGTGAAGACAGTCTGTCCCTTAAAGACTTTTGTTCCTACTTGTATCTCCCCTGGTCGCATGAAGGGTCCTCTTATTCTGTATTCCTTACACAGCTTAGTGAGGATCTCACTTGGCTTGGTTGCATCTCGCCAGGCATTGTACCCTTCTCTGCAAGGAAGGAACAGAGAATGAAAAGGAACAGCTGAGGTTTTCCTTCATGAAAAATCACTGGCAAACCAGGACTTCCCATGCAGAGATTTGCTTTGCAGTCAGTGGCTCTGATATCTACTCAGTCAAATTTTTCCTTTGAATTGCACTACTTACTTGAGGAACTGACTCTGTCTTCTCATATCCTGGGGCCAATCACTCTTTATACTTAAAACAGAAGTTGGGGCAGCCTTCTCCATAGCTTAAAGCAGCCCAGACATTGGCATGCTGCCTAAGAAGAACATGACCAGAGCTCATTCCCTGTTCTACCTAAAGGATTCAAGTCTATGTGTTCTACCTTCATTTAAGGAGATTTTTTTGGTGCCTCTCACATGCAGAGAAGTGGAGATTTTCTGAGACCTGGAACAAGCACATCAAGACAAGCTTCACAATGAAGACTGAGCTGGCAAGGTGAGTATTAGGGTTTGGTCTGTACTCTTGGATTGTTTTTTCTTGTAGCCTGCCCTTTGTAGGTAAACTAGAGAAAAATTAATAAGAAAAGTACTTCAAATCCAAGTCTTTTAAGTCAGTGCCCCATTCCAGGGTAATGGAGTTCTTTCAGTTTTACTTTCTCTGCATGAACCAATCTTTGTAGACACTGTCCTTGAAAGTGCAGCTGTATGACATGGGCCAGAAGCTTTGCACCACTGCCCTAAGACACAAGCCATCCCAGCAAGTCCTCTCTGCTCCCACCCCCCAGTCCCACTGGCTTGCTGCAGTCACTCCAGTTGCAGCTGAATACTGGAGAGCAGAGTAGATCTCAGACATAGCTCTTCTGACAGATTTTTTCCCCCTATTTGCCTTTGTTATCACTCCAAAGGCAATTAATTAAGCGGGTATGTTCTACCCAGACTGATTAGCATCTGAAATGCTTGATGAACAAGCAGAGTTGTTCATTTCAAAATGCCCACTTCCCACTGAGGCTGGCAGCTACCCAAATCCACTGCTAAGCTCTTTGGTGAATTTTAATTAAAATTCTTCCTATGACACCTTTATACTGGTGAAAACATAGTGTTTAGCCACATCTGGAACTTTTGCTTCAAGTCAAGTAATTCAGTGAGTGATCTGCTGCTGTCTGAAGAGGTACTTACATTTCATATTGACTTTGTAACCCACAGGTAGCTCGATGCCTGCTGTAGAAACGGTTTTCCAAGTCAATTTTAGTCTCTCCAATGAGATCATCTGTTCCCACAAAGTCATGGTCGTAGATCAGGACTGTGAGCAAGGAATCTTTGGGGAATGTGGCTTGGATTTCAAATGATCTGCAGCAAAAATTGAGACCTATATGCCATCAAATCACTTTTGAAATCTAGGAGACTAAGTTAATGAACAACATCTAGATGATACCTCTTCTAATAAGCAGTGAGAGGTTTTGGTAGTGGTTATTGTTTCACTGAAATATCTGAAAGTACTGGAAACAGAGTGTAAAAGTATTTTACCTTCTGCTTGCCTACCACCTCCTCCAGTTCTAAGATTGTTCCTACTTAAAGTAGACAGAGCAATAGGATGAAGCAATGATTTATCCAAAAACCAATATAGATGTAAGCATGAAAAATACAAGGCTAATGAACCTGTGTGTATGAGTTCTCACCTGTATTTCAGAACCCCCCCAAAAGGGACATCTCTGTCTTTTCTGAGTTGTTTGTTTGTTTTTCAGGATTTCCAAGTTAAGTACTGAATATAGAAGTCTGGGGACATCCAGCAAAATGATCACACAAAAGCTATAAACAGAAGTAAAGACTGGATCTCTCTTTCTCTCAGTGCATTTTCAAGGATAGGAATTGTTGAGATGTTAAGGGCTAAAAGTGATTTTTAAAGGGATTTGGCAAATTAGTTGAAGACAGGTCACCCTCCTTTAGCACAACACTGACTCTAGTTTTCTCCAAAGCACAGGTAAAACTGAGCTTTGTCTCCTACAGGACAGGTTTTGTCCCTCTTCTCAAAGTGGCCAGAGTCCAACTTTGTAGCAACATGTTTTGGACCAAGTGAGGTTTGGAGAGTCTGGAATTGCTAGAGGTTGGTAGTGCCATGCTGGACAAGTTGACCACAACTGATGCTGCTGCTGTGAAGGAGCTGCTGGTTCTCTCACCCCAATGCTGCCACTGGTGACAGCAGTAATAACTATCCAAAGGAACAGCCCATTCCTAACTTTGTCTAAAACAAAGGCACTGCATCTCTCATGGCTGTGATTTACAGTTTATCATATTGACTGTTCAGTTTCAACCTCAAACAAGAAAGAGCTTAAATCATGAGATAGCATGCTATGGAGGAATGAGTCTGTTCCTGTCTTTTCTCCGTACACTTTTTTCTTCAAGTCTCTGCTTTTGCAGTCAGGATCATAGAATCAACGAGGTTGGAAGAGACCTCCAAGATCATCCAGTCCAACCTAGCACCCAGCCCTATCCAGTCATCTAGACCATGGCACTAAATGCCTCATGCAGTCTTCTCTTGAACACCTCCAGGGACAGTAACTCTCTAACACAGTATAGTTTACCTTTCTTAATGTTCTTACAAACTAACTCCATCTCACCTTAAAAAAAAATAACCTCCTTAAAATTGAGAAACTTATTGCCAAAAAGCTCATAAGTAGCACTGACAACATAAACAAGTAAGTAGCACTGGTAATACAAAGGTGATGTTTACAGACAGCTTGTCTCTGGGTCCCTGTTCAGAAGGCTGTGTGGATTTAAACATCCTGGTTTTCTGTCCTAGCCCTAGACATCATCATAGAGCAAACACATTGTAATAGTAAAAGAGTAACAGCAGTAGTAGTGGGAGAAATTACCCCTGAATAAGAAAATAAGCCATTACTGACCTTCCAAATATTGGATTTAGCTGCTTGGGGATGTAGTTTTCCCTGTCTTTGATTTCTGTGTTGCCCAGTCTTAGCACAATGTAGGGATCTGACTTGCCATCTGGATCAGCTGGGCTGAGGTTAAATGCCTGTTAGGGAGGAAGATTGTGTCCTCAAGAAGCTTGCTTAAATGCAACAAGGTCACAACACTTCCTTCCCACTCCCAGGTGTTCTGGAAGTGCAGGGGCTTCATGTGGTATAAAATCACAGAATCACAGAATTAATCAGGTTGAAAAAGACCCCTGGGATCATCGAGTCCAATCTATCACCTAACTATTCTAATTAATTAAACTGTGGCACTAAGTGCCTTATACCTCCTCTTAAACACCTCCAGGGATGGTGACTCCACCACCTCCCTGGGCAGCCCATTCCAATCCCAATCACTCTCTCTAGGAAGAACTTCTTCCTAACATCCAGCCTAAATCTGCTGTGGTGCAATTTGAGACTGTGTCCTCTTGTTCTGTCGCTGGGTGCCCAGGGTAAGAGTCCCACCCCTGCCTGGCTACAGCCTCCTTTCAGGTAGTTGTAGGGAGCAATAAGGTCTCCCCTGAGCTTCCTCTTCTCCAGGCTGAAGAACCCCAGCTGCCTACGGTTCCCTGGGGAAATCTGGCATTCACTTTTGTAGGGTAGAGAGAAAAGATGGTCTGGAGTACAAGAGAGTTTGCAAGGGTGGAACAGATACTAAGAATCCCACCAGTAAGATGGAAAAAGAGATCGTAGAATCAGAAAGGTTTGTGTTGGAAGGGACCTGAATGATCATCTAGTTCCAACACCCCTACCATGAGCAGGAGCACCTTCTGCTAGCCTAGGTTGCTCAAGGCCTAATCCAACCTGGCCTTCAACACCTCCAGGGAAGGGGTGTGCACAGCCTCCCTGGGCAACTTGTTCCAGTGTCTCATCACCCTGGCTGTAATGAATTTCTTTCTAATATCTAGACTGAATCTATCCACATCAAGCTTAAGTTCGTTCCCCCTCCTCCTATCAGAAACAAAAGAAACATCCAGGTTATTTGATGATTAAAAGTTCTTCTCTCTACTTACTGCCACAATATAAACTCGAATGAGGACTTTGACAGAGTGGTTTGGTGGTATCCCTTGCAGAATGTGGGGCTGCCCTCCGTCCAGGAAGCTTCCATCCTTAGGACTTGGGTATATGCAGAAGGAGCCCTGTTAACACATGGTCTGTTATCTCCCTCGAAAACAGATCATTTACATAAAAACCCCACTGCAAATGAAACATCATTCATGCAGCCTGTGCTGCAGCACATGCATATATCCACAGTTCCCTCAAAGGGAACACAGACTTCAGCACACTAAACATCATCTTTTAAAAATGTCTTTGCTCTATAAACATGTTCCTGTCACCACATCTAGCTGATTGCAAGAAGTACTTGCAGGCTTTTAGCATTCTGTTTCATTAAAGGACTAATACCTGCATCTGTTCTCAATCTACTTTTCTTAGGATTTATAGTCTGAGAATAATATTTTGCCCCTAACTGTATATTTACAGATTGATAATTCCACTGGGTTAGTTTTACAACACCATGACTAGACTCCAACTGTATTTTTGCAGCCACCACACAACCTGTATAAATCAATATTGACTTCTGCTGCTCAGTAGCTCATACTGCTAAAAGCAACTAGCAAGCCATTTGCATTGCAAACTAATTGAGGTAGCAATGAGTTTAAGCAATTCCTCTAAACTAGAAAGTGCTTGAAATGCTACTAACATTATTCTTGCTTTGAACTGCGGTGTTAATTGTTCAGTCATGCTCTGATCAGGCTGTGCAACTCTTTAGAGCTGGAGTAGCTGTAAGGGCCTCCATTTAAATGACTCCAAACTACATTTAAGGTGCTGTAACTGATAATGAGATAATAAAGTTGTATTAGCATAAGCTGGATTATGCAATATATCCCTTTCCCCCTTTCTGTGATTTAAAACTTTCTTGTGATTCCTTGTTCCAAAACAAGAGTGAATGCCTGGCGCTGGATACTGCTTGCATCTATCAAATAATGGGAAAGAAAAAACAAGACTCTAGATCCAAGAAAAGAGATAGTTCTATTTACAACAAACTGTCAATATCTTTTTCTTTCATCTTTGGTATGCCACAAAGTCTGTAAATTATTCCTCATTTAATCAACATCAAAACTCACCTTAAATTTTCCTATTATTCTGTCTTCAGAGTCAGCATGGACTTCATCATTAGATTTTCCTCTTAGAAGCTGGAAAGTTTTCACCCAGTCCTCAAAGTTATTAAATTCACTCTCCAAATCTCCTTCATAAATCTTTGAAAATAGGAGAATACTTTTGTGTGTGTGGTGCAGTGAATATAGCAACTTTTTTTATTACAGGATGACTAGAAATCCATTTGGGCTCAAAATACAGATTTTAATAAAACCAAGGTTTTGCAAAAGTCCTTGAGGAAAAAAAAAACTTAATTCCCCACTTAAAACAGGAGCATTTTGTCCTTAACCAAAGTCCTGCCCCGTTACTAGAACAGCATGTTAATGCAGTAAGCAGACATGGCTCTAGAAGGGTCAGAATGAACCGGAGTGGGTAAAAAACAGTGTAGATGTGCTGGGTCTCATTTCTGTTTCCTCTCCACAGTGTGCTTTTGATGTACTGACCCATCCTGTTATGTTCATGTGTCAGAACACGAAAGCAAACCTGACAATAATAAAGTTTTGTGGGGACAGAGCTTTAGGATAGGTAAATATAACCAAATCATTTTTTAAAGGAGGAGGTTTCCTTCACCACTCTCCCCTTGTAATTTATCATGTGTTATTTGGTGTGAAATACAAGGGCCATGCCTTAAAAAATGCAAACAGCACTTTCAAATTCCCCTTTATTCAGCTATAATCTGAACCAAGCAGGCCTAATCTTTTAAGGCCTCCTCATCTCTCCAGTCATTTTGCATGATTTATAGTTTTCTTTTAATTCCTTCTATTGCTACCCAACTAAATCTAATGTGAGCTGAGTATCACTCTCTGCCAGGGAGGATGCACTGGCAATTGCAGGGATGCTTTCCATGCACATTTTTAGGTAGTTCTTAATAGGCTGTAGTGTTTCCAACATGAAATTAGGGATTTTCAAATTCAAGATTTTGCATGTGAACAACAAAACTGAATTGTCACTAGAATCTCTCTGGGTGTGTCAGTACTGGTCAGTTTAAGGGCTAAGGCCAAGTAGGTCACATCTGCCCTGTAAGGCTGTGGTTTCTTCTGGTCCACACACACTGATGTGCACCATTGTTATAGTTCTGTGTTTTACTCATTTTAAAGTGTAAGGAGGGTTTGCTAAACTCAGCTGCTAATGTCAGACCTTGGGGGGGAGAGTAACTAACAGCCTTAATTCTCTCTTACCTGCAATGTTGCTAGGTTTGGGGTTCCTTTTTGTTTCTTTTTCAGTGTCTTATCTTTCTTCTTTTTGTCTGGCTCCTCTTCTATTAGCAATGCAATGTGGTCAGAAATCTGCTTACCTGCAGAGATTTCATGACATTGTGCAGGTTTTAGTGAGATAAGCATATAAACTGCTTCAGATAAGGATGCAAAATACATTTTAGAGCCTCTTTGGCTCCTTCTCATTCATTTTTCTACTACTAAGAATAGAATCCTCTCTTTTTCCACCTCTCATTCCAGAAAGTAAGTTAGCATTTTATCTCCTCTGAGGCTAATAGTCTTTGTGATGAGCTTGATGGATCAAGTGTGACTATGCCCTGTAGCACCCCTTCCCTGCTGGCCATCTCCAGGAACACCTTTTTACTTTCTCTCTGATGCAGACTGACAGATCTTAACAACTTCCCTGTAAAACTTAGGAGTTATTTAAAACTGGAAGCCAGCCACTATTTAAGCTGATTGCTATCTCAGGTATCAGATGGTCCAAGTCTTTGTCTGCTTAAAAGTATCACAAAATAGTGTGCATCTCATCTTGTGAAAGCCTAGAAGTATGAGAGGTGGGATGAGGTGTCTGACTAACCTCAAGCTAGACCCCAAAGACTGATGGAGGCTTCTCATGAAAAAGACAATGAGCCCTCAAAAACGAAACTGACATGATTCACTTCTTTGTCTGCAGTCTGGATTTTGAGTTAGCTTGCTATTTCTTGAGTAGTCCATGTGTGTGTGAAGCACTAAATGTCTAAAACAAGGCATCTTTATATATTATATCAGTGCTGTCTTGTATGTATAATGCTTATCATCAAAGGTGAAAACACAAGCCAAAAAAAGATCAGAAGAGAATTTCCAAGATCTGAAGTCATCAGTCAAAAACAATATGCCACAAGTGACTGAGTATCATATGGGTGGGTCTCACAATGTCAAGTAAACATCTGATTGCAAACAAACATCACACCTTTCTGGAAGGCTTAAATCTTTCTTCACATGGACTGACCTCATCTCTCAGCAGCCCTGAGGGTCACCAAAACACTGTTAGCTGCTCTTTACAGAATGACATTAAGGTCATGTCTTCCATCCAGAGCAATCTCAACATCTTTAATGCAGTCAGATCTGGCATCAAAGGATGGTATAGTTTCATTCTGAATAGCAGCTTTGTGGGGTTTTTTTCTCTGTCTACTCAAGCAGTGACATTTGTTACAACAACCAACCAAACAACTTCATACAATTTCTAGAACTCTGATAGTGAGAAGACCTGTTAAGCCATAGCATATACATGCATGAGAACATATATACATACACACAGAGCCTGTTTTTGGCTATTTCCTTTAGGTTCTTGTGCAAAACATATTCTGCTAGAACCTGAGCTAGACATAAAATGTTTCAGCTATGGAAGTAAAACTCATGCCTATGGAGTTTCCCAGCAGAAGTTGTTCCTGCATCATTGACTGCAAATGGATTGAAAATTGAGAAGAGATTGTGTTTCTGAACATGTTACAAATGCAGGCTAAGACTAGAATAATCTCCACCTTCTACCATTTAGGACTTTGACTCTGCAAATCTTTGTGTGCTGGATTTGATGGACAGGAAACTCAGGTTAACCCAACACTGACTGGGAAGTTTTCACCTGCTCACCATCTGATCAGCTGTAGAGGAAAGAGGCCAGTATACTGGCTGTTACCAGACATTAAGTGCTGATAGTAAAACAACAGAGAAGTACAGTGTTATAGTGCAAAATAATTTAAAAAGGCAAATAATTTACTTACTGTCTTCAGGTTTCCCCTCACTGGAAAAAATTCCTTTTGCCTTTCAAAGGAAACAGACGATGAGCAAATGTAGCGTTACAAATGTAATCCCAAAGAGGAATCATTCAGCAGTAAATCTACTCTTACAGCATTACTCAGCTGTGAGAGTTTTGGCTATACTGGGTGATTTACCTTTTGCATTTTGAGCACAGAAGCATAGTATTTTGACCACCAGTCAATGACATTTTCAGCTGATTCATCTGCAATTGTTCTTTTCCTCCTCTTTGTTGACCGTTGGATGGATTTTTTCTTACCCTACCAAAGCATGGGGAAAACAGCTCTAGGCTTCATTTAAAACTAATCACTTGACTCACGACAGCAAGCATGAACAAAGAAAACTTCAACCTCCAAGAGCTAAATAAAATGTAGTATGCATTAGTGTCTGACTGCCATTCCAAGATAGTTCATCACAACCACTATATTATTCAAGCTATCTTTACATTACCTACTGATGATGCTGAAACTTTGAACATTTGAGACTTTACCATGCAAACCATGCAACAGACAAATCTACATAGAGAAATAATGATGTTTCAAGGGACATGGACATTCAGACACAAATTGATTTAACCTAATTAAATCTGCAAATACTTTAAGAACTACTCCAATTGCTACTTTATTTTACTGCCCTTTGAAAGAAGAAAGAGTCCTAACAGTAACTGCAATTTAGCTGTTCTCTTACAAGAAGCTAAAATCTGATCCTGAAGATCACCTGTGGCAAGTCTTACTGATTTAATTGCTGCCTAATGGTTGACTCTTGTTAAATGGAGTGTTTCACCCTGTACTGTTACAGAGCTGTCAGCTTAGCTGGGGAGGCTGGAGCAAAGCTAAATACTTGGACATAACAGGTAAGTGGGAATGATAATTAATTTAACACAAATGGTTATATTACAAGGTACCATTTAGGACTCTTATTATATTTTGCTGTCATACATTAAAGTTGTTTGGCACCAGATGAAAGATCCAGACAGAAGTCCACACCTAAGGAACAAGATTTTCCCGCAGGTTCTTTGACCTCCTTATTATGAAAGATGTTGGAAACCTCTGATCACTGAAACTTCAAAGGTTAAAGAAGCATGTTTTATGTAGCTGCAAAAGCAGCTTCTGAATTGCATCTTAGTTCTGTATCCTTTGCTTTTGCTGTTAATAAAAGGATGAGTGTGATTGGAGAAACTACAGAGAAAGGAGGAGCATGTTATAAACAACTAATAATGGGCAGCTTCTAGAGAGTATACTGTATTGTAAACACCATGCTCACCACAACTGCCCTGTTTTTCTGTAGTTCCCTGTATTTCATCACAGGCTAACACCAATTTTATACTTTGACAGAAAGATCTTTTGTAGAAAGACTGTTTCATATTTGTGCAGTGTGGCTTTCACCCCTGCCTAAATGCAGGGGTGAAAGCAGAAACAGTCATTCACAGTCAGAGTTTCTCAATAGAGTAGATCAAGATTTGCAATTAAGTAATGGCAGGAAAAGTAGAAATCCTCCTACTCCTAGTACTTGCCCATATAGAGGTGACCACCAACACTAAAAAGAAAGTATCTGTTAATAGAAGTAATGACATTATGTGGGACCAAAGCTTCATTGCTAACTAGTTCTCCCAAGGGCCAGCAAAATGGCATGGGTTTTTACATCTGTACCTCTCTAATCCTGAGTTAAGTAAGAGATTTATAAGGAAGGGCTAAAGTCTGCAAGACTGCAACAGAAAGTTAGCTGACAGTTTCAGCTATACCCACCTTCTGTTTTCTCTGTTTTTCTTGTTCAGAGGCAGAATGCTCTGGTTCAGAGGCAGGAAGCATTGCAGGAGATGAATCTAGCTCTATCACTGTACATTTACCCTGCTCCACCTCAGCATAGACATGATCAGCTAAAAATGGTTCTTCTCGGGGTAGCTCAGCAGGCTGGGATGACTCAGGTGAAGCTGAAAGTGAATCTCTGTAAGTTAGGTAAGATTTTGCCAGAAATGCTATCATCACATTAGCTGAACGTGAAATGTTTTTCATTGTTTGACCATACACTCAATGCAATGATTCATACATTCAGAGAACATGCCTACTATTAAGCCTTTAAGCCTTTGTCCAATTTGGACATTTGGGATTGGAATTTGAGATCAGGATTGGACGTTTACCTTCCTCAATTTCTGCAGTGTCTGGTCTGTTAGGTGTGTCTCGTGGACCCCGCTGGGTTTTACACAGGAACTGCTTAAGGCAGTTGATGGTATGAGTTCCAACAAGAGTACTCCTCCCAAACGCTCTCCAGTCAACCACACAGATGGTTAGTGGTGGATGCAGGAGTTCATTTTCAGGCAGCTCCTAGTGGAGGACAGAAAGAAGCATGAGAACTGCTAAAGAATATGTCCTAACACATACAGAATATTTGTCATGTGCAGCAATGAGGCTTTTACTCCTCCCCTCCTTCTCAGCTATTCAGATACTCAAGATGCAGAATGCATACAGCACAGATGATATAGATCTGATCACAGTTTTCTGCCAAGTCTGGAGAAAGATTTGTCTTTAAGAACACAGAGTGGGCCACATAGACTGTATTACTGAGCTGAGACTTGTGCTGTCATATGCAAACAGCTCAGAATGAAGTGAGAGAATCAGGAATGCTCAGAAGTAATGAACATGCATTGGCAGTCATGAATCTTAATGTCACAACTGCTTTGGTGAAGACTATTCACCCTATCAGACTCAGTTTGTCCAACCATCAAGTGTGGACACTGAATTTGGACACATGCCTTATAGGATGAATTACCAAAGAGAAAACTTACACTTCAGTAAGTGTTTTGTTATCCTTTTGCTTTAGAAACAAACATCTTTCTTGATGCTAGCAACTAGAGTAATTTGAATGAATTGTTGGTTTTGGTTGCTGATCTTTGTCCACTGAAAGTATCAGCTCTTATAACCCAGCCAATGAGCAGTATTTACATTTCCAGTCCATAACATTAGCCTGGAGAAGAGGAGGCTCAGGGGTGATCTTATTACTGTCTACAACTACCAGAAAAGGGCATTGTAGCCAGGTGGGGGGTGGCCTCTTCTCCCAGGTAACCAGCAATAGAACAAGGGGACACAGTCTCAAGTTGTGCCAGGGTAGGTATAGGCTGGATATAAGGAAGAAGTTCTTCACAGAGAGAGTGATTGGCATTGGAATGGGCTGCCCAGGGAGGTGGTGGAGGCACCGTCCCTGGGGGTGTTCAAGAAAAGACTGGATGAGGCACTTAGTGCCATGGTCTAGTTGATTGGATAGGGCTGGGTGCTAGGTTGGACTGGATGATGTTGGAGGTCTCTTCCAACCTGGTTGATTCTATGATTCTAACAGCAAGCATGGAGAAAGAAATGACACAAAATAAAGAAAACTGAGCACTACCCTGCAGAATGGGAAAGGAGGAGGAAGTAGTACTAAAAATACCCCTGTTGTCTGCCAACAAGTTCTGACTTGCCAGCAAAAATCTAATTGCAGCATATTTCCTTGCCTGCTTGGGAAGTAACATGAGGAACATCATCTCTGTCTGTGACACAGTTGTAGCAAAAGCCTCTTAAAGCATTTTCAAATGGGTAACTCTTGCATGAGAACTGCTACCCCTTAACATTTAATCAAGACCCAGAGGAAATTATTTAACAGGTAAGGAACAGAATCAGTGATTGTCATCTTGCCTAACCAAAGAAGGGACAGGTGAGGAGCAGCATGCTATACGCACCACTTCAAACCAGTCTGCAAGGCCACTGAAATTGGGGTTTTTCTTGTAGCTCTGGATGACAGAGGATTTCACTCCTTTCCCTGCACATTCAATGAGAACCTGGGGGCGATCTACAGAGAGGAGCTGGACTTTCTTCAGCTCTCGAACACCCCAGAACAGGACCTGTGGTGGGCAGAAAGAAGTATCCATAGCCTGTAGAGAGGCTTCAGGCTGGTGGAAGCCACTGCTGAGATTCCATCACCTCATCTCTTTGTGGGAATGCAGGACTACCAGAAAAAAACCCAACCAAATCTGATATTCAATGACTAGTTAATGGAGGAAACTGAAGACACTGACAACCAGTTTTTGTTAAGGAGTTATTGCCAATGACAAGCCACAATAATCACATTTGCAAAAGTTCTCTTTCCAGCAAGACAAGGGGAATGTAGGCTCTTCTTGGTGATGCCCAATGACAGGACAAGGGGCAATGGGTGGAAGCTGAGGCATAGGAAGTTTCATGTAAACATGAGGAGGATTTTTTTTCCACAGTGAGGGTGACCGAACGCTGGAACAGGCTGCTCAGGGGAGCTGTGGAGTCTCCCTCTCTGGAGATATCCAAGACCTGCCTGGGCACATTCCTGTGAGATCTGGTCTAGGTGATCCTGTTCCGGCTGGGGAGTTGGACTGGATGATCTTTTGAGGTCTCTTCCAGCCCCAGACAATCTGTGATTCTGTGAATATTCATCTGAATGCCAGGGCCTTGGTTCATTTAAAGCATCAGAGCTCTCCATCTCCTGCAGACACTTCCCTGGGCTGCACAGTGTGCAGATCCATCCATCACACTGCCATGGCAGCAGTCCCTTCACAGTAGCCAGGACTGAGACGCAGCCCTTGCTAGCCTCATGCCCAGCCTCAGAGAAAAATCAATTTGATCTGAGCTCACCACATTCTGGTGGGATTCATATGCTATTTTTACTTGAGTCCTATTGATCAGGATTTTAAAATCAACATCCTTACAGGTAAACAAGAGAATGAACAAAGCTGAGATTTGGAAATGAAAGTATTCTAAATAACTCACTTCTACTCTGTACGTGCTCAAAACAGGTCGGATGTTAGCTGGGACTGGGTAAATCTGGCCAACATCTGGAGGATCCAGTGGGGGAAGTCTGTCTGGATCTGCCTCAGGAATCTGAAAAATTAAGCAGTCATAACTTAGGCTGTTTTTTTTTGGAAGAATAAAACCAGTATCAGGAGTATCAATGAAGAGCACATAGAACACAACAATTTAATGCAGTTTTAGAAGACACATTGCAGAGCAGACAGGTTATGCTGCGGGAAGAAAGTGACCTGGATCACGATCTGTCCTGCAGCCATGCTAAAGCGTTTGGCAGGAAGATGAATGAAGAGCTTTCATTTATGACCTTTTCTGGGAAAACAGAACAAAACAAAAACCCAAACAAGCTTGTTTGCCCTAGCAGGACATAGTCAGCTCTAAAGTCACACATGCACTGAAGCCTGGTAATTCTATTTACTAAAAATGGGAAGCATGGTAATTCTATTTACCAAAAACCCTGAGCAGAATTGCTTAGAAGACTTTCACAAGAAAATGGCTGCAAAATAAAAATTATGGCTCCATCACCAGACTCTATCCCTAGGTACCCACTATAATGAGGAAATGTTCCACCTGGTGCTGCATTTCAGGCTTTCACAAAGAACATAATTAGCCCATCGTGCTTAAAAGTCTGATTTATCTTGGGAATAGCTGTAAAATGTGTCATGAGGTTCCACATTTTTCCCGTTTCAGAATAAACTGGAGAGAGAAACTTCCTCTGACTGATGGCTTTGCACATTCCAGGGAAATTCTGTGAAATCCCAGGCACAGTACAGGTCACTCACGTGTCTGCTGGGATAGCCCAAGAAGTGAGCTGAATTGCTCTTCAGTCTCCCAGCTGGAAACCACTGTAGCATTTCTCTTAATGCTTAATCCAAACCTTATTGTTTACCACATCCTTTCCTTAAGACTGAGAGCTTTGAGGTTGCTAGAGTGAGGGCCAGGTGCTCCTCCAGCAAGCAGGCCATTGGTGGTGGTAGAACTTTTCAATTGTTTCTCAGGCCAGAGGCTAATCTAGGACATGGTAAAAGGTGGGCAAATGAGGCTCAGTGCCTGCAAGAGTGAGGCAGCATGAGTGAGAGAGATTGCACAAGGGCTGTGAGATACAAGAGCAGAATGAAGCTGCTCCAGTTGCAGTTCCCATTCATTCAAGAGGGTGATGGGTCTTGATGCCACCATTGCTTCTGTGAGCCCAGAGTGTAAAAGTGTGACGGCCAAGAAAATCTAATTTACCTCCAGAAGTTCAAATGCAGCAAGAAGGTCTCCTCCTGAAAGATTTCCGCAATGCACTGGGTGGTAAGAAAGTTTAGGTGGTTCATAGCTTTGATCAGCAAGTCTCACCACAGGGGCAGCCACTGTAGATCCAATATATTCTGCTTTACCCTAAAACCCAAAAGAATACCAGTGTCAAATGCATTTGAATTTTACAGCTGTCACAGATGCCAAGGTGAAGCAGAGTTTAGTATTTGGGGAAAAAAAAACACTTCTGCTGGAAGAAAAAGTAAGGTAAAAGACAAGACAGCCTTGAAAATAGAAGAGCTAAGTACTTAGTACCTCTTCAGAGCATCTAAAGTTTCTGAGCTCTGCATCCAATCAGTGAGACTGTGTCAGAACTTGCATGGTCAGAGATAAATTTGTCTCCCCAGACAATATTTGTGGTTGTGTGCAAGTGAGGTTGGGACAACATGATTCTGATTTCTGTGAGCCAGGCCATGGGAATAAGATTCACTTGGAGAAAAAACAAGGCCACAGCTGACTGAAGGCATAAAGTGAGTCTCAGAGCTGTTTTCAGATGTTAAACTGCAAACCACTGTGACACTGAGCTCCATTCAGCAAGGTTATCCGTTTAATACATATTCAGTGACACAGCTTTGCTTTCACACTGGCAGTAGCATGTAAGAGCCCAGTGTTTTACTAGGAAGGATTTAGAATTTACCACTGCATCGTCGTCGTACAGCTCAATGACAATCTCTGGTGGGATCTGAGCAATCTCTTCTCTGTCACCGTGAAGCACAATGCTGTTGAAGAGCAGCGTCTGGTTCCAGGTGGGGGATAACGTCTGAGAAATGATCTAAAGAAAGAGATTAAATGTTTAATGATCCATTAACTGGCTAGTTGAGAATCTTTCTGCAAAGCATCCTTATCTACTGCTGACATCCTTTCCCATAGCCTGAACAATTGCTTGTCTGAGACATCACATTCTCCAGCAGCTATTCTCAGCTAGAAGCAGATGAGTATTTCACCTTGAGGCTGGTATCTAAAATTTCTCCATTCCCCTCTTTGGCTGACAAACCCCTCACAAGCATGGCAATACCTGACCAGGTATTGACCACCAGGTGTTACATTTAGAGGAAGAGTGTTGCTTTAGGAAAGCAGTCACACGTCCAAAGCTATGAAACAAAACCTCTGCCCTAAACCCAGGCCAGTTTTCACATCTCATGTCCCTACTGACTGCAGAGGGGGTTTGGACTGGATGATCGCTTTGGGTCCTTTCCAACCCCTGACATCCTGTGACCTTCGGAGGTCCCTTACAGCCCAAAGCATTCTGTGATTCTCAGAGGGTACTTTTTTTTCCAATCTTGTTTTCACTTCAGTATAGCAGAACATAACACTTCATTAAAAATCAACAAGCAAACAAACACACCTAAAAGAAGAGAAAAAGTATTCTAATGAATTATAATAATAGCTTTTAATTTGTTGTAATTTGGCTGTAGTTCACTGTTTTAGCTGTCTTGGCAGGAAATATACTTAATAGAGATAACATTTAAAGAGGAAAAAATATGACAATGCAAAATGATTCAGAACCTGCTGTCATCCCTTCGAATGGAAATAAGGCTCTTGACTGCAGTTTATTGGCACTTGGCTGGCAGGCTTCTGGAAACATGCAGGTTATTGGCTGAAATATTTTGTTCAGACAATGAATAAATCAAAACACTTTTGTGCCTATAAAACCTATATTCCCAGGGCCTGTTTCTGCTTTCCTGAATCTGGCTCATCTAAGCGCAAACTCTTGGCTTCATTCACAAACTTCTAATAGAAGTTAAAATCACATTGCAGGAAAACATTCATTGATATTCTTGAGGAAAAGTGTCATAAACAGGCACCCAGGCTTAGAGCAATGAGAAGTTCTTGCTTCTTGCTCCCTTCAGCTCATTGTTTCATAAAAATAAAAAGAAGAAGAAGCAGCTGTCAAAGGATTTTTAGAGTGAATTGAGTTCAAACAGTCTCCCGTGGAGTTTTTGGAGGGAGGAGTTAAATACTTTCTCTGAAGTATGAACATGTTTGATCCAGCAAACTCCGGTTGAGGCACAGATTTCGGAACTCCCAGATCCGTTTTAACTGCATGGTAGTTGTGGAGGGCTCAGGACCTCTCAAAGTCAGTCTTTGTGTTCCATGAACAACCATCCTCCCGCTCATTTGCCAGGGCTGTACTCCAGCCCTTCTTGATGGAGCTCTGTAGAAGTTCTCCCTTCTCTCTACAGGCTTCACCACATGTCTACAGGAGACTATTTGCCACCTGGAGACACCCGAGGGAAATGTGAGACCACCTCCTACGGGCACATTTTTGCAGCATCTAAGTGTTGCACAAAGCCTCACATCTCTTCATTTTCATTTCAACTTCACCACTTGTGGCTGTTTGAGCTGATTTTCGAGCTCAGATGTAGGGGAGAGGTGAACATTCCAGGGATAGGCCATACAATGCAACAATGGATAAGTTAATATCATTTCATTGGCGCATCAAGAGCTTTATGCCTAGAAGCACAGCTTGTTCTTTCCCCTTGCTGGCTTTTGCTGCTTGAGCTGTGCCTGCTGCTATCTTCCCCGGCTGCTGCTGCTTTTGCAGCTTTGCCGCAGCTTGACCCCATCCCTGTCTTCCTTAAGGTTATTATATTTTTTTTTTCTCTAGTAGTTTATTTCTCTTTATACTGTTAAACTATAAGAAATACAATTTCACCTTTCCCTGACTTTCAAAAAAAAAAAAAAATCTGTGTTGTGATGAGTTTATTCTACTGGGGGAGGGATCTACCCTAACCCGGGACACCACTGTGAAGCCACCAGCGAGCTTTGCCAGGCTGCATTGCACAGAGCCACGCTGGCTCACATGTCTATCGAAGCCACGTAAGGTCTTTGCTCTCTGCACAGTTGCTGTACACATAGACCAGAGAACCAAGGGGGTTCATCCTCATACTGAGCAATGCCAAAGCCAAAAGTGAAACCAGGTAGAAAATTATGTAGAGAATGGGAATTCACTTATTATAATGTCCCAGTAGTCACAGAGGAAATGATATCTGAGCTAAAATAACCAGCACTTCTGCATCTTGTGTAAGAGTAGCAGATTAGACCTAAACTTCTGCCTTGCTTGCAGTTGCTCTTTAACAGCAGGCATCTGACTTTCCCGGATAGGTATCTCTCTGCAAAGCCAAGACTTTTTCCTTTTCATGGTTTAATTGGAAATTTACTGGAAGAGGCTTTGGGACTTACCTTTGTGGTCTGGCAGCGTGATGTGAAAGTAACTTTTGCAAAGGGATCAGAAAGTCCAGAGCTGTCAGCTGCAATCAGCCCCCTTGCCTGATACATGTGGGCTCTCAGCTGGAAGAGGTGTGTGGCTGTGCCATTGCAAAGAGAACAGTAATGTCAGCTTCTTGGAAATGATGCAGCACATAACAAGGAAGGGAAGGTTCCTCTCCTGCTGTCCGATCAGGATCTGACAAGGGGAACTGCTGCTGGTGCTGTCTAATTTATGATGCTCTCAGAACTTGTGTGAAACTTCTGTATTCACTTAAAATCAAGTTGCCACTTGATTTTACTACTGCAAGGTTGATAACTGCAGTTTTTATTTCACACCCCTGCTTTATCTACTATGTGTTCAACACAGAAGCTCCATCAGGAGAACTGCAAGGTACTTCTTCATTACAAGGACACATAGCCATGAGACAGGGAATAGAAATCAAAAGGAACAGGTCCTTTCTTCCCTTGACATATGCAAGTGGCAGTGGCCTTTTCTGATTAAAAGATACTAAGCTTTGACCAGTTACTTTAAACAGAGGTTGTGTCACCCTCCAAATTAGAGCTCTTGGAGCCATGTCTCTTAATTGCTGATAGGGACAAGAAACAGTGTCTTACTTTTGTACAGCAGGCAGGCAGGTGAGGGCACCACACTGTGCCCTGGGCTGGTGTTATATGGTAATTCCATCTCATATCCCACAGGCAAATTCTCCATAATGCTGTGAGCATATCTGGCAGGTCCAAGCCATAGGAAGACATCCACCTTTGCCTGCACTGTCCAGCCCAGTGGGCGCTTGCCTGGTAACTGAAGAAAGAAACCCACCCATTATCAATAAGCTCAAGAAAGAGAGAAGGCTGGATGCTGAGTTCTGCCAAGTCTGAGTAAAATGAAGGGGCATTTACTGACAAGTGGAATTTCTCAGCAATGAGTGGCCCTGAGACCCATTTTGCACAGGGAACATCTGTGATTCTTACAGAAGAACTGAGAAGTTTGCTCAGTTGAAAGTCTGTGTGAATGGCATGCTGCCTAATATGCAGAGGTTTGTGCAGGATACCTAATACTTGCAGCTGATAGTGCTAGCTGACACCCTGCTGTTCCCAGACATCAGCCTAGTTTCTATGCCATATAATTTCTGGTCTCCAATACTTTGTCTCACGTATCACTAAAAATATTACTCAGAAAGCATATTCCAGTATAAACCATTACTTGACAAATATTACTGGTAAATACTTCCTCTCCCCTCTCACTTCATTTAACTCTGTTGAGGTCAGTGTTTAGTACTATCTGCTCTTAAGGTAATTCTTGCTCTTGAAGGGACTGGAGAGTTAATTATGGTATTTTTTAATTCATGTAGGCAAATAGCCCAGTGCTTAATAACTAACTATGGCAACAACCAGGAGCTTAGATCTTTTTATCTGCTTTTTAGCTGTGCTTTATGGGAGTGGAAAAAACAGTAGAAAGTGATTATAGGAAGCTACTATTGCCTTGTGTGTTTGGTTATATTTCTGATGGCATAGTAACAATTACATGGCATATTATTCCACTGCCAGATACTACCAGTCACACTGTAGGAGCATATCCACTAAGCCTTTCTTTCATGTTGAACACTTCCACAGTAATGTTTTGAACACTGCACAAACCTAGGCACATTTTATATAGCAAGCACGAAGAATTTTGTATACATAGGTTGCACAGAATCATTGAGGCTGGAAAAGACCTCTGAGATCATCAAGTCCAGCCTATAACCTAACACCACCACGACAGCTAAGTCATGCCACTAAGTGCCACGTTCAGTCTTTTCTTAAAGACCTTCAGCGATGGTGACTCCACCACCTCCTTGGGCAGTCCATTCCAGTGCCTAATCAGCCTTTTTGTGAGGAAGGACTTCCTAATATTCAACTTAAACCTCCCCTGGCACAGCTTCAGACTATACCCTCTTGTTGTATCACAAGTTGCCTGAGAGAGGAGCCTGACATCCACCTGGCTGCAACTTCTATTTAGGTAGTTGTAGAGAGTGATAAGCCCCCCTCTAAGTCTCCTCCAGGCTGAACAACCCCAGCTCCCTCAGCCTCTCTCATCAGGCTTTCCCTCCAGCCCCCTCACCAGTCTCCTCGCTTTCCTTGCTGAGTTGCTGTGTGCTGATCATTTACTACTGTGTGCTGATCTCTTACTAACCTCCTCCCTGATTTTTATCTGCTGCATTCTGACATCTTTGCTAGCAAAGAGGCTCTACCTCTGCTATCTGTGTGTGCAGCTGTAGATAAACAATGATATATTCTTTCCATGAGAAGTAATGAAAGAATTATTTACCCTTATACCCAAAGCCTGGCAGTGATACAGTACTTAAAGAAGGGCAATCAAAAAATGTAAGAAGCAAAGATTAATAGCTGACAGTTACAAACATTTATACGTGTCTAGTGCATTACAAAGATGTGGCTGTAAAATACAATCTCTGGAAGAAATGTGACTACTGAATGTTCCCCAGGCGTCACATGTTGTGATGGTTTGGGTGTTACCCACCCCCCACACTTTGTAAATCACTCAGACTAGACTCAGCCATCTCTGGAAATTGAATGAAGCTTATATTTACAGCTTAGCACACTATACAAGCAGATATTTACAGTATATACAGCTATAGACAGAAATAGACAAGTTAAAAGGTAATGCAGAAACACAGCACCCCTCCCAGAAACCTGAGTCCCCAGGAGGGGCTCCCAACTGCCCTTCCACCTTCTCCCACTCCTCTCTACCTTACCCCAGACGTTGCCTTGTGCCCAAGGAAGAATGGAGAGCTGGCCAGGGGATTAGGAAGCAGGTAGATTAATCAGAGAGAGAAATTAATTAGATTAGATTAATTAGAGAGAGAAAAATGCAACCCACAGCCCGAACAGAGAGTGCCTCCCGACTACCTTATCTATGTTTGGATTCTTCATCTTACACCTCTCAGCATGCCTATGAGTGAAGTAGACATCACCATTGTTTCATGGCCTGTAATCTAGTTCTTCTCACCAAAACATTCTAGCTAGCTTCAAACTAGTACACGTGTTTGCAGAGGGTCCCAGACTTACTTTCAGAAATTGGGTTTTAATCTTTCCGCAGTCCTTGCCTCTCTGCTCTTCTGCTGGGGAATAGAGTATGTTTTTTGCTGGGATTCTTGCATATGCAACTCTCTTGTTGCTGCTGAGCATCCAGATGAACACATCAGGCACAGTATTCTGTGGCTGTTAAACGACAAGGAATATTGGAGTAGAATTTTCTTTCCTTTGAATACCACCATTGTTTTTTGGTTTTTTTGTTAAGACACTTTCTACCAAGAGCTGATTCCCTCACAGCTCCTGTGGAGCGGCAGATCTACACCTGGACTAAAAGAGGCTGTCGCTTCATGCTTTGTACTCCAAACCTCCATTCCTAAGCACAGATGAAAATTAAAATCTGGATATGATTCTATCTCAGCAAATAACTCACAGACTGCATAAATTGCAAGTATCTACCATGGAAATACCATCAACTTAACTGTACCAGCAAGCCAAAAAGGACCAGGTCCAAACTCAAGCACTGGTGTACAATCATCTGTTACGTTTGTGAGGATGCTCCATGGCATCACCTTGCCCTATCCAAAATAACAGTTCCTCAGGCAAAGCATAGTTAGAATCTGAGGCCAGCCTCAGAGGGACTGTTCCCGGGAGTCACTGTGAGCAAGGTCATTCTGGTCTCTTATGGGAGCAAAGAATTTGGGGCTAGGCTGCAAACCATGCCAAGGTGTGTCACTTGCACTCTGAGCCAGTGAGCAGCCATGCCTCTGGCTAGTTTGCCAGCACAGACAGCTCTCAGAGGGACAGCATTCCACTGGCTGGATTTTGTCTTGACCAAATATGTCCATTCTCCTATCACTAAGCATGTCTAAGCAGTGTCTGCACAGTGAAATACAGTATAGAGACTCCTGAGCTCATACCAGCTCAAACCACTACATCCATACAAGCACAGATATGAATTCAGATCAGAAAGCAGGCTGTCTCCAAACCACCAGGGCACATATGGGATGACTTTACTTACAAAAAAATGACAACAAAAAACTCACAAACTGTCTGAACTGCACCCTCCATACTATGTGGCCCAGCATTGCATACCTGCTTCCATTAACAGCTCTGTTTAACATAGGACAGGACAGAGTCCAGATATCCAGAGGAGAACTCTTTGGATAACCAGGCTAGGAGCCGTTATTCATATGAGATGATGAAAATCAAACTCGAGCCCTGCATTGTAAATTAATCTACATTTCTGTGTGGATTACCTCATCAACCAAGAATCTAATTTTGTCTATGAAGCTCTGAGTCTCGCGCATCATTTCATCCAGTGGCATCTTTTTCTGCTGCTGCTTAACAATTCCCTTGGCATCACTGGACATTGCTTCCTGCAGTCAGGAAAGACAATATGTATTTTTAATGCATTATCAAGTAGCTTAAACTGGATACAGAAGGCAAAAATAGTCTTTTATTAAAATTTAAAAGAGAAGATTGAAACATCTGGTTCAAGGTGACAACTACTTACTTTGGCACAACAGAAAACTGCCAAATCTTTGGAGCTAAATAACACAAAATGTAAATGTTTCCCATTTTCTTTTTGCTTGCATGTGTACTGCATGTGTGGTTCTCCTAAGAGACATGTGATTGCCACCTAGAATTGTCATGCCTTGGTCCTGATACAGTGTGGGAGATTTCTCCCACAGTGGGACATGAGCTGTAAACGTGAGGGAGAATGTCCTTGAAGCCTTGCTGGCTCAAGGAAGCTAGGCTGTGGACTGTGAGCAACCCACGCACACCTCCAGAGGGCTGGACCCGCCGGCCCCTGGGGTGGACACAGCTCCAGGGGGCTGAGCCTGCCAGCCCCCTGGGGTGGAACCACATAGAATCATAGAATCAACCAGGTTGGAAGAAACCTCCAAGATCATCCAGTCCAACCTATCACCCAGCCCTAACCAAGCAACTAGACCATGGCACTAAGTGCCTCATCCAGTCTTTTCTTGAAGACCCCCAGGGACAGTGCCTCCACCACCTCCCTGGGCAGCCCATTCCAATGGGAAATCACTCTCTCTGTGAAGAACTTCTTCCTAATATCCAGCCTATACCTACACAGGTTGTTTTCATACAGAATGACCTATCTGTATCTTACACATAACTTTGAGCCAATCTGTACTTTCCACTTGTACCAATCTCAAACTAAGTTAATTGTGCACACCTCTTCCAAGTGGCATATAAACCATTGTATTGCCTCAATAAAGCTGTGCTGATGCATAGCAAGCTGCTGAGTTGACTCGTCAGTGCCCAGATCCTGTGTCTCACCAGCCTCCGGACCCCAACAATACAGGTCACAACAAAATTCTGTGTCATACACAGTAAATAAAGCTACTAAACCTTAAGATGACCTCTATCCAGTTTGGTTTCTTCTCAGAGGTTCTCTGGAGGAGATGACTGGGTTTGGGAATATCAAATGCTGGACTTTACCGGCCTGGAAGTTCAGCCTCCCCACAGTGATTAAATGCTTAACAACTATATTAATGTGATGTTTTTCCACTGAACTCAGCATCATTCCATTTTAAGATGCACAGAAAAGAAAAATCATCTCATTATTGTAGTGTCTTATTTATATGAAACATAAACATATTCTGGATTCTTTTAGGGTATGGTATAACTCTTTAATAACCACAGTGGGGTTTACTTAAAAAAAAACCAAGCTCCTAATCACTATATCCATACTAATTACAAAGCATTAGAGTATGATTGGATCAAATAGAAATTAAAATAGATACAATGAGCATGCTTGCAGCTAACATCACTGAAACAATGCTTAAAGGAAAACCCACACATACCAGCTCTTGTTTGAACAGCATGAGTCTCTTCTTGTCCAAGGCAGTGTAGTTCAAACCTTTGGGCTTCTTTTCAGTAATGGTAATGAATGCCCTAGGGCACAAAAGTAACAGGCTCTTTAAGTGTGTTATATTTCAAACGTGAGCTGCTAAGATACATTGGAATGAAATGTTCTCTTCTGATGGAGTAAGTGGACCAGAGGACAGAGATGCTGAAATTCTCTAAAATTTAATAATAAGCACCTATAAGATTCAAAAAATGGAGTCCAAAAACTCTGTTCCATATTTCAGAGAAACAAGGATAATAACTAGAAATTAAGGCTGGTATCTTCTTCAAGCCAAATCATGTCATCTGAGCCTTCAGAGTGATTTATGCCAGCATGTGCAATCTTTTCATCTTAACCTTGTCCTTTTTTATAGTATGTCTTTCACACACTTTATTAAATCCCACTTATCCTATCTATGTTCCATTCTTGAAGCCCAGAAAACCAGAATAATATGGCAATTATTGGTCTAGGATCAATAGTGAATGTAGAAAATAACAATCAAATAGTTTCTCTGTACAAATGTAAATTGCAGTTTGGGAAGTCCTTTGCTTTTATAGCAGAATAAGTAAAATATCTCAGTTCTAAGTAAATTTACTGCATTTTCCCCCCTTTCAGTTTCCTAGTCTTGATTCAAATTTGTGGCCAACATATAAAGTTGATTTTCTGTATGCTTCTAGTAAGTGCAGTTACCTGCATTGGTTGATAAAATCCTTCAGGGTCATCCTCATTTTCTCTTCAGAAGCAACCTCTGAAACTTTGATCAAGTCCTTCACTTGCTCTAATGATCCTTCCTAAGTAAAACATATGGAAATTCCATAGGTAAAGAAGGACACTTTGTCATTCTGCCACTTTGTATGACAACCACGAATGGGAGAAGCAACTTGGTAACTTCAGAGCAGGACCTTTGATGTGTCACTAGACTCGAAGAAAGCAGAGAGAAGACTCCAGCATTATGATTTATTTTGACCTTTCCACAGTTTCTCATGTTACTGGTCCAAGCTACTACTGCTTGAGGCAGCTTTGTTTTCTTACTTCTGTGGTGAAGGTCAGTCAGTGGGAAATATCCTCCACTAGACAGGAGTTAAATCTAGTTCTCCTTGGTTCTGTTTCCAGCCCTGCTGCTTCAATTTAGCAAGTTGCTGGAGTTAACTTGCTGGACTTTAGCGGGCCTCTGAATCCATATCCAAGGTTCACCACCACACCTACCATTAAGAAATGGAGCCTCATAAGTGGCTGGATTTCCAGCAAGGCCTGTGGGTGCTCAGGTACAGATATTTCTCTCCATATAAATATTCAGATGTCTAATTTCCAAACGCCTGAGTTTGAAATGTTGGCTTAAATGCCACTGTCTTACAACCTTGCATGAATGTGACTTCTCTGTTGTTGCTCATGACGAATGCAATAAGTGAGAGATGAATCAGACTCTTAATGTGAGTGCTCCAAATTAAAATACTTAACGTTAGAAGTCATATTCTTTGTTTGAGAAAACAAACAACTACTTTCTTGAGTCTGTTGCCAGTCAGCTTTAGACTAGTGTATAAAAAACACATCATGGGAAAACACTCTGACTAGGGCATCACACTGACTGCCCATGAGACCATAACACCATTTTGTTCCTATCAATGTTTTGAGGAAAACTAAAGCCAAAAAAAGTGTCATTTAAAGTCTCCAGCATAAATACAGGTTAAACCAGGTGGTCTGGGCAGGAAGAGATCAGAGGAAAAGCCATAGCAAACAGAATGATTCCACATCTCACATTTTAATTGTTTCTTCTTCCAAAGAATAAAAGGTTTCTGAGAAAAGGAGAATTGTGGACAGGAATACTTGACTAGGTCTAAGTGATAAGACTGGGGGGGAGGAAAAAAAGAAGGAGTTGGTATGAGCTGCTCTTTCACAAAACAAATGCAGGTGGAGGAAATTTTGAAGGCCTGTTTTGAGGAACATAACTTCTCACTGCCAACCTCTGCTGAATACACAAGCCCAGGAGGATGATTGCCACTTACCAGGTGATCTGCCATCTTCTCAAGGGTGTTGGAAGAGTACAAGCGGAAAGTCTGGTCACCCCAGTAGCTCTTGACACAGACACAGGGCTTCCTCTCGTCATACGGCAGGTATTGGTAGTTTCTGTGAGATCAAGCAGGGAGAAGATTGTTAAGGTGAGAGTTCATGGGAAGTATGGGAAAGAAAAACCTTGGTGCTCTCTCACAGCACAGAAACCAAAGACATGAGAGGATGTGTTCAAGTGTTCAAATCAATAAACACTGGAGAGAATAAGCCCAAACATCACTTATGCTATCTTTGAGGTCCTGAAGAGAAAAATCTTGAAGGCAAAGACTCTAATTTTGCTACTTTCCAGGGTGGGACAAAATGTAGCAAAATGGAGCGTGTAGGGAAGCTCAGAAATGCTGTTAGAATCATAGAATCAACCAGGTTGGAAGAGACCTCCAAGATCATCCAGTCCAACCTATCACCCAGCCCTATCCAGTCAACTAGACCATGGCACTAAGTGCCTCATCCAGGCTTTGCTTGAACTCCTCCAGGGACGGTGCCTCCACCACCTCCCTGGACAGCCCATTCCAATGGGAAATCACTCTCTCTGTGGTGGGAAGCAACAAGGGAAAAAGAAGAAAGATGAAAATCTGATCATCTCTTCAAGAGCAACATCCCCACACACTGCAGAGTGGGAGTTGCATGGCAGACTCACCGCCACATAACTTTAGCAAGATGCTTCTCTTCAGAAGGAATACCTAGTGAAGACTGACATTCCTTGGCAGAAACATATCTGCAGGACCCTACTTGGTAAAAAGTCACTCATAACTCAAAAGTGCATCTGCTGCTCTCTCATTTCTCACCTTTTATCTTAGGTCCAAGTTACCCTAATGACTTTTTTTGGTAATGATGCTTTCTTTGGGTGTTTGTCTGTATTAAACTGCTTTATGTTCCAGGACTGGCTTTAACCTGGTGCTCTGCATCTAAGAGGAGACTATACCAGAGAGCTATTTTTGGTGTATACTTGTGTTGTGCTATAACCCCAGCTAGCAATTGAACACAACCAATTGCTCCTGGTGCAATGGAGGACAGAATTGGAAGAGTAAAAGTGAGAAAACTAGTAGGTTGAAATAAAAACAGTTTAACAGGTAAAGTGAGAATTTTGCACATAAACAGAGCAAAACAGGGAATTCATTCACTGTGTCCCCTCAGCATCTCCAGGAAAGCAGGGCTCCATCCCCCATAACATATTTACTTAGGAAGACAAAGTATTGTCACTTTGAACATCCCTTCCTTCCTTCTTTCTTCCTCCCCAGCTTCATATTGCTGAGCATGACATCATATGTTATTGAATACAAAACCCAATGCAATAGCTAACACATCCCTGAATTACCAACATTAATTTTTGTTGGTTTCATAAGAGGGGAGAACAATTCAACTATTTCCTAAGGCCAGAACATCTTAGTTTGAAATTCATAGGGATTGTGAGTCTTTTAATGGGATTTACTAAGCAAACAATATAGCCATGAAATAGCTTGCATGAAAAACTGAATTTCCCTGTCTATTCTTTCCTCTGTGACAGTTTGGGAGAGTCACTTCTTCAGTGTTATCTTTTACCATAATGTGGAAGAGGCAATTTCATGGTGTCTGTTTCAGAAGTCTCATTGCTCTGCCTTCTCCTTTAATTAATTAGTGGATTTAATCTCCAAAATTGACTCTTATTACTGTTTTCTGTTGTTCCTTTAGGATTCTGAAATGCAGAGTTTACTTAAAATATTGCATTTCCCAATAAGTACTGATTAATACTTAAAATATCCAGAGATGAGATCACCAAGATGACAATATGAGATGAGAGTCATTAGTTGGTAGCTGTAGTTGGCTAAACTGTCTTAGATAGCTCAAGAGGGATAAAAACAAGCAGCATTTTACATCAGTTTGAGCAGAAGGGATTTTTAATGACTGACAACTTTGTTAACATTGGGGTGGGCCAAGAGGCAAAGAGCAGGTTTAAAGAATGATTCACTCTTTCGCAGTGGCTCTTTAAATGTAAATTCTTGCCAAGGGAAAAACTAAAAATCCCACAGTCTCACAGGGACAATGACAACTCTGCATGTACTCAGCCCTGTTAATGAGGAGAGGTAACTATCTTTCTGTTAAACATTGTGGTTTTCCCCCTTGCTTTATTTGCTGCAGAAATAAAACAGGATGATATTTTCATTCTTCTTTTCTTCCACTAACTCTTATTTAATCTGGCCAAGCCATTGATCCCAAGGAAGAATAAAAGTATTATTTCAGTTTAGGAAGGTTCAGAAATCAAACAGATCCAGGCTGATGCTTCTTATCTTGTCCTTATAGCCATATATTGCTTGGCCTTCTAAAGAATGAGGTTTTATCCATCCAAGCAGTATCAGGGATTGTTCTACTTACCCAAGCAACAAAGAAACCATTTCTTTTTATCAGCAGCTTTGAGATGAACTAAACCTTTACACTTCTGTTAATAAACAAGGCCACTTAGCAGAACTGTACTGCATGTTTTCATCCATTGCTGCACTCTTTTTTCCCAGCACTATTTCCTCCTACTTCTGTTACTTCTCAAGTCTACATCTATCATTATTAGCTCTGGAAAGTGTCCTGGAAAGCTGACTTTGTCTTGACCCGATTTCAGTATTTTTTGCTATTCTGCTTCAGCAGCTGATTGCAAGGTGGATGCTGCTTGTAATCAGAGTATGGGACCTTACACCAGGGATAACAGTGAAAGTGTTGCACTTGCCCTCAGCTTTCCAGTATTTAGTTGTTATAAGGCAGTCCTTTTAGGAACATCACAAGTACAAGAGTCCGTAAGGCCAAGATCAGAAGATGAGTGCAGTTCACTTCAGTGGAGCCTAGGAAATTAACTGTTCCACACAACATTTCATTGCTGCCAGGATGCCCAAGTACTGCATAACAAGGTTTTGAAGCACAGTTCCTCACCTGTTCCCACCTGTGATCAGTGGCTTCTCAGGAGGTGTGGTGGATATCAGGGGCACTCCAAGTTCATGAGAAATTTCATCCTCCCTCTCATGCAGCAGGCTTTCTTCTGCTTCTTCATCACGTCTCTTCTTTTTCTTTCCAGCTCCTGCTGATACTCCATCGGTGACATTCCCAAAGTTACCTAGAGATGCAGGGTTACAAGTGAGGAGATGACTAGCTTGGAGGTTATGAACCTAAGTTAGGTTTCAAAAAAGAGAAAAGACCAGTCACATAAGTATAAAATTTTTGTCCTCTCCTGTTTATTAGCTCTTCTGGCCACACCACAGTTTGTAAAGATCCTGATGGGGTATGCTGGTCCCAATAGGTATTCAGACTCCAGAACAGTGCTTCCTCACCTGCCCTTACCTACATATAGCTAGGATACTGTCTCCACCACTAAGCCATGCAAGCCTCTGTTTGTTGGCCCTAATGATCTCCCTCTTTAACTAAAGAGATTCAGAAGCAAACCCAAAACTGCTATTGCTACTTCTAGACCCAGGAGCCCCACTCTTGGGCTGCCCAGGGAGGTGGTGGAGGCACCGTCCCTGGGGGTCTTCAAGAAAAGACTGGATGAGGCACTTAGTGCCATGGTCTAGTTGATTGGATAGGGCAGGGTGATAGGTTGGACTGGATGATGTTGGAGGTCTCTTCAAACCTGGTTGATTCTATGATTCTGTGTTTGCTTTGAAGAGCAAATTTATGACTTCCTTACAACATATAGATGATCATTTCAAAGTCTGACCTCAAAAATGTTAAAGCTTATTTTCAGACAAGCAGATTTTGGATAGTAGGGTTGCAGAGTTGGTAACAACAATGGTTTGAGGCCCTTCAAGCCTAACATCAGAAAGATTTTGCCTTCAAGGGCAATTATCAGCACTAGCAAAGGGGTGCATGCATCAGACTTATAATTATAGAACGTATTAGAGACAAGCAGAAAATGTTCCCTGTGGGAGAAGGATGTGCTCAGTCAATCCATACAACATCCTGATCTGGACTTTTACTTCAGCCTTTCATGTAAACAACTGCCATCTGCAAATTTTAACTGTAGCTGGCAGCTAGCAGGTGTTCAGATCCAAAATTCACAGTCAGATTAATCTTTAGTGTTAATTCTGACCAAACCAGTGTAATTCTCAGCTCACCACTAAATTTCAGCTCAAATCAGTATCACTCACTGACTGCCCCTTTTGTCGCCAGCATCTCTCACTGCACACACAGCCTTGCACACAAACACAACAATGGGCAGAGGCAGGGTGCTTGGTGCACTTAGACTCTTAGTTCCTCTTCAAGGGAAATGAAACCTGTCTGAGCTTTTCTCTTCAGGGGGATTTCTTCTTGCTTCGACAATATTCACTCAATGTTTATGAAAATGCCTTCATTCTCTCTTCAGTCTGCTCCTGAGGACAATTTAGCTCCACTATGAGGAGGTTGCTTACACGGTATAGTCAAGCTTTGCTCAGAGAGGACAAGATTTACTAGGAGATTCTTGGAGGATAAGCTGATGTATGCATTTTGCTACTTGGCTGTGCATCACCTGGATGCTACATTCATAGACTCACATGTAGCTCAATGGGGTTGGCCAAGATGGTCCAAGTGAATCTTCCCTGGCAGGCACTAATTCCAGTGGGCACAGCAGAAGGAACTCTGCCTTGAAGCAAATTCATCTTGGTCACTCAAGAGATGAGGAGGCTAAATACTGGGTTGCTAATATAGCAGTTGAGAGGATTTGTACAGGGCATCTGGGAGTAGAGATATCTAGGCATCAGAATGCCCATTTTGACTGCTATCCAGAGAAATGATGATCAGGGTTTAATTCAAATATAAGCTCTACTCTGAAGTTGACTCCTGAGCCCTAAGGCACAGCTTTCAATGGCTGTGCTAGTTTGAAGCTAGCTAGAATGTTTTGGTGAGAAGAATTAGATCACAGGCTGTGAAAGGGAAACAATGGTGATGTCTACTTCCCTCATAGGCATGCTGAGAGGTATAAGAGGAAGAATCCAAACATAGATAAGACATTCAGTCACTGCCTGGGCTTTGGGCTGCATTCTCTCTAACCTAACCTGATTAATCCACCTGCTTCCTAAACCCCCTAACTGAGCCTCCATTCTTCCTTGGGCACACAGCATGTCTGAGGTAGAGAGGGGTGAGAGAAGGTGGAAAGGCAGTTGGGAGCGCCTCCTGGGGACTCAGGTTTCTGGGAGGGGAGTTGTGTTTCTGCATTACCTTTTACCTTGTATATTTCTGTATATAACTGTATATACTGTAAATATCTGCTTGTATATTGTGCTAGCTGTAAATATAAGCCTCATTCAATTTCCAGAGCTGGCTGAGTCTAGTCTGGGTGATTTCCAAGGTGTGTGGGGGGGTGGGTAACACCCAAACCATCACAATGGCACATAGCATCCTTTGCTCCTGAGACTTTCTCTCTGTTTTGGAATAGAGCTTAACACACTTACCGACAGAAACCTCAAAGGTTATTGGCTTGTCTCCAACTTTCCTGTCAATCATTGTGGCTTCAAAAAATGTCCCAAAGAGGAGGAATTCCTCAAATCTCTCTTCATAGATCTTTGGAGAAGGAGGAGGCAAAACATTAAATTTATTTAACCTTCTATTCTTTTTTACAACAGAGAGGAGTTCCTAGAAGTCTCTAGCAGCTGTGTTACTGTCTTAGATGTACTGGATTGAGGTGGTCAGTGTGGTGCAATTTGTAGGAATAAGTAATACCTCTTTTCTGAGAGATTGATGTAATTGGGAGAATAGGTGAGTTTATGTGACTTTGTTCTTAATACTGTCCAGCTATATCACAATTGATACACAAGAGTAATTACTCCTTACTTCATATTCTGTCTCACTGAGAGTCATTGTTAAATGGTTTCAGCATCTTCAGATACTGTCGTTCAAACTATACACCTGTGACAGTTCAAGGGCAGTTTAAGGACACACTTTTAGTGTAACATCAACAAATTATCATCATCCTGATATGTCATTTATTCTTGAGTGTGGCAGTAGTCTTCCCTTGCATTGCAGTAGTAAATGGTGCTATTGTAACACATCCAGACAGGCAGGTGATCACTCAACATTGCTCTCAGGACAATTTTAACCTACTGCTTGTACCTTTGTGCTGTTGTGACTCTGACCTTGCTCGAAGTCAAGACTTTGATACTCAGCTCCCAGTGACACCAGCAAGAGAAAATGGTTTGCAGTATCCACATGTTAGTCAGGATCTCAGTGCAATGTAGTCCTCCACTCTCTACCCTTGCTGACATGACAGCAGAGAAACCAGTAACCCTCTTTTCAGCCTATAGCAGAATTTGGAAGCAGAGGAACTAAAATGTCTCAGCACATCCTGAAAAGTGTAACAACCTTTTGTGGAGTTTTAAGGCTCTGCTAGGCTTTGCTTAAACCTACTGGAGACCAAACCTCTGCTAGTCCCCAGCATACACTCTCACTTAAGGACAGAGTGCTGATACATCTAATGCTCTTGGGTCATTAACAGAACAAGCTATTAGCCTCAAACCATAACTAAGATCAAAGGAGATATGTCTTTTGATTTGAGTTCTCCCCAAGTTTACACCCTGTCTGCCACAATCTTCCCAATGGAAACCCTACCAGCTTCATTGCATGAGCACCAGTGTACTGAAGCCCATTAGGCAAGATCAGTACTACCTTGTTTTGCAGCAGAGTAAGGCAACTAATAAAATATCAGATATATATCAATATTTGTTTCAGAGACTTTTACAAAGCAGAAACAGCATTTGACACGACTCATGATCTCTTCATTTTGAAAAACCTCTGCACAGGGCACAGGTCTTCAGTGAAAGGATTAGCAGCATCATGTATCAAAGCTAACAGTACAAATGGATTGCAGCTCCAGAGTGGCTGTGCCTTGATTATTCTCAGCATGTACCCATAGTGTAAGATGTTTAGTCAAGTTGAGACACAGAGACTCTGGCACACACATCTATCTCCCATTGTAACCAAAGCAAATTGTAAATATTAAATGTCTTCTTGCTGCAGGAAGAGGTCAATAAAGTCATGCTCTGAGGGTGGGTAATTTACCTCTTGTCTCAGAGGCTCCCTAAGAATTTTTGGCCTTATTTTTAATGTCTTCAGTTTCTGCTTTTCTTTTAAGAGAGTTGTAATAATTCTGTCTACTGTAGCATGAAATATTGCTGAATGTCAAAGTCAAAATAATATCAAATTCCTTGTATTATGTTGTTGTCTTTTACTCATTCTGTATTTGAAACTGAGGTACAGTAGCCCAAAACAAATCTTTATTACTACTATTAATAGTTATTTGTGTTAGAGCATGGGTTTTTTTTTCCTCTACCTGGAGCTACCTAGCACCTAAGACCGTGGAGTTTGAAGCACACACAATACTGAATTTCTTCCATAGAAAGGAAAACCTATGTGGAAATAAATTTCTTCTCATGTCACCTCTACTACAGCCTCCAGAGAAGAACTGATGGAGAGAGTATACAAAGCACGATACAACTGGCTTGTAATTACCCATGTCTTATCTCTGCTAACATACTCTTTGTCCTGCTCCAGTCAGCACTCAAGCCAGCAATACCAGAACATGGTCCAGGGAAGAGCACTTGTCGAGGTTAGGCCTCAAGACAAAAGAACAATTTCTCCTCTCTTATTTACTTGTAGAAACAGAGTCAAAAGACCAAGAATCAGATCTAATAAAGAACGTGAACGCCTTAAGCACCGAGGTAGGACTCCCACTACAAAAGCCAGAATTTTGATGAATGACATTCTGAAATGGGAAGAAAATTGGTCATGAGAATGTTTTTCTTCCTATTTACTGGGTAACAAAATACAGAGCTTGCATATGCACCAGTGTCCTGTTGCTCTCAGCTAGTGATGTGATGGTGCAGAGAACCGAAGCTCAAGTATTGGTGCAGCACCTGAGCCCTCATACGCTGCCACAATGGCATAACCATCTCAAGGCATCACAGCACAGATCTTCCTATGAAGACAGCAAGCAGAGTTGGGAAAGTGACACAAGTTAGCACCATGTTAAGACTGAGCACACAATTTGCAGCTCCGCACACAAAGAGATTAGCAATTTAAAACTGCACTGATGGTGCAAGACTAGAGGAGAGTGAAACAGGCTCAGCTGTGCATCTCAGCACTTGTACAAATTCTATCAGTGATTCCCTGCTGACTTCAATCAGCAACTCCCAATTTTCTCAAATGCAGAAAATCAGACTTTGAAACTACAGGCTGCCCCCACTGGCTCTCTGTCATTTAGCAGTTATTACATTATACAGGGTTCTAGTAGTGGCACATGGATGCAGCTAGTGCAGAGACTTTGTTTCATGGGAACCAGGTCCTACTTGAGGTTTTTTTGTAAGTACACATTAATGCTTCATTTGTGCTGCATTATTATGAGAGGCTCCTAAGACTATGGAGGCATGGAGGAGCTGCAGGGAGTACATAAAAATGGTACTACATGTCTTGAACTCAAATACACACATCAGTTCCACCCCTGGAGTTTTAGGAACACGTGTAAAACAGTAGCTTAATATCATACCAACCTCTGAAGGTACATCAAATGGCTCGACTTCCACTTCAGTTGAGTTCATCTTATCTGAAGGAGAAGCTGACTTCCGATCCTCTCCTGCTTTCTCAGTTTTGTCTTTTCCTTTGGATGCTTTGAAGTCTTTATCTTTAGATGGCAATTTGATGTCCTTGATAATACTTGAAAACTTTGACTCACGTGCTCCTCCTGAAAGTATCTCTACAGCAATCTCAATGAAGAGACGTCCTCTGAAGGAGACTCCTTCTCCAAAACCTTCGTTAAGCTCCTGGTAGTCATCTATGAGGCTGTGGTTCCTGGGTGAGCCATAGAGATTGATCCAGGCAGGCCCAAAGGTAGGCAAAAACCCTAGAGATAAAGCACCTCTAATGGCATTTCTGTTAGGTGTCAGCACACTCTCCTCAATGTCTGCTTCAAGAAATCTTGCCTCTTGCACACTCAAAGCCAAACCTGGACCCAATTACATGCACGAGGAGTGCCTCATGTAGAGTACTGCTTTGCAGGGCAACCCTTAGGCACCAAGGAGCCTCTGCTGATACACAACCAGGGACCTTGCCAGCATGGAGCCTTCTCAGATATTCATACTGCATGTGCTGGGGCCTGATGCCTATTGCACCTCTTGAAAAAATAGCTTGTTTCTATAGTCTGAGGGCTGTGACATAGTGGGAAGAGAACAAAGGCTTTCTCATCTTGTCTAAACTGTTCCCAAGACCGTGTCACCACTCAGTGTATGTGATTTATCTTTCAGTTTCTGCTAAAGGACTCTGACATTGAATGGCCAGTTCAAGGAGTTACTGTCCCTCTGTTGAGCTGTGATAACTGACCATGTTACGCACACAGATGACTGAAAAGATTCCAGATAGCGAGCTTTACCTCATATAGGAGAGGATAAACACACTAGTCCATGGTACCTCCTTGAGCTGTGATAGCACCCAGCAGAGCTTTGCATAAATACTTTGCTCTTACTGGGTAGATCAAAACCACAAGTCTACTCTGCTCATGGTTTGCTCTCTGTGCTTTCGTTGCCCAACAGAAAATCACATGAACTATAAACTTACATCAGTCATCCCTAATGGATGTGCCACAGTCACAAAGAAGGTACCAAATTTGATAGCAGCCCTGTAACGAGAAAGGCAGTGGCAGACCACCATGCACTGAGCACAACATGATATAGCTTCAAATTAGATGAGAGGAGATCTCTGAAAACTAGCAAAAACTGTGGATGTTCTCTTGAGCTCTAGGCATTCCTAAAATAGCATCAGCCAGTGCCCAGATTCCAAGCAAGTAGACTTTACCTTAAGGGCAAATTCTGGAAGAGACATTTTACCTTTGTCACCATCTTGTTCATTTGATATTTTCTTCAAGTCAATGAAGTGGGTGGCCAAGGCCACATCATTCATGCTGCCTTCATCCCAGACCTGGATTTTGACCCTCCTGCAGAGGGGAGGGAACATTTCCTTGAAGATAATCTGCTCATGCCACACTGGATCTGCACAGTTCTTTTGTACTGTTGTCCGACCCTGAAATGAAAGATTATCCATAGAGGGGTGAGACTCTGAAGAATGACAAATTATATCATTTAAATTGCACTTAACAGCATCTCTTCAATCATTTCTTAAAGCACAAATGCCTTATCTTGAAAGTGGTTCTGCTTTTCTATTAGCTTGTGTATTTTCCCTCCATATCTAATAAATGACCACATTATGGCTAAAGATTTCACACCTGCACACAGCATAGCCTGGAATAAAAGCTAATTCTTCAAGGCCCTTATGTACAAAATAGATTTGTGAAGCCAGACTTTGGCCCTTCTGCTGTAAATTGCACATCTTCAAATGGCTTTTGAAATACCTGGGTGGTGGTAATGCAGTGCAGTTTTCCTCATAAAAGATTAAATTCATTACAGATGCCAGGCTGAAAGTACCAATGGAATTACCTTAAATGAGTCTATTTTTCTAGTATAAAAATTGATTGCTGTGGTTCATATTCTAAGCATAAGCCTTCGTGCTAGGTATTAAGAGCCCCCACAAAGTCCCACCTGGGCCCAGGTCACTCCATTCCCAAAGCCACCTCTTAATCACAAGCCTGTAGCATAGCTAACACAGAAAAAGACCTACTTCTGTGATCAAAAGGATCTCAATTACCATTTGACCTGCAAACATGACCACCACATACGGATCCACAAGGTCCTTACTGTCGCCTATAAATGCTTTGGTCACATTGGCCATGATACTTGAGTTCATTTTTGGGAGTCCTTCAGCTTTGTAAATTCTCACATAAAATCTGGCCCATGGTCTCTCAGATGGAAAGCCTTTGGGAATCAGGAGGTTCCTGAAAGAAAAAGGAAGCTGTTTCCTTAAAACTGACAACTCAGAAAATGAAGCTATGCTTTTCCCAACAAAATTGCCATCTTGAGTTAGCTTGCATCCTGAGAAGACACAAAAAGGCATGTAAACTTGCTTCAGCATCTAAACCAAAACATTTTCTAATGTGAGACTGAGAAAATGATGCATTGTTACTTGGCAAACCTGTCTATGTGGTATAGAACCAGGTTTGGTTAGAATGAGTTGCTCACAATCTTGTCCAATAAATTCTAGGTATCTCTAAGGATTGAGATTCCCTGCTCTCTCTGGAATCCTGCTACTTTTGACCACCTTTATGGCAAAAAACCCAAATTCTTGTATCTGTTCTGAAGTTCCTTTGTTCTAACTGAGTTCAGAGACTCACATCCTTCTACTACATTTCTTGGAGGTCTCTTCCAACCTGGTTGATTCTATGATTACTCTGAGAAGACTCTGCCTCTACTCTTTTCATGTAGGATATCTCTTGTTCTTCTTTAGGCTCAAAAAATCACCCCTCTCCCATCCCCACACCCCTTTCCCTGTAGACCATGTACATCCCTCCATCATCTTGATGACCCTCCATGGCCTTGATCCAGTATGTCAGTACTGCCCAGAAACATTGCTCCTGTAAAGTTTAGAAGTATGCTGGCAGCACAGAATTTCTGGGCTTTGCAGGAAGGATGCTAACACATTTTAATTCATCTTGGAATGATAGAATGCTTTGAGTTGGAAAAGATCTTTAAAAATCATCTAGTCCACCTCCCCTGTGCTGAGCAAGGGCACCTTTAGCTTCATCAGGTTGCTCAGAGCCCTGTCCAATCTGGCCTTGAATGTTTCCACTTTAGCTAAAAAAAACCCAGAAGCCATCCATGCTCACAGAGCTGATAGATGAGAAGGAAAAGATTTTCTTCATTTTTTTTCTTCTTACTTCACTGCTTTTCAAAAATATTTAATTGATTTCAGATCAATGAATCTTCTGTCAGGGATAATCTGGCACTTAGCCCTAGGGCATGATCAACTCTGGTAACTTCTGAGACACAGGCTTCAGTTTGGTTGAGTGGATTATGAAAAACTCTCTTTGAGTACATAAGAACAACCAAGTGTACAATGCTGTCCTGCTATTAACCCTGACTGAAAGGAGGGCAGAGGACTCTTGAGGTACTTAGGAAAGAAGAAAGCAGTACTTTTCGATCTGCTCCTCAGTATCAGTTGTTTTCTGTGTAGCTTGTATTGCATCACCTTTCCCAGTCACACTGATGTCACACTTCAGGTATCCCTTGGCTCCAGTCCTGATGTCAGCAGGGTCAGTGAGAAGTGCCCACTTGTCACAAAACTGATGACCTGTAAGGTGAACAAACTTAAACACCCAGGAGCAAGAAACACAGGACCTAATTCAGAGGCTAATGCAGACACAGACTGCTTCCTTCAGTCAGATCATTTCTCTTTACTGACTCTTGCAGGAGCCCCAAGGAGGGGGTGGTCTGAATAACTGCAATTTTCCTGAAGTGGGTGGGACATCTATAGAAAGTGGCTTAAAGAGGTTCATTGCAAAGGCTGAGAATAGGGCCAGGTCCTTGAGTAATTATGACAAAGAGAAAGATACCAGTTTTGTGGGTGCTTCTGAAAACTGGCCAAAAAAGGGTAGGTGATCTTTTATTAGTTTCAAATTTTAGAAAGCACTGGACAGTTCTGAGGATAGCAGGTCAAGTGGGCCCATGGTCACATTCTTCATCATCCCTTTCTCTATCCTGTTATAGTCTGCATCTCGTCTCATCTTGAGCTCTCCTCACCATTCCCTCCATGCTCTATCCCACTCTGCTTCTCTCCATCCCTTCTACCTCAACACAACCAACAGACTTCTAAACACTCTATAATGAACGAGTTGGGATTTGTAGTGTGTTCTGTTGCCCACTCTGACTCCCTTAGTAAGTCACCCTAAGTAAGTGCTTCCCATCCATGAGCAGAAGTGTTTTCAGTGTTGAACTGGTTTCCAGAAATGTGTCTGGTGCCCTGGCATTCAAATCAGAAAACAACCCTTCAGAAAGTTTTCAAAGTTTTAATTCTTGGCATAAACCATAAGCATCTAGGCAGAAAAGCAGCACACCTCCATCTCCTCTTCTTACCTACCTCATAGAACAGGTTATTAACTCCACCAGTACAGACTGGGAGGTGATCTGCTGGAAAGCAGCCCCGTGGAGAGGGACCTGGGGGTCCTGGTGGATAAGTTAACCATGGCACAGCAATGTGCCCTGGTGGCCAAGAAGGCCAATGGGATCCTGGGGTGTATTAGGAGGAGTGTGTCCAGCAGATCAAGGGAGGTTCTCCTCCCCCTCTACTCTGCCCTGGTGAGACCTCATCTTGAATACTGTGTTCAGTTTTGGGCTCCCCAGTTGAAGAGGGACAGGGATCTGCTGGAGAGGGTCCAGCAGAGGGCTACAAGGATAATTAGGGGACAGGAGGGCATAGCTTATGAGGAGAGGCTGAGGGACCTGGGGCTTTTTAATCTGGAGAAGAGAAGACTGAGAGGAGATTTGATAAATGTTTATAAGCATCTGAAGGCTGCCAGGAGCAGGGGGACAGGCTCTGCTCATTGCTCCCTGTGATAGGACAAGGAGCAATGGGTGTAAGTTGCAGCAAAAGAGGTTCTGCCTCAACACAAGGGGGAACTTCTTTACTGTAAGGGTCACAGAGCACTGGAACAGGCTCCCTAGCGAGGTCATGGAGTCTCCTTCTCTGGAGACTTTCCAGGCCTGTCTGGATGTGTTCCTCTGTGATCTGTGTTAGATAGTATTGTCCTGCTCTGGCAGGGGAGGTTGGACTCAACGATCTCTTTGGGTTCCTTCCAACTCCTAACATCCTGTGGTCCTATGATAACAGACAAAAGGGCAGCAAACGCACCACTTACCTGGCTGACTATACACTGTTCCCAGATCTACTTTAAAGGAGCCTATCAACACACTCCCGATCAGTTTGTTGTGCATAACCTGTTAAAGAAGGCCAGTTAAAGAACACTGCTATGTCTCTTTCTAGTCAGCATAAGGAATAAGACTCCAAACAGATCAATTAATTAATAAGCAGCCCCACCCAGTACTGGCTGTACACGGGCACAGCCAATACTGCAAGTGTTTGAAACCAGCTCTTTACCTACTGTTATGACAGCTGAGAAACTGATTCCATTGTGTCCAAGTGGGATCACACAGGTTTATCCATGGTCCCAGGAAATCAGATGGATGCATGTGCTGGTTTGAGGGTTCCAGGTTATCCTAGATTTCCTAAGAAACCTCCTAAGAGACCAAGATCCATCCCAGGGGACAAGCTAGTCACCCCTGGGTATCATAATGTTGTTGTTCAGTGCCATAAACCCTGAAAATGCTTTTAAAGTAAGCAGCAAGGTCAATTCATTCTCTTCTCTTCTCTTCCTGCCTTTTCAGCTCTCCAGAGGGATCCTTATCTGGGTAGCTAAGTAGGTAGGCTGTGGCCTGACTGGGAGACAACAGGGGATGGGAGAGAATGAGCAGTAGGGGCCTCCGGTGGGTTTTAGTTTGCTTGGGGGGATGAATTCTCATGTATCCTGTATCTGTACTAGGTGTTGAGGATTCATGCATGCCGTATCTTTTCCTGCACATCTTTAAATGCCCAATGGCAGGAGAAGGGGCAATGGGTGGAAGCTGAGGCACAGGAAGTTCCATGTAAACATGAGGAGGATTTCTTTCCCTGTGAGAGTGGCAGAACACTGGAACAGGCTGCCCAAGGGGGTTGTGGAGTCTCCCTCTCTGGAGCTATTCAAAACCCACCTGGACGTGTTCCTGTGTGATCTGGTCTAGGCGATCCTGCTCTGGCAGGGAGGTTGGACTGGATGAGCTTTCAAGGTCCCTTCCAGCCCCTGACATTCTATGATTCTAAATACAACCTTCCTGTATAGTCTTCTCCAATTCAGTGAGAGCTTTATTATTTTACTGCCCCTTTCCCTTAATAAACAGAGTAAAGTAAGATAATCTCAGTCTGTCGCCCTCTCCATGCAAAAACAAAAAGAGGACAATGTTGTGTCTTTGGAGTAGCAGCAGTTATACTACTTATGCTACCAGCTTTATAGAATCATAATCAATATTAGGTGACCTTATTGTGACTTTCCAGGATCTGAAGGGGACCTACATAAAAGCTGAGGAGCAACTTTTTAGGATATCAGCTAGTGACAGGACTAGGGGGAATGGAGCGAAGCTGGAGGTGGGGAGATTCAGACTGGACGTGAGGAGGAAGTTGTTCAGCATGAGAGTGGTGAGAGCCTGGAATAGATTGCCCAAGGAGCTGTTTGAGGCCCCATCCCTAGTGGTGTTTAAGGCCAGGCTGGATGAGGCTGTGGCCATCCTGGTCTAGGGTAGGGTGTCCCTGGGCATGGCAGAGGGGTTGGAACTATATGATCCCCGTGGTCCCTTCCAATCCTGACTGATTCCATGATAAACACTTGGGTCACAACTGGTTTCACACTGGCTGAAGAGATCTCATCACTTTGTGTGCTGCAGCTGAATTGCCCTGAGAACTGAGAACACCCAGTGATGTAGTGGATTTGAACCGAAGCTTAGGATTCGAACTGTGAGTTTAGTACCAGCATTGAAAACATGTTTGTCCATCTGGCCATGTGTCAATGAGCACATTTGTATTTCTGCAGCTGGGAAAAGTCACTCTATTCACAACTTGGCCAAGCAGGTACAGATGTACTTCTCATAGCCCCTGGCCACTGCCCGCCTCTGTCAAGTATAACCAGCACCGATTCTTTCTTGGTGCACTGGTTTGAAATGGACAAAGCACTTGTCCAGAAAAAAATATCTCTTCCAAGGCCAAAAATTCACTGCTCATCTCTCTGGCTAAGTGGTGGGACTTTTGGCAGTAGAAATGTGAAACATAAAGGGCACAGCTTGTGATATTTCAGATATAAGTAAAATACTGTCAAGAGTCTCATGGAGAGCTTCCTTAATTCTTTAGCAGCTTTGTTAAACGTGCAATGAACCTCAGGATCCTAAGGTAGGATAATTTACAGGGCTCTACAGATTTTGGCCCTCCAGTCTGTGAATCATTATCTAATGTCCCAACTCCAAGAGCATGCATCCTTTTCGCCAAGGTTGTTCTGAGATGTGACATAGCTTTAGTGGGATTTTATTTACAGTATGCAGTGGAAGCAACACTGAATGTTTGGAGCCCACACCCATGCTAATAGTAACCAGCTACTCACTGTCCCATACAGACCAAAAGCTACTGCTGAGGACAAGGTACAATTGTATCTGATGCACTGAGATAAACCAGAAGTTTTAACTCAATAATTTGAAACAAGTGGTAGCTTGAAAATGAGAAGGATTAAGATAATACTGACAAGAGTTAGCTAAGATTAATTTTGTTATTCTATCTTGACAGTTGCCAAACCAGCAATAAATGTCCCTGAAAATGCACACTTCATCTTCATTTAGGGTTGTGTCCCTTCAAATCATTGACAGATGCCTTTCCTGATTTTTCTCTCCTATATTTTATGTGGCTTTACATCACTCTTGGTACTTACATTTCTCTTTCTAATTACACTAAGAAGAATCAATTAGAGTGGAAGTGACAAACAACAGTGGCCTTTACTTACTGTGCCAAGCTTTCCTAGGTACTTACAGAGATGCTGATTATCTTGTCAAACAGGAACAGCTGTGGTCCAATGAAATCAAATACAAAGTACTGTGGGAAGAGGGGAACAGCAGATCAGAACTGCCCTTGTGCTGCTAAGCCAACACTGTCACAGCCCGGTTTAGTTTTTTGGGTTACCACACAGAGCCCTGGTGAGACACTGTGGTTGCTGGGGAGGTGGTGGTGAACATAGCAAAGTCTTACTCCCTGGTTTGCATCTGCTGTGGCCCAGACCTGTGTTCTACTCTCCTCTTTGCATGGCTGCACACCACTGCCCTTTGCGAATGCCTGTGGCACTCACTCTGCATCAGAGGGTACTGTCAAAAGTTACATGAAGTACAAGGAAACCCAAAGGCCCAGTTGGTGTGAGGAGTTGTTTTGGACTCATTTGTCACCAGCTGGGACAAGAAAAGGCTGGAACAATGAAACTGTAGAAAAGGGATGTTGGGATGGTTAGACATAGCTCCTAAATGAGTAATTTGAAATAAAATGTAGAAGTAGTGGTTGTAGGACATAATCCCATGGAAGGGGTAGGGAACAGGATGGACAAATCTTTACAAGAGAAAAAGCAAAGAGAGATAAACCCAAAGGAGCTATTGCTGGTGCTTGGCCAAGCATGAAACTCAAGCAGCTCATGGGCAGATTTCCCCACTCAAGCATACAGGTGCTACAAACTTACTTCATCCCCTTTTGAGCTATCAAGTGCTGGAGATGACCCACACCCATTGAAGTAAGTGCCTTCATGAAAAGGCAGCCCCTACCTCGTTGTAGAAAGGAGCATTTGTGCCTTCCTTCACTGTCGTTTGCTTCTTCTCATCACCTATTTCAATGATCACCACAGGGTCGATGTTCTCACCCACCAGTTGTCTTGCCTCAATGATGGTGATGGCAATCTGTGGGGTACAAGAACACCACCACATGCACTCCTTAACTAATGTCCAGCCCACCTGTGGATTCCACAGACACGTAAGGGTGGTCCAATGAAATCAAATACAAAGTACTGTGGGCAAGGGGGAACAGCAGATCAGAATTGCCCTCATGCTGCTAAGCCATCACTGTCACAGCATGGTTTAGTGTTTTGGATTATCACACAGAGCCCTGGTGAGACACTGTGGTTGCTGGGGAGGTGGTGGTGCTCACTTGGTAGTTCTGGGATTTCATCTCCTCTTCATGAATTCTGGTCACCAGCTTTGCCCTGTTTAAATGACAAAGCACATCATTGGGCATTTGTAGGGAAGAGCAGTACTTGGACACATGTTGGAAAGACATCACCAGACAAAACACTGCTTATGACAAATAACTTTGCTGTGAGCTGTTAGGCTTGATTTCATCAGCAGAGGCCATTCCTATGTTTCTCATGTGCTTGGTCATAGGGAAATGTTTTGCATCACACAGACCAGTGCAGTTACCTGCCATGCATGGGAATCATTTCTGCTGTTTCTTCTATGAAATATGGCTCCATTCTTCCCTGTATGTAAAAAACAACTACACAAGCTCTTGGCTATAGTTGTTGCTGTCCCCTTTGAGCTCATTTTCATTAGCAGAGTTCATTAGCACATTTAAGGCATCGTCAACAACTATTGCAATCTCTCCTTGCACTGGATAACATTTGGTGACAATCATCTTTAACCTGCTAATATTTTCCTGACAAGTATTTCCCACTTTGTCATGTGGGAGAGCAGGAATGAAGGCATCACTGCTGTCAGCAAATGGATTTTATGTCAGCAGATATATTGTCCTAGCACAATACCATTCCTGAGAAGGATGGAAAAGGTGTCTTAGGGGATGTTAGGTAAGATATGCCAAGAACACCTTTTCCTCTTTGGGTTTAAGGATCCAAAAGCTTTGGACAGCACATCACTGTTCATTTGGTCTTCCTCTCCCTCCTCTTGTGTTCCTGGAGTGTCATGGTGAAGGCTTGCACTTTCTTCATGATCAGCTGGTGAAAAAAAACAATCAAGAAAGTAAACTCATCTCCAATTTATACTAGGAAACTTGCAACAGAGCAGTGAATTGATCAGCATGATCTGACTATTTCATTTATTTGGGTATCCCAATGCAGTAGTGGTCTGTACTGAGCAGTATCTATGTGATCCTGTGCAAAGTCATGTACCATATAAATCATGGCTGTAGCTGCTTTCTTTGCTCTCTGTGCACTCACAGCAGGTACCTGCACACTAATCACATCCAACTGCTCCATCTCTCATTTGCTATAGAGATAGACAATTGTTGGGGTTTTAATATGTTACTTTCCAGCAGTGAATCTGCCATCCATGCTTTGTCACAGCATCCTGACCCACTTCAGTCGCCACCAGGTGACCAAAGAGGAGCCATTGTAAAAATAATTTTCACCTTCCCTCTTTGCAGAGATGATGAACTGGAAGATGAAGGATAGAAAGAGTTGAAGATGGTTATTCTTGCATCTCTTGCAGAGACCTATACTCCAACAAGGCAAACTGCTTCCAAAAGTGCTTATTTTTCTTCCTGACCATAAACAGAATCTCAGCAACCAGGTCAGATGCACAAATCTACATGTGGTCAGAGAAGCCCTTCCCACAGTGCTCTGATTTCTCCTCCTGGTCTGACAGAAGCCCTGCCAACATCTCTGCCCCTTGTCAATAGCGTCTGTGTTCAATATCTGCCTTGGGAAGGCAGTTGTGTCTTTTAGGTGAAAGGCTAGTAGTTAAATTTATCAGTCCCATGGTTATATTTATAAGCAAGAAAAGTTCAGTGGCCGTGTACATGAGTTATTTCTGGTGTAAAAGCTGTCAAGTGGTACTTCAATAGTAAAGCTGACTGGCCTAGCAACACCCAGAGGCTCAGGTGACCTTATGGATGACCTTGCATAAAATGAAAGGAAACATATCCAAGTACACTTTCTGCAAGTACTCTGCAGCACTGTGCTCACATTACAAAACTAGACAAAATGTTGTAATAGTCACTTGAGGGGCACTTAGAAACTGGGGATGGTAGTGAAGGTTCATACATTGTACAGTAAAACTCACTTGGATAGCTCTCAGCAGATCTGAAATCTCCTTTTTATGGTTGAATCCCACAAGTATCTACTCAGAAGTAAACCAGCAGATGGGCACAGACAGAAACAACTTTAGCTTGTGTTGCAAGGCAGCCAGGCATGAGCCAGCTTCATGAAAGTTCTCCACTAGAGATCTTAACATAACAGGCATGCTCTCCAGCTGCCACTCTGCATCTTGTCCAACCCCTCTAGAACATAGTGAAGGTGACCTTGGCTCTGTATCTTTGTAGGCGTAGGCTGAGGGTCAGCCTGTGAGGCAAAGGCATCTCTCTGTAGTTTTGCATCTGTAGCACCAAGTTCCCATGACTACCCTCCATATCTTATTTACTCTAGGGCATGCTGTTGGATTATGGGCTTGTAATTGTGTTGTTTGCTCTGAGGCTAAAGAAGATACCACTTGGAGGACAGGCATGTTGTTAGCATGACACCCTGTCTGGACCATTGTCTGTGGGTTCTATGCTGTTTCTGTTGAGATGTAAACTCTTTGCAATGTTGGGTTGTTATTCCCTTTACAGGTCCATTTCCCTGAAATGTTAAAATCCAAATCTCTGCCCTTTCCCCTTTCAATAACCACACATGTGTTTTGCATAACAGAGCAGCAGGAATTACTCCTTGTATGGATCCAGTGACAGAAAAAGTAAACAGTTCCCTGACATTTCCCTACAGCACACTTCCTGAATAGCTCCCCTAAGCCGAAATCCCAAGACAAGAGAGAACTGATGTTTGCTGTATCTTTGCTAGTTCAGACTCTTCATCAGCAAAGACACCAATGAAATAGACGAAGGTGCAACATAAGGATCCCAAACTATTGCTTCAAACACAACAACTGGAATTAAACAGAGATGTGAGCATCCACATGAACACTGAAGCAAACTACAATAGTTATCTCTTTGCTAACTTAGGAGTGATAAGGAGTTTCCTGCCCGTTTTACCAATACTGAGCCCTAAGACACAAATCAAATGAGTTCACATGAGATTAGGTGTAATACAACCCCCCAGCTGCTCTTCTCAGTTACAATATTGATTTATGAGGCCTTACCCAGTGCGTCTTTGTTTGTAATAGTCAACCCTTTCTCGCCTTTCTTTTTCTTCTTCAGCTTCATGCCAGCAAACAGCCCCTTTCTGAAAAAGCAAAGAGGAGTGATCAGTGTAGTATCTTCAAGCTCTTTTCTATGCTGGACACTAATTTAACTCAAGGAGCTGTTAAGAGGGAGTTCTGGTTTCCAAATTAGAAGGTTATATTATATAAGATAATATATGCTGTCTACAACTACCTGAAGGGACATTGTAGCCAGGTGGGGGGTGGCCTCTTCTCCCAGGCAACCAGCAACAGAACAAGGGGACACAGTCTCAAGTTGTGCCAGGGGAGGTCTAGGCTGGATGTTAGGAGGAAGCTGTTGGCAGAGAGAGTGATTGGCAGTGGAATGGGCTGCCCAGGGAGGTGGTGGAGGCACCGTCCCTTGAGATCTTCAAGAAAAGCCTGGATGAGGCACTTAGTGCCATGGTCTGGTTGACTGGATAGGGCTGGGTGCTAGGTTGGCCTGGATGATCTTGGAGGTCTCTTGCAACCTGGTTGATTCTATGATTCTATGATTTTCCTTTTACTGAAAGCAAACGAGAGAAAGCTCTGCTTTTCTGTTTCATCTAATTTTATTTACTTGTAAAACTTGGCCTTGTATAGCTAAATGCATAGGAGGAAAGCCCAAACTTCTTTTCAAACCAAGACAGCAAGAGGCAAAGAAATGAAATGTGAGATAAGTTTCAAATCTACTGACCTCACACACATGTAATTCTTAATGCCTGTGATAAGTCCAGAGGAAAAAAAAACCTCTTCTCGCGAATTCCAGGTTTCAGAATAAGAGTAGTTTTCCAGTGAATTAAGATAAATATAAAAGTGTCTATATAGAAACTTACTTGGTGAGAATGTTCATTGTATCTGTGCTAGTTTGAAGCAGGCTAGAATGTTTTGGTGAGAAGGATGAGATCACAGGCTGTGAAAATGAAACAGTGGTGTTGTCTACTTCACTCACAGGCTTGCTGAGAGATATAAGAGTATAAACATAGATAAGGTAGTTCAGGCACTGCCTGAGCTCTGGGCTGCATTTTTCTCTCTAACCTCACCCTCCATCTCTCTGATTAATCCACCTGCTTCCTAAAACCCCAGGCAACATCTGGGGTAAGACTGAGGGGTGGGAGAAGGTGGAATGGTGTTTGGGAGCCCCTCCTGGGGACCCAGGTTTCTGGGAGGGGAGTTGTGTTTCTGTATTACCTTTTACCTTGTATATTTCTGTATATAACTGTATATACTGTAAATATCTGCTTGTATATTGTGCTAAGCTGTAAATATAAAGCTTCACTCAAATTTCCAGAGCTGGCTGAGTCTAGTCCGGGTGACTTCCAAAGTGAGGGGCAGGGTTGGGTAACATCCAAACCACCACAGTATCACATCAAGCCCAGGTAACCACTGCATGTGGCTTTTCTCCCTCTCACTTCTTCCTGTATTGGACTAGGGAATTGATCCAGGTTAGAACTAATTAACCCACTTAAAGCTTGGTGAGGTCATTTTTCAGATCATGCCTGGCTACAATGCTTCTGTAGCCTCATTAGGGCCTCCTTATTCCTTGCATTCAACTCAGCTGTAGCTCGAGAATTTTGTGGGTTTATATCTATCGACAGACAGGATGGTGAGAGTGGAACACAAATGAGTTAGTATAATGGCAACAGTTTTCATCCCAGCTATTCCAAGCAAGCAGGCATCTGCTAGTTGAGCAAGCCTGATATCCACCAGTGTTCAAACATCTGAAATCACCTGCAAGCTTGGGGTGCATTTATCAGCGGAGGAAAGGCCACTGCAAACTGCAGTGGAAAGCTGATAACATTTAAAAGTTGTATTCAGAAAAAGCAAATTAGGTTTACTGGCCAGACCCAGGAGGAGCAGTAGTAATGCTGGACACAAGTGCAGAAAGTGCAAGCTGTCGTGTTGAAAAGAATGCCAGAACCCGACCAGTATGGATGAAAATGTAGTAGCAAGGCAAAAAATATCTCAAGCAAAGCAGGAGCCAGAGGACAACTGAAGAGAAAGGCCATTAGTAAAGCCTGATGTGGAAACTGGGTGGTCTTCCATGATTTTATGTTTACTTAACAGCAAAATACCTTAAAATACAGACCTGCAGAAGTAGAGTGATAGAAAGATAAGTGGCCACACTTGAGAGAATTCCATAGGCACCAAGAGCAAAGTCCATCTTTGAAGCAAACCAAACTTCAATTTCATCTTTTTAGTCCTCTTTAGGTTCAGAAACAGAAAGGCATCAGAGTGCCCCTGAGCTCTTCTGCACCTCTGGCCCCATTGGTTACCTTGGCCAAGGGCAGCAATGGCCACAAAGAGAAGTATCCCTCAAAAGCATCAATAAGGCAGCAAGCACAAGGCACTTGTAAAGTACTGTCATGGGAAAGAAGAGCACAGAGCTCCTCACCGAGATGTCAGGGCAGCATCTATTACACACAGAATTTGCCAGAGAGAATCTTTTCTGCTTTCAGGAAAGTGAAGTTATCACTGCCTCACAATAAAAAAAAAAAATCACCCTTGTCAAGAACACTGCTTAGTTCAAAGAGGACTGAGTCTCCCAGCTCCTTCCACATGGAGACTGTAACAAACATCTGAAGGAAGGAATTTTTCTCTTCTGCATAGGTAGAATGACAGTGTGGGCCCTGGTTTACAACTGCACATGTTGGTTTCAGGCTAATTGGAATATTTTAATGAGAGAAATTAGATTGTTGGCTGTGAAAAGAAAATATAACAATGTCTATATTACCCATTTGTTCTGCTGGGAATTATGTCAACAGGGCACAAACATAGATAAGAACAGTCTCTGCCCAGTTATTGCCATATTAACTCTTCTGCCTGACCCTGCACATTGCCAACTGATCATTCTGCTTCTAACACCACTTGCTGATCTTTCCAGCTCACCATGCACGTAAGAGATGCTGAGAAAAGGGAAAGGGTGGAAAGAAGGTGGAGGAGTGGTTAGGAGCCCCTTCTGAGCACGCTGACTGCTGGGAGGAGGCTTGTATTTCTGTATTGCTTGTAACTTGTATATTACTGTATGTAGATGTAAATAGCTGTAATATGTTGTGTCTATATGCTTGTAAATTGTGCTAAGCTGCATATATGTTAAGCTTCATTCCTTACCTTCCAGCTGTGTGAGTTTAGTCTGGGTGAATCCTTGTGTGCTTTACCTTCCAGATGGCCAAGTTTAGTCTGGGTGAATCCTTATGTGGGGTGGTCAGGTAACACCCATAACCACTACACTGCAATTAATTGAGGTTTCACTGATAAAAACAACAAATGAGTGACAAACCAACTATATCACAGCATGTGACCATACTCAGACTGTGTTGGATTTGCCCAGAAATCTGTAAGTTCATTTCCCATTACCAGTGCCACGCATCCACAGGATGAGTTCATGTTCATACTCAGAAATGTATGAAAATGAAATGTATAGGATGTTCTGAGTTAATGTTCAGACTCTGAAAAAGATTCACAAATGTGCTCTCCTTTCATCACAATTTATCCATGGCAGCTTCCAGCTTGTTAACTTTCCAAAAGAAAACCCTTTCAGCCCTTTCTTTTCCATCTAAGCCATCTCGTCATCACAGAGGTTTCATGATCACTTCTTGCACTGCATAATTTTCTCTCAGATATCTAATTAGTGCATATTTTAGTCTAACTTAAAGGAAAACTGGCCAAAAAAAGACAAAAGCAATTTGGAGCATGAGCAAGACAGTACAAGTGACCTTACTAACTACTGAATCTCCTTGGAGTTTCTCTGCATTGTTTAAACGTCAGTTTCTTCTTCCAGCAAAATCCTTCCAGATGCTCAGAGAGATAATGCATGAGGAAAATAGCTTTTTGCTATGGGAATGGTTGCACTTCATCCAGAGACAGCAGACACTTCTGGAGTTCAGGTTTTTTTCTAGCCCATCCTCAACATGTAGTGCAGGATGGCAGAAATCACTTTTCCATAGCTTATACAGTCAGAAGAATAATCTGAGCCATCTAACCACTGGCTCGGAAAGGGAGGGAGCTTTTGTCCCCTTCCACAATGTCCCCACTCTGTGCAGCTTTCTAACTCCTGCCCAAGCAAAATCCAGTCTTGAGCTTAACCTGCATTGGATTAAGATGTTTATAAAACTCCATTTTCATAGCCATGAACCTTGGGATGCCCTTCCCTAGTGCTGGCATGTGAAGTGCAATCCTGGGGAGCACAGAGGAATGAAACCAGGGAGTGAGATTTGCAGAGGGCAAACACAGAAACAAACCCTGATTTATTTATCCAGTATGTTTCCTGAGACCATGTAGAAGTCCTCCTGTGGACAGGGTGAACGAGCTCTCAGTGTGTTCCTGGCAGCAGAAAATCCTTAGTGGAGGAGCTGCCCTGCTTTTCTCTCCAAGTTCCTTCCTTCAAGCAGCAACCTCAGCAAATTTTTTAACACTGTTAAAATGCTTTAGCTCAGAGATGATCAAAGATTTGTGCAGCTCAGATTTGAGCCAGCTGTAGTGCCTAAGGATTTAAAGGTATGGGTAAGAAGGCTGCCTTGACTGAGATGATGTTAGAAACTGAAGAAAAAGGGAAAACAGCCTTTGGGCTTCTAACACATTCATGTAAAACTTGTAAGGTGAGTCTGTATCTTTCCATTTTGTGAGCTGGTTTGCAATGTTCTTTTTGTAGCTCTTTAAACTTCTGCTTCTTTCAGTGTAATTTTATTTTCTAAGGTGTTTTCTTTGGTAGACCAAATGGTATTGCACTGGGTGAGTAATTATCCCCACATCATAAGTGCTTTTCATGAAGCAAACACAAGCAAAAGGAAGCCTGTTCTCTAGGTCATAAAAAATATTATCTCTCCTTTTCAAATGCAAAAAAAGAATAAGGCTCTTAGCTGATTTTATCACTTCAACAATATCAACCAGTCAAGGAAATTGAAAGAAAAAGAAGATTAATCTCATCATTTAAGCTATTTACTTCAGAGTCAAATGTAAATATAATACAAAGATGTGGTTTCAAAATAAAAAGCCAAATCAATCTTAGACTCTAATGTGACTATAACTGGCTTATTCAGAAACTTTTTTTTAATTAAGCTAGTATATGCTTTGGGATAAAAAAGTCCCAGGAAAGAAATATGTGCATTACATTTAATTATCAAAGAGAACTGAATAAAATAGCTTCTACATTCTTGGATATCTGGGAAAAAAAAAAACCCCAACCCACTATCTTAATGATTAATGGGTTAATAGTGTACTCATTTCATCCCTTCTTTTCATGAGATTACAGAAGTTGAGGGAAGATTTTCCCTGCTTATTCATTTAATTATTCATTTAATTTATCTCCTTGCCAATACAGGGTTGCTTCATGCAGTGTATTGCCAGATGCTTTATCCTGATTCAGTAAGGACAGTCCCTTTATCTTAAGATCCATTATTTCTGCTGTGGTCCTTTCACAGTTCAGAGCTCTCACTATCTCTGTTGTCTTCTTTTTTCCTGCTTTCCCTCTGGTCCCACTGTTTTGGCAGGTCTGAGGACTTGCAGAGGAAATGCCTCAGCCCTCAAAAAGGTGAATACAAAATCCTGTGTGATAAGCTGTTATTTAAAAAGCAGCCGTGGCACACCCAGGCACCAGTTCTGAAGGCTGGCAGTTTTCACATCTATATGTGTGATGGTTTGGGTGTTACCCACCCCCCTGCACTTTGGAAATCACCCACACTAGACTCAGCTGGCTCTGGAAATTTGAGTGAAGCTTATATTTACAGTTTAGCAGAATATACAAACAGATATTTACAGTACATACAGTTATATACATAAATATACAAGGTAAAAGGCAATACAGAAACACAACAGCCCTCCCAGAAACCTGAGTCCCCAGGAGGAGCTCCCAACCACCCTTTCACCTTCTCCCACCCCTCTGAACCTTACCCCAGTCCCAAAGAAGAATGAATGTTCGACCAGGAGGTTAGGAAGCAAAGTGGATTAATCAGAGAGATTGCAGAGAGGCTAGGCAGAAATGCAGCTCAGGCAATACCCCAAGAAGAAGTGCCTTATCTATGTTTGGATTCTTGTTCTTATACCTCTCAGCAAGCCTGTGAGTGAAGTAGACATCATCACTGTTTCCCTTACACAGCCTGTAATCTAGTTCTCACCAAAACATTCTAGCTAGCTTCAAACTAGCACAATGTGGTAATGTGTCTTGTCCCAACTATTACTATCTCCTCAATAAGAATACAAAATCACAAGGTGACAACGCAGTGGCAAGTATCAGTTATATACTAACACTTTATATTCAAGAACATGTTCTAAATTAGCTATCACAACCCAGGAAAGAATTTCTATAAAGCTTCATTTTATTGCTCTGTAACAGTCAAAGGCTGAAATCAGCCATTAGGAAGTGTAGGAAATGAGATAAAAGTATGCCAGGGAACATCACATGTCACTAAATCACTGCTTTTTGGCTACTGCTTGCTGCTCTGATTGATGAATTTTGAGTTCCTTTGGAAAAGGGCAATGTGCAGAAAACACTGTTAAGTGGGAAAGGAGGAAAGTAAAGGCTCTTGTCAGAGTCTACTCAGACAGGAAAAAGAAGATGATAGCCTCTGTTTTTAATGTAGTGCAGTGAGGTAGAAATAATCAAGCACACCTAAGAAATGCTGTATTGTCAGTCTCAAACCCAGGTAGATGGTCCTGGAATCATCATTGATGGTCTCTGTAGTCAGCAGCTCAGTGTGCAGCATCAGTAAAAGAATACAGCACACTGCTGGGTATCGTCAGGATGGATATTAGGAAGGAGACAAGGAGTGGCATTTTGCCTCTGAAGCATTAGTGAAGCTGCACAAGATCACAGAATAATTCAAGTAGACCTAAGTTATCCATGGGACAGCGATGTGCCCTTGTGGCCAAGAAGACCGATAGTATCCTGGGGTGCATTAAGAAGAGTGTGGACAGTAGGTCAAGAAAGGTTCTCTTCCACCTCTACTCTGCCCTGGTGAACCCACATCTGAAGTATTGTGTCCAGTTTTGGGATCCCAAGTTCAAGAGGGACAAGCATATACTAGAAAGTGTCCAACGGAGGACTACAAGGAGGATTAATTGGAACATCTGTCTGGTGAGGAGAGGCTGAGAGACCTGGGGCTATTTAGCCTGGAAAAGAGAAGACTGAGAGGGGATCTTATTAATGTTTATACATATCTAAAGGGTGGGTGTCAAGAAGAGGGTACTAGTCTGTTTTCAGTAGTGTCCTCTGATAGGACAAGGGACAATGGATACAAACCAGAACACAGGAAGATCTACCTCAACATAAGGAAAAAATTCTTTACTGTAGGGGTGACAGAGTGGTACAACAGACTGCCCAGAGAGGTCATGGAGTCTTCTATAGAGACTGCCAAGACCCATCTGGATGAGTTTCTGTGTGACATGCTCTAGATGATCCTGCTTTGGCAGAGGAGTTGGACTTGGTGTTCTTCAGAGGTCCCTTCCAACCCCTACCATTCTGTGATTCTGTGGCATCTCAGGTCCTGTTAGAGGAAGCATGGATACAGGGTGGGAGAATCCACTTTATGAAAAAACGAGACAGCTGGGACTGTCCATTTGAAGAATCATAGAAGCAATCAGGAAGACACCTCCAAGGTCATCCAGGCCAACCTTAGCACCCAGCCCTGTCCAATCAACTAGACCATGGTACTAAATGCCTCATCCAGGCTTTTCTTGAACACCTCCAGGGATGGCAGTTCCACCACGTCCCTGGGCAGCACATTCCAATGGCAATTCACTCTCTCAAGATGGGATGAACAAGTGGAAATAGGATCAATGCTTATAAACCTAAGCTGACAGGTAAGGTGAAAGCAAATCTGTTTGTTCCTCAGCAGACCTCATGGTGCTGGAATGAGGATGCACTTGACAGAATGGCTTTGCAGATACTGAAAGAATCAGAGATGTGTACTTTACCACTTATGTGTACATTGCCACTTATGATAAAAGTGTTCTGGATGCTGGGGGAGTTTGGGGTGGACCACAGAACATAGCCAAGCTCATTTGCCTTCCCTGCTGGGGTTTGGGCTGAGTTAAGCAGTCTGAAATAAGGAATGAAGAAAGGGTAATGTTAGACCATTCTGGTAATGAGCACAGCTGCAGGGAGAAATGGCCTTGAAGGGAGCCAGCAGAGAGAAGCTGGTAATGTGAGGGGGATTAAGGGGGTAGCTGGTTATTCAACTCTGCCTCTATGTGTGTGAACAGCCCATGCTTCTGTTATATGACCTATCAGAATTATACACATTGTATGAAGCCACTCTGTAAGCATCACTCTTAGCTTCAAGAAACAGAATTGACGCTATGTATCATACTGATATGAGCTTGTGTCATTCTGGTCTCCCACACGGACTTTAGACCCCGGCACCTTCTCTCCTTTTGTCACTGCTGGAGACAGAGCACTGTGCCAGGTGGGGTACTAGATCTGACTTCCCAGGGCATTTCTCATGTTCTGGTAGTTCCCTGATAATAAAAAGCAGATCTGTGCATGGCTAGGTCACCTGGCAGTCATGCTAGATTGGAAGCAAGAGTGGGTCCGTTATCACATGTCTGCCAGAATGATCAAAGCACACCACACAAGCTTTTGCCAGAGTTAGACTTAATCCAGCATAAACTCCAAAAGTGAAAAAGTTAATCTGCTCCTGGAACACACCTGAACAGGAAGGAGAGGCCATCCCTAGTCAACACAGCCTCATGTGATCACTGTGTTCTTGAGAGGTACCTGAATTTACTGTATTGTCTACCTGAAGCTGTGGTGTTTGGAAGTGAGCTATAAATTAATCGGCGACACAAAGAGATTAATAGAGAAGGAGTTTCTTGGTTTCAGCCCACAGACCACAAAATGGGAGCACTCAATGGCTTCAGGCAGCAAGTAAAACAAACTAGGGTAAATGTTCTTCAATGTGGCACATAAATCATTGAAAGGAAGGTTGTTGAAACCAAATAATTCAACATTTCAGGTAAGCATATGGAGTTTGTGGCCAAAGAGTCTAACATCCTTCCAGCTCAGGCAGCATGAAGCTGGTAAATGTAGGATCACCTGCTCATTCCTGTTTAACAGACTCTTTCTATGAAGCATCCACCCTTAGCCTCTAGGGTGAAGGAGACCTTATAGTCTGACCCAGTTGCTTCCACGTTTCTAGGACTTAGAAAAAAATATATTTCCCTAGCTGCTGCTAAATGCAGAATGGCTAAAAGAATGTCTTGGAGAAGCAAGACCAGGTACATTCAAACACACTCCAAACAACACAGAATTTCAAACTTTTGAACTGTGCACACTTTGGCCTCAAATAACCTTAAACTCAAAAGCTCTGAGAAACTTGAGAGACAATAGGATCCCAGTGTGGGACCACTGCAAACAGGCACACCCAGCCTCATGTTTTGCAAACCCCATCCCTTCTGCAGAAAAGCACTGATACGTTTAACATCCTCATACATGAGTCATGACAGCAAAGAAGCCACATCCTGAACAGATGCAAATTAGTGGTCACATTCAACAGCTTTTCTGATGTCTACATGCAAGAACTGGGTAACAGATCTACTAAACACTAACATATACCTACAAAATAAAGGATGCAGTTATTACACATAAGGGCTGCATTTCATCTCTTAGAGTTCTTTTTGCCCTCTTCAGAGAGTTTGAGCCATCACCTGCTGGTCTCAGAAAGTTTTCCCTTGACTTCATGCAGGTGAAAATGGCTAAAGAAAGCACAAGGCAGTATGGAATAGATACACACCAGTGGTAAGAATCAGGTCTGCCAGAAACAGTTAAGCATTAAAGGACTTATTTTTTGTTCAAGCCTTTAAATACAATTGGTTGAATTTAACTCAAACCTTGGAAGAATTTCTCGAGGGTATTAAACATACCTGTGGGTCTGATGTGCCACTGCTGAGGACTCCATCCTTTCCTCCAGTCACTACTACCTTTTCTATCGTGAGCAGGCTCTTCAAGCTTATGTTTACATTTAAGATTGCATTTAAGTTTGCTACTTGCTGGTAGCAAATGTGGTGCCTGGTTAGTCAAGCTGGTAAATACTGAACAAGAACAATGACTGGCCCCTCTGCAAACATTACCTCCTCTTGCCCTGCAGAGACCTTCAGGAACAGGCCAGTGAGCCACATGTTGCCCTCAAGATACAACTCCAAGCTAAAAGGACACTGAGATTTTCACATCCACCAAGACACACTGAAAAGATTTAGATTTTATACAGGGCAACCACTTTGTGAAAAAAATAGACCTATTTTAAGTGTTTGTGTGTTTACATCCAGTAATTTAATGCTTTTTCTCTATTTTCTCACTTTTTTCCACCCCTAGCTTGCCTGACTTCTCTCTCTTGCAGACCAACACGCAGGACTCTGATTCCCCCTTCTGCTCCTCACATCTCCCCAAGTAAAAGGATTACTATGTATTATTTTTAGTTAGCAAACACAGCTCTTGCCTCCAGTCTTTTATGTACAGCTACTTCCTTGACATTTCCTCTTGGACATACTTCAGCCCATGCTGAAAACAGTTTAGAGAGGCACAAGATCTCTTTAGTTCTGCACTTACCACAAGACCATTTTCACATTGTTCTTAACATTTTCTGATGGGAAGTGACCCATTGAGAGGATGCTCTGTTACCACGAGGCTGAACATCTCTCTAAGGACACCTTTGGAATTAAGTATTTGAACCTCATCAGACTGAGGGAATTCATTCTTCCCAAGATACAGGATTAAGTTCTCTGCTGTGATGAAGTACCCATAGCATGTGAGATGTCAGTAGTTTCACTGATGCAATAAAAAGGTTGAACAGCACTGGGAGGCCTAACCCAAGTGATTAGCCTGGCTCAAAATTCTGCCTTCTCCCAGCTTTTTTGGGTGACTTTTGGGAGATGGCTGTATCTGCAGGTCAGGCTCAAGTGCTCTGCCACAGCTCAACAGGGAACAAACTTCCAGCCTAGCTGTCCAGGGACTGCCCTGCCCTTCACCAGCACTTGAGTGGCTGGGCAAAATTCTGCTAGGAGAAGAAGTAGTAATTAAATCAGATAGCTCATACAATCCCATATCTTTAAAAAGGCATGTGCAAAATGCCCTTTTCTTCACTGGAGCAGAAAATTAAATGTGGGGCTTTTTATTCAGCCTTCTGAAATTCACAGTTAGAGCCAAGTTCCTCTTCTGGCTTTTTCTGGGAGTGCTTTTCTTCAATTTATTTTCCTGTTTGTCCTTATATTCCTTCTCTTTCTAGCACAAACAAGCCACCACAAAAAAATAATAGCAATAAAAGAAAGCACCAGCAGCACATGCCTTATGTTTGGGTGAAGACCTGTCTGTGTCCCAGGTGGTTCCCATTGCTCTAGCTACCTAAATTCCCCTAAAAGGCTGAATAATATTAAGGGAAAATGGGAAAGAACAAAAAGAAAATATCAAACATTTCATTTGATGCCTCTCAACCCTGTTTCTCTTGCAGGGCTGAATCGAGAAATAAATCATTACTGATACAGAATGGTTTCACTACCTTGCCCTAAAATTTGCAACTGAATTGAGCTGAATTGCCAGTTCTGCAGGAAAAACGTTGTCAAGAGGAGATAGTCTTGGCCACCCGGTTTCTAGTTCCTAGTTAATCCACCCCCTGCAATATTTGTTAAACTCATTTCTCCCCACCGTGCTTAAAGGACATCTCCCACTGCCATCCAGCAGAAACTGGATGTAGGCAGCAACCCAGGGCCCACAGCACCAGTGCCTTCATGCCCACTGTCCAAGGCAGCCCTAGCCCTTCTGCACAAGGAACTGCTCTGTGCCACAGGAACAGGTGAGCAGAAAGTGCTGGGGTTTTTGTGGTGTGAACCTGAGTCTGAACAGATACTCCCTTCTATTTACAAAGGGGGTGTTTCTCTGAGCTGCTTGATAAATCAAGGTGGGGGTTGTGCCCAGCACCAAGTCACAGAGTGTTTAAGAGTGTAAAGAAATAGAAAGCTTACATAAGGGGAGGTTTCCCATAGTCAATATATTAGTAAGTGACTCAGTGCCTCTTCTGTCATAAAAAAATGGAGCAATTCTCAGCCAAGCCACACCTCCAGTGAAATGGATAAGAATTCAAGATGCAGAGTATGTTGCTAGCCTCATTCCTGCTACACCCATAGAGTTATATAACTGTAGCTGGTCTGCTCAGTTAGAGGATTTAAAACATTTACCTGTCCCATGGGAAGAGCATTGTGAGACTTAAGTGTTGTTTGAGAAGTGCTCTTATCAAAGCCACAGTGTTTGCAGGAATGAGCTGATGCATCTAAGGCTTGAACAAAATGCTTCCTTCTAACTACCATGGGCCCTTAGCCATCCAGCTTTTGTTCTCAGTTTCTCCAAAGGGTGCTATTGTTGCAATCACCCTTGAAACCCTGAGGGGCTCTTAGTGCTTTTTTTGCTGAGGGAAAAGCCACAGGAACAGGTTGGAAATGTCACTTAAGCAGTGATATTTCAAAGGTGCTTCTGTTTTACCAGTGCATTGTTTGCACTGGAACAGAACTGCTGGCTGTTCAGCAGGGAAGCATTCATCCCAAATGAACCTCTCCTGTTTGCTGCGGGAAGTATTCAGCACTGCACATACAGTGAGATGCTCTAGCAAGTAGACACAAAGTTTCAACACTTACCAGTACTGTGTCCTGTTCTGGGCCCCTCGACTCAAGAGAGGTGTTGAGATACTGGAATGTGTCCAGAGAAGGGCAATGAAGCTGGTGAGGGGCCTGGAGCACAGCCCTGTGAGGAGAGGCTGAGGGAGCTGGGGGTGTGCAGCCTGCAGAAGAGGAGGCTCAGGGCAGACCTCATTGCTGTCTGCAACTACCTGAAAGGAGGCTGTAGCCAAGAGGGGGTTGGTCTCTTCTCCCAGACAACCATCAATAGAACAAGGGGACAGAGTCTCAAGTTGTGCCAGGGGAGGTCTAGGCTGGATGTTAGGAGGAAGTTGTTGCCAGAGAGAGTGATTGGCTTTGGAATGTGCTGCCCAAGGAGGTGATGGAGTCATCATCCCTGGAGTGTTCAAGAAAAGCCTGGATGAGGCACTTAGTGCCATGGTCTAGTTGATTGGACAGGGCTGGGTGCTAGGTTGGCCTGGATGATCTTGGAGGTCTTTTCCAACCTGGTTGATTCTATGATCAGGAGACCAGGGAGTTTGGTTTCCATAAACAAGAATATGTCTGAGCACAAATCAGTTCAGAAGTCACTCCACATGGCACAGAGCCTGTCTTCATTCCAGTTCCCAAAATTTCACCTTACTAAGGTGAGTACAAAGACCCAGCAGAAAGAGGAGTGCTGGGTACATACAAAGACCTTGACTGGTAAATATGGAGAATAAGGGAGGTAGGTTGGCATTCCAGAGTTTTACCAAAAACTACTGTCAATTCTTGAGCCCATAACATTGTTCTCTGTCTACAGCTGTCTATATATGAGACTAAAATTAATGGGTTCTGCACTGCCTATGTGCTGACAACACATTTCACTTCCCATGTCTTTGTGATCCTACATCACCAGTGTTGGGTTGCCTTCCTTTTAAAATCTATCCTTACATCATCAACTTGCTCTTAGTGTGCCTACTTCAGTTTCAGACCAGACAGATAATGAGACAGTTGCTGACCAATGTACAAGCTGACCCTGGATGAAGATGCTCCTAGCAGGTGTCTAGTAGCAGGTGTTACTAACATGTCTGCAAACAGGATGAACATCTCACTTCTCTTAACATGCTAAGAATTTGTTTCTTCCTCTATCAGGGTGTGAAAAAAAACCAGAGTTTAACAGTCATATATTCCAGAACAACCTCCTGTTCTGCAAAACTCTCAAATTAATCTTCAGTATGATTTTAGAAGATTATCTTCATAGGGGATATATCTTTTCAATGCCAGATGCCTTCAGCCTTTCTATAGATACCAAGTTTAAACTGAGGACTTTATGAAATAATTGGTGGAGTAATTTTCCCCAAGTTCAGACAGGGTGACTTGATTTTCATTCTGTGTAACCTAATACTTGCCTGGCCAAATAATCTACTTCTTTCTCTAGTCCTGAACTAGTCATCAGAGGGAGAAAAAGCAAACAAGACATTGAACAGTTGTGTGAAGATCATTAGATGATTGCCTGAGACAAATCCCAGGTTGATTACAAGGGCTACAAGTGTGACACAGAGCTTCTGCCACCCAGTAGCAGGTGACCTGATGGATCAGAGAGGTAGCAATGGTGAGCTATCTGTGTTTCACACTGATTCCGTCAAGCACCATTCAAGTGGACTAGAAACCAGTCTACTCTGGTGTTGCATCAAAGCCATTTCCATTTGCTAGCAGAACCCCCAAACTTGTAAAAAGTGCAACCAGCCTATACTTCTCACATAATCATCCTTTCATTCAAAGCCAGCTTTGGATGAGAGAGCCTCAGAGTTTCCCAGACAAACATCTCCTCACTCCACTTTTATCATGGTCATCAATATTGCTCCTTGATTTTAAGGGAGTTGGAGGGAAGCTCTTCAGACAAAGGCTGTAAAAATTGTCTAGAGCACTACTAGTGTCTAAAATAAACATCTCTCAATCTCAATATTTGCTTCTCATCAATGTCCCTAAGAGCATCCTGCCTTCACAGTGTGGAACTCAGAGGAGTTTGCAATTCAGGGCTATGATTCACGCTTTATCAACAATAAGCACAGTTGGTTGAACAAAGCCTTTTCAGTTACTGCAATATTTCCCAGGGTGTTTGAAAGCAGCCAGGCTCCAGCAACTGCCACAGACATTGTTAGTACCAGAGATGAAGATGGCTGCTCAGAAGTAGCTGTTTGCACAGCCTAGTGAGGAGCCTGTCTCCACATAAAAAATTGGAATGAACCTGAGGGATCAGGTCTGCAACCTCTGTGCTTCAAATTTTCATTTTACTGGGAACATTTAAAAAGAAGAAAAGCAAACAAACATGAAATAAAATACAAATGAAAATCTGAAGGGTTGTTGGAGGAATGACTAATATGTCCCCTTTTGCATAAAGATACAGTGTAATAATTAATCTTCTAGTCACAGAATCACAGAAACATAGATTGGTTTGGGTTGGAAGAGGTCTTTGAAAACCACCTAGCCTGAGCACCCTGCCATAGGCAGGGACATGTTTCACTGGATCAGACTGATCAGAGACACATCCAACCTGACCCTGAACACTGGCAGTGATGAGGCATACACAGCTTTACTGGGTAATCACTCCCAGTGTCTCACTGCTCCCATCATAAAAGATTACTTCCTTTAGTTCAGTCTAAACTGACCATCTTTCATCTTAAAACTCTTCCTTCTTGTCCTGCAAGCACAGGTCGGGGTAAAAAAGGGTTTCTCTATCTTTTTTTTTCCACAAGTGGCCTTCATATATTGAAAAAAATGCTATAAGGCCTCCCTGGAGCCTTAAAAATCAGAAATGCATCTATGTGAACCAGACACCAGACATGTCAGTTTCTCCCAATCAGCTGGCAAGGGAGTACAGACACTTGAGATATCCACATCAATCCCACTCCCATGTAGCAAGGTTAAGCAAGAAGGTGTTGAAACAACAACTAAAATAAACCACCCCAAAATATATCACTTTCTTAATGAGAAAGAGAGATTTCAAAGGCCAAGAGATCATATGGAGTGTTGTAAGGCATAAAAAGAGATGTCTTTGTAAAGCCCTGGGGATTTCACTTGCAAAGTTGACATGTAAGGATCTTTCTGCCCTTGCACTGACTGCTGCAGGATGCACAGCTCATATTTTTCTGTGCACGATCAGTTTAGCTCTACCTCAGTGGACTACACAAATAACTTGATGCCAGTGCTTCTCTGGGTCAGTGAAGAAGAGATAGCAGTGCAAGTTCTTTTGCACTTATGGCTGGAGTCAGCAATCTCCCCACTCCAAAGTGAAGTTATCCATCACCCTGTCATGATGGAGGAATAAGCGGCATTGCAAAACCTCTGTTCCACCACTGCTTTGGTCCTCAAATGCCACCTGGTGGTGCCTCTTTGAAGCCCTGTCAGATCACTATGGGCACACTTTGAGAATAAAAAGGGCTGAGTTCTGTCCCATGAGTAGCAAGATTTCTACAGGAATGGAGATACCTGCAGTCCTGGTCGCCATTGAATGTATTTAATTGATGGGGTTTGCAAGTAACATGAAATAGAGCAGAAAGGGGTGATGGGGAAAGGCTGCATTAGATCCAGTTAGGCAGAACTCTGAAGTGTGTGCAGCACCTGTGCATTGCAGGCAGGACCCAAGGCTGCTGCTACACACAGGGCTCGATGCACAGTTTCCAAGACCCACACAGAGACCTTACCAGCAGTTATCTTCTGTATCCATGCAGTTCACAGTGGTCAAGGGACATTATTCAGTGATGCTGTTAGCAGCTTTAGAAGCAAGACCTGAATGTCAGCTTCCCAGAGTCAGGAAGAAGAGGAATGACTTGGCTGAAAGAGCAGCAGATTCATCATTAGCAGGGGACATCTCAATGGTAAACGGCCACTGTGTGTGCAGCTAATTACTGATGGTCACAGCAGACCACAGATGATTTCCTACATTCCTGAGGGGAAAGGCAACTGGAGGAGATCACTTTCTCCCAAGGCAGCTTTCTCCATCCACAGGGAGCGAAATCAGAACTTTGCTGTCTCAGGCTTCAGGGGTCACTTCCTAGAGGCACAGACTTCCTCTCCAGTACCTGTACATCACCCTGGCCCATGAAAATGACAGGAAAAAGGACTCAAGGCACTTAACAAGGAAAGAAGAAGGTGGCTGTAATTAATGCACCCTTGAAATAAAAGCATTTTGCAGGTAACTGCTCAAAATTCTTCAGACTACCATTGATTTGTTTTTTCTTGGTGGAGAGCACTTTCTAGGCTCTATAAGCCACAAAATTTCAGGTGCAAAACCAGCAGCAGGAGGTGCCCTGCTACATTTGCAGCGTTAACACCAAGAGCTGCTTCTATACAGACAGATCATCCTTCTCACAAGGCGGATTTTGTCTTTCCTAGTAAGTAGAACTTGTGTCCATAGCTGACAGCTTGCTGTGAATTAAGGGCATCTTGAGGAATGACTCAGAAATGTCTGAACTCTCAGGTTTTTCATGTGCCAGGATTTTTACACATGGGAGTTGGGGATCTGTTGGCTTGAGCCAAACTGCAGACAATGACACATGCAAATCCTATGCTTAGACACAGGCAACCAGATCAGCAGAGATGAACCTGATCTGAGCAGCAGAGCTCCAAGATGCCCAATGTCATCATGATACAGCTAAACACACCAGTGCCCCAGAGCCCTGACAGATGTTCATTTCATGCTCACATACAAGAACTAGATTGTGCCACTAGGCACAGAATTGATGTGAGCAAAATGCTCCCCAGAGAGCTCATGGAGGGATTCTCTCCCTGCCTTTCCTTCAGCAGGGGTACATATGTTAACCCAAGGCACAGTGCAGAAGAAAAAGGGATTGCAAATCCAAACCCTCCTCCAAAACAGTGTTAGCATAGTCAGATCCTTCTTGCAGCCACATGGAACTCAGCCTAGCTCCTTCCTTGCTCCATGTTTTGTGTTTTTTCTTACAAGCCCCCCCCCCCCAGGCCTGCCTCAGCCCAAAGCTGCCTTGTGATGTGGGTTTCTTTCCAGTGTTGCACACAACACAACCTCAATAACTTCAGACAATGAGATGGCAAAGAGATATATACACATAGGAACAACTGTGCTCTGATTTCAGTTGTAAAATGATTTTTGGGGGGGGGTCTCACTTGTAATAATTTTGCTTTGTTGTATTGTTTTGGGCTCTTTTTTAAATTCATCATTTATACTTTAAGAAATAGCTGAAGTCACATCATTTTGGTTTAGTGCTTTAAATCCTGCTGTCAGATATGCTAATGTGAATTCTGAAGCAATTACTTATGGCCCTAGAGGTATTCTAGAGCTTCATTCGAGATAAAATCAGAATCACTAAGTAGAATGTCAGCTCTAATTTCTTTACAGGTTCTTTCCTGAAGTTACCATCGCAGCATGTAAGAAAATGAAACCATGCACAGAGTGAAATACTGAATACTTCAGCACCCTAAAAGCAACTACTGATGGCAGAAAGAGTAATCTAAGCAAAGCACCCACAAGAAATTAGTTTCCATGGCTTTTAGACTGGATTCCATGGCTTTTAGACTGGATTCCTGTCACTGTGCTATTTCATGTTTCCCTGTGAACAATTCAAATTCCCAAGTGCTTTGGTATCTAATCCACGAAAATCAAACCATTGCCAATTATCAAAGCTAAGAAACTGGCTGGAGGCAATTTTGAAACCCCTGAGCCTGGCCAATCTCTGGTGCACAGACCAATCTGGTGGAAACATCTATTGTCTGCTCAATCGGGTCCATAGAACACTAAATGTCTCAGACTCCAAAACTGTGCAGCTCCCTCAGCAGAACAAATCCTTTTCAGCAGAAGGAATGGAACACTTTATCTAATGCTGGATTAGTTCTCAGGTCCATTTTCTTAGACTGTTTCAATGAAGGAAGCAAACTATTAAAACAAAACACACAGAATTTGAGGCAGGCACAAATTAAAACTTGCCACTAGATTGAATTTCTTGAATCACTACCATTTCATTGCTATTTGTATATGCTAATCTATGGCAAATTCTCACACAAATCCTCTAAGCATCTTGGCAAAGCTTTGGTCTTAACTTCCACATCTCTGAGTCTGTAGAAACACTACAAGATTCATTAAAAGTTCTGAGTTTGGTCTACTACAGCCAGGGCAGAATTTCTTTGCAGGTGCAACATTCAGCTCTACTGCAAAAGAATCACAGAAGGTAGAAACAAGCAAATACACCGTAGGCAGGATATCCTGCTTAAATAGCCTTACAGTAAACAGAAATATACAAATAAGCATGGATATATGCAGCTACATCTGGGTACACTCATACACACAAGCACCCAAACGTTCCTCTGCTCTCTTTCATCAAAAAGCCAGTCTCCTTTCCTTACAGAAAGCAAGCACTTCGCAAATTAGACCTAATCCTCAGCTCACAAACTGGATTGACTGCAGAAAAATAGGATTGTTTCTAGCTGCTCTGCCTGAGCATTGACAGATTTCAGTGTTTAAGTTTGCCCTTAGGTGCGTCCTATTGAAGTCAAAAGAAGGTCTCACTAGGTCAAGTGCAGCCTAAGTGCATCTCTCTATGAAGCATGGCATACTGTTCCACCATACTTAAGGCACACAAAACTACAGGGAGGGATACCAGCTATGTCAGACCAACTCAAGCAGACACAGAAATTGCTCTCATACATTTGAGTCCCAAAAACCCTGGACCAGGGTGCCCTGAATGAATTATCTTCTCTTGCACTGCTGTGTTGATGTACACCAGGTATAAATTAGGGTAATCCTGAGGACACTAAACTTCTAAGCAACAGCAGACAGGAAAAAAAGACCCTAAAGACACAAGAAAATATGCTGGCCAGAGACAGTATCCTTCCATTTGCAGTTCAGTACAGTTAATGATCTTCCCTTAAAGGCTTTCAAAGCATTAAAAACCCAACATTCTAAGTCTTCATGTATTTCCAGATCCTGCTTTTCTCACTGCAGAATGTCTTACATTAAAAAAAAAATAAGAGGAAAAACAGAAGAGACATTACCTTGGCTTTTTGCCTTCCATCTCCTATACTTTGCTGGTGTCCAGTGTCAAGCCAGCCTTCAGCTACTCATCCAGCACCTCTCTTCCACCCTTGGCTGCCACAAGGATTCTGCCTGTGCTTATGACTAATCCACAGAGATATCTGCCACAGTAGGGTGAGGCTGTTTAAACACTTCATTATACCCATGACTCTTATTCTAGATAAGGCTTCCCAAAGCACTGAAGTGTGCAAGCATTGCTAGCTGCTTAGTGAAGCCTCACAAAACTCTGTGGTTTTGGCTCATAATGCTTCTTTGCAGAGACCTTATTTTTCCTCCTGCTGCCATGAATGGGTCATCCTGATGTGGTCAGGTGGAGTGGAACCAGCTTATGATTCAGGTGGCATTTTGGCTCATAAAGCACAGCTCCAGAAACACAACAGACTGATGTTCTGGGGTTCTGCAAGGCCAAAATACAGATTGTGCACTTCCTTTCATGGGGCTTCATGCAGTTCAGGTATTGGCTGCACCAGTACAATTTCTACTCCTCCTCCATAAGCACAGATCCTCTCCAGACTTCCCAGTCTGGAGTGTCCTCTGCAGCATACAAATATCCTGGTGAATCCAATGGGAGTTTTGCCAATATATAAAGTATCGGTGGAGTGGATAAGTACAAGATGCAGCTCAGGAGTTTTGATTCCTACAGGGCTCAGAGATGTTGGTCCTTATGTGTCTCAGATATACAAAAAATGTTCTCACCATGAGGACAATCCAGCACTAGAATAAGCTTCTCCAAGGGTTGTACAGTCTCTGTTCTCCAGCAAAGCTGGAGGTGGGTAGATTCAGAGTGGATGTGAGGAGGAAGTTCTTCACCATCAGAGCGGTGAGAGCCAGGAAGGCCCCATCCCTGGAGGTGTTTAAAGCCAGGCTGGATGAGGCTGTGGCCAGCCTGACCTAGGGTAGGGAGTCCCTGACCTAGGGTAGGGAGTCCCTGCCCATGGCAGGGTGGTTGGAACTAGACGATCCTTGTGGTCCCTTCCACCCTTGACTGATTCTGTGATTCTAAGCTGTAATACTTAAATAGAATAGACATTTCTCTGGGCTACCTGAGACAGCACCTGAGAGAGGGCACAGACACAGATAGGATGGCTGTAGCAGCTAGAAACTTCTATAATGGCCTGACTGATTCTAGGATTCTTGCTGGTTTTCAGTTGGACCAAGCCCTGAGCAATCTGGTTTGCACCACTGGCTCACCCTCCATTGAGGCTGGACTAGAGACCACTCAAGAGCCCTTCCAAACTCAGTTCTCCTGTGATCTTCTTCTATGATCCTATATTCTGATACTGGTAATGGTGTGTTCAGATATATCAGGATTTACAGCATGGGTTGAGGATGAAATTTGCTCCCTGCAGTGATATTGATGTTACTGTGACTGCTGCACATCGTATATCTTCTCTGAACTACAGCTTATGCAGCTAAAATATGGGAACAAATCTGGTTCCTTATTTCCTTGGGGCATTTGCAAGCATAGTATATAACATGTCCAAATTATTCATACAGCAAATTATGTTCTACAGTGTCACAGCAATACAGCAAATGCATCTCCTTTGTCCCTGAAGTGCTACAAATGTAAACTCTGGGACAAAGCACAGGCATATTTGAGGCAGTATCTTGCTTAACCTAACTAAACTAACCAAACATTAACCTGCTGACCAAATATAGAGAGTGTTAACTAGCTGATAATTTCATCTCTCATATCAAAACCACATACATGCTCTCCTGAGCTCCACAATTCTGCAGAAGTAAACATGCTTCGTGTATCAAAAAAGGCATTCACACGAGAAAATAAACAAACTGCTGCAATTAATGCAACTAGCACAGGGACTTGGCTGGCTGAGCAGTACACTGCATGTGCAGTCCTTGTGCTCATCAGTTCAGTAGCTTTGCAACTCACGTTCAGGTGTTGCCAGGGTTGTGTTGAGGAAGAAAAGCCCAATCTCTTTGCAAGAGGAATCATAGAATCATATAATCAGTCAGGTTGGAAGAGACCTCCAAGATCATCCAGTCCAACCTAGCACCCAGCCCTAGCCAGTCAACTAGACCATGGCACTAAGTGCCTCATCCAGTGTTTTCTTCAACATCTCCAGGGACGGTGACTCCACCACCTCCCTGGGCAGCCCATTCCAATGCCAATCACTCTCTCTGGGAAGAACTTCCTCCTAACATCCAGCCTATGCTTCCCCCGGCACAACTTGAGACTGTGTCCCCTTGTTCTGTTGCTGCTTGCCTGGGAGAAGAGACCAACCCCCACCTGGCTACAGCCTCCCTTCAGGTAGTTGTAGACAGCAATGAGGTCACCCCTGAGCCTCCTCTTCTCCAGGCTAAACAACCCCAGCAATGCCTTACATTATGAAGGTTAATTCAGGTCTTTCCAAACAAATCCTGCTTGTCCACCTATGGTACAAACAAGTCATGTCAGAGGGCTACAATAAAAGCCATTGACATTAGGGTATTTTTATTTGAATCTTTTGTCAGAGCTTATTGCTGTTTTAGCACTTGTCTGGTCAGCACAGGTGTTCTAGGTGCTAGGGAGAACTCACAGGGGCACACTCATACCACCTGGTTTAGGTATTTCTCACTGGTGGAGTTTCATGCAGCAATCTGAATCAATTTTAACAGCTCACTGCTGCTGGGAAGGGATGGGGACATCAACCCCCTCTAACAGTCCTCTCTACTGCTCTCAGCCATCTTCATAGAATCACAGAATGGTTTAGGTTGGAAGGGACCTCAAAGATCATCGAGTTCCAACCCCCCACCATAGGCAGGGACACCTCCCGCTAGAACAGGTCACTCAAGGCCTCCTCCAGTCCGGCCCTGAACACCCCCAGGGAAGGAGCAACCACAACCTCCCTGGGCAACCTGTGCCAGTGTCTCACCACCCCCACTGGGTAGAACTTCTTCCTCACATCTAGTTTAAATCTCCCCTCTTCAAGTTCAAACCCATTCCCCCTTGTCCTGTTGTAACAAGACCTGTAAACAGTCCCACCCGAGCCTTCCTGTAGGCCCCTTCAGATACCGGAAGGTCTCCTCGAATCCTTCTCTTCTCCAGGCCAAAGAGCCCCAACTCTCGTAACCTGTCCTCATAGCAGAGCTGCTCCAGGCCTCTGAGCATCTTTGTGGCCTCCTCTGGACTCACTCCATCAGTTCCACGCCCCTCTTGTGTTGGGGCTCCAGAACTGCACACAGTACTCCAGGTGGGGTCTGACGAGAGCCAAGGGGAGAGTCCCCTCCCTTGCCCTGCTGCCCACACTGCTCTTGCTGCAGCCCAGCACACAGCTGCTGTCTGGGCTGCACTCACACCGCAGGCTCACGTTGAGCTTTGCATCAACCCAGACCCCAGGTCCTTCTCCTCGGGGCTGCTCTCAGCCATTTGCCACCCAGCCTTTATCTGTGCTTGGGGTTGCCCCAACCCAGGTGCAGGACCTTACACTTGGCCTTGTTGAATGTCATGAGGTTGGCCTGGGCTCACCTCTCCATCCTGTCCATGTCCCTCTGGATGGCATCCCTGCCCTCTAGCAAGTCAACTGTGCCACTCAGCTTGGAGTCATCTGCAAGCTTGCTGCGGGTGCACTCAATGTTCCTGACTCTTACATTATGCCAACTGTAACAACGCTGCTCTGACCGTGTTTAACTCACTAACCCACCAGAAATTGTCCACCAGGATGGACAATTCAAACCTGTCTTGCAGGAGGAATGGAGAGAGACCCATCAGACAGCAGGGAAGAGGAAGAAGGACAGGAGGGAAGATGGAGCCATCAGGTCTGCTTGCATCAAAACACAGGTACTTTTTCTATGTGCACAGGTTGCCTGCATGGCCTCTGGAAGTACAAGGAGAGCTGTTTCTCCCTTCCTTCAACCAAGGATATGCTTATCTTGACAATGCACTTCTAGCAGCTTTCTGAGGAAGGGCTCTGCATAAACCCTCATAGGTGCTCATCAGGACAACAACTTGAGACAGGAGAGGACCCAGGTTCAGAAATAAGGGTGCAAAGGCAAAGAGGCAATCAGTGCCATCTGTGGAGCTTCAAAGCATCCCTCTTGGTCTCTCTTCCCTGCTCCAAAAACCTATAGGTGTTCTATGGATCCTGTGCTATACCTGTCAACCTGTGTGGGTGCCTGAGCTCTCTGGCATCTCCAATGGCACTAGATGCCTGTATTTACACAGTTCCAGCTCTGCTTGTGATGTAGCAGATTAGGAGAACTGAGTGTGACCTACTAGATTTTGGTACATAATTCTGCAGGGCTGAGTTCTGAAAACTGACTCAAAGCAAAAGCTGGAAACTCAGTTTTAAAGAAATCATTCCATGATATTCTACATGAAGCTGAATCAGTCCAGTCCCCATGATCAGGTGAGTTTGACTTTCACAGTGCTGAGCTTTTTCACTTCATAATCTTCTGGGGCATTTTTCTGGAGTGCACTTAGCCCAGTGGGTATTATGGCTGTCATTAAATTAAAGGATTAATGTAGCTTCCTCACATTTAGGATGCTGACCTATCTTAAGGAGGGAGTATCATCTCAGCTGCATGAGACCCACACTACCCAGATACCCATCAGGGTCCAGCTGCCCTCAGTACAGTGCTCCAAGATACTTCTTGATGTACCTCTCCAGAGGAGCTGTGTCTCACTGCTCTGCAGGAGCTAGAAAGTGACTTCATGAGACTGTGACATTAATCTCACCCTAGGTGTTTTTATTTCTCTAATTCCCAGGGTCTTGGCTCTGTGGGAGACCACTGGTGGCTCTGCTGCACTGGGGTGCCAGGGGAGTTAATCTGAGCTAACATTTAAATTGAGCAAATCCATCTGTGTTGACCTCTGCGTAGAGAGACATGGGCTCGGAATTCCTGTGTCAGTAACTTGATTTGGTTTGCTAAGTTTGGAAGGAAATAAGTGCAAGTGAAATGAAGGACACTTCTAGTGCCCTGGAGGAGGTCAGAGGAGGCTGCAAATTACTAACTGTGAGCTGAAAAGCAGTGGCTGTGGTGATGGTCTGCTGTCTGCAGGGAGGAAAGGGAGAGAAGCATGGCAACACCAGGCTTGCAGTCTGCTGATACCTTGGGGTTAATGCATGCTCATACAAACAGCAGGGTGCTTTTGGAGCACAAATGGACTTGGCAGAGAGATAATGACTGACTCTAGTGGGGCTTCTGCTGTCCTCCAAGAGTGGGATTTGCTATTCATTGGCACTAATAAATCAAGAACAACAGATGAACATTTTTTCCCAGAGCAGCTACCTGATGAGTGAGTTTCTGTAATGTTTCAATAAGGGGAGGGGAAAAAAAAAGAGGGCAAAAGCAGGTCTGTGTGGACCCAGATCCAGCAATGCAATGCTGATGAGAGACAGCTCCTTGACCAAGGGATTATACAGGCCTGGACACTTCCCTCTTCCTCAGACAGGTGGCTTCTAGAAACCGTTGTGACTCAGAAGTGTTTACACACAAATGTTTCCTCAATCCCAGAGCAGACAAGTTGATTAGAGAGTTTACATGAGAGTAACCAAAAGGTGTGGTTAGCTTTCATTTTATGGTTACCATTATTAGTTTGAACAACACTATTGTGCCTGCAAGGAAGAGTCTGAGCAACATAATGTAGTGCATGGAAACACCAAGAAGTATGGTCCAGCTAAAGCACATTGCTGGAGAGAAAGGGGGAAACAGGCAATGAGGAAAACAGTTAATGAGGCAGAAGGAAAGCGGGTAGAGATTCTCCAAAACTTCAGAAAGAAAGGAAGACAAAGTGGTTTATTGTGAGAATTCACCTGGGGATTTCATTACAAGGACATTGTGTTTATCCAGAGATCATGTCTGAGAGTCTCTATTGTAGGTAGAGTGTCCACCACTTGTTTTGTGGGGGGAAAAAAAAACAGTATCAGCCACTCTACACCCTTAGTTTTGGCATTCTGTGCAGTTCTACCAAAAGAGGACAGTAGAAACTGGCAGGAGACAGAGGAAAGTGACTGAGGTGGCCAAGGGCATAGAGTAGCTCCTAGACAAGTTACAGCTACAAAAAAAAGGAAAAAGCAAGTGGGTAGTACAAATGAGGGCTCTAAATTCCTTAGTGGGATGGTGGAGATGAGAAGGAAACGCTTAGTTTCCCACTGCAGAAGCAGCCTGCATATGATACATAACTGGAGAGCTGAAGACATGAAGCAATTCAGATGTCACTAATTAGCACAGGACTAGATTATGTTGCTATACTAAAACAAACGCAGGGTAAAGCTACTCCATTGAGAGCACAGAGGGAAAGGATCTCAGATACAGAAGGTTTTTAAAGCAAAGGTTTTTTAAATTGACAATAAATAGATGATCATCTTGGGCTTCTCTATCAGTTCAGACTTTGCAGAGAAAGTTGCTGGGTTTTCATGAATAAATTCAGTCCTGAAAAGACAGCTACTGATGTAAAAGGATTGGAATAGATAGCATGCAGAGCTACTACAAAAATATTTTCCAGGCACTGAAATGGGAGAATTCTCATGTAAATTAACTACAACTCGCCAGAAAAGTTTGCTGGCCTCTTTCTCCCGGCATTCTGAGCAGGAACCCCACAAGGCACACAGATAACATCATACTCTGCCTCGCTGAGGCCGGTGTGGAGCATGCTAGGGAGGCTGCTGCCCACTTCTGCCCTGCATCAGCCCAGGCAAAGTGTAAACCTGGGCCATCACCTCCAGCAAAATTCTGTGCTACAGCCTGTTCACAATGAAGTTTCCCAGAGGTTCAAGGGGAAAGGGAGGTAAGGAGCAGCCCTGTTTCTTTTCTCTAAATTAGTAGAGATAGTGTCATAGACAGAGGAACATCTGCTGGGAAATGATGGCAGGGCACACTCCTGAGAACTCTGCTAAGGGACCCAAGCCCACAAACTGCTGGATTTTCCTAGTCTGCAGCAAGTGAATTGGAAAGGTAGAGAAGGAAGAGCAAAGTACTTGATCCCAACACCTCTAGCAACGACAGCTACCCAGTGCCAGCTGCTTCACATCTACATCTTCCCCAAACACGACACTAAACCTTACATAAACCAAACCCATTTTAATGCAATTGGTTAACCTGAAGTTCTTGCATTAGAAGAGGCAACTATGGTGTCCATCCCCCATCCCAGGCCACTCTGGGTTTTGGAGACTTCTACCATGCCCTCCCTCATCTCCTTTTATCTTCAAAAAGCCACAAAATTCTAGTTCTCAGCTCTTTCCTATCCTTTGGATTACCAAAGCTGTTCTCTCTGAACCCTCCCTGCTCCCTTACCAACTTTCTGAAGGGGGAAACCTTCATCTTCCACCAGCACAAGGGTTTTAGGAAGAGCCACACCCCTTCAGTAGCACCAACACAGCCTGACCACAGCAGAAGACACAGCCAAGAGAGAAGCAGACATCTATCACACAACTGAAGGATGAGAGTTGCAGATGGTGTGGAAGATGACCATGGTGACGTAGACCACCACAATCCCAGTCTCCTTTATGGCCCATGCTGTGGCATCATCCACAGCAGCATCTGTCTCAAGACCCATATGATCCAGTGACCACCAGGACACTTGGTTACTTCATTCACAGGCAGCTGTATGAGAGCAGGTGATGTACCTGTGTACACTGTGACACTCTACCCATCTCAGCAGCAGGAAGCCCTCTCATCCATCTCAGGAAACTGAGTCCCACATTCCAGCATAAATTATGACAGAGCCAAGGAGAGCTGCTTTAGCACTGTGAATTCTATGGGCTGCAGCATGCAGAACTGCTGTGCAAACTTGCTCCCAGTGACTGCAGTGGGTGTTCAACATGCAGACATCATTCTACTTTGGCCACATTTCTGACTCACTGACATGACAGCCTTAAATGCCTTACTTGGCCTCCCCTGTCCCCTGACTTTCTGTGCTTAAGCATCACAAAACAAACATAACAACTATCTGTTACCTCTGAAGTCTTCAGACTGTTCAGTCCTACAGCATTGGTATATTCCCTCTCTCAAACCTAGCTACTACCTGATTTTCTTTACAGCAGGAATATTTATAACCCTGCTGATATCACACACAGAATTAGCTTCCAGAACATTGTCATTTTTGCAGACACAAAGGCTCTCTTTCATTTTCCTTGACCTATCTCAGCAGCTTCTCTTTATCTTAAAACAGTCCATTCATCCTCTTACCCAGAAATCTAACCAAAAAAAGGTACAAAATTAGGACAGTCACACAAAGAGTAACTAGCATAAAAGGAAGAACTTAACTTACCACATTTCCTATTTTTCTTCTGCTGTTTTCTCTCCTCTTTGAGAAAGGAGTTGTGTTGCAAGTCACACAGTTTGCTAGGTCACGATCCACTGAAGGTGTATGACAAAGGTGAGATGCATCTCTCCTAATTCCAAATGCCTGCAGACTAATTGCTCACAGGTGGCTGGTGGAGGTAAAGAAGCGTTTTGAGAGCTTGGCTGACCTAAAGCACTTCTAGAGAGCTCTTGCAGGTGAGGGTATTTACCAGAGGAATCCTCTGAACTCTCACAGCAGGTTTGAGTTTGGTATTTACAGCCATGGCCCAGGGAAGAGGGTGCAGTAAAAGACCTAACAGTCCATCCCAGTCTTGTGGTTGTAAGATTCCACTTACTGGCACAACCAGAAGACATACCTAATAACTATGAAAGCAGCTCCTCTTTATTTATCTCCATCAAGCTCCAAACATCAGACCACCATACTCTTGCTACAAATGCAGCCTCCTCACAGTGTGGTGTCTGACACCACCCAGGATCTCTGCAATGCTTACTTTGATATTGAGTAGAAAGGGCATTGCATGGATGTGCACCACAGCAATCTGCCCTGCAGTGTGAGCACTGGTACCTTATCCCACTATGCCACAGGTAAAGCTTCAACCACGCCCAACACCTAGTTTTTGCTTAACAAAACCAAGAGTGGTCTAAAAAGGGTTGTAGTGGGGTCCCTCACTGCTGTTATGTGAGCACTTCCCTATGGTCTGAAGGTGTCATGAAGAGATGTCTCTGCTTCACATGCATCTCTTTCTCACTCTTACTTTCCTACATATTTAGGTAGCCAGATTTCTCCCATGTGAATCAAATAAATTTCTCCTCCCCCTCTGCATCTCAGTTCTTGCCTTTATGATGAAATTCTGTGCAAAGTACTCAAGCAGCTGTGTTGAGAAAACTACAGTTAAAAGCATGACAGAGTCAGTTTGTTTTCTTCCTCTGCTGTGTTGCATTAGAAAAGTGAAAGAATTGAGTTTTCATGTTTTTTCACCAACTGTACTTCTTGATGTCCCTTATAGATATGCTCCATTGGTTTATTTAATCCACAACAAGTTTACTGATTTAAATTGAATCTGAAATCTTGTGAGTGACATTTTTATACTCAAATGTCATATGCTGTGATGGTTTGGGTGTTACCTGTCCCCCTCCCTCCCCCTTCTTATGAAATCACCCAGACTAGACTCAGCCAAGCTGGAAATTGAAGAATGAAGCTTTATATTTACAGCTTAGCACAATATACAAGCAGGTATTTACAGCATATACAGCTATATACAGTAACATCCAAGCTAAAAGCAATACAGAAACACAACAGCCTTCCCAGAAACCAGAGTGCCCAGGAGGGGCTCCCAACCAACCTTCCACCTCCTCTCCACCCTTCAACCTTATCCCAGACTCTGCCATATGTTCAAGGTGAGTTTGGAGGGTTGGACAGGGGTGTTAGGAAGCAGAAGGATTAGTTACACAGACAGCAGGTGAGAGAGAAAAGTGCAGGCAGCCAGAGACACACAGCAACTGTGTTACCTGTGTTTGTGTTCTTGTTTTTATACATCTCAGCAAGCCTATGAGTGAAGTAGGCATCACCATTGCTTCCTTTTCACAGCCTGTAATCTAATTCCTCTTGCTAAAATATCCCAGTTACCTTCAAACTAGCACATATGTGTACTTTTTTCACTTCAACAGAAACAGGTTTCTATAGACTTTTCTCAGCAGTGTCTGTAACACAAACCCCACCTCTAGGCAAGCTTCCAAGCCTCAGCTGCTTGGTCATATGCATGAGGCAGTGCTTTGTGCTTTAAAACCTCACACAGCATTGCTCACAGTAACCTCTCATTCTGCTTTCCAAAACTCATTGTCCTCCTCTGCTGTCTCTGAACCTAACTTTCTACATACAAGTTACTTTAAAGTTAACACTGCAATAAAACTATCTCTATAACCTTTTACATGCCTGCCCTATGAGGAGAGGCTGAGGGAGCTGGGGGTGTGCTGCCTGGAGAAGAGGAGGCTCAAGGAGGACCTCATTGCTGTCTACAACTGCCTGAAGGGAGGCTGTAGCCAGTCATTCTCTTCTCCCAGGCAACCAGCAGTAGAACAAGAGGACACAGTCTGAAGTTTTGCCAGGAGAGGTCCAGGCTGGATGTTAGGAGGAAGCTCTTCCCAGAGAGAGTGATTGGCATTGGAATGGGCTGCCCAGGGTGCTGGTGGAGTAGCCATCCCTGGAAGTGTTCAAGAAAAGCCTGGATGAGTCACTCAGTGCCATGGTCTAGGTGACTGCACAGGGCTGTGTGCTAGGTTGGCCTGGATGATGTTGGAGGTCTCTTCTATGATTCATCCATTACAACACAGGCTTCTTCATTTGTTCAGCATTTATTCTGCAGGATAGGCTTGATAAGACAAAGACAGCTGCACCTTTAAAATGCTTCTGATTTTGGTGTAAGACTGAGTCCCTGATTACATCCAGTGATTTTCCTAATTTTCTGTATTAAACAGGCAATTCATTCTATGGGCACTTCACTTGTGAAACAAGCACTTCTCTTTGTAAGTTAGGCTGGCATTAACTCTGATTTCCCTAGCCTTCTCTTCGCCTATAGTTGGGGAGAATACATAGTGTCAACGCCTTTCACAGCTCCCCTGCTACTGTTTCAGCTTCAGCTTCTTGAACATCTGGAGTATGCATTTTTATCAGCTTATGGACACCTGCCCACAACTTTCCATAACAGACACAGGGTTTCTGAGCACATTTGCTGCTAATGGATTTGGAAGTGCTCCATGTATTTTGTCTGCACTGTTTCACCTTCACAATACCTGTTGTATAATTTGTGAAGTAGTTTCCGTATCATCACCTTATTTCATTTTCTTCCTTGATGTCTAAAGTCAGAACGAGACCAGAATGGTGACATCTTCCTGCAGCCCTGCTCCAAAGCTGTGTGCAGGTCTCAAACAAGAGATCACAGTAGTAACAGGCAGCAGACTCTGTTCCCGATGCCCTGTCATTGCAGGCCAGCTCCAGAAACCAAAATACAGCAGAGGGCCAGATGCAGATAGCCTCTTCAGCTCCCAGCATAGATACTACAGTCCCTACAATACCCAGTCCCACAAACACTGATTCAGAGCCTCTAAAATAGCTCCCAATACAGTTGATAAAGACTTCTCAGGTGTGGTTCCACTTACTAATACGAGGTGCTGCTCTCTCTCTCTCTTTTGATTTTATAGGGAGCAAAGGCTGCTGCTATCAACAGGTCTCTCTCTGCTCCATACACTGGCTGTGCAGCTGGCTTGGACTAGAAAACACCAACACTGCCTTTGAACTGGCAAATTTGGTTCAGTGGGTTCAGGATCTATTTTGTAACCAAGAAAGCTTTCCAAACGATTAAGCTAACTTTTGGCCATGGCAGACATCTTCACACTGACACTTCTGAACATCTGATACCTTGGCCCTCATTTAGGCATCCCAGATGGTGTTCAGCTGTCCTTAGTTCTTGCAAATCACTCAGTCAGTACTAGCTCACTTCAGTCAAAGAAAGCTGTGGACAAATGTCACTTCTCAGATCAAAGTAGAAAGCTGGAAAGTGTTTTTCCTGATGGGCAGGGCAAAAGGCTATTATTCTGACAGGATTAATGCTAGAAATTTTTCACAAGCATTTCCCTTACCAGGTTTATCATGATTTTGACACAAGAGGTTTTGCAAGGTAACACAGACTTGCATGTTTTATTGTGTACATTTGGTTGGGGGTTTTGTTTGCTGTGTGCAAAAATGAGCAACCTCGTGTGGCAGTCACAGATGTGCAGACCTTGTCATTTGTAGGAGTCTCTGTGTGGTGGTTTGGGTGTTTCCCTCCCCCACACACTTTGGAAATCACCCAGACTAGACTCAGCTGGCTCTGGAAATTTGAATGAAGCTTATATGTACAGCTTAGCACAATATACAAGCAGATGTTTACAGTATATACAGTTATAGACAGAAATATACAAGGTAAAAGGTAATACAGAAATACACAAGGTAAAAGGTAATACAGAAACACAACAGCTCTCCCAGAAACCTGAGGTCCCTAGGAGGGGCTCTCAACCACCCCTTCACCTTCCCCCTACCCCTCTAAACCTTACCCCAGTCCCAAGGAAGCCAGGGGGTTAGGAAGCAAAGTGGATTAATCAGAGAGAGGGCAGAGAGGCTAGAGAGAAGTGCGGCTCAGAGCTCCCAAGCAGAAGAACAACTCCTTTATCTATGTTTGGGTTCTTGTTCTTATACCTCTCAGCAAGCCTATGAGTGAAGTAGACATCAGCTTTGTTTTCCTTTCAGAGCCTGTAATCTAGTTCTCACCAAAACATTCTAGCTAGCTTCAAACTAGCACACTCTGCAAGAAAGCCTGCAGGGAAAATGCTAGACTTCATTTTAAGTCTTCTTAAGCCTTCTCTACAGCTAATGTGCTTCATGAAAGATGTAGCAGTGCTCATTTAACTGTCATTATGTTTTCACACAAACATGGAATAGAACTGGAGGGAAGAAACCTTGATGGGTTTTTTTTTTTTGCAAAGATAACCAAAATCCTTCATGACTTAATTGCTTTCTTTTTTTGAGTAAAGAACCACTTGGAAACAGAGCCTGAAGCCTGCCTGCTCTCTCCCTTCCCCTCTCCCTCAGAAAAAAGCTACAGCAGCAAAGTCCCTGTCCTATTTCTTAAGAACCTGTTTTCACCACAGCTACAGCATCAGAAACATAGAGCTGTGGCCACACACTGCATACAATGCCATATCTTGGAGTATAATACATACATTGAGGAGCCAAATATCCACTTGTCAGAGGATGGATTAAGCCAGTTACCAATCTGGAAAGACAACAATTTTCCTAACACTCTAAGCATTTCTCCTGAACTGCCCAAACAGCAATTGGAACTTGCCATGAAGCAGCATTAACACCCAACAGCTGCTATAAAACGGTGGGAAATGCCAGCCCACACTATTGTCCAGCAGGAACTCAACCAGGAGAGCCTTCTGCAGCCTGCCTGGATAAACTAAATGTGACACTGTGAATGTAGTCTCCTGCTATAAATGGAGTCTCCTTCTCTGGAGACTTTCAAGGCCTGTCTGGATGTGTTCCTCTGTGATCTGTGCTAGATTGTGTGGTCCTGCTCTGGCAGGGGGATGGATGATCTCCTCGGATCCCTTCCAACCCCTAATATCCTGTGATCCTGTAGCAGGGGAGGATGAAAAGAGAAGGGAAAGATAAGTCTCTTTAAGTCTCTTTTCTATTGTTTAGTATTCTCTGTTTTTCTCTTTTACATAAATAACAGCATGTTAATAGGGGAGGCAGGCAGGGAGTCCCTGAGCCAGCACATGCACCGCAGCCTGCAGCAGCAGCAGGCTCACTGCCCTCGGCTGGGCTGAGCCCAGGCTGACTGTGGGAGCTGGCAGACAAACACATTCTCCAAATAGAGCAAAACAGAAAATCAAAAGCTCTTAGACTTCTGCCAGCCCTGTCCCTCCACCACAGCACAACAGCACCTGGCCATGGTGCAGCACAGAAAGGCTGTACTACAGCAGAGCACACGAACAGGTAGGTGCTGAATACAGAGCAAATGCACTGTGGAAGATTTTGAGGCTTTATGTCAGTATCTTCTCACGTTTTTTATTTTAGTTTTAGGTCAGCTACTTCCAAACCCCATTTGCCTGTAAGAAACTTGAATTCATCTTTATTTTTTCCAGTGGTGGTTCCCAAGTTGGAACTTGGAGCTTTCCCATCACACTTTATTCTCTCTTGTGCTGGTTCTTAAGGGCATCCTCACCAGCAAAATTCTCCAGAATTAACTGCAGGCTCTTTCAACAAAGCAAATCTGTGGCTTGAGAACACCTTGAACCATTGCCTGCCCAGGTCTGTCTTTCCAGAGTGATTGCAGCCTCTTTATCTCCAAACCAGCAAAAAAAAAAGTGTTAGCAATCTTCTTGGCAGAGCAGATATGACATATCTGGTTGAAAACCATTCTATTTATTCTCTTGTACTTCTAAAAGCTCCAGTGGATCTATGACCTTCAAATAAATTCAGTGTTGAATCCTGCCAGGCAGTTGCCTGATTTACTCGGGCATGCAAGGCCCCCTATAGATACAGGTTGGCACAAATGCAGCTAGCCCTTGTGCAGATGGATCTGTCCCATACAGCAATGACTGCATCATTAAGTTAATCATCACTCGTGTTTGTTTACTGTGACTCAAGTATACATCAGGAACAAAGCACAGACAGCCAACTGTATGATGCTTCTTCTTGGTGGGGTTTGAACCAACAGGATTTAGGAAATAGGAATTTTGCCCTGTAAAACTGCATTTTGTCTTCCCTTAAAATGCAGCAGCTTCTACAGATCCATGCAGGAGCATGTTTGCACCTCTAGATCCATCAGGACTCTCCCCATGTGCAGCTGATCTTCTTCAGAGGCTGGTGAACACGCAGTGGCCACACTGCTGTGTGACATGTGTCACCAGCTGAAAGGAGAGGACCAGCTCTGCTCTGCTTCTGATGAGGCATATAGCTTTGATAGTTTAGGATTGAACAAAACACCTGCTTCATTGTGATGGTTTGGGTTTGTTTACTTTTCAAAGGTAGCTGTAGACAAAATATCTGGAATACATTTAGACGAAATTGATGAACAGTTCAGCACACAACAATACTTTCTTTTGAAGCCCATTTCATTTGCATTTTCCAAAAGGTAAGCTATCTGCCAAAAATACAGCTTTCAAACAGGGTGTCTCAGCTCTGCTCTTCAGCTTTAACAGGCTTGTTTGTATCAGGAAGAAAATGGGGTGATACTTCTGCCTGGGCTTTTGGAAAATACTGTGATGATTTTTCTCAGGGGTGATCACAAACCATGAGGTACCTCTGCAAATGAGTAATTTGCTATTAGCTTGAGCATAGTTTTTTCATTTCTTAGACAAAATAGCCTCAACAACTTTCTGTTTAATTTTCTTTTATGCCTTGCATTGAAGAAGATTAATTCTATTCCTCCAGAAAGTGGCACCCATCTGCATTCTTTGAAGTGAGTGATAAAAAGAAATCAGGGCTTTGTGCAGGCACAAATCTTTTTGCCATCCTACTCCTTGTGCAGGACTGCAGATTGGTTTGCAAATTTAATAATCCAGTGAGGGTGAAAGCTCCAGATTAATTTGAGCAGCAGAACATAGAGAATTATTTTTCCCTGGTCTGTGTGTTGATCCCGGGCAAGAGCTGACAAAAGCAAAGCCCGTGGGGCATATCATGGAGATACACAGCACAGCAGAGGATGAACATGACATAGACACTGAATCTCCACAGCATCACAGAATCAATCAGGTTGGAAAAGACCTGCAAGATCATCAAGTCCAACCTATTGCCCAGCATTATCTAAACAACTAAACCATGGCACCAAGGGCTGCAGCCAGTCTCTTTTTAAACACCTCCAGGGATGGTGACTCCACCACCTCCTCAGACAGCCCATTCACTCTTGCTGTGAAGTTCTTCCTAACATTCATCCTGAACCACCTCTGGCACAGTTTGAGGCTGTGTCCCCTCATTCTGTGACTGGATGCCTGAGAGAGGAAACCAATCCTCACCTGGTCACAATCTCCCTTCAGGTAGTTGTAGACAGTGACAAGGTCTTCCCTGAGCCTCCTCCTCTTCAGGCTAAGCAACCCCAGCTCCCTCAGCTGCTCCTCATGGCCAGTGATGCAGATGTAAAGTCTACTCTCATTTTCAGAGTATGACATGACAGATTGTGGAAGTAAAATTCTACCCATTTCAGAGTAAACAAAATGTGATCAAAAGAAGATCTTCAAGTTATTTTTGTTTCTGAAGAAGGGCTCACTGAAGATTGATGGGCTGAGGCCAATGGGATGAGATTTAACAAGACTAAGTGCCAGGTTCTGGATTTTGGTCACAACAATCCCAAGGAAGAGTACAGGTTTGGGGAAGAATGGCTGGAAAGCTGCCCAGTGGATGAAGGTCTGCAGGTTCTATGGATGGCCAGATGAACGTAAGCCAGCAGTGTGCCCAGGTGGCCAAGAAAGCCAGTGGCATCCTGGCCTGTATTATCAACAGTGCATCCAGCAGGAGTAGGGAAGCAATTGTTCCCTTCTACTTAGTCCTGGTGAGGTCACAGCTTGAGTTCTGTGTTCAGTTCTGGGTGCCACAGTATAAGAAAAACGCCAAGGTCCTGCAGCACGTCCAGAGAAGAGCAGCGAGGCTGGTGAGGGATTAGGAGGGCACAACTTTCCTACCAACTCCATACAAAACCATCCATTAGACCCCTAGGTTGCAGAAACAGCAGGTGACAACGTGTAGGAGCTCTTCACAGCAAAGATGAGACTGTCCCTGCCATGAAGGACATAGAACAACTTTCCAGTAGCTTTCCGACCAGTCAAAGTTGTAAGGTCAGTCAGGTCTGCAGATCTACAGCAGATTCCCTTCCTCAGGGTTCAATGCTTCTTAGGCACAGCCTAGCACAGCACCAGTGCAAAGCTGGAACGTATCCTGAGGCATCTCACTCCACTCACCTACATTTGCCCTTCTGCTGACTGGAGTTCTGCAAGAGCTCTGGCAGTAGCCCAAGGGAGGGGTGAGTTGAGGGTGAAAGATCTCCATCACTTATAGACACTGATAATTGCGTTCTGCAGGCACCATAACACCATCACAGTGCCTGCTGCAAGACCCTTCTGACCTTGTCAAAATTCCTTCAAAATGTAGCCTTATGGGGGGGAAGTTGTGAGTTGTTTTTTTTTTAATGATGACTAAGGAGGTAGATGGTGCTTATGGCACAGCCACTGCTGGCCAACCTCTTCTTGTTTATAAATAAAATGGCACAAAGCAGTCACAATCATTCTCTTCTGTCCCATTTAAGGCAAAGACAAGCCTGCAGCAAAACAACTCTTGGTACACAGCATGATTCTGTAATTTTTGGAGCCAGAAGCTTGATTTCTAAATATTGTCAAGATGCCTCAAGCCTCAGAAGACCTTCCTCCATTTTCATTTGATGTAAGCATTCTTTTCTTCTCCCAAAACTGCAATCTGCCCTGAGCCTGCTCCCCACACCACTGATCCACAGGCAGCCCCATACAGCCTGAGAGGTCACTGAGCATTGAAGTCTCCAGCCCATGCATGACAGACAGAGGAGCAGAACTAAGCTCTTCCTCAGTCTAACCTGTGGCTCAGCAATGCAAATGAGTCATTTGCAGACAAGGTTAACCTTTCCCCACAGTTATAATCAGCCTGATGGATTTATCATTATGTGGAAATTTAGATGTGTCTGGAGAAGGAGACAATAATGTACTGGGTTGCTGGTGACAGTATTCATTACCTACAGAAATGTTAACACCTAGATCAGGGTTGGACACAAACAGCTAAAGGTGCTGCTATGAAATCCAAGAGCACGCTTCCTGGTCTGTACACATGGGACTGGGAGCATCCCAGTCTCTAAACCTGTCACCTTCAGCACCACAAAACCTCTCTAAATATCTTCTTTGGTTCTTTCCTTTCACCTCACTGTAGCTCACAGTTAAGACAAGAGAGGTGCAGAAAGATTAAGGTAATGAATTGTGTCTCAAGAATCCAGACCTCTGCACTGCCTCGATGGTCACAGCTGGGAAGTGCACAACTACATTATAATGTAGTGCAACTTGGAGGTGGCAAAATGAGGAAGGACCTGCAAGGGGCAGTGTTTATCACTTCTGCAATGCTGTGGTGGTTTATCAGTCAGGTAATATAGGAGCAGCTGAACAACAGGGTGCAAGACCACTGCAGTCACCTGTTGGCTGTCCTCAGGCTGGAGATGTACCTAATTCCCAGCTAGTCCTGATGAGCTATATGTTAAGATCATTAAACTGACATTAAAGAGGTCAGGGTGCTCAGTCATGTGGCTAAGCCTTCCATCTCAGCCCCTCTGCGTGGTGCCTTGATGAGTCCTCTGAGGGAAGCAGAACCTGCTGAGGAAATCACAAAGACATAAAACACAGCAAATTTAAGGTAGCCTCTTTCTTGCAGCTTAATCCCAGCAAAAGGGTGCTGAGCACAAGGACCTCTGCAAAACCTCTCACCTAGAAGACAGGTACTGTATGAACATTTCTGTTCACACAATCACAGAATTGCCAGGGTTGGAAGTGACTTCAAAGATCATCCAGTTCCAACCCCACTGCCATGGGCAGGGACACCTCCCACTGGACCAGGTTGCCCAGAGCTCCCATTGTGAGCAGCAGGGAACTCAGTCTTGTTTTGCTGACGTGGGGTGGTCCGAAGGGGTTGGCTGTCTTTGAGGATGCCTGCTGGGGTTGTGCTGTTCCAGAGGTCCATGGCACAAAAGGAGTGATGGTCTTCACCCCGTGGATGTGTGCACACACAAGTTGGCAGCTGGGCTATCTGAACAGTACTTCTGAGAAAAGACCATTGGCCAGGTGGAAAGGGAGCTCCCAAACTGCCAGGCACACCACACCAATGCTCCTGAGATTCTAGGTGGACAGCAAGGGGCCACTGCCAGAGGCACAGCACTGGCAAACGGCAAGAAGCCACTTCTGCCCTGTAAACACTTGCGAAGAGGAAGTGAAAGCAAGAAGCCAAACCAGAAGCTGCACCTTCACAAGCTCATCCACTCCCTGCAGATGCAGATTCAGCCAGGGATAAGGATAAGAAGGGAGAAGGCATGTCTGGAAAAACAGAAGTACTTTTTGGCCAAAATGAAGAGCTTCGGGATAGCTGCTCTCACTCCTAACCTAGGAGAAGCAGCCGCAGCAGCACTTCTCTGCAACCGCTTAGTCTCTCCTTTTCAAAAAGCAAGACTGCTCTCTGTTGGAGAAACTCTGCCTGCTCTTCCCTCCGACTGAAACCCTGTCACACAGCTACTGGCACTTTCACAGGATGGGCACGACAGCGGTGCCACTGTTTGGGAATTAAAAATCAGCCGATGAAAACAAGAGACAATTTCTTTTGCATCCTAAACAAAGAAGAGATGAAAATGCAGCACTGCCTTCCCCCTTCTGACATATCATGTGTGTCAGTCTGGAGAAACGTTCAGCTTTGTCACTAACAACTACACAGCCCCCTTGGGACACACTCTGCATGTCTGTGAAAATCAGCTCTCTAGGAAGATGTCAAGAAGTGTTGGTCTAATGAAGAACGAGCCAACAGAATGAGCCGTGTTAGCCAAAGAAACAAATACTTTAGAGACTGCTGTATGGGAATTCAGCTAATAATATTGCACTGGACTGCCTTGGAAGCAAGGGTCAAGGAAAAGCACTCTCTTCAGTGATCACAAGATCAGAAATGCAGAGGCAGCACAGAGAAAGATCAGCCAGGATCAGTGCAGGTTGGTAAGTGCAAGAAAGGCTACAAAACTCAGCTACACCAGTCATCCAAATTTACTTGTGAATCAAATGTCAGACTTGCCAGGCAACTGAGAGCATCAGGTCCAGGACAGAAGAGGCTCCACATAATTTTTTCATCTATGCTGAAAAAAAAAAAGTTTCAAGTTTACTTTTCCAACCTCCCCATCCTGACTACAAAAAAACCAACCCAAGATGCTACTAAACAGCATTGGGCTAAAACCACATTCCTCCTGCTTTTGTCTCGAACACACCTTTCCAGAGCTGGACTCCAGACCTCCACGAAAGCCAAGATAAGGTCTGCCCTCCTGGGATTTATAGCAGGTGAACAAACATGGAAGTCAACCAGGTGCACATAAGGAGTAACAAAGTCCTGTTCCCCATCCTTCTCAAGAATCTTCCTAGCTCTGCTTTAAAAGTCAGAACTTGGCCACCTGGAGCTAATGCTTAACCTAAGAGATATCACACATGACAATGTTTATGGAATCAGCAAGTTCATTAGAATTGATAAGTGTCATTTGTCATATCAGTATTTGCCAGAGGCTTAGCCCTATTATTTAGATAGTTTTATGGAGAGCTGTATGACATTCTGCAAGTAACACTTTAATGCAGTCTGCTTTCTGAAGCCTCTTTATTCAGTAAGGAGAGCTCTGCCTGTTAATTATACAAAACTGCCTTACTTTGGCAGTGTTCTCTGACAAAGAGTATGTACTTAATATTTTTAATTTAAAAAACACAAACAAACCAACCAAACCCACAAGAACACTAAACCCAGTTTCTCCCTAATGCTACCTGCTGCTGGAAGTCAAAACAGTGACAGGACAGCTTCTGAAACCCACATGGCAAGACATGTGTGTGCCTAAAAACCTCAACCTGGTTAATTCCTACTGCATCACTCACAGTGGCTAACTTCCTTCTCAGTTGGTAGGAATGGACCCTGAGTACTTGCAATTAAGAAGTGCATTTCCATTTCTCTATTCTATGTGAGCTCCACAATATAACAGATCAGACAAACACTTCCCTCCCTTCTCCCAGCATTTTTTCTGGACTATTATTCCTTCCCCCTTCTCATCATTAGCTTCTAATTTCTGTTTCCCATTTTTTCCTTCAGTTGCAACAACTACTTTCAGCCAGCAACACTGAGCAAAAACTCTAGTCACTAAGTCTCATGCTCATATATATCCTATCCTCACAGACTACACACCACAGAATAGCTTACAAATCACTGCAAGTTTAGTACTGATGCCACATAGAACTTGTCTTCCTTACAAGTGACTTCAGTCTTCCTTTTGTTTCCAAATCTTCCCAGGACTGTGGACTCTGTTGTCTTGCAGCTTTTGTAGAAGCATCGTTACAGATGGAAGAAACAACAAAACAGTGTTCTTCCAAGTCAGATTACTCAATCAGAATACATGTCTGAACTCAGAAGCTTCTTCTGAGATAACTCAGCTATTGAGAGCTGTCAAATGGGTGCAATGCCACCTTTCAGATGGTGTAAGCAGCAGACTTCTGGCTACAGGAGACGGTCCTATATACGGTGATGGAAAGCAGAGAGGCCTCCCTGCCCCCACATAAGATTTTATGCAGTAACTGCAATGATAGAAAGCTTTCAGCTTTAGAAAAAGCACATGAACATTATTAACAACAGAAAACACAGAAGCAGAGATTCAAGATTAGATTTTGCACATGCATGACAAGGCAAATATAAGAGATTAGGTGGGATTTGCAGGCCAGATGCAGGCAAAAAGCTGAGGCTGATGCACAAAACCCTGCAGGACACAAAAGATGAAGAAAAAAAATGGGCATCATAGAAAATGAGATGGCTTTTTTTCCCCTAATATAGAAGAAAACCAAGCAAAAACTACAGCCCAGGGAAAATAAAGTTCTACAATGGGAAAATAATTAAAAAATCCTGACCCCTTATCCCTTACAAACAACATGGCAAATAGATTGATGTGAGACAAACAAAAACCTCTGTTCTCCAGTGAAATTGTCATTGATTCATTCAGGCAACCAGATGACACAGCAGAGCAAGCTATGAAAGCCTTGAAAAAAAACTCTAGCAGTTTCCCATAGTGTTTTTTTTTCCTCAGCTGGGGTGTTTCCTACAGGCACATTACATCTAGAAATAAAGGATGTAGGCAATTCATTAGTATTTCCTTCCCCAAACACAATAGGACAGAAAAAATAAACTATCAAAAATCAGCCAACTCTGAGGTTAGGAGATCAGGTTATCTGCCCAGTAACTACAAAAAAAAAACCCAAACTTTGTACCCTGACCTACATAACAGAGTCACAAAGGGAAACTCAGTACAGCTGAGGTAATACTGTGCATTTCTCAGCAGCAAAACTCACACCTAGAGCTTGGGGCCACAGAAGCCATTCAGTGCTGCTGGGCAAGGCAGGCAGTAAATTTCCCCCTACTGGACACCAGCAGGTAAGACAGAACCTGGAAGCACATCCAAAATGTCAGAGATACTACAGCCACATGCCTCCATGCTGCTGTTTGCAGCAGCAGCATTTTGCTCTGTACTGTTTAGCCACCCTCATTCCCATTCTTCCTATCCTCTTCCAACACCTCGGTCCTCAGCACTTTGCTGCTGCCCTGGGCTCCAGCCCCAGCCTTCTGGTCATCAAAAACAAAAAAAGGCCTTTCCTCATATCCTTTGAGGGAATATTTGAGATGAAATACAGAAATATTTACACCAAATGAGGAGGTGATTAGGTTTCCTTCATCATCTAGGTCTCTATTTCTTTTCTCTAATGTTATCAGTCAGACTCTCTGCAGTTACACTGCCAAGATGAATCCTTGGTCTGGATTAATTCAAAGAAACAAATAACAATTTTGGTCTCATTTCTTCCAAGTTCTTAGTACAAAATCTCTTTAGTTGAAAACAGTGAATTATGCACCACATGAGTGAGTGTCTTCAAATATCCAGTATCAAACACTACAGGTTTAGATTGTGGTTGAAGGAGACAAAGCATATACAATCCTCTCACACTTTCCCTTCTCCTAGGGATTAAGTATAAAGTATGGAAAAGCCCATTCTAAAACCAGGGGTTTCCATTAATGAAACTGTAGTCTTGAGCACTACAGCAACAGAGTGCCATTTTAGTGCTGTGCCCAGGAAGAAAACTACTGCATGTGAAGGATTCTGCACATGGTTTGACCTACACCACAGTTTATTTGTAAACATTTGTTACATGTGCCAATAATTTAAATTGAACACAGACTTTGTACAATTCAATGTATAATATTAACAATGTCACACCAGAAGAGTGCAACTGTATTCAGTTATGACAGTACTTTAAAACCTTCAAAATACAAACCATTTGGAACAGTGAACACAGAAACAAAAGGAAATTTGAGAACAACGAGGGAGAAGAAAAGAACTGTGAAATAATAAGTCATCATCAAAGAAACCACCTGAAAACAAACATAACATACTTTCTAGTTGGCTCCTGCACATCTGGAGGGGACATCCATCTGAATACTCCTTGGGTTGTGCAACAGCATAAAGCCAACCTCTCCTCTGCAAGTTCAAAATCTTGCTGAAGACAGAAAGTTAAAACAGCTTTAGGACGTGTAGTGCATGTCATTTTCCCCACTGTCAATAAAACTACCTGAAGAATAGAAATTGATTTAATTTGTTTTTATTTGCAATACAATATAAAATAGATTATTTTGGTATGAAGATCTTTGAGTTTTGGTGGGTTTTTTTTTTTGCTTTACACCATATTTAAAATAAAAGTCACATACTTTGAATAAAGCCTCTGGACCAACCCAAGCACTGGAGCTGTAGTCAAGTTTCAGGTATTTTATGGACTTCTTTGGTTGCAATCTAGTCAGTAAACTTCAGATATGCAGATCTGAATGTTTAAGCTCCTAAACTAGTATTGAAGCACCTAAATTAGAGTGGTTGGAGTTCTAGAAAACAGCAAAGTATCCAGAATTCTCACCATTAACTGTAAGATTTATGGGTATCAAACAACTCTTAAGAGCAGGCTACTTTTATTCAGAAACTTTAGACAACCTAATAACAAAGGGTAACCTTCACTTAGTAACACTGAAGAATATGCACTGAGAACAAGAACTTTTCACCCATTTTCAAACTTTCATACAATTTGTGCTATCATCACTTTACATTCTAGTATAGGCAATGCATGGCAAGATTCGATACAATACGCCAAACTAGCTCATCTACTACAGCTCACTGTAGCACTTAAAGTAACATCTATAGTACTGGAAGTGTAAGCCATTAGCTACTGCTTAGTTCCTTTACAGTGCTAGGTACTGATCTATTAATCTCCACATAACAATTCTCACAGTAAATGTTTCCTCTGCCACTTCTGGCAGATTGACATCCAATTCTCCTTTACTTTGAGGGAAGTAAGGCAGTCTGAAAAAACAAACAGAAATGCTATGGCAAGTATGCACATCCAGTATAGAAGTCACTGCAGTGTAAATGATCAACCTTCTATAGAAAGCCTCTGTAATATATGGAGATTACTGAATTCAGCTACTGTTGGCAAAACAAAACCAAAACAGATGTAAAAAAAGCAGCACTGAGCAAACTGTGTACTAGAGACTTTCAGTTTCTTAGAGTGCAAGCCCTACATTTCCCCCTTTGGAATGTGTATAAAACAAAGGGGAAAAAGGGGAAAAAAAAAAAGAGACACTGATGGAATTTTCACAGTTCTAACTGAAGCCACTGCATTATCTTATCACTACCATGGTATGTTTGTCCTTTTCCAACTTCCATCATGTTGGTTTTTTTCCCACAGCCATACAGAACAGGACACAAAACCCAACGTAGCTATGTTTCTCCTCAATGTTGTCCAGCATCATCTATGCCAACAATAGATTCTTGTTCTATTATGCACTGTAGGCTAGTAATGACAGGTTGAGTCTCATTTTCAATTACAACTGTTTGGATCAAGGCAGTTCCAGTAAAGAAGAGAGTTGGCAGAGTCTTGTAGACAGATGGGATAGAAGTCTTTAGCATTTTACATCTCTTGTTTTCCTCAAGAACTCAACGAGACAGAATTTTAAACTGGCAAAAAAAGCTGCTAATGCCCAATATAAACAAAGTGGAATCATGCTACATATCCCTACGAGTGGAGTCAGAAAACGATTTTAGATTAAACAGCTCATTGTTAATGTGTGTCATTATCAGCAGCTGATGGCTGAAGGAAAATGGATTCTCTGCCAACATATCCTCTGCTGCTACCTAATGACTGTCATGTGAAAAATCAAGAGCTCTGTTCTTTCAAACATTAAGCAGGACAGATCTAGCTATCACATCAAACTCAATTTATGACACCAGTAGTTTTCCCACAGCAACTATCACAGGCTCCAAATGCCAATGAGGGACTAACTCCCAGCGTGATCAAATCTCAAGACACTCATGGTTTCACACGAAGAGCGAGATGAACCCATTATTATAAAGAACCCCTTGAATAGAGCCAACCACTTCAGCCCTTCCATAGTTCCACACCTCCATCAAATTCTGTCAGAGATGCAAGTGCACCACCAGTCTTCAAATGTGACATTAAATTATCACCAGGCCTTTGAGTCTGCGCTAACCATAAGCGTCAGACCTCACTCCACTGCACAGATTTGTCAAGGCCCCACTGCTAAGCTGAACCACAGACTTAGCCAATTCTTAATGCCCCGTATAACCATGATACTATTTGTTTTTTAAACAGTTGGTATCACTGAGCTTTTCAGGGGAAGAGCCAAATCTCTTTCACCTTTACACAGAAAGATTTTCAGTAATACAGTACAAAACTAAACAGAATTTATGTCTGAGTAACGAACATAGAAAACTACGATTGCAATTTTGTGGTGACACGTAGAAATTTAACAATCATCAGAAAGCCTAGAAAAGGCGTGTTTAGTTACAAAAGAAAGATTGTCTCAAGATAAAAATAGTGCTGACAGCTGAAAAGCTCTCTGTTGCAGCAAGATATGCAGTAATGAGTAACAAGTTCTAAACGGTTTAAGCACTTCCCCAATACTGCAACACAACATGTTCTGTAACACTACTTTTGTATGGGTTACACTGCAGCAGCAGTACACTTCTTAGTGGTTGGCACTAGGAATTTACCATAATAGAAGAAAGGCATTTTAGTGATCAATGCATTGGAATTCCTATTTGAGTTGTTCCTTATGTGTGGTTGAAATAAACTGAGGAAGGGGACCGTCCGTTCCATTCAGATAATACACCTTCTTTGAACATGAGATTCTTGGCAGGAAGTGGAACACCCATATCTGCAGAAATAGGCTGCAAAAGTGAACTTGAAGAGCCAGCATCATGGAGCTGATCCAGTGTTGACATATCTTCCTAAAAGCAAAAGGAAGGAAAAAAAAAAGAGTGTCTTAAATCCCAAGACAAACAATGAGAGAATAAACAAGCAAAATATGACAGGCTAGTCTAAGCTGCAAATACTCTTAGTGTCTCTGAAGTGTGCTACTTTAATCCAATAAATACCAAATTAATTACAGAAGTAAAAACAGAAGAAACAAAGGGGAAGCATGAAATAAGCATGCAGCTGCCTCGGCTGCATCTGTGCACACACTGTTTGGTTTCCAGTAAACCCCCAAGGAAGATCAAGGCTTAAAACTGAAGGAAAGACCTAGCAAAATGAATGTAAAGCTATAAAAATCTTTAGGGCAGCAATTGTACTGCTATTTCTCTCATACTCTGCTAAGAGGTATGTGTGTATTTGGAGACACTGATAACAATATTTTCAGTAGTTTTATAATCTATAGGTTTGTTTTTCTCAGCTCAAAAAAAAATAAAACCACCTCGACACCTTTTGTATTTGTTTTTCCCACTCTATGGCCATCATCAATAAAAGTATCTCAGAGATAACATCTAAGAGATTAGGATAGGAGCCACTTGAGATTGTTTGACAGATGGTTTCAAGGCTTCAAACCTACTGGGAAGATCAACATTCTCACAAGGAGGTAGTTTCACAATCACATCATCCATAACACTACCTGATTTAACTTGCCAGTCCCTTTCCTTACTGAAAAGAGAAAAGTATCACAAGACACAAGCAGCTAAGCAGATTCCTTGTTACATTTCCTTGTTACATTCCACATTACATGTGGCCACGCCTTGCTAGCACACACTTCCATGCAGAACTATAGCAGGCTGCAGAGATGGAATTCCTACATCCTTGCTACACAAGACTTCTAATCAATAGTCTATCTATGCTCTTTAAGTCCTCCCAGAGCATGCAGTTTCACATATTTACACTTATTCAGTACCAGCTTCTTGAGGACCTTAGGACAAAGGCAAAAAGTTAACTGGTATGAAATACATGTTAATAGATTTGATTTTTCCCTAAGGAAACACAGCTGACTTGAGGTACAAATAAAATCTCAGAAGATTAGCATATCTGTGGTTTGCAGTAAATCTCTAAGGTATCAAAGTGGCAAAGTAAACAGCAGAGTAGGCTGTGTTACGATGGGAGGAACTGTTGTTGTGCAAGTCCCACAAAACAGAATGAAAATTACACACAAGATGCAGCCATGAAAGTTAAGAGCCAAACAAGCAAATGAGGCCAGAAAAGGGATGGGAATGTACTCACTTTTTGCTACCAGTAAAATCTGAGGTTTATAGTGTGCTTAATATATTTACTATTTCTAGAAAAGGCAAATAAACCATCGATGCTTCCATACACCCAAGAATGACAAGCAGGAGTGTGAAAACGAATGACCCTGCAGAATGATTTATATGTGGATTATTGCTCCTTACCTGGAATGAGTGAACAAAATTAAGGACCTGAAGAGACAGCTTTCTGCTGGAATGTAAGAGTTTTTGAAGGCTGTCAAAAACAAAAGAAGCCATGTCAAAGTGCATCAATTTTTACCACCATAGTATCTGGCTCATGAGTAACTCTAGTAGTACCTAAGACAATGCGAAAAAAGCTTTCAGACAAAAAGCTTGATAGTATTTTGTAATCACTGAACAGGTGCTCAGCTCAGGGGCTCTTGACTCTAGTCAGCAAAATGCTACTTCCCCCATAATTCACTGTTCCACAGTGAAACCACTGCAATTGAAAAATGCAGTTTCACATAAGGTAATAACATATTAGACCTCCTCATGTCTTATTCTTATGTAGGACAGTTGGGTAATATGACTTCAGAAGCACATTAGTGACACAGTTAAAAAGCAGGTCACATACTACGACAGAATCTTTAAGCCATTATTTTCAAGAGGTCTTATGTTTGGTCACCAGAACTACACCCTAGTAAAAACAAACAAACTTAACCAAACAATATCACACAACCACCCAAACAAAAGAAACTAACCCAAAAATCCCACCTGAGAGTAGTTTTTCACAAAGAAAAGCTACAGTAAAAAGCAGAAGATAGCTCTATCAGAAGCCATGTCTAAACTCAGCAAGTAATGTATCAATAGCAAAGAAAATTTCCATGAGAGCTAAGTGCATTTTACAGCACAGCATTACCAGTAAGATTTCCACCCTAGAACGGTTAGAAGGAAAGTCTGTGCTAGGCTAGGAAAGGGAAATGAGTAGGAAGCCACACAAATTTACTTTTGCTGATCAGTTTCTAGATACTTTAATATGACAAATTAATTTCTGCCCTGTAGAAACTAGAAAGCCAGCCTAATCTTACCACAACTAAGGACTACTAGATTGTAGACTATAGCTGGCATCTTGAGCCAAAAATCAACCACCTTACACACTAGAATTAGGTCCCTTATGAAACTTAGCTCAGTTCTACTCTTAAGAGTCATTAAGTTTTAAGTATTCTTTTTTGTATCAGGTCTGAACCTAATAGGTACAACCTGTTAAACTTGTAGCTGACAAATTACAGCTTACCTTTCTTTTCTACACAATCCATGAGTGGCAATTTTCCTACACACCTTCTGATTCAACTCAGAGCTGAAGAGTGGAATACCAAAGCATAATTCCAGGGGAACCCATTCCAGTTCTGTTGTGGGTGCTACAGGAAGAAAACCAAGAGACAACTGAATTTGAAGAAAAGACAACACAAGAATATTGTTATTTCAGAACTAGATCAGTTGAATTGCTCATAGCTTTTAAGACAGTTCCTTCACTGAGCTTCTCAAAGATTTGAGAAAATGTCAATTTTAAGGAGAAAGGACAATTAGCAGTGTACTTGTGTCAGACAATTATCAAAAAACATTACTTTAAAACAAGATCTATTATTGAAATAAAAGTGTTTAGTATCACAGTATCATCAGGGTTGGAAGAGACCTCACAGATCATCAAGTCCAACCCTTTACCACAGAGCTCAAGGCTAGACCATGGCACCAAGTGCCACGTCCAACCTTGCCTTGAACTGCCCCAGGGATGGCGACTCCACCACCTCCCCGGGCAGCCCATTCCAGTGTCCAACTTGTCAGGCTTTTACCTTCAAGGCTTTGCTTGACTGCAGAATCCACTGAGGTTTCTTCTATTACCATCTCAAATGATTCTGTGCTCCCATTTACATCAGATCCTGAAGCTAGTTCAGCCTCTCCTAAACGTAAAGTAATTCTTACATAAACATGTAGACAAATGTAAATTTAGTTGATGTAAAGAACATGACAGAAGCTTTGCCACTGACCACACCACTGTAAAACTGGAGGAAAGGATATGGAGAAACAAAGGGCCTGACTTATTTTACTACTGGAAAAGTCACTTAGGGATCCTCAACACACACTGTGTCGTGGCACATAAAAATGGCACAACTTACTGTCAGCATTTTGAAATTGTTTTTTTCTTCTGTCGACTGTCCTAGTCCAGTGATTTTTCAGTATGCATTTGCTATTTCTGCACTAGTCACAAAGAATTAGGAAGTGAGACTACTACCATTAAACTTACACTCGAAACGGCTTTCTACCTGTGGTGGGCAGTATTTTGTGGAGTTCCAAATAAAAGAATTTAATCTTTTGTTCAGTTGTTAAAGTGATTGTAGGTAAAATGAAGGGAACATAGCAAAACCACAATTATTGGCAACCAACCTCTTCCATCAGAAGCATCACTCAGCTTTCTGTTTGCATGTCGACTTGAAGGATTCAACATAGTGACATAGCCACAAAGATGCTGTAAGTCTACTTTGTCTCTCAGTATTTTTAAAGCTGTATGAATGCCCATGTTCACACGGGAGAACTCTAGGAGAAGATAACACATATTCCAGCTTACATTACTAGAAACCTGCTCCACAACCACATAGTTCATTCTCTAGGCCAGGCTGAGGTTTTTTATGCAGAGTTTTCTCTCTTGTAATGCTCCATCTTAATGAACACATTGGTAGAGATCTGGGATAACATCTAAGTGATCAGAGTCTTCCCACACCAAGCTCTAATTAGTAATTTACAATACACTAAGAGAGTCAAGGAAAAAGAAAATTATGAGCAGACAGTGATCAATCTCTCACATAAACATAGCAGAGATGGCAAAGTCCAGCTAGAAATCAAATGTTCACTTCAGAAGTCTTTGCTGGCAAATTCAAAATAATGAACATATTCCACTTATCCGAAGTTCTGATGAATTAGAACACAGCACCAGAGATTAACAACGACTCTCAACACTCAGTTGTTCACACTAGAACTTAAGAGATTCTGCCTTCAAGACTTTTCAGTATGAAGTGAGGAGAAAACAGACATCCCAGAAAGTATAAAAGTCCCTTACTTTGAACATAGCACAAATTAGGAAGTTTGTTTTGCTTTTAGTTGGACCAGATTTTTCTTAGTGGTAGATTAGGTCGTTTTAGGTTTCATGTCTGCAAATTTGCTCTTCATCAGGAAGGCTGTGGCCTCACCTACGCAAACACTGCCCCCTACTCATCAAGGAGTATTTCAGAACATAGTAATTCCTGCCTTTCAAAATCAGTTGGGCTAGGTAGGCTTTGAAGGAGCAGAAGATTCTGCTAGGAAAGCTCTTCCTGGGGAAGACAATTCAATAGTTCTTAGTAGTGCTAGTAATCAAGATAACTTTGTTCAGCTTTTGTCTCCCCTGTTAAGAGATGTTGCAAAGAATACATGGAAGATTTATGCAGTTAAACACACTAGCTAATAAGCAAGTGTGCACAGAGAAAGATCAGGGGTCTTTGTGGAAATTACTATTTTGCATCTATGTTAAAACAGAACTGAAGTTAGAAAACACTTTCCAGTCAGGACAAAGAAGGGAAAAAGGAGGATCACAGTTCCACACTCAGAACAGACTTGTCAGCCATTTAAATGCTCTTTCAATTTTCTTGTCTAACTTGATTCACAAGTTCAAGAAAATCTGTATTAAAAAAGATTATTGCAACCTCACAGCCAGGTAAGATGCAAGAAAATTAAATATGGTGGTGTAGAGATTAAAGACAGTAAGTTACCTCCTTGCTGCTCGGCTTCATCAAATGGGAAAGGTATGTGCATTGTTTCTCCCATTCCATGCATGCCATGTCCCTGAACATCAAGAAATTAAGTTAGGAACAAATAAATATCATCTTAGCTCAGTCTCTCTCTGTCTTTTTATAGAGTACTAGTTGAGATGAAGAAACAAAATGAGCAGATCAAGATAATTATAAAGTTCTTGCTTAACTGAAATAAGTACTAGAATAAAATGTCCCATCCTTCCCCCCAAAATGCATGTGAGTAAACACAATGAGGTTAAACTTCAGTGAAGAGGAGTAATTTTTCTCTCCAGTTACTCATTCCATGCAGATTTTCTAATGGCTGAGCATTAGTGAAACAAACCAGTTTTCACTCCTAAGTACAAAAGATTTTTGAGCAGTCAAGGCTGTCATAATTGGACTTTTGAGAACATCTCATTTTGTGGGTTTTTTTAAATATTAAACATCTATTTATCTGAAGGATTAATCCTGAGTTAGCCAAACCAAAGAAACAGGAGAAGAAGCTATTTTACTTCTCCCAGATAGAAAAACTCAGTTTCTGCACTTTGTGCTAAAGGACATGTTTCGGTTGTGCTTTACTGTAAGAGCTAAGTATCATAAAAAGAGTGCACTTCTTGAACTACAGCTCATACTCCCTGTTACAACTGCTGGCTAAAAACCTTGTGGGCTCTTCACTGTCATCCCAGTTTTCTACATCCTCATTGTCATAAATCCAAATCCCACTCTTAGCCAACCAAAGTGTTATATCTGCCACCAATACATATTGTACAGGCATTGTTGTATTCAGTTCAAACCTCATGTCTTAACCTTCAGTGAATGATAGGAGCACTGGCTACAGATGGAAACATTTTTCAGCTCTTGGCAAAAGTGCAGCTCTCCTGCATTGTTAATCTCTTCTTTCACCTAACAGTTTAACTCAAAAGTTATGCAAGTTGTCATGACTTATACAGAGCAGTCCGCACCTGAATTAAAACAGCAGAATGTGTTAAAGCATCGTTCAACATTGTGAGCACATTTGAAGTGGGAACAACTCCTGGGTCATGACCCCAAGATGTTATTAGCAGGCGCTCATAACCCTAGAAGACAGAAATTAAAGAGTATTTACAGTAGCAATGGACTATCCAACCACAACAAAATACTAGAGTTAGGCACCAATGTATTGTTACAATTAGGAAGTTACCACAGGTAGCTACAATTCCAGAGTGTTGTACTTCATACCAAGAAGCACTCACGTTCACATTCCCATTAGAGACACAAGTTTGTCAACATCACAGTTAAGACACTATTTTGGCCAGGAGATATCTGTCACCAGTTTCTGCAGTTATGTGGCCACTGCAGCAGCCTCCTAGCAAACAGGCCATGAAAATAACCCCATATAAATTTAAAAGCTAAATACAAGATAAACTAAGACTGATCCAAGGATACATTACCTGAAAGATGTCTGGAAGTTTTCGAAGACGTGTTCCTTTAGAGAGCAACAGAGAGGGTGGTCCTTGTCCAGTTATGTGGTAAATATACAGTTTGAACCAAACTGAACTGACTTCTGGTATCGCAGGCCCAATATGCTGAAGAGATTATTCATGAAATGAGCAATAAGTTAATACTGCATTTGTTATGTAAGTCCAGACATAATTACAGACTCAACATTTGTAAAGAAGTACCTATGTAGTGAACAGAAGTTCAAACGTATTACTCTGCTACTGCTGATATTCCAGGTACTTACTCCAGTACTCTTTACAGAAAGTGATAGTAAGACATTTTCTATAAACACAAATTCAAGAACAAAATATCTTTTATTGACTGCCTGAAGATAAACTTAATGGACAAAAATTTACTAAGCATTCAGATTTTTCTTCCTAAATATTTCCTTTCTGCAATGGTGTTTATTCTACGTACCAGTAATTGAGTCTCTTTAAAAAGGACATATAAAGAGATGTATCCAAAACAAAGCTATTAAGAAGATACTTTATTACCAGATACTTGGGGGAAAAAACAGCATTTTTTTCACCTGAGGTGTACAGCTGCTAATAGGTCGAATTTCATTGGTAAGTGGTGCCATGGAAACCAGAAGAGTATAATTTTTGTTGAGAACTCTGCTGCAGGTAGCTGGATCCAAGCCAAGCAAACTCTCACATCGTAAGAGGTCCAAGGGAAACCCTATGTTGAAAATGAAAGATTCTTAAATTAAGACTTAAGGTGAAACATACAACCCAAAATACGATTGCAGATTTTCCATCCTCCCCTGCTAAGCCATGATTAGTTTCCACAACTGGGTTTTAAATCTTGAGTGAATTTTAATGAATGCGTACAGAATCTCAGCAATTCCAGTCATACAGGGTTGTCTGGCACACAACTACAGCTTGCACTATGACCCCTTAATTATGGCCTTCTGAAGCACACAAATTTCTCAACTTCCAAGTTCAGCACATCACACCATCATTATGTTTTAATCTGTTGCTTTAGATGTTAAATCCAAGCCTTGGCAGCTAAATCTGTCATTCAAAAGGCAAATTCACTACTGAAGGCTCAAAGTATGATCAAAAATTGATGGGTTTACTTCCAAATATTTTGTAGCAAGTAGGATTGATTGCTTTCTTAAATAGCAGCTTAATCAGAAAGTTGACTATGTGGCAGGTTAAGTAAAGAAACTCAGAAAGAGTTCCCCTACTGTTCACAGTACCATTATTTGGCTGATCTGGCTGCACAGCTTGTGCCCCTAGGTCTTTATTGTGCCGCAAGAACAGTATAGTGTTTCTCAGCGTAAGCGCATGGTCAAAGTACCGCTGTGCTTCCCCTTCACCTGTGCTTTGAACCTAAACAACAAAGAGAATAAATACAAGTGGCAGGTTGCTTCTATAAGCATCAATTATACAGTTGAAAAGATTAACAAATTGGCATTTTGAAGCTTTGCAATTGAGTAACCTTGCAGCTTATATGCAAAGTGCTCTGCAGCAACTATTAAATGCAAAGTGAGCCTCAGCCGTGCTAGTCAAATGGTCAAAAAGCACAGACTGGCAACATCTATCAGTCAGAACTAGGACTCAGTCTTCAGGTTAAATCTTTAAGTGGCCAGTCACTCCAACTAGTACAAAACAATACAGCAACTAATAGCAGTCATTCTATATAATTCTCAGTTGTCCTTCCAGAACTATCTCTGAAAGATGGGTAGGTTAAACATTCCAGCACATAACAGTGCAAATTTCCTATCAAAATGTGCACACTTTCAGCAATACTCACACTTTATTAAAAGGAAAAGTGATTTCCACAGGACAAGCCCTAACGCTGTGTGTTCATTAACTCACTCTGCTCATTAGATTCACCATATTCATGTATATGCAAAGTGTGTCCCTGAAAGTCATTAGAGGTAAAAATGGTATGAATTAGGAACATTTTCACTGAACCACTCCAATTTGATGTTGTTCAATTGCCAGTTTTACACAATGAAAATATTGTGGTGGGGGCTGGCTTCTTTAAAACATCAAGTGCTGAAAAGACAGTGTGGTCAAACATGTAAAAGATTACCTTTTCCAGCTCCACCAAGAAGCTGTCAAGACTCTCATCTGACAGTTTCCCAACTTCAAACATAGTGACTGCATGACTTTTCAAGTTCTGAGAAAAACAAAACAAAATTTTGTTAATTCTTTGAGAATGGAATGGGCGAGTAGAAGTAAAAACATTTCTTAACAATAAACAATAAAGAAGGTTGTTGTTTTTTTCATTGTTACAGCTTCATTATATTTAAGTCAAAGGATTTTAAAGCTCTACATATTTACTCTTAATATACTGAACAATTTTGACATACTGGTGAAAGATTTCCCATCATTAAAAAGGCAGTGAGAGTAGAATCAAACAGGAAGGCAATACGTTTTGTGTGTCCACTAGACAGATTCAGGCTGCTCAGGCTGGCTGTCTCAGCTAATGGAGAACAAAAAGAAAATATAAGATCAGATTTGGTTTATTTAAAAGTAAAATCATCAAGTTAAGTCAAATATGCTGGAGGAAAAAAAAAGGATAAACACACCAATCTTATTGCTATACCAAGTAGAACAGAATTCTCTTATCACTACTACAATACTGACTACCTTAATTCAGAAGTTGGCATATTTGTGTCAACTGAATCCTTAATACAGATCAGCCTAATTTTCAGACAAAAGCTATTTGGCTATAGAATTTTTAATCAAGAAGTAGACATCACCTCCCCCAATGCATATTCCATATGAAACAAAGAATCTACACAATCTATGTTTCACTTGTTTCTAGACCCCCTTTGTAAGCCTGTGGCACTCTAGAAGTATAAAATAAATTGATCCTAATGTATTAAAATTTACTGTTAGTGCTAACCTGGATCATCTTGACTGTTGGTATCTGTATCTGTTGCTGATGACCCAGCTTCCTGTATAGGACTTCTGTTTTCCCCACTGTCCCATGAAAGCAGCATCTTTTGAGGATCCAAAGTACTCCTATTAATGTGAATTAAAATCCACATCTATCGGTCACTGTAGCACCAGAGAATTATCTCTGCCTTCCAGTGCTAAGTAGTCCACATATAGGCATACCCAGTACATGCCTCCCAATGCCTCTAAGCCCTAAACCAGTCAGTTTAAAATGCCTCAGAGTCCTGCTTTACCTTCAGCAGAAAAGTTTATTTGGGGATTGGAAAATACCAGATTTTTGAAAGGAAAAGGAAAGAAAAAAAGACAAATAAAATCAAGCCATCATCACTGAAGAAGAACCCAAAGGAAAAAAAAATTACTTTTTTTTTTCCTCAGAGTCTGAATTAGCATTAAAGAAAACTCAGCTATAGCAGTCATGTTGAATAGCTTAACAGATATTAAGCTAAAAGTACCTGACAATCCTTTACTAATTTACCTTGGCATTCCAACTCTGAGAACTCTTTATTGACTGGTGTTAACAGTTTGTCAGGATTTGATACACACATCAGATAGATAACTCTAGATATACAGCGACAGAACTGCTCTAGTACCTGACAGCAAGCAAGCAAAACTTAATGTATGTACTCCCTCACAGTAGTGCCAAGAAACAGTGTCTCTGTAGTAGCACAGTTGCTATTTTGGGCCCCAGAAGCTTAAAGCAAACATACACTTGTCTGCTTCAGAAGTAAGCAACTAGGCATTTAAGGGTCGTAAAGCCAACATTAAGTAACAAAAGCAGTACATGGAATTTAGAGACTAAATTACCAGCCCTTAGCCTCAGATAGAGGATCAAGAACTCTTGTCGTTACACACTATTGGAAAGCCAAGTGAAATTTGCTGTTGCAGAAGTCAGAGCAAGCTACTAATAGCTTTACAATCAGATTTTGTTGGTTATAAGCTTTCTCTTCAAAGAGAAAAGTAAGCCTTTGTGAAAGAATGAAGATACTTACTTCAGTCTGTTTATCGAAGGAACATTCTTCCATGACGGATGAAGATTATCCAGGTTTATTACTTGGCCTTTTTTATGAGCAAAGCCTAACCGACAATACATGGACACAGCATTCTGAAGAAACATACACAATAAACAACTGCTGTATCAAATCAGGCTGCAAGGCAGTTACATTTCCATATCAGGCTCAAGAGATGTATTATCAACACATACCTTTACTAAATATAAGTCAATCTCCAGGACATTTGCAAGCTAAAAAAAAAAAACAAAAACCAAAGCAGTATTAGCAATGCAGAGTAATCCACTACTTGTGGGTTTCAGCATCTATTTGTTGGCTTTGTTTACTTTTAAACTTAAGTCTGCACTGGTAGGAGCTATTTGATCTTCACTGAAACTGATGAAAAAAGGGGATAATGCCCCATAATTCTCCCACTTGATATGCAAGAGAAACATGAAGTTATCCTCCACTGAGCAATTTCTACTGTAATTAAATAATTTCTAGGTTAATCAGGTATTTCAGAGACAAAGAGAAAAACAAATCCTGGATTACATTTAATGGATATTTTTCAGGTGCTCATTCACCAAGTTCAGATTAAGACCTTATGGAAAGATATTTTTCATATTAAAATCATAAACACTCATGCAGAAGTTACATTCTTACTTTAAGCCAACACCCTGCATGTTTTCACTGCCAAATAAAAAAAACATATTCTTTTTCTTTCATACTAGCAAAACAGACTTTGTCTCACCCATTTCTAGCTCATATAAAATAGTCTGCATTAGTGACTAACAAAAATATCATTCCTGTATAAAATCATTCCAGCTGATGGAATTGTTCCACTGAACTGAAGGTACTTCTTCAAGTCTGAAGTACTATAAAAGAAACAGATTGGCTCTTAAGCCTGGCAATACCTCTAAACAAGTTCACTTGAAATCAGTCAATATCTCTGCCTTCAGTATTTTCAGCAGTGTGCTTTGAGCTGCCTCAAGTATTTCTATTTCCCTGACAAAGGGCAAGTTTTACTTACCTCTGCCACATTAGTGTGTTCATCTATTGAAACAAATATCTTGTACAGAAGTGTTTCAAAGTAATCACCTTGCACTCTGTTCATCACAAAACCTTCCAGTGGTGGTACTACAAAAAAAATTACTTGAAAAATTACGAATTTCATCAAACTAAAACTGTATAAAAATAGAAAAAATAAATTTAGACTTATTTCCATGGTACCTGTAATTATGAGGATTTCCCAGTCACAAAGAATAAAAGGCTAAAGACAGTATATATGGTGTTTAAAATCCACCCACTCCTGAATATAAGGTTGTCAGCTTGTTTTCTTATAAAAATTAGAGCCACATCATAGCTCATCATAACCCTGCTGTCTTCAGCTCACATGCTACTGGTACATTCAGTCATCCAGCACATAAAATGATTTTGTAATGTAGATGTCATGGCTCTGATTAGAGTGGGACACAAAAAACACTCAGCCCATCCACACACTCCAGAGCTGAGACTCCCAAAGCTATTATCTAAGCAGCAAGTCTCTTGTATCTAGAGGACTTTAACTAAACCATCTCTACTGCAACAATGTACTCTGCATGACCAGTTTCCAAACAATTTGTGCATTTACAGATAACACTGAATTCAGAAACCCCTGAGACCTAGCATAGCATAAGGAGTTGTTCAAAGGATGGCCATATGCTAGTTCAAGCTTCTACATAGTCCCCTGACACAGCACATGACTAAGGCAACAAGACCATGAAGGGATGAAACCAACAGCTATGAAAAAAGTTGCATCTGTCTAGAAAACTGAAGTAAAAAATTCATGTTCTTTTCCTAAGGCAACTACACTTCCCTGTGTTATTCTTCCTTTTCAATACAGACATTAATTAATTACTTATTAATTCCTTCCTTGAATCTTTAAAGAAATCTAATTTTACTTAAATAAATATATATACACACACAAAACAAGAATTCAAGTTGAAATAAAGCCTATATGCAATTAAAAATGTTTTAATAGGGTTGAAAACATTTAGGTAGGAAAAAAATTACTTAAAACATTTGAGCTATGAAAACTCACACACACAGACAAGTAGCTTCTACAACAGAGAACCTATAGGGTAACTGAAAAGAAAGCAAGAAAGCATAAGAGCATTAAATACTTACTTACCTGCTATACAGCTGTCATCAGATATTGGTACATCGAGGTAAATAAACCCTTTATTATATAAACCTTTGAATAAAAAAAGTACATCATTTTACAAAAAAGAAAAAAACATTTTCCAAAGTAGTAATGTTACAAAGTGCACTTCCCCCTCAGCCAATTCAGAATTTAAAGTAATTTAAACTCATAGCCTGTGCAGTAGAAAATTACTTTGCAGTGTATGGATCAATAAATCACATCTAATATTAAACAATGTCACCCTAAACCAGAGCTCTTTACTTGTAATCTGATGCAGCAGGCTTGGAGCTCTACAAGTACATTCAGGACAGCACAGCAGAATGAACACAGATTGAAGCAGCTACATTTGACAGACAAGTGTGTTTCTGTCGAAACATTAACTTAGTTTTCACCATCACCACCATACTGTCAAGAAGTTTGGGCTCTGAACTAGTTTTGTCAGTGTAAGATGCTGCTATATTTTGGTCATATATTTAAGTCAGGTTACAACTTGCATGCTTTGTAGCAAACTGAATCATATCATAGAATCAACCACGTTGGAAGAGACCTCCAAGATCATCCAGTCCAACCTATCACCCAGCCCTAGCCAATCAACTAGACCATGGCACTAAGTGCCTCATCCAGGCTTTTCTTGAAGACCCCCAGGGACAGTGCCTCCACCACCTCCCTGGGCAGCCCACTCCAATGGGAAATCACTCTCTCTGTGAAGAACTTCTTCCTAATATCCAGCCTATACCTACCCTGGCACAACTTGAGACTGTGTCCCCTTGTTCGATTGCTGGTTACCTGGGAGAAGAGGCCACCCCCTACCTGGCTACAATGCCCCTTCAGGTAGTTGTAGACAGTAATAAGATCACCCATAAGTTAGATAATAAAGGTATGGTAGATCTTTCTAAACCTACTTAGAGCTGTAATCCTCTCTACAAACACCACCAGGCCCTGTATAGTGAAAGACCATGAACTGTTTTTAGAACTAAAATTCTCAAGCCCTATACGGTTTCAGATGCATTTCAGATCTTGAATTTCAGTATTTCTTTTTATTACTGTTGTTTTGTTCAGCTTTGGTAATACCAGTGGAATTCTGCCTCCATTTCTTCTAAAAATACAGCATACAGGTTCACTTGCTTGTAGCAACCCAAGCATTTACAGACTTAAGGAGGAGTTTGCCCATGAATTTGTACTCCTTTGTCCAATATGATCTGTCTACATCTAACACTTGTTATGCTGAAACAGTAGACACACACAATTAAGTAAGTTTCAGACCTCTGAGTCACGAGACAATATATAAGATTTAAGGTCCATTTTGATGGTATTCAAACAGTACAAAGTCACAAAAAACTCTTTCAAAAGCAGTGAAATTTTAATACCCAGCATTCTCAACTCTTGACATTTTTAGTTTCTCACCCCTACCTACATCTCTCTTCCTCACTATCTTTACTGACAGTTTTTAATGAAAGAATTTGTTGAACTAAACAACAGAGCAACAGCTGCTAATGGTTCACCGCTAAACCATTTACTAGACACTGGCTGCTGTCTGCATGAACTCCTGAATACTTCTCTTGACCTCCTCTTATGCCTCAGCTGTCTACACACTCTTCCTAGTTATCAGACACAAAGAATTTACAAAGCAAGATCTACAAGCAAAAAAATGAATGCTCACTAAAAACTTACTGTGAACCACATTGAAGTCCAATGAACCAGCAAGCTGAGGACCTGAGTCAATTATCTTATCAATAGCAGACTTCTCCGATGTAGTACAAATCTAGGTAAAAGAAATCATGTTACTCTCTTCCAGAATTAAGGCTATGCAACTCATTTAATACCACTCAAAAAAGAGATTTCATTTCAGCCTCAAACCTTCCATTAGTTTCATAAAACTAGAAGTAATGCAGGTCATCAACCAAAATAATTGCACTGAAGAATTCACTGCAGTTCCTATTACAGTCTCACATTTTTTTCACTTGTCTCTGCACAAAATTATGTGTGCTCTAGAAACTGTACTTAAATGAACAACTACTTGGCACATCAGGTCCATAGTATAATAGGTTTGCTTTTCAAAATTTCCAAACTAAGTGTTCAGCCACACAACTGGAACCATTCTGTAAAGAGGTCCATTACAGTATCAAAGTAATGTTCTTCAGTTAACTACTCTGGGTTGATGTCAGAAGATAAGTAGCCACTGCCAAAGGTGCTCCAAAAAGCAGGAAAATAAAAAAGAAGATTCCATTGCTGGTTTCAGTATGTTCCAAACAAAAGACTTAGAGAGAAGGAACTACATCCAGATAAAATGACTAGCTGACTGGATGCAGAAACTGTGAAAATGAAAGCAGAGTGAGAATGAAACATTAAGTCTGCTCACAACTTTTACAAAAGGAAACAAAAAAAAAAGGCAGAAACAATGAAAAAATAGAAAATAAAATCCACTAACATTGTAATTATATTGAAGGTGAAGATGCACTCAAAACTGAGCTGTCAGGGCTAAAATACAAAATTTAGAAAGCATATTTTGTTGCTTGTTTCCCACAGAGCATTAATATGCACAGTAGTTAACACAGACTGGTTGACACTAAACCATCTCAGCACTGCACACAGTGCAGAAACTATGAAGGAGAGTGAAGGCAGAACATATATCAACAAAAAAAAATCACGATTTCCATGAGTTCCAATCTTTATTTCCATAAAACCTGCTACAAAGCTGCATTATGATCTCTGCATACTCTACACAAAATAAAGTCCCTGTGTTCAGAAGCTACCAACATTCAACCAAAATTAGAGATGGAATCCACGCTAAAATACCTTGATGTCATCCTCAGTGATGTAGCCAGACTGCACGACCCACCATGCTTCTATAGCAATATCCACAGGTTTCACAGGTAACAGATCATGAGCAGTTTTCCTTCTGAAAAATTTCTGCAGTGGTACAGTCCATTTGAGATAGTAATAAAGAGCATTTCACATGTGTAGACAGCCATTTATCTTTATATAAACTGGTGTTTATAAAAATCAGTTTGTAAGTATTTTGTATTCACAGGCTGGACACACACAAATACTGTTAGCCTTGTCATTTAGGGAAAGTTTCCTTTCTCTCTCAAATCATATCAAGTGAGAAGGAAAAAATTATTTACACCTGATGCTGTTAAGTCTTCCATAAACCTGTACTTTTATCCATGCTGTATGTGTTTTAATTAAAAATCCTGCATTTCTAACTCATTAAAATCAAAGTAAACTATGACATTTCCCAGTATGGACAGGTAAGGGAGTACAGCAAGCAATGTACACAAAAGGGATATTTTTAAAGTAGGTCAGTGATCTTAAAAACAACCAACCAACCCAACACCAATATCACCACCACAAAACCAAAACAAAAAAAACCCCAACAAATAAAACACCCACAGAAACAAACCCACAACATTTTAGGAACCTCTTTCGTTTAAAGGACAAAGCATCCCACATTCTGAATGAGCATGGAGCTAATGAAGTACAGTGAAAGTCAGTCCATGAAAGAAAAAACAAAGGACATATTTACAGATCTAAATAGTTTCTCTTCCATTGTATAGTCATTACTTTTTGGTTCATTCTATCAGCTTCCTATTTTGGTAAGGATACTTTTGGTCAAAGGAGTATCATGAAGCAACTGCACTTCGGAGTCTCCCCAAGAAGGACAGAAACTGTTGCAAACTAAAGGGTCAATTTCTACCAGCAGTTATTACAGTGTTTCCATGTGCTGTTCATATGCCTGATCAGAACCACTGACACGATCTTACAGAAAAACACACAGACTACAAAAATGTACACCTAGATGCAAGACTGACCCAGAATAAATAAACTCTGATCTTAACTGCACCTGGAGTACATAGAACAATTCTACCAGAACCAGTATTATTATTCCATGCTTATACTGGCCCAGAGACATTACTTATCTGGTGCCACATAGTAAATGTAACTCTGAAAATATAAGATTTTTAAAAATATCACTGAATATAATTTTCTTCAGTATATTTTGATTTTAAATTGACAGAATGGCTTAGGTTGGAAAGGACTTTAGAGATCATCTGCTTCAACCTCTCCACCATGGGCAGGGATGCCTCTTAATTAGACTCAGATGTTGAAGGCCTCATGCAACATGGCATTGAAGTCTCCCAGGGAGGAGGCATCCACAACCTTCTTGGGCAATCCATTCCAGTCTCACCACCCTCATACCAAAGAACTTCTTAATATCCAGTCTAAATCTAATCTCCTCATTTCCTCTTGTCCTATAGTTAAACACCCTTATGGTAACTCCCTCTCCAGCCCTCCTCTAGGACCCCTTGAGGTATTGGAAGATAGCTATAAGGTCCCCTCAGACTCTTTTCTATGCTGAACAACCCCACCTCTGTCAGCCTATCCTCACAGCAGAAGTGTTCCAGACCTTGGATCCTCTTTGTGGCCTTCCTCTGAACTCACTCTTTATTAACTTCAGGAAACACAATATTATTAGCAATACTTTACATCATACTACTAAACTAACCAGGCCCATGACATTATTCCATTTTTCATTTCCTATTAAATAATATATGAGGAGGGAAAAGTGAAGGAGACAGAATTAAAGACAAGCTTACCTTTGAAGACCTACATTGATTCATTAGATCTATATACTGGTTTCTTCCTATACCAAGAAGTCTTAGACCTGAAACATAAGGAAGGTTTCAATTCTCTTGAGACAAGTTTAAACTGAAGATAGAAAAAACATGCCTCAAAGTATCAGACCTACTTCTATAATACTTTTAATTACTCTTTCTTCCTGTATTTGCAAGATCTAAACTCAGTTCTGACTGAATTTTAGAGAAGCATATGCTTTTAAAAATCAGAAAATAAGGCTAAAATCTAATCCCCTATCGCTCAAGTAATAGCACAGCAGAATAACATAGCAGCAAATAAACCTTTTCTCTCCTACACTCATATCAACAGACAGTAACTATGCTTCAAAATAACAGGATTAAAGCTGCATGAGATCACAGTCAATATTTTTTCTTCCCCCAACAATGCCCACACCACACTGGATTATAATTCTAAATGAGAAGTAGACACAAAAGGCCATCTAAGCCTTTAAGAAAGATGACCAAAACACAGTTGAATTAAACTAAATAGAAATTTAATTCAGTAATCTCCAGCCTTCGACCATTAAGGGACTATGAACAGACTTGGAACTCATCAGTTTTAACCTATGTTCCATGCCAGTTTTGACTTCAACTTTTGAGACTTAGTTTTTGAGGAAATGTTAATTATACCAGTCACTGAACTGAATGTGCTGCTGCTAAAATGACAGAATTGCTAAGGGTGAAAAAACCACCAACCAAAGGAAAAACAAAACATCAGGAAGCCTCTCCTTTCTTCATATTCTCAGACTTACTATAAGCTATGTTTTTTCTTATCCACTCCCCCAGCATGAACACTACATAGAGACAAATTTGTACAGTTAATCAACAGTCTTGAAAAAACAAATCAACCAACCACAAAGACAAAACCAACTGTTCAAAAGCTGCAGGCTACTCCTTACCTGAATGAGGTCTTTAGCTATAAATACCTTCTCAGTGGCAGGCTTGTTTAACACCCTCTCTGTGCTGCCAGTTTACACTTTGTTCTGTAAGACTTACCAGGTGACTATTGCTCTTACTCTGTTCTCATCCACCACGTTCAACTTTTTTGCTTTCCTCATCTCCCCATCCCATACACACAACAGTCAAATAGAAAACAGGATAAAACTTCTGGAACTTCCAAGAGTGTCACAAAACACTAAATTCTCTTCTCTGGTACATTATCCTTCAATCCAGACTGGTACTAACTCTCAGGAGTGTCAACTGTCTTATAGTTATTTGCTGAAGATTCCTGCCCAACACATGTTGAAAAAAAGCACTAGGAAAGGACCAGCAACTCAGCTTGCTGATGCCAAACAGTCAGTAAGACTTTCCACCTCTAAGTCCAAGCAGGAATGCAACACAAGCAAGGACAAGAAGCTGCACAAGGTTTTGCACATAACTATCTGTACTTAAAATAGCCCAATTCCAGTGCAGTCCATCCAGACAGAACTCTGTATGGACAGTCCTTAACATCACTCTTTAAATGCTTCTCTCTCTTCCTTTACATGCTTATGCTCAAGCAAACAGATGCCTGCAAATTCATTTTCAGAAGCTCCTTATTTCCAATTCACTGGAAGCGGTATTGCAACTAGGCAATACTTACAGTCAGCAGCAGTGAAGTTAGGTAATGAATCGTAGCTTTTTTCACTGTTCATTATATCCTTAAAAACACAAGAAAACTTAGTTACAGTAGGAAGGTTGTTTCAGAGAAAAATGTCCAAAATTCTACCTTTTTTAAGAAAAAAAAAATAAAACAAATCTATTGAAGTCAGTTACCCGATCAAATCTGCCTGTTATTTGATTAATCATTACACAATAAATACATAAAAAGTTAGACTTCTGTTTAATGGAAGCTTTAAAAATACTCACTTGAAAGAATAACAAAATCCTGTCTCTGTCTTCACAAAAAAAAACCCCAGCAAAAAGAATTGCTATCAGTAATAACAGAATAAGCTAACAGCTAATCTGTTATGTCTGCAATCACTATACACAAAACTAAAAAAGCACTTCTGATACCCAGTGAAAATAAAAGAAGGTTGCCAGAGAGATGGCAGAAAACAGAATCATCTTTGTTCTCATAAAGAAGGATCTGCTTCAAACTTTTGAAAAAGCTTTTAATATGTTTAAGTGTCCTTTTTGGAAAAGGAACAGGATTCAAATGCATTGGGTTTTAAAAACAGTATTTTTCTTTGGTTTATTATTTTAACAGAATGAGGTATTTCCCCTTCAAACTGTAAAATAAAGGAGAAAGACTGGCCTTTGAGTGCATACCACTCCAGATCCACATAACAAAAGTTCATCTCTTTAAAAGCTAATGGTGGGAAAAGACAAAAAAAAATTGCAGGTACAAGTAGTTCTCTAGAAACTTTCCTCAGAGTTTCCTTAACTTGTTAGCAGGCCCTACCCAAAACCATCCAACCACATGACACTGCCTCATAAGCACTACAGGGGGGCATTAAGAACATCTCTAGGACAGCAAACAACATAATCTTGCTGTAGTTCTGTACTCACCTCCATTATGCCTGTGTAATAGGAAAATGGTGTTACTCTCAGACCTTTCACCATGATGTCAGACAAATGGTAAGGGTACAACATCAGATGATCTCGACTGTATTTCAACAGATCCTCATAATATTTACGTTCATCTTTCTTGACATGCTTAACTACAAGGGAAGAAAAAAAACAAGTTACACTGGTCAAAAAAGTTCAATTAAAATAAAATACTACAACAGAAGGATCAAGAATAATTGATACAATGTTTTCTAAAAAGTGGTCCAGGGATTTCTATATACATTCCAAGTACTCTTGGAGCCTTTAAGGATGACATTAGAACAGATTACATTATTTTTACAGGTCACAGGAAGAGGCATGCTGAGACAGAACTCACGCAAGCTACAAAAAGTTCTTTTAATTAGTGAGACTATTATCTGGTTTAGGGAGATGAATGGATGCAGTCAATGCAAAATAAATTGAAGGTCATAGCCAATAGCTCATGTGAGTCAGGGCCACTGTCTTCATTTCATCTAGTGGCAGGCTTTATTTTATTAGTCAAAACCTCTCTTAATATCTCTTAATTTCTTGGAACAGGGCAGCATAACTACAGCATGAATTCAGTTCCACCTTTTGACTCTATACTTAACTAGAAAAGCTGCCAAACAGACTCAAAAGTCAAGACTTTTCTTAATGTTTTATCTCTTTAAAGTATTTATTTTCAGGGAAGGAGAGACCTTTGAACAGGATTACTTCTTGCAGTTTTACAGCAAAGACAAGCTTCCACATAGAAGCAGCTAATTTGCTTCTTTACTCACCCAAGTTATTCCGGTATCGCAGCTGATTGCGAATGCTGTAGAGTACGACCTGCCTTTCATATTCCCTCTGAGAGTTTCCAAGACCCTTGAAAACAAAAATACCTTTTAGCTGACATATACAAAAGCCCTCTTAGTTAAACCACTGCAAAATATCTTATGTGGAAACAGATGCAGGCAGTTGTCATTACGTAGGGAGTCCTCCAGTTCAACACCATGATAGCATCTTCAATCTCTGTATGAGGTTAAAACTATCTTTAGTTATGCAGGTGTCTCTACATAGGAGTTAAGAAACAAGATATATATTTTTTTTACCAGTAACATTCTGATAAAAAAGGAGAATCAAAGGGTTTTAACCATCTTTTGGAAGACATGATCCATATAGCATTTTATCAAGCATTCAAGCATAGAATCAACCAGGTTGGAAGAGACTTCCAAGATCATCCAGTCCAACCTACCCCCAACCCTATCCAGTCAACTAGAATTACCCAAAATTAGCACAGCACAAACCAAGCATGGTGAACGGCCAGCGAAGCTTCAACTGCTGCACCTAAAAAGCTTATAAGGCAAAAAGTAATGAAACAACTCAAGTTGTGGCTTCAGCAATTAAAGCAATCAAGTGACCTTACATCACAAGATTAATGCATAGGCATAGCACATTGGCTGACCACCACAAAGGAAGATGGAGAACTTTAGTTGATGCTTTAATGCCTTATCTCAAAAGCTTTCCCCTCCAAATTCTTCATATTGCTTTTCTACTCTGCCTCTACAGCTGATCTGAACCTTTTTCTCTTTCCCTCTCACAAGTCCCTCATTGATGCTCACATTAAAAAAATGCCAAAACTTAAAAGGGACTTTACTGTATACCTGAGATAAAGAAGTTGCACAGACATGGCAGAAACAGGTATTAGAAAAGAAATACCTGGTATCAGAGAGGGTGTCTAATAGATAAAACATCCAAAATGCAACCCAAGTATTTGTTCAAACTATACAAACATTAAGATCTTACTCTGATGCTTAAATAAACAAAACAGTGCTGCAGAAATGAAAGTAAATAACCCATTAAATACTAGTGTATTTTCTATTCTGGATTACAAAGCCAACATTAGGGCACTCAGCTGGACAGGTAAAGAGAAATCACCATCCATACCCTTCTTACAGCTCCTGAAATCTCAAGCTCAAGGAATTCAATTACTCAGGGTCTGCAGCCTCCACTCATCCATTCCAATCTTCCTTTGTGCAAGAGCAGGAATTGTTTAACTGCATCTGCTTTCAAGCAGCACAAGACTCAGGAGACAAAAACCTTCTCTTGACTTGACACCGTACCCCTCCTTAGCTATCAGAAGCCCATTAAATCCAGCAAATCAATATTTCATGAGGTTTTCTTTTCCATGAGACACGCACTGCCAGCTCCCTGGCTACCAAAATACCAAGTCGCACAAGTCTCTGCTAGCATCTGACCTGGCTCAGCTCACACTGCCCGGCGGTTGCGTGAGGGATACTTCCCTCAGCTGGTCTTACAGCTGCACACACTGAGAGAAAAGCCTCAGACCCCCATACCTCCCCCTGCCCACAGAGACCCCAAACCACCCTGCGTCCCGCTCTCCTCACAGAGCTCCCCGCCCCGAACACACGCCTGCATGCCCCACTCCTCACGTACACTCCATACCACTGTGACACCCATTCTCCCCACACACCACACATCCCCCTCACAGAAAGCCCCACGTTCGCACGCATAGTCCCACTCCTTGCAGCCTCACACCTCCCCCCCACGCAGGCACCCCATGGCCGCCAGGGCAAGCACAACTGAGCCTCCGCGTCTCCCTGCATTCCGCCAGAAGCCTTCCCACCCTCCTCTTGCTCGGTCCCGGGGCTCAGCAGCCCGGACCCTGCCCGCTCGCCGGCACCTGCTTGACGCTGGCCGGCAGCCGGCTCCAGGGGTAGTTGTAGCGAATGTGGAACTCCACGTCGATGTTCATGGCGAGGAGGCGCGGCCGCGTCCGGAGACCCCGCCGCCGGGAGGCGCGCTCGCCCAGGGGCCACGCTCGCCCAGCGGCCGCCCTGCCCTCGGCCGCCCGCCGCAGCCACCTCCCGCCACTTCCGCGTTCCGCCCCGGAACGGCTGACACGCCAGTTCCGGCGGGGCTGGGGGCGGCGGGCGGCAGGGTGCGACAGCCGCACATGCGCACGGTGGAGGGTCGGAGGGTCCGGGTCTGCGTTCTGTCGCGGCTCAGGCGCTCAGCCGCCTCTTTCCCCAGCTGCGCGGGGCGGCAGGGCAGCGTGCAGGGATTACTGCGGACGTGTTCAGTAAGCTGCTGCTCTGCAGGCGGAGGCTGTGCTCGCAAGCCCATGCGCTCGGCAGCAGCAGCAGCAAGAGGAGTATGGAAGCTTGGCAGATGCTGTGGTGCTGAACGAGCCTCATCGCACAGGCATTTGTGCCTTGAGGTTATCTCTCGCCTTGGCTGCTTTTCCGATGCAGCAACGCAGCCGTCCATGGGCTGACAACAGACTGAGAGCAGATCCAACTTTAAAATACTTCTGCTGTGTGCTTTGTTCGTTTTAACATTGGATCCTAATGCAGTTCATGATACACCTGAACAAACTGTCAGCGGGCTGGAACATCTGGGAGGACAGGCTGAGAGTATTTGGGTTAGTTCAGCCTGGGAAGACTCGGGTAGATCTTTACTGCAGTATTTTCGTCCTTAAAGAAAGACAGGGACAGGGTTTTTTTGGCAGGGTATGTTGAGATAGGACAAGGAGTAATGTGAGGAGATTGGACTAGATACAACGAGCATTTATTGTTGTATTTTACAGTGAAAGTGGTCAGACACTGACAGAAGTTGCCCAGAGAGGTGGTAGGTGCCCCATCCGTGGAACTACTCAAGGTCAGGGTGGATGTGGCTCTGAGCAACCTGATCTGGTTTAAGATATCTCTGACGCACTGCGGAGGAGTTGGACTCGATGACCTTTAATGGTCCTTCCTCACCCAAAACGTCCTATGATTCGATACAATGGTAGTGACTGCTCCAAAGCAAAGGCAGGTAGAGGAGCAGAAACCAGCACTTCATCTAGCAGTGGCCCTGTGGCAGCCCAACTGCACTGTCTCTGTTGTGTGTGGACCATAAAAGCTTGCAGACCTGAGAACCAACACCAGCCCATCCTCGTCATGGGCTCTTGAGCAAGTGGGTAAATACTGTCAAGGAAGCTGCTTCACATAAAATAGCAATCCTTATCTTATGATCTGGTTCTTGTGAGTTATTTAAAGTCTTGCCTGTGTCAAAATCAGTGCAAACTTCCCATGCAGAATCATTTTTCTAGTTGCTTAAGCACCAGGCAGATCAAGATGAGGGAATGGCTCTATTTTTAACACCACACAACATGTTAGTGAATCATTTGACATATAAGTAGAACAAACAAGTGAGGCCCTGATCGCTTGCACCATTTATTTTTTAGGGCTATTTTCCTGCATGCTCTAATAAACTCGAAGAAGTGGTGACAGAGCTGAAAGGGGACCCACAGCAATATAAAGAAACAATGTTCTATTATCTTCTAGTAGCTCTCTAGAGATCTACAGATGCTGTTCTTCAGTGTAACTGGTGTCTTTAGAATCCCACTTCTACGTAACTGCAGCCACAAAGCCTCAGCTGGCAGATGTGCTCCACGGTGCCGGTGCCCACATGCAGAGACTTTTGCAGCTGAGAAGTTAGTGGGCAGCTCACATTATCTCCACAGTCTCAGATAATGCCTTTTTGCCCATATCACTGGTGGGATTCAGTCCAGGAACAGTCACAGCCTGTGAATCTGACCTCATCCCTGAAACCCAGTTGTTAGGTTTCTTAGGAGCCCTTCTTTGTCACACCCTGCAATGGTTTATAAATAAACTATGAAAAGGCATTAGGAAGAAACCCTTTTTGCCTTGCCCATTGCCACATAAACCAGATGGTACAAGTCTTTGGCTAGCACTATCTGTTTGCTTTTGATATCAGTAATTAGACACACCTCTAGATAGGGCAGGACATTTTTTATTTCTTGAATGGTTCTGAGGTAAATTTTCTTGTTAGTGCACCTGAATTATACTTGTAGTAGGACACAAGAATCCACAAGCTAGGAATACAGGTCCTCAGGATAACAGTAATGTATGCACTATTCCATTACATTCTTATCAGATGGCTCAGACTTTTCAGTGATAGCACTGGCAAGAGGGAAGAAAAAAATGAGTCCATCAGAAAGAAACTATCACATCTTCAGAGAGAGAGAACAGTTGAACAGAGCTGTGATTTTAGAAGCCAGTAGTGGAAGTTCCTGAGCTTTGACAGAATTTAAAGTTTGTATCTCAAAGAATACCATACAACAAAATGATTATGTGTTTATTACTGAGCTTGGGAATTTGCAGACAACTGATTCGAATTCACTTAAGTGAAGGTCATAGATAAAACACTCTAAACTCCTGCACTTTCATTTGAGATCGTTGAACTCTGGGATTAAAATCACACTGGTTTAAATCATGTATGTAAAATACAGTGAGCACCAAGGGTCAGGGTGCTGATGGTTTATTCCAAACCACAGAATATCATTAAAACTACCTCCAGTCTCTGCCAGCTCTGCCCCTCTGGATGGGTACATATGTGTAGTGTGTTGTGCAGTTCACAGTTTCTCCATCTGGTCCTTCAGGAAGTGGCAGCAATGAACACATTTATGTTGGAACTTGGGCACTGTGGGTAGTGTTCTCCATTTCTTTATGACTTCCCCTGATGTGCATTGGTGCTCACAGATAATCAGCCCCGGTTCAGAGATTGCTGCCCCTAGATCTGTGTCACAACCTTTCGGAGGAGAATGTTTACAGTACCCTTTGGTAAGCCTTCAGTGCCTTGTCCTCTCCATCCAGCCTGCTTGATCTTGCTGTGGCATAAAACCTGTCCCTCAGTCTTCCACTCAGTCCTGCTGGCAAAATAAGGAAGAAATAGCTGGAGGTTGACTCCCTTCACAAGATAGCAAGAGATGCTCCTACCTCATTGTCTGGGCCATGTCACCCACGGGAGTAGAATCTTCAGGTGTTCTGCAGTGTATCAGTTCTGTTACTTACAGGACTGAAAAGTACCATACCAGTCTTATTTTTTGATAGTTGTCCAAGCTTCCAAACTCCCAACACATAAGCTACATCCATCAAATTGATCAGTGAGAGAAGCACATAATTTTCCTACTGATACCCTGTTTGCATGTTCAGACAGAACATTTGCCTGCACACCAGATAAAAATGTGACTCAATCTGATGTTTGTTTTAAACCCTAACTGAGCTGCCCCTTCTGGACTGCTGTATTTCACTCACAACCACTAAAAGCAGTAAGGTTGCCAGTATGTACTTGAGCTCAGGATTTCCCTCTGGCCTCACAGATTGCAGAGAAACCCTGCAGATTTTTTTTCTCTCCAACGTTAGTGCTTCCTTTAATATCAGTTGGGATGGCTTTATTCCCAAAAATACTATGAAAGAAGTGGGTAGTTCTCTGCTCACTGAGTGCTTTGAAGCTGTACTGCCACAAAGTGTTGAATTCTGGATTAAATTCTCTGTGCTTACATCTGACTTGTATGTTGCATGTGTTCAAACACCATCATCAAAGCTTATCATTTATTTTGGAGTGTGTGAATGGTAGTGAGGTCTTTGCAGGAAAGTGCATTTAAAACCTAGAATTACTGCAGCACTTTCACTAATACAGTGATGTTCTTGTGTTTACTGTTTAGGTATCATGTATATACTTTTTCCTCTCCTCAACTTCTATACATTTACATGTACTTGTTCTCTTATTTTTCTCTGGGTATCCTACCTGAGATCTAAAGCAGAGGAACCAAATGAGGTTCAACAAGGACAAGTGCAGAGTCTTGCACCTGGGAGGGAATAATAAACTGCAGCAGTACAGGTTGGGAGATCATCTGCTGGAGAGCAGCCCTGTGGAGAGGGACCTGGGAGTGCTGGCAGATAACAAGTTAACTATGGGACAGCAATGTGCCCTGGTGGCCAAGAAGGCCAATGGGATCCTGAGGTGTATTAGGAGGAGTGTGTCCAGCATATCAAGGGAGGGTCTCCTTTCCCTCTACTCTGCCCTGGTGAGACCTCATCTTGAATTCAGCTTTGGGCTCCCCAGTTTAAGAGGCACAGGAATCTGCTGGAGAGGGTCCAGCAGAGGGCTACAAGGATGATTAGGGGACTGGGGCACTGCCTGATGTGGAGAGGCTGAGGGACCTGGGGCTGCTTAATCTGGAGAAGAGAAGACTGAGTAGGGATTTAATAAATGTTTATAACTGCTAATCAAAAATAGAGTAGGATTGTGAGAAACAAAAAAATATAATCACCCACACACACACCTTCTTCCAAGGCTCAATTTCACAACTTCATTCCAAACTTCTCTACCTCCTTCCCCAAGTGGTGCAGGGGGACAGGGAATGGGGGTTGCAGTCCATAATACTTTGTCTCTGCTGCTGCTTTTTCCTCATGTTCTTCCCCTGCTCCACTGTGAGCTCCTCTTTCCATGGGTCCACAGGTCCTGTCAGCAACCTGGTCCAGTGTGGAGTCAGCCATGGTCTGCCAGGGTCTGTCTGCTCCACCGTTAACCTCCATGGGCTGCAGGGGTCCAATCTGCATCACTGCCTGCTGCAGGAGAATCTCTGCTGTAGCACCCAGAGCGTTTCCTCCCCCTCCTTCCTCACTGACCTTAGCGTCTGCAGGGATGTTCCTCTCACATTTTTCTCATTCCTGTCTCTCAGCTGCTGTGCAGTACTTTTCACCCTTTCTTAAACACATTAGCACAGAGACATCACCAGCAGTGGCAGGTCCATTTTGCCTCTGTCTAGCATGGGAGCAGCCCCCAAGCTTTTCTCACAGAGGCCACCCTGCAGCTCTCCCACTACCAAAACCTTGCCATGTAAACCAAATAAAACCAGTGAGGTTCTGCTTGAAATATTTTGTGGGAGCTGAAGATTCTGAATGACAAATACCACTAAATCCCAGAAGATCTGAGCTAAGTCCTTCAGAGGAGGCATCATTCCCTCTCAAGTATTTGGAAAGCTGCCATTGGACACTACCATAGCTATATGTTTTAAATCATTGTGATAACAATTAGATAAATTCACAGGTACTATCTCAAGGCTTACATGGTGAAACCCCTTTTCTTTCCTTGAAGAAACCAGCCAACAGGATGTGATGTTAGATAGCAGGGATAATAAAGCCACCATGGAATGATGAATATGCCCCACCTTGAAATGACTAGAATTTAAATAATGTCAGGAGTTATTGATTAACCCAGGGTTGGGTAGGAGTTAGCTGCTCTAGTAAAAGTTGACTACTCCATCTGAATGCTTCTTTTACTCAAGAGCAGAAGAGTTGCATCTTCCACACTTGGGCTAAGCAAAAATGGGTGGTTCACAGGTAAGTAATTCTTTAATTTGGATTATCAAGAATGCAACCATTTTCTGGTTTCAGTTTTGCTGATTTTTACTTTAAATGATCTTTACTACAGCTGCAAATTAAGGTTTAACCTCAGAATCTGCTTTAAGTGTGGGTAGGAAGCTTGTATGTAGCTTAATTGCAATACATGAATAATGAAACTATTACTGTAGCAGACAAGTTCTGAGTGTTTTAACGCTCGTGGCTTAGTTAGAAAGGGCTTTGAGAAGACAAAATTATGCCATGGGAAAACTAGTTTTAGTTTAGCCATTTGTTGGAACATTCTAAACACCAAACTAATTCTCTAAAGGTGTATGGAAAACTTACTTTCCCAAAGACCAATACTTTGAAAATTTGGCTATCACTGACTAGGAGAGACAGCAGTAAACTCAAAAGTGTGGCACTCACGGAAAGACCTGACTAAAACCCAAGTGTGAGGATTTGCTGTATCAGATTGCTGTACGAGTTCTGATTGAGACAATTTGGGTAGCATTTGGGCGTTTGATAATTAGTAACTAACTCAGCATGAAGATATTTAACCTCAAAACAACCTGATTGTCAAAAGTTTTCATGGTAGCTGTGAATGATCAGTGCTTCTGAAAATTAAGCAGCTTGCACTGAAGCAGTTGGTAGCTTTTAGCTCCAATTTTGAAAGTAATGGTTAAAAGGCAGCACATTTTCTCCCTGACTGCTGAAAACCTGCAGTTTACAAGATGTATCAAGAAACCCCAGCCTGTTTGCTGCTGCAAACTGATGACATTAGCTTCTCTAAAATTTATAGTATTTTATTACCTGACTATTTTTTAATTCAAATTCAGCAAGGCCTTGAGAGATGCTGAACATGAGCTGCTTTAGGACCAGCTCTCCAGGACTTTGCCAGACAGAGCAAGACAGCTTGTACCATTTGTGCAAAGCTCCAGCTACTAAGCCAAGGAGCTCTGCCGCTCCTACCTGTGAGAGGGTGGATGGACACATCCCCCTCATCCTTTCGTGGCCTTGCTGTTTGCAGGGAAGATAATTCTTTTTTTGTCCTTTGCATAGGCAACAAGGCCAAGAAGGCTTCTGTCATATAGTCCCATGTGTCCCCATCATCGCAGGGTACACATCATAGGGTTGTCAGCAGGCATCTCCTAAGGGTCCTGACCCTGGAGAGCCTTTCATTGGACAGTGCACTGACTGCAATGTAAAGCAAGCATATTCAATTTAGGTTTAAACTAGCCAGTTGAGGTCTATCTGCAGCAAGAGAGATCACAGCACTACATCTCAGGTAGCTCTATGCTGGACTAGGTAACCTGGATCTAGGTGCAGTATGCCAGAGTTGAGCTGCAGGCTTCAGTGGGAACAGATGTGAAAAAGAATAGAAAGAGAATCTCATAATTCAGCCCACAACTTACCTGGGAACTGCATCATTCTGTGTTTGTCCCTAGGAAATTAGAGGTAATCTTGGACAAGTGCCCACCCCTGTGTCAGAGAACCAATTCTGGAACAGCCTGAAAATACTCAGTTCTTAATAGAGCTTTTCAGCTGCATTTTGTTCTTTTTCTTTTTTCCTGTTCTGGTGTTTTGCAGGCATAGGTTGATGAGTGTCTTGTTTATATATTGTGTTTTTTAAACCTCCAGAGCAAGTCTTACAGTCTCACAGAGGATATACGGAACCCAACCATAGGGGCTACCAGTTTGTCAGCAGCTGATCCAGTAAGCACTTTATTTAACCAAGGATGAAAGGGGCACCACGCTGTTGCAGCACATGTTGCTGTGGTTTCTGGTGGCTGTCAAAGCCCTCCAGTGCACAAAGGCCAACTTCTCTTTCAAGGTCAAGAGTGACACTGGAAAGCTGGGTAAAACTGGGGTGTTTTTGTTCTGCTGAGTACTACATCCTTCCAAAACTCTGTCTGCTTTCAAATTTCAGAAGTGGTTTTTATATTGGAAGCACTGAATTAAGCTACTGGATGGAGTGTAATTAGATAATCCTGGAAAATGAAATGCCTCAGGGTGTCTGTTCATTATTTAGAATATTTATCCTTAGGTAGTCTAGATGATTCCAGCTGGAATAGGAAATAGGTAACATTTTGCAGTGGGAGCTTTTTTTGCTGAGCCTGAAACAGGCAGGCAAATCCCAGCTTACATCTTATTGGATGGGAAGGTGTTTATTTAAAAGCTAGTTTTGAGGGACCACCTTAAGGGCAACAATAGTTCAGGGGCTAAAGCACTGGCAGATGGTGTTACACCAGAGCTGTCTACAACTACCTGAAGGGACACTGTAGTCAGGTGGGGGGGTGGCCTCTTCTCCCAGGCAACCAGCAACAGAACAAGGGGACACAGTCTCAAGCTGTGCCGGGGAAAGTATAGGCTGGATGTTAGGAGGAAGTTCTTGCCAGTGAGAGTGATTGGCATTGGAATGGGCTGCCCAGGGAGGTGGTGGAGGCACCGTCTCTGGAAGTGTTCAAGAAAAGCCTGGATGAGGCACTCGGTGCCATGGTCTAGTTGACTGGCTAGGGCTGGGTGCTAGGTTGGACTGGATGATCTTGGAGGTCTCTTCCAACCTGGTTAATTCTACGATTCTACGAAATGCTGTTAGGAGAAATCTCAGATCAGCTACCTGTGTCAAATGAATGATTTTATTGAGTTAAATGGATTAAGATATTTTGTAAACTTCTGGGGTTTTTTAATGTTTAAATTAAGGTTTCACTGAAAGCAAAGCCTAGTTAAAAAAAAAACCAAAACAACCAAAACCCCAAACAACAACAACAACAAAAACCCAAACCAAAGTTCCATTACGAGGATGTTAAAATGGAACTTTTCAGCTATATCAAAATGTCTCATTTTAAAATGAGTTTTCCTGAACATGTTAATTGAAACAACTGTGGGAGGGGAAAATTGCTTTCAGCAAAAAATTTCCAGCCAGCTCTGAGGTGTGCCTGTCTCTCAGACACTGAGCCTTTGGTTAAAAGCTGCACCTAACACAGCATTATAGCTCCAAACCTGCCTATTTTTGCTCTCTTAGTTCCATCCAGTCCCTTTTTCTACCAAGTTTTTGGCTGCACGTCCTTAGGGATTTAAAGTCTGATTATTTTCTCTGCTTGCAGTCTTACATCAGCCTTATTTGTATTTCTGCTGTGTTTTAAACTGCCACAAGTAGAATCAATCCACCTGAAAATCTGGGTAGCTGCTTTGCTGTAAAGAAGGTGCTTCTGAGACATTTGGGGAGTAGCAGCAATGCTTTTGATGATCTGATGGGTTGAGAAGTTTGATGGATTTTGACTCATGTCATTGCTGCTTAACCTTCTGTCTATCAAGACTCCAAGAGGAATCTTCATGCATTGTCCTGCTGTTCTCTCTGATGTCTGTGGCTTGAATGGATCTGGAAGGGGAGGGGGTGGTGTTCTTTGCTTTTAATTTAAATGGCTTCTTGAGAACCTCTGGGGCACCCTCGTGTTCCATCTCGCCATTGTAAAGCAGCCCAAACCTTTTGCCAGGGAGGACTCCATAATGTAAGTAGGGGAGGTAGGGTGTCATGGGCCTGGTGGTTTGAGGGTTTGAAGATAAAAAAGTAACTATAACCTGGAGAACATTTCTGCCTGAGGAGTGCCCCTGGGGATAAGCTGGCAGACATGACAAGGGCTTCTGTGTTGCCTATAGGCATTTCTATCATTGTAGAAATGTTTCCTTAGTACAAGGATTTCTTACCACAGTGTGATTTTGTTATCACAAAGCTCGACAATTGCTGTTTGTTCCTTCCCCTGGCAAACCAGTATTCACTGACAGTCAATTCTTGTTTAGTCCCTGGCCATAAGCCCACAGTCAGCAGAAGGCAGAAATGCCTTCTTGTTCAGCTACCCAGCACTGGGGAAGAGCTGTGGCAGACACTTTTTGTTTCCACGGTCCCCTTCTATCCAGGATATTTGCTGTTTCTTTGTGGTCTTAGGATGCCCTGTGGTTGCAGCTGTGGTAGGTGTTAACAAGCATTGTGATGGTTTGGATGTTCCCCACCTCCTCACACTTTGGAAATCTCCCAGACTAGACTCTGGAAATTGAATGAAGCTTATTGTTTACAGCTGGCACAATATACAAGCAGATATTTACAGTATATACAGTTATATACAGAAATATACAAGGTAAAAGGTAATGCAGAAACACAACTCCCCTCCCAGAAACCTGAGTCCCCAGGAGGGGCTCCCAACTGCCCTTCCACCTTCTCCCCCCACCTCAACCTTACCCCAGTCCCAAGGAAGAATGGAGGTTCAGCCAGGGGGTTAGGAAACAAAGTGGATTAATCAGAGAGACTGCAGAGAGGCTAGAGAGAGAAATGCAGCTCAGCCAGTTCTTCCAGGAGAAGCAGAAGCAACTCCCTTATCTATGTTTATTCTCTTGTTCTACATCTCAGCAAGCCTATGAGTGAGGTGGACATCACCCTGTTTTTCTTTTCACAGCCTGTGATCTAATCCTTCTCACCAGAACACTCTAGCTAGCTTCAAACTAGCACAAGCATCTACCCATGACAATTTTATGATGTGTTTGTCACAAAACAAAATTAAAACAAAACAAAGAGGCCCATCTGAAGTACCCAACAGTCATCACATTTATGTTTTACATCATTTAAACAGCTCCAAAAATTATTATGTTTTACCATTTTTTTTTCCTTTTTAAATATCTGGACTCTAATATTCTTCTTTGTGTGCAACACTTGGAGTAAATTCTATCAAATTCTGTGGTTGCTATCCAGAGAAATGACTCTGCCTCTATTGTTAACTGTGGCTACTAGCAAGCAATGAACCGAGGTCTGCTGCTCTGGGTGACTCAGCTGCCAGGGGAGTATCTTGAGGTTAGAAACAGAAACCTCCGAGTTCAGTTGACACAGTTGGTTTGTTGAACACTAAACATGGAATGTCTATATAGTAACAGCTCTTCTATGTGTTTGTGACTACATAAATGATCTTTAGATAGCAGTGTTTTCAAAACAATGAAGTGACCAAGGGAGAAGTATGTAATCTTGGGACTTTCCTCATGGGGTGCAACATTCTTCTACTTCTCCATTTACATAATTCAGCTTTAGAGTACATGGAAGAGCGAGAATAATGTTCCTAAAGATCATGTCCATGTTTTTCAGCTCTCCATAGGCATACTCCAGTCATGTTAGCTTTTGTGCTGTGTCTCGGTTCTAATTTAGATTCCCAGAGACTCAAATATATTTGATAGACCAAATAACAATTTTATAGAGTGCCCTTCCCTCTTCCCCCTTCTTTCCCCAAAGAAAGGAATTAGATGTAGAGAGAGGAAAAGGTAAGCACACCCAAATAAATAACCTCACTCTGATTTAGAAGTCAAGAAAAAGAGAAAAGTTTAACAATAAAAAGGTATCTGAGGTAGGGAGGTTAGAAAGGTATAGGGAAGGGAAAACAAATACAAAAATGTGTAAATACAACCAGATTTTTGATGGTAATGGGCTTGTCTGCCTCCTGGGTGATGGCCACGTGGTAAGAACCAACCACAGGATGGTCAGGATGGTGATGAGGATGGTGATGCTGGTAAGCAGGGAGCACAGAGAGAGCAGGCAGTCCCCCTGCTTTTATAGACCTTTAGACAGGCAGGGGGAGTGGGCTAACCATGAATCACCTGGTGGTGTTCAGACCCACCCCTAGGGAGGGGTCAAGACCACCCAGGGTCAGGTTCAAGGTTACTCCCCCTGGAGGGTTAGCCCTGTTACATGCTGGCATGCACAATAATTTACTTCACTTCCACCAATGTTAAATTACCAGAACTCTTTGCAGGTCTTTGCTAAGGTAAAAAATGTAATCTTTTTTATAAGGCATAAGAACACTTATGCTAGTGATGTATCAGTGTGCAAGCCAGATATTTGATATCTCAGCTGAAAAAGTGACAGGATACACCAACTTCCAATAATTTTCCTTATCCCAAATGGCCCAGCACACAAAGTGTTTTCCAACCAGGCATTTCCAAGCAGGTGAATAAAATAAAAGCAAACAAGTTCACCCTCAGCATAACAGAGAATTATTCCAGACATAGAGTTCTAGATTTATCCTTTGTGATAAAAAGCCACATTTTTTGTGGCAAGAGAAGTATTGAAAGGAAGTGATGTGAGACATCATTTAGCACTAAATGTGGTGTTTCTGCAGATCTCTAGCATCCTTTCCTGCCTCAGCATCAGCTGCCACACCAGGGAAGTCAAGTTTCTGTCAGCCCTGTGTCACCTCTGCCAGCCCTACACAGGTGCCAAATGTTCTGGCAGATCTCAAAAGTGATTGTATTTAAGCAGATGAATTAAGATCTTTATAAATGAAATCTGCTGTTTTGCAGCTTCCCACCACGTGGTCTCCTGGTAGCTAACTTAAGAAGTTTCAATAGCCACAAGAGGATTTGGACACCTTAAACTGGGCAATGTAAAATTCAGCCATGAGACAGTCCCCTACAAACATTTCCCACACACACACTCTTCTTTATGCATTTCTCTATCATGGTGATGAACATAGAATCATAGAATCAACCAGGTTGGAAGAGACCTCCAAGATCATCCAGTCCATCCTAGCACCCAGCCCTATCCAGACCATGGCACTGAGTGCCTCATCCAGTCTTTTCTTGAAGACCTCAAATTGAGTGGATCAAAAATTAGCCATAAGCTATTAGGAGATGATGTACTAACAGATACTTAGGAGGGATATTGTAGGAGAGAGCTGAGTTTAATTTTGCAGTTTAAATAACTGTCAGAGCAATTACCTTCACTTGTTTATAACAGGAAAAAATGCATTCTATTAGGGTCTTGTTGTCACTGTAGTTTTAGTCTCAGCTGCAGAAAATAATGTTATTTGCAGTTTGGAATGTCACTGAGTCATTGTAAATGCTGTTGAGCAATTAAGCCTAATCTATGTGCTTTATATATATCAAATATCCAATACAGGCTTCACATAGAACTTGTTTTGTTCTTGATAGCAACAAACTGTCCAGCAACAAGCTAGCCTGACAGTACACGTTGCTGTCATGCAGCTGTAAGACTTAAAATAGCCCTAAGGATTTGGGAGAGTGACAGCCTGTCTGGCAGATGGCAGATGCCATTCAGAGAGGTTGATACTGCTCTCTGAGCAGTCGAGAAAGCAGATGGCAATTTTCCAGTTAAATATTGTAGTTGACTGAGAAAATTGCTCAAATAAAAATGATAGATACGTTTTACAAAGCAGCAGAGGAAACCTCGTGGTCTAAAGGACACAGTCCTTAAGGTAGCCCTTGCCAATTGGCATATGTCAGAAAGATGTGTATGAACTCCACCTCTTTATTGCTGTAGCACAAACTCTGGTGCTTGCTGATACTGCCCCACTGCCAACATGCTGCAGCTGTTTGCTTCTGTTTGGTTTCAAGTGTTACCACCCACCTATTCTCACCTGTGTGCTGAAAGCATTGGAAAGACTCTTTATGTCTGGGAATGCCTGTTCTAGTAAATGGCACTACTGATGAAGTACAAACATAGCATCATGGGTTTGGCCTGTCTTTGGCAGTAGATCAGAATGAAAATACAGCAGCTTATTCCCACCTTCAGAATGAAAATACAGCAGCTTATTCCCACCTTTGGGCTTGCATCTTATCCTTACACACAAAAATGGATTGAAATAAGAGACTTGGGCTGACTGTCACTAAGGTTGTCCTTTTGGGTGGGAGTTCAGAATTTGTTCTGCTAACAGGATAATATCCTGACAAAGGGGAGGGGGGGTGTACTAGAAGGGTAAAATCACAAGATCTAAGATAACATCCCTCTTCATTTTTTTGGGGTGTTTTTTTTTTGTTGTTGTTGCCATTCACTACTGTAAGCCTACTTAACATTGAGTTCCCATTGCATTATAGCTCATTAAGAGTTTCTGCCAGGATAAATAATTAATCTTGAGTGTGTATGTGTTGATAAAAAATTAATCATGTAGGTGCTGATTTGCCAAAAGCTGTCTTCCAAGACTGTAGTATATTGGATACAATTTAAGTAATGAGATGAATGCTCCAGTCTGTTGTTTGTTATGCTAACAGGATGACTGGATGGTTTGAAACATGCTTGGAAGACAGAGGAAATAAATTTTCCTCTCCACACAAAAGAGGAATAGTGAAAACCATAGAACTGGAAGGCACCTTGAGATGTCAGATCACCTAACCATTGACTACAGCAAAATCAGCTCTGCTCAAACCAGTCCTGACATCTTTAGCAGTGCTGAGCTGGAGAAAAAGCAGTTCATGAGCTGGAGAGGAAGCTCCCTAAAGGTCTTTCAGTTGTTGACTCAGTGACTGTGCAGTGAGAAATGAGAAGTCTCAACAGGTCCCACAGCCTTTGTTCTGTGATGGGTTTTCAATTGTTCTGCCTTGTCTGTTTGGCTTTTCTGCATTCCTGTGATCGCCTTTGGGACACTATGGATTGGGGCTTGGCTTCCTGAAGAAACAAGCTGTGTGACCCTGCAGTATGTATATATGTTACCCTAGCTAAAAATACTTGAATCTACTGGACAGTTTTTAGACTCATTTACCAGCAGCATGTTAGTCTCAAACTCATTAGTTTCCTGTTCATTTCTTTAAAATCTGGAGAAGAGGGAGACTGTATTAGAAATCTGTGAACAAAAGACTGCCTACACAGTGAGGAATCACTATGCCTGTGCTCATTGCAGGAATTGCTTCTCCTGCAGTAGGCAGAAGAGACACCCAAATCAGCCAGGCAGGAAGTGTAAAGTGGAAACCAAGTGCGTTTTTGCACTTGAGGGAAAGCTCAGATTGTTGCATATGGAACTGCTTTCCATCATTCTTTTTAAAACCTTCATTTTCTCTACTGTGTTTTTGTGAACATAAATAAATATATTCATCTATAGGAAGAATGAGAAAATGGTGAAATTGTTGTGGTATGATTCTATTGCCCACCTCCAGTAGCTGTTGGTCATGCACTTAGGTGCTTAAGGCATCCACACCAGGTTGAGAGATTCAGGTCATGCTCAGTAAGGGAGAGCACTCGTTACTAACAAGCCAGCAGATAGCTTACCCTGGGACATCTCTAATGGCAACAGGTACCTATGTTTATAAAACTGAGTACTACTGCCCTAAATTCTATTCCAGACCCTGTTCACACACAGGAGACAGTGATGTGAAGGGCATGGCTAGGTCAGCCTGCACTGTCTTTGTATTGCTATTATGAGATTTAATCTTTATTTCTGTTAAGGCAAAGAAAAATGAAAACAGCAACCAAAGAGAGTTTTGAAACTAGACAGCAACCAAATAATGCACACAAAATAAGCCTGGCAAAAATGAAGACTAGAGTAGGGAGTCTGCATCCCTGGATCAACCTAGCCCTTTTTAGAGCTCTATCCATAGGTATTAAGCCTGTACCCCACCAGTCAGCAGCCACATTCCTGATGGCTCTTCCTGGCAGTTTGCTTGTAAGGATCTGTGTCTGCCTTTATCCATGTGCATTGTCAGCATTAATTCCTGTTAGAGATGCAGCAGGTGAGCACTGTCAGCAGCAGTATTCTTCCGTAAGTGCCTGAGCATCCTTGTGGCATCTGCTTGAGATGATGGAAATGGAAAATAGCTATGATTGCTCAGCTATATTGTCAGCTGTTTTAAGGTTGGGTGTGTTCTCTCTCTTTTATAGTGCAGGAAGCTACCTGACATACTCATGGCAGCTTACTGTCACTATCATTTATTCCAGTCAAATATTGTACCCTGCTCCTAAAGCTTTCCACATGGCACAGAGGGGAGGCAGCTATACTGACTCTCTGTCTTACCTTGTCCTCTGGGATTGCTCTAGGGTACATGATGCAGATGCAAGAAGTAACCAGGAGCACTCTACCCAGCGTGGCCAGCAGGGCAAGGGAGCTGATTCTCCCCCTTTACTCTGCTCTCACCAGACCCTACCTGGGCTGCTGTGTTCAGTTCTGGAGCCCCCAACACAAGGACATTGAACTGTTGGAGTGAGTCCAGAGGAGGGCCACGAAGATGCTCAGAGGGCTGGTGCAGCTATCCTGTGAGGACAGGCTACAAGAGTTGAGGCTTTTCAACCTGAAGCAGAGAAGGCTTCCAGGTGACCTTGTAGTAGCCTTCCAGTATCAGAAGGTGACCTACCAGAGGGCTGGGGAGGGACTATTTACGAGGTCTTGTAATGACAGGACAAGGAGTAATGGGTTTAAACTGGCAGAGTGGAGATTTAAACTAGATGTGGGGAAGAAGTTCTTTCCAGTGAGGGTGGTGAGACACTGGCACAGGCTGCCCAGGGAGGTTGTGGCTGCTCCCTCCCTGGAGGTGTTCAGGGCTATGTTGAATGAGGCCTTGAGTGACCTGTTCTAGTGGGAGGTGTCCCTGCCTATGTCAGGAGTTGGAACTGGATGATCTTTGAGGTCCCTTCCAACCTAAACCATTCTATGATTCTATGATAGATTAAAGTCTAGACTGAAGTGTTTAGAAAAGCAATTTTCATGTTGAACTTGGTATTGTGAAGAGGGAAAAACCATACTGGCACCATGCACTTCTGCCTGCAGGGCACACTTACCTGAACAGGCAGAGCACCCTCCTGACTGCTGCAGTGTGACATTCGTTGTATCTGCCACACACTGAGGAACACCTGGGCCACACTCCTTGCATCAGCACTGTGCCTGTACACCTCTCCAGCAAAGACACCCATTGTGTATGCAGCATTTGCATCCTGGGGCTGTGTATTCAGAACGTCTGGATACACAGACCTTCTATTGTGGGATCCCATTATTCTGCTCCCCCATACTCAGCACCCCACCGAGTCTGGGGTAGCCATCCTTGCTCAGTTTAGTGTTACCGAGAACAAAGGTGATTCCTTTAGTCTCACAGTATCATTAGGATTGGAAGAGACCTCACAGATCATCAAGTCCAACCCTTCACCACAGAGCTCAAGGCTAGACCATGGCACCAAGTGCCACGTCCAATCCTGCCTTGAACAGCCCCAGGGACGGCGACTCCACCACCTTCCCGGGCAGCCCATTCCAGTGTCCAATGACTCTCTCAGTGAAGAACTTTCTCCTCACCTCCAGCCTAAATCTCCCCTGGCACAGCCTGAGGCTGTGTCCTCTCGTTCTGGCGCTGGCCACCTGAGAGAAGAGAGCAACCTCCCCCTGGCCACAACCACCCCTCAGGTAGTTGTAGACAGCAATAAGGTCACCCCTGAGCCTCCTCTTCTCCAGGCTAAACAACCCCAGCTCCCTAAGCCTCTCCTCGTAGGGCTGTGCTCAAGGCCTCTCCCCAGCCTCGTCACCCTTCTCTGGACACGCTCAAGCATCTCAATGTCCCTCCTAAACTGGGAGGCCCAGAACTGAACACAGCACTCAAGGTGTGGTCTAACCAGTGCAGAGTACAGGGGCAGAATGACCTCCCTGCTCCTGCTGACCACACCATTCCTGATGCAGGCCAGGATGCCACTGGCTCTCTTGGCCACCTGGGCACACTGCTGGCTCATGTTCAGGTAGGTATCAATCAGCACCCCCAGATCCCTCTCTGTTTGGCTGCTCTCCAGCCACTCCCACCCCAGCCTGTATCTCTGCATGGGGTTGTTGTGGCCAAAGTGCAGCACCCTGCACTTGGAGCTATTGAACCCCATCCCATTGGACTGAAAATGAGAGTGTAGCAATCAAAAAAAAAGAAGAAGAAAGAAATTAGAAGTGCCTAATTTTCAAACATGTGCAAAAATATATCTTTGGCATGTAATTTCATGAAACTTGTATACTGTATCATAATATGTGAGTGCAGTTCATTTTGGATAAAGGCAGTGATCAGTGCATCTGTTTTCTGGCTTGGTGCTTTCCCCTTTCCTTTTTGACAGAACTCCTCAGAAATCTGAAGACTGTCAAATAGTCTCCCACCAGAAAACATTGGTTACTTACATACATCTCTTTCCACCTTGTTTGAAAGTTTGAGAGGTCCCTTCCAGCCTAAACCATTCTCTGTTTCTATAGTGTGTGTCAGGGCATACAGTAGGACACACTTGCAAAAGCAGCATTTGTGATAATGATGTGGCAATTAAAGTGTTGCCACTGTAAAGCCCGAGAGAAATCACTGCATTGTTATTGTGCCTCGCTAATTGCTGCTGTTGTAAATGTGCCTTTCCATCTCAACGAGATGGCTGCACTACAGCAGCTGCCATTAGCAGTAGCTGCTAATCGTGTTAGAAAAGCCAACTACCTCGATGATCTTTTGTGTGTCACAGGAGTACATTGGTAAAGCTGAAGAGATGTAGGGGCTGGATTGGAGGTTTCTCCTTGAGAAAAAAAAAAACACTTTGTCTTTTGACAGAGGACTCCTTTATCCAGAGCTAGTAGATCACAGAATGAAACTTTGAGGAGCAAACAAACTTTCAGGCTATTTATGTGCTTGTGAATAAAACAGGGGTTTCTGTGTCCAGATGGGTATGTGGCAGGGCATGGCCCACAGCCATATAGCTGAATTCCTTTATCCCACAAACAGAATGATCTTGTGCCCAGTGTCTTTCAGGAACTGTCTCTGCCCTGTGCTATCCCCAAAGACAAGAGTTAATCAGACATTCAACCTCTTCAGTAGGCTGGTGAGATTTTCAGAAGGGCTTAAAAGCAGACTGATGTGCCCTGAAGTGTCATAAGCCTTAATTTAGTGGAGAGTAGGGTGTCATGCCCTGGGTAACATAGTCCTCAATTCACAGATGCCAGCATGGCAAAGCAGCCCTGCAAAGCAACTAGCCTGATCCACTTGTCATTTGAATAGAAGTGCCAAAGCATTTGCAGTGCCCACTTAGACCCCCAGAGTCCATGGCAAGCATGTTGGAACTAGATGATCTTTGAAGTACCTTCCAACCTAAACTCCTCTCCTCTCCTCTCCTCTCCTCTCCTCTCCTCTCCTCTCCTCTCCTCTCCTCTCCTCTCCTCTCCTCTCCTCTCCTCTCCTCTCCTCTCCTCTCCTCTCCTCTCCTCTCCTCTCCTCTCCTCTCCTCTCCTCTCCTCTCCTCTCCTCTCCTCTCCTCTCCTCTCCTCTCCTCTCCTCTCCTCTCCTCTCCTCTCCTCTCCTCTCCTCTCCTCTCCTCTCCTCTCCTCTCCTCTCCTCTCCTCTCCTCTCGTCGTTTTCCCTTCTCGGTATTTCTAGGAGCCTAGGACCTGTTTTCCAGTATTGTTTTAATATTCAGGCATTTTAAAGATCTGTTTAATGATATGACAGGGGCTGAAAATGTTACTGGCCTCCTGGTCTCAGGTAGTTCTCCTGTTGTCTTTGGAGAGGAGAACAGGTTGTGCACCAGCATTTCAGCCCTGTGATTCACAGCTTGTCAGATGGGCATGAACAGGCACCGTTTTGTGTTTACATTGCTATGTCTAGGCTGTAAATTGCTGCTGGGGCTCTGGACTTTGAAATATTATCCCAAACAGATTTAGTTCAAGGTAACCACATGTACTATTCTGCCAAAAAAATAAGCCCTGCAACCACCAGCTTTAACACGTTCTACATCTACAATTATCTTGTATCTATGAATGCAAGAAGGCAGGAAAGGTTTCCAGTTTTTATTCAGCTGATTGGGGTGGTAGAATCATAGAATCATAGAATCAGCCAGGTTGGAAGAGACCTCCAAGATCATCCAGGCCAACCTAGCACCCAGCCCTAGCCAGTCAACTAGACCATGGCACCAAGTGCCTCATCCAGGCTTTGCTTGAACACCTCCAGGGACGGTGACTCCACCACCTCCCTGGGCAGCCCATTCCAATGCAAATCACTCTCTCTGCCAACAACTTCCTCCTAACATCCAGCCTATACTTCCCCTGGCTCAACTTGAGACTGTGTCCCCTTGTTCTGTTGCTGGTTGCCTGGCAGAAGAGACCAACCCCCACCTGGCTACAGCCTCCCTTCAGGTAGCTGTAGACAGCAATGAGGTCACCCCTGAGCCTCCTCTTCTGCAGGCTGCACACCCCCAGCTCCCTCAGCCTCTCCTCATAGGGTTTGTGTTCCAGGCCCCTCACCAGCTTTGTCGCCCTTCTCTGGACACCTTCCAGCACCTCAACATCTCTCTTGAATTGAGGGGCCCAGAACTGGACACAGTACTCAAGGTGTGGCCTGACCAGTGCTGAGTACAGGGGCAGAATAACCTCCCTTGTCCTACTGGCTACACTGTCCCTGATCCAGGCCAGGATGCCATTGGCTCTCTTGGCCACCTGGGCACACTGCTGGCTCATCTTCAGCTACTCTCTACCAGCACCCCCAGATCTCTTTCTTCCTGGCTGCTCTCAGCCACTCTGTACCAGCCTGTAGTGCTGCTTGGGGTTGTTGTGGCCAAAGTGCATAACCCTGCACTTGGCCTTGTTAAATCTCATCCCATTGGCCTCTGCCCACCCATCCAGCCTGTCTAGGTCCCTCTGCAGGGCTCTCCTACCTTCCAGCAGATCAACACCTGCTCCTAGTACTGCAGAGATGGGGCCTGATTCTGTAGACATTTATATCATCCTGTTGCTAAAGCAGCACAAACAAATATTTGATCTGGCATGAAGATGCCTAGTATGCCCTGATCACCTTCAAACTATTTTAATAAGCCTGAACTGGCAGAACAAAGTAATATAGGATCAGCACCATGTGTCAGGTGGTGACAACTATTTGCCAATCCATTCTAGGAGCCCTAGTGACAGGTTACAGTATTTCAGCAAAGCCCAGTGTGAACGTCACAATTTAGAGGGTGTGAACAAAGATAAAGCAAGAACCTGGCCCCAAGCACCGTCACTCAGGAAGAGCAATGCCAAATTGTTTGCTATGTATCTGTTGTGCCTCTGTTTTCCTAGTCAACCAATAAAGGCCAGCGACATGGTTTCGATGCAGACCGAGATGCCAAGAAAATACATAGTGCCTGCAAAGGAGCAGGTAAGAAAGCTCTTGGGTTTCATTAAGAGGACAATATTAGAAAGGGCACCTACATAAACTTACAACAGGTCTCATTTTCCAACCATTTTCCTGTAATCTTTATGCTTTCCATCACTTATTGACTCAAAGACCATGCATACCCATGAAACTGTATGTGATTAAGACAAACAGGGAGGGAAGGAAGCTTGTTTCTCAAAGCCTGGTAAGGTTGTTAGTTGCTTGGCCCCAGAGGCTTGGGATAAACATATTTGCTTCCTGGAATAGGAACATCAAGCTACCAAGGCTGATATGACAGTCATGGGGTTGAGCTAGTCATTTCAGACTTAACTTCATGGCTACATGTCCTTTCCCAGGCATTCAAGGACCAGTAAAAAGCATTACCTCCCCTGTATGCTCATCAGAGCCTACTGCAGCTCCATCAGCTGAAAGGAAATACCTTGCTGTCGGCCTGCATCAGTGTTTTTTAACCACAAATACTGTCTCCCACCATCTTCTAAGTTTGAAGTAAGCTGACTGACTGCAAGTGTGTATGGGATACTCAGGTCCATGGAGATGACAACGTCCAGCAAAGGAAGAAGAACCGAGCAGCACACAAGTGCGATACGTTACCAATTCACTCCACGCGTTTGCACGGTGAAGGTGTATTTAGGCATTCTTCCTGGTGTAGCACTGACATTCAGAACCAGATAGTTAAGTGCTCTTCCTGTCCTGTCAGCTGAGCCCACTCAAGACAGTTCCCCAGAGGACTCTCCTACTAAGTGTTTGACTCCACTTTGTCCAGTGTTTCCTTCTAAAGTTGGGCCATCTCTTCTGCTGTTATTATCATCAAGAAGATCTGGACAAGATGCCCTAAACTTTTCATGTATGTACTTGCTGGTGATCTGCTGGAACGAAATGCATCAGCTGCTGCTGAATGCCAATGCAATTTATAATCTTATCTTTTGCACTGGTATCTCCTTGGAAATCCTTGTTGGTCTCTGCTCCTGAGAGCCCAAGACGAGGTATGGCACAAAGCCCAGTAGGTGAATGTAACAGATTAGAAGAGCACAAGGAGAGCATGGGGCAGTGTCCATCAGAGTGACATTCAGGCATCAGCAAGCCTGCTGTGGGGCTTGATGCCTTTGATCTGCCCTCTTAACCTTTTGTATGCTATGGGCATTTTGGCAGTGCACATCACGTGCAGGGTCACAGGTCTCTCCTGATACAATTCTGTTTCACTTACCTGAAGAAATAACACCCATGGCAAGCTGCTGGCTTTTGGATGGAAGTGCACCAGGACACATGTTTTAACACAATAGCTACTCCATCTTTTGAGCATCCATCTTTCTGGTCCTGTCCCTTTAGCCACAAACATAACAAATGCCTTCCAGCAGTTTTGTTTGTTGCAAACATCTGAGAACAAGAAAAATACATGAACAAAGTCACTGCCTTTAGTAAGCTACATCCATCCTGTGCATAACCTACAGCTCAAAGCTGCCTGAGGGCTTCCTCCTGCAGAGGGGCTGCATGTTCAGATCCCCTCTGGGTCCCTGTAAGATGCAGCTGCTGTGGTGCCCATTGCTAGGGTAGCCCATGCTCCCACTTCACTCTCACATACTTCTGCCAAGCAAAACAGCATCAGCAGAGACTCAGACCATGAAGGCTGACGTCTGCTCCTCTCCTTGACTCCATTTAGCACAAGTCAATCTGTACAGGCTGTGGGTTAACGAAGCTGATTTAAACACACCTTTGCTTACCCCAGCGTCTCACCCAGCTCCACTGATTCTGCTGTGCTGGCACAAACATCTGCACACTTAATGAACTGGATCTGGAGGCTGAACTCTTGAGACTACTCAAACAAGCAGGATTTTTTTGTTCTCTTTTGAGTCCTTGTTTTCTTTCCTCTGCATTAGATTGCTGATGAAATAATTTCTATACCTGACTTCTTTTTCAGGAACTGATGAAAAGAAAATTATTGAAGTCTTGTCAAGTCGAACATCAGAGCAGAGACAACAAATAAAACAGAAGTACAAGGCTCTGTATAACAAGGTATTTAGAAATAGATGGCCTCTCTGTTTCAAACCATGTACCAGCTACAAACACAGCCTAAAGACCTCTGCCTTTGAAAACATCAAGGGCACAGTGGATTTAACGACACAAGTTTAATGACACCAGTTAGTTTGTGAGACAGCAGTTCATTTTGTCTCCTAAACTACCAATCAGAATTGGAATCTTAGGCCTCAGAGTCTTCTTGAAATCAGCCTGAACCAGATCAGAGCATTTTAATCACAGCTGCAAGAGCTAGAAAATAATTCATAGCTGAAGTGGGTTTGGTTTCTTTTCAACTTCAGCACATTTGGAAAAAGAAACCTGTGTAAAAGGGAAATTTTAAGTCAGAGTCCCTCTCAGACCAGATGGAAATTCAGAGGAAGTATTTGATCTTACATCATTATATTTTGTCTGACTTTAATAGATGTAGTATTGATTTCTTCCAGTGATGAAATAGAACACGTTGTAAAACTAAGGAATGTCTTTGGGCACTTGGCTTCTGGAAGAGGAAACCCAGACTGTCTTAAAGATTTTGCATGAAGGAAAAATAAAGCCTCTAGTATATTGTCTAGGGAAACAGCTGAATCCTACTGAGCTTATTATAAAATTGCCATTTTCTTAATATCTGCTTACTCATTAATCAGTGTTAGTAAGGCAGCATATGAAAGCCTTTTATATGTGAAACTCATTGCAAGTATGATAAAGATTTTGATGACATAAATACTCTAGATTCAGTTCTGTCATGAGGATTAACAACAACAGGCATTAGAAATGTGCAAATGCCACAGAACTTCTCTGCTCCATCAGCAGCCCCTCTTGCTTGCCTGGGCAGCCTAAATTTCTGGGGAAGGAGCTCTAAGTTTTACTATTTCATTCTCCTGCTGCTCCAGGAAGCAGGTGGTGCACGAGTTGAAACTGCTCCAACACGGATGATGGCTTTTGGCTTGAGTAGATTGAGTATTCACTTGTGATGGTGTAAGAGAGCATTTAAGAACAATGGATTCAGAGCTGGGCTTCTCATTTGTTGTCCTGAACTTGTCAAGTACTTCCCCTACTACAGGAAATGTTAACTGCAAGACAGAGCTTCAAATAAATCATCAGTAGGCATCATTCTCAGCATACACTAGCTTGCTCTTCTCCACGGTCTTCTCACCTTTTTATCAAGCAGATCACACTGCAGAAAGTTGGAGTTTCTTGGTTTGGGGTTGGGTTTTGTTTGCTTTTTGGTTGGTTGATTGGTGGTTTGGGGTTTGGTTTTTTTTGTTGTTATTATTATTGTTGCTGTTGGGTTGGGTTTTGTTTGTTTGGGGTTTTTTGGTTTTTTTTTTTGGTTGGTGTTTTCTGTTTTGGGGTTAGATTGGTTTGGTTTGGTGTTTGTGTTATTTTTTTTGGTGGGGAAAATACTGATTGCATAGCACCAAAACATGTTGTAGAATTTTGTAGCTTCTTCCAGCAAGCCAATTTTAACCAAATGTGAAGAGATGTTTAGTAAATTCTATTCCTTCTGTTGCAGCTCTTTCAAAGCAGGAAGTTTCTGCAGCTGTGTTTCACAGTGAAGTCTCCTGCTAAGCTCTTAAAGATGCTGGTTTCCATGTATTTAAACAAGTCAAAAATGGGATATTATCAATTGGTATTTGAATATGGGAAAATATTTTCTTTCAAACAACAACAACAAAAATTTCTTTGGAAAAAAAATATCAGTCTGTGTATCTGAAGACACTTTTAGGGGTTTTGTCCCTTTTTAGTACAGAAGGAGCTTTGAATAGAATCATAGAATCAAGCAGGTTGGAAGAGACCTCCAAGATCATCCAGTCCAACCTAGCACCCAGCCCTGTCCAGTCAACTAGACCATGGCACTAAGTGCCTCATCCAGGCTTTTCTTGAACACCTCCAGGGATGGTGACTCCACCACCTCCCTGAGCAGCCCATTCCAATGCCAATCACTCTCTCTGTGAAGAACTTCCTCCTAACATCCAGCCTATACTTCCCCCGGCACAACTTGAGACTGTGTCCCCTTGTTCTGTTGCTGGTTGCCTGGGAAATCATTACATTCCCTGAAACAAGTTAGGAAAACCTCAAATCCCACCTCAGGTTTTGTGCTAACCTTTCCAACTATCCCCACAGGACATGGAAGAGGTCCTGAAGGGAGACCTGAGTGGGCATTTTGAAAAGGCTGTGCTGGCTCTGTTGGACCTGCCCTGCGAGTACGAAGCCCGAGAGCTTCAAAAGGCAATGAAGGGTGCTGGGACAGACGAGTCACTGCTGATTGAGATTCTCTGCACACGAAACAATAAGGTTGGGACACTGTCAGTAACCTTCCTTAGGTAGCAGGACAAAGCGCATCCTCCCAGGAGGAGGAGGGTTCAGACCAGCAACCCTGGGTGACACAGCCGTTGTCAGCGGTTCCAGCAGTAATGTTACCATGCTGGAGCTGAAGTTGCTTGCAGGAGTTATGAGAAATAAAATTAAAGTTCCTTCCTTGGTCCTACTCATGTCTCTCATGGATGGCATAAGGACAACACTGATAACAGAGAAATCCCTAGGTGCCCGTTGAAGCCAACTTTGGCACTGCTTTGATTGTCCAGAGGTGGCTCCCACTACATGTGGCAATGTGAATCTCTTCCAAAATCCCTTTAGTTTTTGCCTAAGCACAACTGAAAGCAGCAGGGCACCTGCAGAAGTCAAGTATCCCTTGAAATGCTGTACTGCACTGGGCTGGGTCTGAGCCATGTCTCTGTAAGTCCCTGGAATTTGACTTCTCACACCCCCATGCCTGCTTTGCCTCAGCAACATGGACATGGTACTGACTTTCTGGGACTTTGTTTGCTTGCATATTTATTTATTTATTTATTTCCCAGGTATTTCCCCCTTAGGTATTTATTTGATTTTTCTCCCCCCCTAGGAAATTGTAAACATAAAGGAAGCATACAAACGGCGTAAGTAGTATTGTCTTTCAAACACCTTCATTTGGAGCCTTTATCACTGGGTGAACACTCACAGGTTTGGTTTCTTTCTCCTCTGCAGTCTTTGACAAGGATCTAGTGTCTGATGTTAAAAGTGACACAAGTGGCTCCCTACAGAAGATACTGGTCACTGTGCTAGAGGTAAGGCTAGGGGCTTTTCTATTATGCAGCTATCTGCCAGAGGTATTTCCCTTTCTTTGTCCTGCCTACCTTGAGTACTCATGTTAGCTGGTACTCATAACAATGTAATTATGGTGTGTGACACAATAATCACAGAATCACACAAACATCCAGGTTGGAAAAGCCTCTCAGGATCCCCAAGTCCAACCTATAACCCTATAACTCTACAAGATTCACCTTGAACCATATCCCTAAGCACCAGATCCAAACAACCCTTAAACACATCCAAGGTGGGTGACTCCACCACCTGCCTGGGCAGCTCATTCCAGTGCCTGACCACTCTCTGTGTGAAAAACTTTTTCCTAATGTCCAATCTAAAGCTACCCAGCCTCAGCTTGAGGCCATTCCCCCTTGTTCTGTCTCCAGTTACCTATGAGAAGAGACCAGCAGCAGCCTTTCCACAATGCCTTAACTAAGCAAAAAAACCCTTATTCCTCAGTATAAGAGCCTTCTTTGGCTGCAGCTCTTTAGTATATAACATTTTCATTTATCAAATCAGAAGTAATTTTACACATTTCTGGTACTTTGAAAACATTGGTTTATTATTATTTGTACTGTGGTAATGACTAGAACACCCATTCAATGTCATGGCTACATTATGCTGAGTTCTGCTCCAAAGCAGCAAAATCTGATTTCCATCTCAGCTGAGGACTTTACAGTTCATGCAGTTCAGGCAGTAAGTTCATACAGAACGAGTAAGAAAGAGATTGCTGTTATGTTAGTTTTCCATTCACACACACACACACAGACAGAGATAAAGCATATTTTCCAGAGAGAGTGATTGGCATTGGAATGGGCTGCCCAGGGAGGTGGTGGAGTCACCATCCCTGGAGGTGTTCAAGAAAAGCCTGGATGAGGCACTTAGTGCCATGGTCTAGTTGACTGGACAGGGCTGGGTGCTAGGTTGGACTGGATGATCTTGGAGGTCTCTTCCAACCTGCTTGATTCTATGATTCTATGATTTTCTTTCAAACCACCCACATGAAATAAGAATAATTATTATTATTATCTCCATACAGACATGGTATAACTAAGAAGAGTAGGATCACACCTAGAAATGCAATGAGGTGGCCACTCTGATAAGGTAGCCCTGAGAAATTAAAAGATTCAATAAACAGAAGAAGCTTTAAAGAACTGTCCCATCACTGAATACATCACAGTTAGATTCCCATTGTGGAAAGCATTGATGCAGCTCTTTTCAACCTCTTGGAGTTTACTTTCAGGAGTGACCAGTACATATGATTTTTTTTTTCAGTGATTAGTCCTTCATAGTTTCTACCAGGAAATGTTAGTGAATGCTCAAAGTATACAGTCTAGACAGGAAAATGCTTCTCAGTTACCAGGGTGTATCTAGCACCATAAAAAACTATTAGCATTTCACTGCAGGTATTGGGAACCTTTTTGCAGTAGCTAATTGACAGATGCAGCAGCTGCTTTCCTAAGAAACATTGTGGTTCGAGCCTAAGGTGCTGTATGTACAGCAGCTCAGCCTCCCAGGGGTGAAAGTCAAAGGCTGGCCCCAACTCAGCCTCCACACCTCAGCTCTGTTCTCACCCTGATATCTGGATGTGCACAGTACCACTTCCCACTAGTGAAAAAAACAGCTGCAAAAAAATGTCAGAAAGCAGAACCAAAAATCAAACCAGGTGGGAAGGGACCTCTGGAGCTACTCCAGTTTGATCTTCTTCAATGCAAAGCTAATTCCAAACTCAGATCAAGTTCTGATTTTGCTGATTTTCTTCTCTGGACACATGCTGGCTGTGGAAGGGAGCAAGAACACTTGATGATCTCAAAGGTCTTTTCCAACCAAAATGATTCTATGACTCTATGAGTCTGTAACACCAAGAGGATGGCAGAAATTCTGGGAAGGAGGGGCACTGGTGGGCTACCCTGCCACAGGGTAGATGCACAATCTAGCATTGTGCATCTGCCAAGGCCTAATAGTCCCTTCCTGCTCCAGAGGAAGCAGACTGCAATCTCTTTAGGGTTCCAGCACATAGCAATTAAAACTAGGCAACAAACCCTAATGTGCAGGCTTCAACTCTTCTGATGGTTTGGGAGTTACACCCCCCTGCCCCCTATGAAATCACCTAGATTAGTCTCAGCCAGCTGGAAGTTAAGGAATAAAGCTTCACATTCACAGCCTAGCACAAGATAGAAGCAGGTATTTACAATACATTACAATACTTACAGAAATATACAAGTTAAGAATACTACAGAAACACAACAGCCCTCCCAGGAGTCAGAGTCCCCAGGAGGAGCTCCTAACCACCCTTCCACCTCCTCTCCACCTCTCTACCTTATCCCAGAGTCTGCCTTATGTGCAAGGTGGGATCAGCAAGGGGCGTTAGAAGCAGAAGGATTAGTTGCACAGATCCAAGCAGGAACACACACTCTGACAGACAGAGACTCTCACACTGTCTTAGCTATGTCTGTGTTCTTGCTCTTATCTGTCTCAGCGAACCTATGAGAGAAGTAGACATCACCACTGTTTCCTTTTTTCACAGCCTACAATCTAATTTCTTTCATTAAAATATTCCAATTTGCCTCAAACCAGCAGACCTCTGCAGTCAGCAGACCCAGGGGCGGCAGTGGATGCGAGGAGACTGTTCAAAGCTGGTCTCTCTGAGCCCTGTTACCAGGAACATTCAGCAGATGGCAGCAGAACTATAACCAAAATCATTTGTGAGGGCCACAAGAGACTCTTCCTTCCACCGGGCAACGTAACCAGCACTTGAGCTGTTTCTCTTTATGCTCCTGTCCTTTTCTGTAGGCAACTCGAGATGAAACCCAGCAGGTCAATTCAGAGCTCGCTGAGCAAGATGCCTCAGATCTGTACAAAGTAAGTGCAATGATGGGAAAAGCTCCACTGGCCCTGTGCTGTGTGGCAAGATCTGCCCCGAGGGTGATAAATGCACCAAGAATGGGGGCAGAGGCAGAATAAGGAGACAAGCAAAGGGGCCACAGGCTGGAGCTTGGTAGATCGAGGGCTCTGACTGACTTTTTGTCTCTCCTGTGACTAAACAAGTGCTTTGGAGAAATAACATCTAATCTTTAAGGCAGGAGAAGGACGCTGGGGAACAGAGGAGCTGGCTTTCAATGTGGTCTTAGCAAAAAGAAGCTACAGTCAGCTGAGAGCTACTTTTCAAGCCTATGAAAAGGTGAGTTACTTTATTAGAATCATAGCATTGTCAGGGCTGGAAGAGGCCTCAGGGATCATCTGGCTCCAAACCCCCTGCCATGGGCAGGGACACCTCACACTAGATCAGGTTGCTGGGAGCCCCATCCAGCCTGGCCTTAAACACCTCCAGGGATGTGTGATATGGGTTGCATAGGGCCTGATATAGTTTACTAGCTCTACAGTGACATCAAGCAGGAAATTCTTTGCCATTTTAAAACTTCTGGAGTGCTTGGGGCAGGGGGGAATTGTGCACAATTCAGTCCTGATCTTATGGAAACAGGGGATACAAGCGGTATCTTCCACTGGTGAAGAACCTATTTCCCTTCATAATCTACACAACATCCAGACAAATACATTTTGCAATGTTGTTTCCTTTCTAGAAGGACCAGCAAAGGGACAGGTTCATAGTCTCCTGCCCTAAAGTTTTGCTTTTCTGGTCTTTTCCTCTCCTTCTCCAAAGCAGAGCCTTGTGAGGTCTCTCCTCCCGATCCCCCTGCTTCACATGCTTTTATTGACTGGGCAGAGGTACATCTCCAGCCTCTTCCTTTCTTCCCATGTTGGACAGACAGCCTGTGCAGGTATTTTGCTGTGCTCTCCTCTGTCTCCAAACATAAATCAAAGTAGGCAGAAGGATTCTGGCTGTCTGCTACTTCTCCGTGTGTCACCCACCAGGGACATTTTACTCATGCCTGGGCCTGGAGCTGACCCCCACTGAAACTTGTCTCCTGGAAGTGACCTGAGAAAGTCAAAGTAGTGGGGAATCCAAGATCCTTCTCCTGCCAGTGAAATGGCAACTCAGCAATTATACTTATTCTCAGGAGAAGCCTCCCCCACTACAGTCTCTTGATCATAGTCTTGCACTTCCCTAGGGTGCCTCTAAGTTCAGAAAAAAACTATAAGTCTAGGCACTGGAGATAAAAGAACTTTGGTCAAGGCTACATTTCAGTGTCAGCATAATAAGGAATCCATAGCTGGAAAAATGTTTGCAGTTTAATCCAAGTTCTGGGTTGTTGCAGGCAGGAGGACAAATCCAGTCACTAACTGATACTCTCCCTCAAAGTGGCCCAAACATCAGGGGTTCAGTTAAATGCTCCAATAGCCAAGCTACCTTGGCTTTTTGATTCCTGAAACCAAGCAAATGATCCACCACATCCTGCCTGGCTGTACTTGAAGTAGAAGTGGGCCAAGATTAAAGCCATGCTAACATCAGTCCTCCTCTGCAGCTGGAAAGTAGGGCAAGATCTAAATCACTCTGAAGGTTTGCAAAACATAACTTTAAATCCTCAGAAGATACCCTTGCTGCCTTGCACACATGATCTCCCAGGTCTGACCCAAAAGCCCACTGGTGTCTTGAACCACGCAGTGCCATCCTGATAGGCAAAACAGAGCAAAGTAAAAACCTGCCAGGTTCATGAAGTTCACAAAAGTCAGGGTAAACTCTGTATTGAAGTAGCAGTCTTGTTTGTCCCCTTTCCTACAGAACAATACCAAAACGCAGAAACAACTGCAGTGCTTGTAAACTTTCCCTGAGAAGCCAAAGACAATAAGTTTAAAAAGCTTCACAGGGCTGGTAATGCTCCAAAAATTATCTCATTTGTGTGGGAGCCATCCAGAGCCTTTGATAGAGGGGTTAGAGGAAGATCAAACAGTTGCTCCTGAACAGAGGTCACTCAAGAAGAAGCTGCTGCTTCAATGTCCTAGAAGCCCTCATTCATACACATGTGACTGATGTAGGTTATTGTGATGGTTTGGGTGTTCCCTGCCCCCCCACACTTTAGAAGATCACCCAGACTAGACTCAGCTGACTCTGGAAATGTGAATGAAGCTTATATTTACAGCTAGCACAATATACAAGCAGATATTTACAGTATATACAGTTATAGACAGAAATAGACAAGGGAAAAGGTAATACAGAAACACAACAGCTCTCCCAGAAACCTGAGGTCCCTAGGAGGGGCTCTCAACCACCCCTTCACCTTCCCCCTACCCCTCTCAACCTTACCCCAGTCCCAAGGAATAATGGAGGTTCAGCCAGAGGGTTAAGAAGCAAAGTGGATTAGCCCAAAATGGAAGGTGAGGTTAGAGAGATGCAGCTCAGCCAGCAGCCCGAGCGAGAGTGGTGCCAAGTGAATGTTATCTATGTTTTGACTTATGTTTTTATACATCTCAGCAAGCCTATGAGCAAAGTAGACATCAGTCTTGTTTTGATTTCACAGCCTATGATCTAGTCCTTCTAGCCCACCAAAACATTCTAGCCTGCTTCAAACTAGCACAGTTATCCATGTCTTAACCATTGTGCCTCACCTGGCTGCACACACCTTCTTCTCTCAGTCACAGTGGATCTGGGAGTGCTTACACCAGAGGACAACTTCATGCACCCTTGAATCACTCTCTTGGAAAGGCTCTGAACTGGCCTTTTGCCATTGGATCCAAAATCTGATGCTGATTTTTGGTAGTGGGACAAAGTGTGCAGAGGGTGGATCTTACAGCTCCTTTTTGTGGTCCTCATAGGTGTGTGGGAAGGACATTGAAGAGTCCATTAAAAGCGAGACATCTGGAGACCTGGAGAAGGCTTATCTTACTCTTGGTAAAAAAAACAAAACAAAACAAGGAAGAACAAGAAAAAAGTAAAAAGAAATCCAGAGCTTTCTTTTCTAGTTGTGGCCTTCATTTTGACATTGGTTGTTGGGGATCTGTGTTTAGCCTAGCAACAGCCATCCAGGCAGCCCTAAACTGAACTGCCATACCCGCCAGTAAAAGAAGACAGTTTTCAGTAGTGATTTGGACCTCTTGGTTTTAGAAATAAAACTAACTGGACACAGTTGCTCTCCACACAATTATCTGCCATCTGACACAAGGTGGCCTCCTCTAAGCTGCCCATAAGGCCTGTTAAGTTCCAGCAAATGCCAAGGCATCCTCAGAAGTGTGCTAGCCAGCCCCCACAGAACTGTGCAAGGTCATGACAGCAATTTCGAACAGGGGATGGGTGTGACTGGTATTCAGCCCTGTGCCCTGGCTCTGGTTAGCTTACTGGTTATTATCTGGATCTAGGGGCTCCCAAATCTTGCTCCTGTGAGCTGTAGAGAGAGCAACTAACCCAAGAATAGATGGGCAAGAGGAACTCCAGGGGGGCAAGAGCTCATTTTCATTCATTTCATTTTCACGGGGAAATGGCAGAGTACTCAGTTCTGATCACCTCACTTCTCCTTGTGGAAAAGTGTACATCCCCATTCGGACTCCAAGACTTCTCCTTGCATACTGATAAGGGACTAAGCACAGAATGAAAGCCCTTTAGTCTGAGCATAAACCCTAGAAAGTTTCCTTTATTTCTTCTTTATTTCCTTCTCCTTGAAGGTGCATCACAAAGTGTAAATAACTAGCTTAATGAAACCTCTTACTGTTTTCTCTAGTCAGCTGTGCCAAAGACTGCCCAGGTTACTTTGCTACACTTCTGCACAAGTCAATGAAAGGAGCTGGGACTGATGAAGAGACCTTGATCCGCATCCTTGTGACCAGGGCTGAGGTAGGGTACCCTGCGATCTGTAATGGCTCACATCAGCTCTGGGAGAAATACAAATGTAGAGAGTGTGGAGTGAGTCCTGGCAGATCATGTGCTCAGTCAACCCATTTCAGCCCAATGACATCAGTGGTCACACTCTGCTTTTGTACCCAAGCAACTCTAATTTTGATATTGCATCTATTTCTGTTTTCAAAAGAACTAAACCAGAAAGCATGCAGGCAATTTCAAGTGGAGTCAACTGTACCTAGTTAAAAACTAACCCATGGGGAAGTCTGGCCCAAATAATAACATGTGTAAAAGTAAGTTCCTAGTAAAGCAAAGATAAAGCAGCAGTTCCCAAATTGGGAACTGCTTATAAACATATGCTGCCAATTCTTCCTGATGCCAGCTGTGAAAAACAGATGGGGAGGAGGGAAGAAAAATAAAGAGCTAAAGGACATAATTGTCGTTTTTAAAAGCACAGAACTGCATAAGACATTTGAGATCTTAAACATAGTCTTTAAGTTTTCATTCCTCGTAAGCTGTGTAGGTTGTAACTCCGCCGCTCAGCCTTGACACTGAGGAGGAGTTGTTCACAGGGCCAAGGAGAGCTTAATTTCTCAATGATCAGCAGTGTGAGAAATTAGACTCCAGGGCAGTCTCGCTGTTGAGACATAGTCCAATCAAGATAACATTTAAACCCCACAGTGATAAGCATCAGTCCCGTGCTGTGGTGCTCTTTCACAGGAAAGCTCAAGACAAAGCATTTAATTAACCCACTCTGAGTCTTGTGTTAACCAAAAAAATTACTTCTGTAGAACGAAACTCTCTTTTAACCACACTCATCTGAGTAGCCTCAGAATCTTGTATCAACCTGTGAAAATCTGCCCGATACAAAGCCTGTGCTGCAGCAGCACTGCCAAGCACCAGGCAGAGATGCCCCTGACCACCCCAGCATGGCTCTTCACACAGGCTCATACTGGCCTCTTCTCAGCTAGCATCCTCTCACCACACCATCTCATGTGGCCTTACCTCAAATCCAAATGTTAAACTGAAAGGCCTCCAAGATTTTTAAATCTGCTTTCTCCTCTCCTCCTCCCACTGAGTGTGCTGGACTTTGGATCAGACCCTAGAGGATTTTGTAGGAGCAGGGCATCTACTCAAAGCACATCCCACTCTTCTAAAGCAGTCCTTGCTTTCTCCACAGAGTGACCTGCCAGCAATAAAGGAGAAATACCAGCAAATGTACAAGAAGTCCTTAGCTGAAGCTGTCCGATCTGATACCTCTGGGGACTTCAGAAAGTTGCTGCTGGCTCTTTTGCACTAGAAAGCCATCCAGAATGAAGAGGCATGCTGAGCAGCCACCTCTTGATTAGTTTCCAAACCAGCATCCAAAAAATGTGGCATTAGCAGTAAGAGAAAAATGCAATTTCTTGTCTTTCCAAGTGGGGAGCACATTGCCAAGTAATGCTGGATGTGAGGGTCATGTTATGGCTATCTCACCAAATGTCCTTAAGCAATAAAGACATGTTAAAAACCCTCAAACTAAGTCGACCTCTCTGTGTTTGTGTAGGTGGAGGAATCTTCTGCCCTTGTTTCTCCTGGGTACGCTTTCTGTCTTTCTCTTGTTCTGGAGATTATCTTTGTTCTTTCTCCAGTTCTACTGGTGCCAGGCAATGCATTTTCTCTCTGCCAAGAGAAAATGGGTAGTCATTTCTCCTTGGCCCTTTGTCACAGCCTTTAAACAACCTGAGGACTGTGAATTAATGACTTAAGTCAGGGCCTGACTAAATTCCTGCTATTATCAGGAAAGGTTGGAGTTATTTCCCTGCCTGTGAGTTGCTCTCTCTGCATAGTCATCTCCTAAGTCATCCCAGGAAGGAGATAAGGACTTGAAGTCCCCATCAGCACCATCTCCAAGGCTCTGGTGCAGGAGCATAGCTGGGGAAGAGATGAGGCTTCATGAGGTGGATCTGTCAGACAGGAAAATGCTGTTCCCACACAGGCAGACATGGGGACTCAGAACAGCTGCACAGTCACCAGCCTCTGAGGTTTCCAACCCTGAACAACCTGACCTGATCTTACGGTTCAGTGTGCTTTGAGCAGTAGGTTGAACTAGAGACCACCAGAGGTCTCTTCCTCGCTGAGTTACCCTTTTCTCCTGTAATCATGAGAGAAGGTGTAGGTGAAAAATAACATGATAGGGCCTGACAAATAAGAAGAAGAGAAGTGTCTGGGTCAAGGAGATGGGCTTGTGAGCTTTTTCTCTGTCTGGCCCCTTCCCCCTTTTGAGGGGACAGCTCTGCTGAGGAACGGGTCTTTCAGACCTAGATCCTCTGAAGTATGGTGGCTGAGGACACCTAATTTCCATTGCAAACACTGTTTCTGATGCCCAGAACCTGCTTCTCCCTGCTAGTATCACTGTCACAGCAGTAGCAGCTGGTCATTTAGTTACAGCCTGTGAAGAAAGGGGAAAGTAAATGGGAGATGGAAAAGGTAGAGGGCTCTTATGAGCAATGATCCACGTGTCACACAGGTGTAACAGGATGTTCTGGCATTCTAGAGGCCTGAACCTACTTTAGCAACAATTCTAGCAACCTAAAAATATCGGGGCCAGATTCTGAACCTGAAATGAGCCATCTGATGCCAGATTTGCCTTTATCAAAGGCGTTCTCATGTTCAGTCCTGGAAAGTGCAGAGCAGTGCAGGATCTGTGTATCTTCATGTTGCTGTTGCCATGGGACTCTTGTAACCAGAGACTATAGAAAGGATAGATGAATAATCTACTTAAGTGTCCAGTGTTCCTAGTGATATTTTATCCTCCAGAGGTCACACTGTGTGTTTAGTCCAAGATAAGCTGCCGGGTACCCATTCTCAAATGATGTAGCTTTAAGGAAAAGCCAGTGGGTGTCTGAAATGCAGAGGAAAGGGCTGGTTTAGGCAAAGGATTTGGGTTTAAATATTCCAACAAAAGTGCCCAAAGCTATATGAATCATTTCTGTGAAACCTCTAGAAGCTCAGCCCACTTTAAACCCAGCTATGTCCTTATTTAATGTGAAGCACATAACTTTGGCAGCCAAATTTATTTTCGCCTAAAGACTGCTTTAATTAACACTAGTAGGTCATTCTGACTAAAGAAGGAAGAGTACAATTGCTTTCATCTTAATCTTTCACTCTTTAATTAGAGATTGGCCTGAAACCAGGCCAGGAGCCCACACATCTTCACATCCACACATACTGGGCCAAAGTCATTATTGAATTACATGCTGCATCTCTCTATCTGTGCACAATGCATACAGTGACGGCTCTGACACTTACAAAGTTGATCTGTGTCTCCAACGATGTAAAAATATAACTTGTGCCTCTATAGCAAAGTTTGTCAGGGGCTTGAAATTCAAGTTCAGGTTTCATATCAGTGTTTACAAGTACGGTCTGTTGCCTTGCCTGCAAAATCAGAACCAAATGCTAATTCAGTCAGGTTTTAAACTAAGCTTGAGTTCAGAATGAAGTATCATACCAACATGAACAACACCTGGCGGTAGAGGACTCAGGAAAGGCATGTTTCCTGAGCAGTCAAACAGAAAATGAGTAGTGCAATAGTTGGAGAGGAAGGAGAGAGAAGGACCATAAGGGTATCTGAAGTTAAAGAATAGGAAGAACCAGGTAGTTGGCGACTGGTAGCAGCAGAAGGAAGTTATCAGACTTCTCCTTGGGCAAGAGGCAGCATCAGTAAGTTGCAACAAAGAAAATTCCTATCAAATACACAGATTAAAAATCTACCAGGAGAGTGTTCTGGGACTAGAGCAGGTTGTCTAGAAAGGTTGTAAAATCTCCATCTCTCAAGATTCCAAAAATTCAACTTGACAAGTCTCTGAGCAGTATGATCTAACTCTGAGGTTAGCCCTGCTACGAATAGGGGTTGCACCAGGTGGGCTCCCGAGGTTTTCCCACCCAATCTTGCCAAGGCTCTAGGAGAATGAGGGAGGTTTTGAGCAGAAAAACACATCTGTCAGTGCTGTGTGGAATAGTCATTGTGTTTCTGTTGCCTGAAGTAACACAAAATACTTCATCTTGTTGTCACTTAGAATTGTCCATCAATTCCTCATATTCACACTGGTTTCTGTTTACTTTTCAGTGTCTTCTGCACTACTAGCTAGCTTGAGGAGTTTCACTCCCTTCAGTGAACCTGAGATGTCAACCAGGGAACGAGAGGGCAGGGTCAAAATGCTGTTTTCCCAATTCAATGAAGCAAATAGTAAGTCCACACTGGGCTCTGGATGGATAGGAGCATGGACAGGACATGGGGAAGTGCTTCAGTGGGGAGTATTAGAATAAGTCCAAAACGAGATGCTGCATGTGGAGAAACATTTGCTTCACAGGTCTGGCCCAGACATCACATGTGGTGTTAGGTCTCCTAGTAGTAACTGGGTGAGCTACAGACATGTGTTGTGTTGAGCAGAAAGGTCTCTATCCATGCTGTCTTTAGATAGTAATTTGCTAATATAGATGTATGTTTGTCCTTCGAGTGCACTTATTCATTATACACATTTAGACACATGTGTAAATATGCAAGACTTCAATAATTCTCCAACACATTAGTCTTCCTTTCTGATCCTGTATTTCTCTTCCCTCCAGTTTATAATAACTAAAATGGTGTCAGATGCCCATTTTACCTTGGTCAAGGCCCACCAACCAAGCTCCACACTGCCAGGGCAAGTACTGGCTGCTCTCTCAGCCTTGGCTGAAGGCTTCCACTCCAGCCAGCCACTGCTGCTGCTTGGGGTATCTTTTGCTCAGACTCTCCAACTCATGGCACTTGATTAATTGTGATCCCTCTAATTGTCTCTTTTTACAATGAGGAATGTTAATTCTAGGTTTTGTTCCCTCCCAGTTTTATGAAGACTGGGAGGTGATCTGCTGGAGAGCAGCCCTGTGGAGAGCGACCTGGGAGTGCTGGTGGATAACAAGTTACTGTGGCACAGCAATGTGCCCTGGTGGCCAAGAAGGCCAATGGGATCTTGGGGTGTATTAGGAAAAGTGCGTCCAGCATATCAAAGGAGGTTCTCCTTTCCCTCTACTCTGCCCTGCTAAGACCTCATCTTGAATACTGTGTTCAGCTTTGGGCTCCCCAGTTTAAGAGGCACAGGAATCTGCTGGAGAGGGTCCAGCAGAGAGCTACAAGGATGATTAGGGGACTGGAGCACTGCCTTATGAGGAGAGACTGAGGGGCTTGGGGCTGCTTAGTCTAGAGAAGAGAAGGCTGAGAGGGGATTTAATAAATGTTTATAAACATCTAAGGGCTGGTCAGGAGCAGGGGGACAGGCTCTGCTCACTTGCTCCCTGTGATAGGACAAGGAGCAGTGGGTGTAAGTTGCAGCACAGGAGGTTCCACCTCAACACAAGGGGGAACTTATTTACTGTAAGGGTCACAGAGCACTGAGACAGGCTCCCCAGAGAGGCTGTGGAGTCTCCTTCTCTGAGACTTTCAAGGGCCATCTGGATGTGTTCCTCTGTGACCTGAGCCAGATTGTATGGTTCCACTCTGGCAGGGGGATTGGACTCAGTGATCTCCTTGGGTCACTTCCAACCCCTATTATCCTGTGATCCTGTTATAAGGAATATTTTTCCTTGTCTCTCTGTCTATCTAAACTGTAAATTTGGGGGAAGGGTCCATGTATCTCCTGATAACTGTGAGAGCTGGTAGTCACTAAAAGGGTGCACACAACCCTGAGTAAGTTCAGTGAAGTCCCTGCCTTAAACAGCCCTTTTTCCCTTATCCGTGTTTGTTCATTTTCACCTGAACGGTAATAGGATCAGTGCCTGAGTTTTAGAACCCCTCTGACATCACCAATCTTCTCTGTGCACCTGTCTGCTGGCCGATTAGATTACAGCATTTTTCCACTCTGTTGCTTAGTGAATGATAACAGACATTTCATCATTCCATTCCATTAAAACATAAGAAGAGCTGCTCAGGGTCAGAGCAAAGGTTCAGCCATCCTAATTCCAAAACTGAGCAATCCCAAACACTTAAGGAGGCAGAGAAGGAGCAGGGTGAGTACACAGTATTGCAGAAAGTAGTTGTTCTCCAGTGTACATTTCCATTTTCTAGAAACTGACCACTGATGCCATTCATACAGTAGCAGTTGTAGCTGTTTAACAGACCCCAGTGGCTCCAGCCTCCCTCAAGGGCTCTCGGGGACCTGTAGCCCCATAACCCTTCTGGGTAAATAAGCCCACTTTACCACTTGCACATGGTGTTCAGACCAGCCCCATCATCCATGCAACACCTCTCTCCTGTGGTTAATGTAACATCTTGATCTCCCAAAAAAAAAGGCTACTCAGGCCTGCTTCAGTCAATAGTGTGCCACCTTAGGAAACCTCCCTCAAGAACTCATTCAGAAAGAGACTTTCTCAGACAAGTTACAGTGCCTCACAGAAGATACAGCGCTTCCCTCTCACTGCTAGGCATGTTGCAGCAGCAGGGGCTATACAGGACATGCTGTGCTAGGACACACCAGGGAAAAAGGTTTCTGTTTATTTAGAAAGGAAATCCTAACTAAGCGGTGCTGATGTGCCCACTTGGTTGGAGATGTGTCTGGAACCATTACCTCTGGGAAAGGAAAAAGAGAGAGTGTAAAGCAGGAGCTCCTGCTTGTGAGCCTCGGCCCCAAATTGGCAGGGACCTGTGTGTGGGGACTCAGCAGGGAGCAGCAACCCCCCCGAGAGCAATAAGCTATTTAAACAGCACATGCTGTACTCTGGGTTAGCAGGAGTTTGCATAACTGTGCAAAGCCCTCGAGCCTGGGATCTTCTAAATAAATGCCACATTTATCAGTATCTAAAGCAAAAGAACATCCCACCTACCCCTTCTTGACCCCATAAAATGGTATCACTAGGGAAGTCACATAGCATCATTTGTTTCTCTAAGGGTTAAAAAAATAATCCAGAGCCACTGCCAGGAAGAAGCAGAACTAAACAGGCAGCAAAGAGTTAGAGCCAGAACAGAGATATAAAACTAAATCATTCATCAAAACAGACTATAACGAGAGTATATACATAGAGAGCAAGAAAGAGAGGGCGAGGGTGCTTTGTTTGGGTAACTAATGTTCTCTGGACAAGGAGAGAAAAATTCTCCTTTGAGTTTTTAATGCCACTCTAAACATTTATAGCGCGATCATGGCCAGCTGGTGAGGCAGTGGTGTTGGCAAGCAGGACAGGGAGGGTGCCTTTTCCCCCAGAACCCAAACACCATCCTCTAGATTGTCTCTTTGCTCCAGGAGAGGTGAAAGGGTGCACATCACCGTGTTTATTCTATGAAGTGAGTCACCCACCGCGGTCAAGTCCAGTGACTTCTGCCTTTCCCACCCCTCAACTTGCCTGGCCATTCACACTCAGAATCGCAGAATCACTGAATCACAGAATGTCAGGGGCTGGAAGTGACCTCGAAAGCTCATCCAGTCCAACCCCCCTGCCAGAGCAGGATCGCCTATACCAGATCACACAGGAATGCATCCAGTCGGGTTTTGAATATCTCCAGAGGGGGAGACTCCACAACCCCCCTGGGCAGCCCGTTTCAGTTCGCACACACGTGAACACACACCCACAGACTGTTCATGAAGGCAAGATGCCACAGCCTCCAAAAAGATATCCCAGCCCAAATCAACCCTGTCTTTATGCTGCATGGAAAAGTCTCTGGGAAAGGCCACACACGGCATGACCCAGGATGCGAAGCCGCTGTTTATAGAGGAACAGGCTGCCCCCGTGCCTGCAGTCTGCTAGGCTGCTGACGTGGGGGCAGCAACATATGGAGCACCAGTGCGGCACGGGAGTTGACATAAGGGCACTGTGGCTCCCAACGATTTCTGCTCATCTGCCTCACTCTGACTAAACGCAGACATGACTCACCCGTGAGCTTTGGCTCTGAAAAGATGTGAAGGAGTTTTGCTTTAACCTTATGCTTCCCTGTGGCAGCGATGCTTAGAAACGACATTTTGGATTCACTCCCATCTCAGAATAGTGGGAGGAATTTCGGCACAGATGAGGGGGCAAATCCACTTATCCAGACATGGGCAGCCAATGCTCTTTTTCTTGAAACAGACAGGAAAATAGCACGGAGCTGGGACACATTGCACTGGACCTGCTGGAGACCCCAGCTGGGCACTAGTGGAGGATCCTCCACTGGCATAAGACACTCATCTGGACCAGTGCTGGGACTGAATTTAGGTTTATCATCACAGATACCAACATGGGAGCAATAAGTAGGGACACCTATGTGTGACTGAGGCAGCTGAGCATCTGTGGAGACCCAGTAGTACCTGGAGGACTGTTCACCTGCCCAAATATAGGTGGTGACCTGAATAACATGGCAGACTCAGTTGTACTGACTAGGCTTCATTGCCTGCAAAAGGAGCTTGAACACTTTGCTCCTGTGCAGGGATCTGCAGTTAGGAAGTGTCATGGAATCATAGAATCAACCAGGTTGGAAGAGACCTCCAAGATCATCCAGTCCAACCTAGCACCCAGCCCTATCCAATCAACTAGACCATGGCACTAAGTGCCTCATCCAGTCTTTTCTTGTCCACCCTGGGGATCTAAGAGCTACTTTGGGACCTGTCACTCTAGATTCCAGCTTGCTGCACTCACTTCAACAAGCTGCTGCAGTTCTACCTGTAACACTGAGCTTCCTCAAGCCACCCACTCAAGAAATTCTTTGTTAAGAGATTCAGAAAGATGAGGCCCTTACACAAAAGAAGGCTACAATCTGATATTTTCTGTATGAAACATCAAGCATCATCATAAACTGCTGCAAGAGGGAACTTCCAAGAGGAAACTCTCTGCTTGGCGCAGGTAGCCAGACTCCCTTCCTGCCTTGGAGGAGCTGTAGGTGCAGGGGGCCCAGTGCATCAGCATCTCCCACCTGACTGCAATGGACCCCTGCTCCCCAGATATCTCAGTAAAGTGGAGACACGGCCCAACCCACTGGGGTCCCTGGAAACCCTTCTCCCTCCCTCCTTCTCCATGAAACTACGGTGACAGTGTCTTACCTAGCACAACGCATTACAGACTGTTTACAGGCGTCTAAAGTTCCCAGGCACTTTAGGACAGGGTCCTGCCACTGTTTCCAAACAGCCAGCCAGGACTTTTATAAGTGAACTTTCCTCTCCGTGTCTATTTATTATATGAAAGCAACTGCCAGAAAAATAGCAGCGGGGCATGCTCAGTGCCGGCCAGGTCACTGCGAGAGGCAGCAGCGGCGTCACATGTGATAAGGGCGAGCCGCCCGTGTGCGCCTATTCTTAGCGCCGGAATGTATACACTGCCCCAGCGCCTCGCACCGCTCCTGCGCACGGCTCCGCAAAGCGGCTAAAGTGGCTTCAGAGTAAACACGTCCAGCAAGCACCCTCTATGAATCACTTTACCTACTGAAAGAAACCTCCCGTGGGTTCACAGGTTTTTTTTATCCAGGCTCTAGCTATGGAAAATCTCAGCAGAGAATAAACGACAGAGAGTAAATGCATGCAGTGAAGGACAACAGAAGGTAAACGTTTCTACCCTACCGTTTCACTGCAGGTCGAGCAAGTTAGCCGTGACAATGGATACGCATCATATTGTTCTGCCTGGTAGTTAATTTACTCATCGTGTGTCTGATTAACATAGAAAACCCCCCACAGCTGAGCCGAGTTAATAAATAACCGTTTTAATGCAGATCCCCCATCTCCAGGGTTTCGTTTGTCCTGCTGCAGGGCTCGGCTTTGCCAGATTGACATTCTTTGGGAGTGACTAACTCTAGGGGAAAGAGGCGCAAGCTACTAAACTGCTAATACGTTAAAGCGGTGAATAAATGTCTAAATGCGTTTATTCAACGTGATGAAAATGAACAAACCATTGGCTTCAGCTGTCCAGCTTTCATCTCAAGTCAGTGAGATAACTTCAGTGCTTTTGCTTCTTGCCAGGGACACAGGCAGTGCTGACCTCAGAGCTCAAACCTATCTGATACAGTTATGAAAAATTTAAAGGGTCTTAACGACCTTTTGGCTTCTTTATTATTTTCCCACTGTGCTTAACTCGTGTTCCATTTTAATTCATAACAGTGAAGAGATATCTAGAGCAACATCAAAGTCTCGATGTGCTCCCTTGGATCTGGATAGTCCAATAAAAGCTGCTAAGAATTTAGCTTTTTCTGCCAAGCCCGGAATTCGTCTCTCTCCTGTTTTGCTATGGAGGAGGGATCCACTGAGGAGCTTCTCTTCAAAGACCAAGACTTCTCCTCTGAACTGCTGATGCAGCTGAATGCTCTGCGTCAGAGCAGGATGCTGACTGATGTTACCCTCTGCTCCGGGGGCTTTGAAATCCCCTGCCACCGAAACGTGCTGGCTTCCAGCAGTCCGTACTTCAAGGCAATGTTCTGTAATGACTTCAGAGAGAGTCATCAGGCTAAAGTCATCCTGAAGGGCATTGATGCTGAGATTTTGGATCAGATTGTCCTTTACATTTACACAGGGCAGATTCTTATATCTACTGAGAATGTCCTGTGTCTGCTGGAGACAGCCTCCATGCTTCAGTATGATAAACTGTTTGAGGCCTGCTCTGCCTACCTCCAAGACAAGCTGACTCCTGACAACTGTCTGAGCATGATCAGATTGGCAAAGGTCTTGAACTGCCAAAGCCTAAATCAGAAAGCCAAGGCTATGGCTTTGAAATGCTTTCCTCAGGTGGCCTCTTCTGAGGAACTGAAGGACCTTTGTCCCTTGGAGCTCATTGATTACCTTGGGGATGATGAGCTCTGTGGGGAAGAAGAGCAGGTCTTTGAGGCACTGATGGTCTGGATCCGGCATGACCTCCAGGCAAGACAAGGCTATATCCAAGAGTTGTTCAAGAAGGTCCGGCTTCAATACGTCCATCCAACTTTCCTCTTCCACTTCATTGCCAATGACTCCCTTATTCAGTCCTCACCCACTTGCAGGAGCATCCTGGAGTCAGCCTGGAGACATATGTTTTCCTTGTATAGCACCAGTGTGCCTGACATCAAGCCCATGCTGCATGTCCCTCGCAGGTACTCCAGCCAAGAGTTCCTCGTCATCATTGGTGGCAGGAAGGACAGCCAGCAGACGACAAGAGATGTCCTGCTCTATGATGACAAGACGAACCAGTGGCTAAGCCTGGCCAAGCTTCCCATGCGCCTGTACAAAGCCTCTGCAGTGAGCTTGCACAGCAATATTTATGTGCTCGGAGGGATGCCCGTTAGCAATAAGAAAAGCCCAGTCAGTGATAATATTTACATTTACTCCCTTAAACTCAATCAGTGGAGGTTGGTTGAGCACATGTTAATTGCACGTTACTCCCACAGAAGCTTGGCATACAAAAATTATATCTTATCATTCGGTGGAATAGGCAAAAACCAAGAAATCCTGAACTCTGTGGAAAGATATGATAGTGTTTACAACATCTGTGAGAGCATGGCAAACATGCCTGTTGCTGTCCTTCACCCTGCTGTTGCTGCCAAAGATCAGAGGGTCTACCTCTTTGGGGGAGAAGATACTATGCAGAACCCTGTTCGGTTGATCCAGGTAATGATCAGTCCTGCTTTGTCGTAGGTAGTTTCATCTAAAGTATTCAGCAGTTCAACACCCTCCTGAAGAAATCACACCCCAAAAAAAGCCTTTATTGTGAGTTGCAGAAAGAGGCAGGATGAGTTGACACACAGCTTCAGTGACATCTGCAAAGAGCATTTTCCCCTTCCATTTTTTCTTCAGGCAGAAGTCCTGAGGTGCTTCTCTGGATGTCAGTCAGCTCTGTTGCTGGTGGGCACTGGAGCCAGTGCTGCTGCAGGTGATGCTATGGTAGGCAGCAGCTGACCTCCCTGCCCAGCTCTATGCCTGTAGCCAATCCCACTAAAATCGGTGCCTTCTATTTGGCAGCTGAGCTGGAGTCTCAGCCATGCACCTGCTCACAGCAAAAACAAAGATTGGTGCTCATTAGAGTGATTAGATTTCAGCTCATCAAAGGACTTAAACTTACAACTATTTCTTATAAACAGCTGTGTTAAAAATGTGAGTCCTGCCACATGTTGCTGGCTCTCTGCCTGCTTTCAGGAGGTGCACCCTATGAGAAGGAAAAAGCACATGAAATTCTTAGCTGCTTTGATGCTTTAGCACTGTTGATGTCGCTTGCCCTGTGAATGTTTTTCATCGATTTAGGCTAAGGTCGCAGCCAGCACATCAGTACTTCTTTACAGTGATAACAGTGCTTTATTATCTGGGGGAAGGAAATGTATTTATCAGGTAGCATGGAGATGTCCTAGAGATATTTGCTCTATTAAGAAGCGGATGACATGACATAAAAGTTTGTGCCGTCCAGATAGAGATGACTGAGTGATCATCATCTGGCAACAGCTCTTTTTCTCACATAAATTGATGACTTCGATACCACTCTTAAGTCCCATCAACAAGTCCCCTTGCCAACCTGAGTGCATACCAGCCAGCAGCACAAACAGAGCAGATAAAGACAGTGGCTGCCAGCAGAACTAGGTGAAGCTGAGATTTGACTGCCCAGGCAATTGTTAAAGATGAGGCAGGAAGACACAGAATGACTGGGAAAATAAATTAAATGGCTTGTACTTTGGGAGAACATTTTCCAGGAGATAAAGTGATTTAATGGCCATGCAAAGATTTACAGCCAAGAAGACTGCATATGTCAGATACACTCTGCCTTAGTACATGTGCTCGCATCTCCTGGGCAGACAAGTTTGGAGAACTGAAATGACTTCCAAGGGGACATATTAGGAAAAAAAGTGGATAAATTCTTGGATTTTCAGCAGTTCAAGCCAGAGAACTGTATTCATTAGGACAAAATAAAAACCATAAGTTCCTCTGTAGTGATAATTGCCAATTAAAATGCAACATAAACATCTGCATGTGTGCCTTTATTTATTTGTCAGGTCTACCATGTCTCCAGGAATATGTGGTTTCGGATGGAGACCAGAGTGGTGAAGAATGTCTGTGCACCAGCTGTCGTGATTGGAGACCAGATTATCATCGTAGGTGGTAAGGACTCTGTTTCACCCTCCCTCCCACCGCCCCAGGCTCAGCTCCTGTGGGATTTCTGCAGCCTTCTTTCTTGGGGTGCTCCCTTAGATAGCATTTGAAGCTTGAGAAAGGAGTTTGTCCATGCCTGTGTAAGTGGAGACGAGTCCTCCACAAGGCACCTTCTTAACACAAGTAGCAGGACCTTGCAGGGGGGCACAGATGGAGGCTGACAGTGGGGAAAAGCCAATGCAAGTTAACGTGCTGCAGAAGAAGGGATAAAGCTAAGAGCATGGGGATCCTGCTTCCCCCCTGCAGACTCACAGGCTGCTCTTCTTGGAAGGGCAGAGAGCATGGTCACAACGAGTCCATGAACAGCTTGTTGGGATGGGTGGACTACAGGGCTACAAGGGGTCAGTTGGTCCTGTAGGTAATTGGTCCTGAGGCTAATTGTGGAATGTCCTGAGAAGGGCATGAAACACTGAGAGGGGAAACTTAGTGTTTTTCAACATGAGGATCAGCCTCTGCCCATGACACTTTGGTAGGTCACATCATTGTTAGTTGTGCGCCCGTACAGTCCTTAATGCAGCTCCCCTGACCACAGGCGGGCACAAGGAAGCATGTGCTAGATTATTTAAGGGAAAATGAGATGGAGGGAAGCTTTAGCAGAGCAGAAGTCTGAACCCAAAGTACACAGGACTCAAACATGGTGCCATCTCTCAGAGGGAGACCGCTGCTACTCTGAACAGAGGAAAGCTGAATCAAAAAGTCCAGGACTATCAGCCTTCTGGGACTATCAGCCAGACTTCAGACCACAGTGCAAACAATACAGTATTGTCAGCTCTCTTCAGATGCATTAATCTGAGAGGCCTGTACTGACAGAAGCCTGCTGCTGCCAAGCTTAAGTTCTCCATTTATATTTTATTTATTCAACAAAAGCCACAGAAAATCATGCTAACTTTAAACATCTTTCATTTTTCTTGGAAGTAGAGAAGTTCACCATGGTCAGGTTTTATTTAGGAGCTTCCATGCCAAAACACTGGCCAAACACTCTTAGTTTATCAACAACAGTAAGCCTCACAAGAATATTTTCTCTTAAAAACAGCTCTCATCACATTTCAGGTTCTCTTTGCATGGCTGACCACATCATTACAAAGGGGAATGGGTAGGCTTAAGCAATACAGGCCTTGATTTTTGCTAGGGAAGGTGGCTTGAAGGCTTGCAAAACATGGTCTGAAGCTGTTTGCAATGGGCGCTCTGGATTATCTACAGGGGCACACGGGTGAGGTATTGCTGGGTACCAACCTTCCACACCTACATTGCTCTAGGGATATGGCTCTGATACCAGCCCTAACTCTCACCAGATGTGAGGTTATATCACCCTTCAGGGTTTTGGGAGTGGAGCAAGCAACAGTGACACTGTGCTGCTGAGTACCCGAGTACCCAGCTGCGTTCAGTAGGCAGCTGTAACTCCAACCAGGCATTGTTGCTCCATCCCCATGGAAAGCCTTTGCTTTCTGTATTTCCAAGTGAAGCTTTAGGAGTCTGGCGGGTGAAAATAAATACTTGCAGACATTTGAAGGCATATAGAGAAAGTGCAGGCTCCAGCTATGTTTGACAGGTTGCTTGCCTAGTTAGATGGGTTTTATGGTGCTCATCAAGACTTGGCTGCCAAGGTGCTATGAGAAAGAGTGGGGACAAACAGGAAGGGATTCCTGTGATACATCATTGCTTCCCTTCTCAGATATGTGTATTCTGCCAGATTAGGTACTATTCTAAAAGGTTTTATTGAAACTACCAGGAAATAGATTATCTTTTCTTCTGCTGGCCATAAGCTCTAATTCCCATCTGTCTCTTCCACATCTGGCTTTGCACTTAGGGTACACCCGGAGAATAATTGCTTATGATACAAAAGGCAACAGGTTTGTTAAGTGTGCAGACATGAAGGACAGACGAATGCATCACGGGGCCACTATCATCAAGAGCAAGTTGTATGTCACGGGAGGACGATCTCTCACCACAGACAATGTCATCGAGGACTTGGATTCTTTAGATTGCTATGATCCAGAGACTGATACATGGACACCAAAGGGAAAGCTGCCACACAAACTCTTTGACCACGGGTGCCTTACACTCCAGTGTGTTCCTAGTTCTAACCTTCTCTAGTTAACCTTTGATGCTTCCAAGGACATTTTGTGCTTTCCTTAAAGCACTCACCTAGCTCTGTTGAGAGCACGTGGGTGAACCTCATGGAGCCTCACAAACTCCTGACCTTGAAGATGCCAGTGGCATTAGTCATTCTCCAAATGCTCTGCCAAAAGGTCATGAGCTTGGTGCTCATGCCATATTCACCTGACGAGTATGGCACATGGTGCTGCTAGGCCCAGCCTGGGGGCTTTACCCGGAGTCTCAGTAGAAAGCAGGTAGAAGACATCTTCTGGATAAGAACCTGGTGCAGGATTTGGCCTTGTGCAGAGTTCAAAATGCAAGGTGAATAAGAATGATGGCATCTCCAGGGAAAGTAAGGGCTGGGTAACTGGCATTTGTTGGGGTGTAAACTCAGCTGCATGCTGCTAGCCTTTGCTGCTCAGTGCTGACCAACATTTCCATTTCCAGTGGTGGAGGTGTTTAGAATATCGAGCCCTGAGCTCTGGTCTTGTAACAGCAGCTACCTATGTTAGCTATGGCAGTCATCTCATAAGATGTGTAATATATGATGATAGCATATTTTTAATGTTCCTAACATCCAACTAGAAATTAGCAAAAAAAGGCTGATGCTTTGGTCTGAACTCTGACATTGTGACAAGATGCAAATATCTGAGCTACTGCTCCTTCACAGTGCAGGACAGGTTTTTGTTCCATCAGCCTACTTACTCTCTGAAGGAGTGGAGACAGTAGGATGGAAATGAGGACCCTGGCTTCTTTTTTGAGGGATCCTGTTTTGCAGGGAGCTTACTTCTCCTTCTGCATCAGGGATGGCAGTTAGGAAGCCCTTTGGTGGAAATCCTGAAACCTGGAATAGCAGAGAGGGTGCATGGGAGAAAGATGATGTAAAAGAGAAGAAGTATTTGGGAGGAACTTTTTTTTTCCCTGTTCTTCCTCTCTCCAAATCACTGGAAAACAGCAGTGAGAGAAAGCCAGTGACAGGAAACCAGCTTTCCAAGAAGAGCAAGTCAAAATTTGCCACTTGGCAAAGCAGCTCTGGCTCCACCAACATCTCTGTGGGGTTCTGCCACTAAGTGCATATTTTTAAAGGGAGGGGATTAATCATCACATCCTGAATAGGTTGTGAACTGCTGGCAGGTCACCAGGCTTGGTAAGACTGATGAGATAGCAAGAAGCTTTAAAGATAGGACAGATGATCACCATCCAGAAGAAGGATGGTAGAAACAACACCTCTTCTTCCTCATATTTGAAAGAAAGTAGGACTTTTCCAAGAATACAGAGCAGCCTGAGGAAACCATACTCAACTCTTCACAGAAGGCTGCAAGGCCTTGTGGTCACCACCACATTGCAGGACGCCAGCTCCAACTGCCAAGGTCTGGCCCATAAATCTGTATCTGGAAGCAGAAAAGTGCCTGAAATAGTTAATGAAGGGAGGATCTGGAAGGGAAAATTGCACATCAACTACTGTTTTAACAATGTAAAATAAAATGGTTATTGTTTGTAAGAGCTTTGTGTTCAGGAGTGCCTATTGTTCCCTCTGTCGATAATGGGAGTTGGGTTGGTACCAATGTTTTTTTGCTGGAGTTTCCTTCTAAGGATCTGAGTAAATCTGCAAAAAATGAGTGGGAACCTAAACTCATTTTCCAGCTCAGAAGCCTTTGGCTATGCTTCTCCTCTGTCTTTCAGTCTATATCATCATCTCCTCCCTGTGCAAATCAGGGCTAAATCATGGCACGTGCCAAACTGGACCAGAGCAGTGATTCATTTTGCTTCCTCGCAGGCCAGCTCCAGCTCTCTGGAGAAAGAAGCCTTGTCATGACCAATTATGGAAAATCTGCCCCAGGGAGAGATTTATTCCTAACTCCTCAGTGCCAGCTTCCCAAACTCTTTCCTGTTTGACCCCACTTGGCTCCAAAACTCCAGGAGACACCATTATTTTCTGGGCATTTTAGCTGACGTGGATTCCTGCCAGACTCGTGACTGTACCCAGAACGGAGGGGAAAAAAAACCCCAGCTGACTTGGGGCTGTAAGTCCATGTTCGCAAGCCATTGCCGCAGCCATCGGCTTACACTTGGCAGCAAGCTGATTGCTCTTGACTCCTGTATCGTATAACTAGTGATTTTCTCAGCATTCAGGCAGGGACCAAATAGCACCTCGCACAGCTGTAGCTGGGCAGGAAATGGGGACTGCAGAGTTGCAGCAGCCTTGAGCACAGCATCCTTCCCCAGGCCCTTGGGGAGCCCTCGTGTCACCTCCAAGCCCTTGAAGATGCCACGGGCTGTAGCCAGCTCTGCTTTGGCTGCAATCCTGTGCTCCCTGCTTCCACAAACTCCTTCCCTTGTGCCCACCATTCAAGGAATCTGAGTTTTCTGGGCAGTAAATAAAAAGCCTGGTTTCTGATAGACTTCTGTCTTGTGGTCAGTTTTTATGCAAACACTGACGAAAGCTTTTGAGGCCCTTTGCAAAAAGGGTTGAAAGCAGAGAACAGTGACCAAGGCAGACAAGGGCTGGCAGAGTCACTCGGTTACAGGGAGACAGCAGCACATACAGCTTCAGGGCAGGGGATATGCAGTCTCTGGGGCAGACATTATGGTGAGAATGGATGCTGCCTTTCTAATTTCTCTACCCAAAGCTGTACCTAGCACCATCTCAAGTGCTTTGCAATTGTCCTACATAGTTCTGCTAAGGGTAAAAGCACTTCTAGCAAAGACTGACCAAAGTATCCCTTCCTCTGGTATGAGAAGGGGATTTTCCCAAGCAGGAAACTATGACTACGTGGTTGAAAGCAGCATACTCCACGGGACAGTGAATTACCAAGTGTCCTGTGGCAGATACTTACCCAACACATTTAAATTCTCCCTTGAGAAACACTCTACTGCCTCCCTAAGTAACATACTTGAGCTCATTATAAACCTCACAGCTTTTAATACTATTTATCCTAAATCTTCTTTTCTGTACCTTCTGCCATCCTCACAGAGATAAAGGGCAATCAGGAATACTTTCTTGATACCTTTTGTTTTTCTTTTGAAAATATCTTTCAAGTTTATTAGGATGTTTCAAATTCTTCAGACTAAACAAACCCAGCCCTTTCAATCTTTCCTCCTAAGTCATGTTTTCTAGACCTCTGATCATTTTTGTTGCTCGCTTCTGGGCAACTTCCAGTTTGTCTGTTTCATTTGGGTTTGGTTTTTGCTGGAGGCTTTTTGTGTTTTGTTTTTGGTGTGGTTTTTTTTTAATTGGGTTTGTTTTGTTGTTTTTTTTTAAGTGCAAGGCCGTGGCCCAGCCTCCCAGTGCTAAGAAGAGCAGTAAACCCCTTCTGCATCTTACCTACAGCACTCCCTGTTTCACAGCATGGAAGAACTTTTGCTTTTCACAGCAGCAGATTACTGACTTGGGTTCAGCTGCGCTCAGGATTAAGGAATGCTTACAAGTTTGGGCAAGGTCATACGGAAAGCCTGAAAGATCTCCTAGGGTTGTGCTGTGGCTCCATCTTTGCTTTGGCTCACCAGAACTCCCAAGCCAGATCCCACTGAAAACACTAAGTCTCTCCATGGACTTCAGCAAGGGGCTTTGGACTAGGTCCTAATTACCATGTTCTCAACTGGCTTCATCACTAATACTACTAATTTTAACTGCAAATATTTAATGGTTGAATCATTTTTATACTAGGGGGAAAGTTTCAGGGGAAAAAAGAATAGAACAGGGAGGAGATAACTTTTTTTTTTAACTTTCTTCCACCTCCCTTGCTTCAAGCTCAGGGCTGAATGCTGCTGCTGCTGCTGCTGCTGCTGCTGCAGACTGTGGCGGCAGGCAGCTTCTCTTTGATCTCAGTGAGGACTTCATAGGTTAAGCCTGTGTTTTTTCACTGTAGCCGTTTATCAAACAATGCAATGCATTCCAAGGGCAGCCTGTTTCTTCTGCAGTAATGTGTTTATAATTATAATGCATTTCCTGCTTCTTTTTGATTAAACACACCTGCCAAAGTAGGAAAGCTGTGGATGCATAAATAAACGGGCACCCTGAGTTCAGCGCTTCGGCAGGCCCTTTTTTTTCCAAACACCAAGGGGTTCACGGTGAGGTGAATCCTCCAGTTGAGAAGGAAACAACTGGGGGGAGCATATATGAATAGCCTATAGGGTAATTTATCCCTGGCATTGTTCCTTAGCCTGACCTGAAAGCCATTAATAATTGACAGCAGCAAAAACAATCCCTTTTTAACAATATAAACATCCATACTTCTCCTTCCCCCAAGCAGCTTGAAAGCTCCCGCACACAAGTTAGACGACAGTCATATTCTCCATGGCACAAATGAGCATGAATTCCTTGGGACAAGCTTGCACCAGTGTGCTAGTTTGAGCCTAGCTGGAATATTCTGGTGAGAAGAATTAGATTATAGGCTGTGCAAAGGAAACAGTGGTGATGTCTACTTCACTTGTAGGCTTGCTGAGATGTATAAGAGCAAAGACATAAACATAGATAACAGAGTTGCTGTCTGGGCTCTGGGGCTGCATGAACTCCTCTCTCTAACCTAACTTGCTGCCTGACTAATCCTTCTGCTTCCTACCCGCCCTGGCTGACCCTCCAAACTCACCTTGAACACAAGGCAAAGTCTGGGGTAAGAAGAGGGGTGGGGAGAAGGTGGAAGGGTGGTTGGGAGCCCCTCATGGGGACTCAGGTTTCTGGGAGGGCTGCTGTGTTCCCGTATTACTCTTTTAACTTGCATATTTCTCTCTATAGCTGTATGTATTGTAAATATCTGCTTGTATATTGTGCTAAGCTGTAAATATAAAGCTTCATTCTTCAATTTCCAGCTCGGCTGAGTCTAGTCTGGGTGACTTTCTCAAGTGTGGGGGGGGGGGGGGCAGGGAACACCCAAACCATCACAACCAGTAAATTAGTGAATTGCTAATAATGTTTTCAGTGGCTATTTCTGATGAGTTTCTCCAATTGAAGCAGAGTGCTTGTGGAGAAACTGGTGTCTCAGGCACCAAAATCAGCAGTGTTCCTCAGGGTTTGTGCTGGAATACTAAGAGATTGATCTGGCCTCTTCTGTTTATTGAAATTTCCAAAATAGTAGCAGAGTAGTGAGGAGCCCAAATGCTCTGTCACTCTGCGAGTCACCCATCAGCTCCAGCTGCTGCTTTTCACTTCTCTCCCTGGGGCTCTTTGTTTGCCTACACTTCTTTCATGTTGCAAGAACCTTTTCTGAGAAAGGCAAGTAGCAGCACATCCTGAGCAGGCCTGGTACATGAGGTGGGTGCTGCATGGCTGCTTTAAATATGAGGCCACCCTGTAGCTGTTGGAGATGTTTGGCTTTAGGCTAGGGGTGAGCCATGGGATAAAATACTGCTGGAGGTAGGGGAAAATGGATAGATCAGGTCCATTTCTTCATCCAGTCATGTCTATAAACCATCTTCCTATAGCTAGTCCTCCCATCTATAGTCCTGTCAAGTCTGTTTCTTGTTCAGGCTCTGTCTTCTGCTGCATAAGCCATGTCTCACTACCTTTCTCCAAAGCAGGGATGCTGGGACAATAGCAAAGGCATGTCCTCTTCTTTAGGTGTCCCAGCACCACATCTATAATAGCATCCTCAGAATTTTGCCCCAGTCTTGGCACATTGCTCAGGTTTCTCCCTATTCCCAGGCACCTTCTCAGGCCAAACAGCTGGGCAGGTGTGCTCTGCAGGTGCCCTGCATCCATATTTGGAGGTGGTAATGACTGTTCAGAGCACAGGCAAGTGACGCCAAGGACTCTCAAGTCCAAGTTCTCAAGCTGATGGCATGGTCCTAGTCTGGCAAATGCAGCCAAAACCAGTCTAAGCCTTAGAGCAGAGCCCAGATACCTGTCTGTGAGAGCTGGGGGACTGCATGGGGACATGTCCAACCCCAAGAAGCAGAGAGCAAACTGCACAGTGTGCTACAACATGAAACTCAGCTACAAAGCTTCAGTGCTGGGAAAGTGCAGAGTTTTATCCATATCAGCAGCAAGCCCTGGAATTAATAGGGTTGATTAAACCATTTTCATGTGCATGGTATGTGGAGATAAGAGCCCAATTCCCAAAGGCTTCCAGTGAAAATTAGATGTTAATCATAACAGTACGTGACATCTCCTGACAGGGGTGAGGAAGGCTGCTGGAAGGCAAGAGACAAGTACAAACCAAGGGGGCAAAGAGGCATCTCTTGGGAAAGCAAAGTTACCATGAAGTTGCTGGATCTGTGTTGATGCTGAAGTGACGTGTACCCTGGCACCAGGCAGATCGAAAGCAAGGGAACTATGCCTGCTTTATGTTGTTATGACACACATATTTCCCTGAAAATGACATTAAAGAGTAACAGAGGCTCAAACACTGTTCTGTTTATCTGTTCCCTGGGTAGGGCTCTTATTCTTAGAGGTGGCCTAAGCACTGCAGAATATGACCCCTGTCAAGGAAACTTAGCCTCTGGCATGAGAACAAGTTAGCAAGTGTGGCACGGGAAGCCAGCCCAGGTTCAGGGCGTACACAACCACTGCCCACTGCCACCTAGCAGGACGGCATCAGTAGTTTGAGACACACAAAGGGTTGAGTCACCAGAGGAGACTCCTCCCCAGGGTGTTGACCATGGGTTCATCCTGTGCAAGAGTGTGGAAAGGTTGCTCATCACTCAGGCTGTGTCAGTGGTGCCTCCGTATGTTTCAGGCCATGTTTCAGGCCTGAGACCTCCTTGCAGTGGATCTTGCACATCAATTAGCCATTAATGGCATGCAAAATTCCCCCATATCCCCAGTCTGAACTAATCCATGCTTCTGCAAGCTATGCACACAAACCCATGGCATCCTAAGGAGAAGGATCCCAGCAGGTTAACTGGATGCCACCTCAAACTTTGACCAAAGAAGGAAGCAGAGTGGTCCTATGCAGATTCTTCAAGATGCTAATATTTAGTGGATCATTCAGATCTTTAAAAAAGAAGGAAGTCTTTGGTCTTGGGAGATGCTGGCTAAAGCTCTGAAGGCTTCTAGCTGAGTGATCCAGTTTAGAGCCTACAAGAGTTGTCTTTCTGCTCGTTAGAACTTGGAACGAATGTCAGTAAATAGAGTCTGTTTCTTCTCCAGGCTCTGGAAACTTTCTCAGGAGAAAAACAGCAACACATAGTGAAAGACATGGTGCCTCCAGACTGAAATGCAAATGGCAGAGGAGCCAGAAGCATGTCTGTCCTTCCAACCTTGAGCTTATGTTTTTAATGTCATGAAATGTGGCATGCACAGTGGGTCACAGCTTCCAAGCCAAGAGTCTGTTATTTTTGATGGCAGTGCAAAATACACAAGTCCCTACTCCAAGGAGTTTATGAGAGATTCAGAGTAGGCAACACAGATGACCCCTGGAGCAGCAGCAGCTGAAGTTTCAAAGCCTCCATTCAATTTGTTAGGCAAGAACAACACCTATGCCATAACCCAGATAACTCAAGTACACCTCAAAATAACTAACTCACCTCTTCAGCCCATCCCACAGATCAGCAGAAAAATTTGATCAAACAAGTGCCAGGCCCAGGACTTCCTGGAAACTCAAGCAATGTGTGGAGGATGGGAATTAACTGTCTAACACCTTTTCTGCCCTCAGGTGCCCCATAGCCAGAAGGGTATTGTTACCATAAATCATGCCTAGGAGAAGAATTTCTTTCCCTGGTTTTCAACATCTAGACTTCCCCCTTCCCCAGGAAAGGTAGCAGAAAGTTTGGGACACCTCTAGGAACAGGCACAGAACTGGGAAAGTGAATCCCTTTTGCAAGTGTGAGGAGGGAGAACATTCAGATACCTCAAGGCTCTCTGATTTTCAGGAACTATAAAAGCCATCTAGACTGACTGACAATACTCTGGCCTTTCTATTTCATATTTCTAAAGCAGTTTTGAATGTAAGGTGATAGGTAATGCAGACCAACCTTCCTAGGACTGTCACCAGGGAAGGGAAATGCAGCTGGGAAAATGATTGCATGGATCAGTGGGGGTTTCCTTAATGGTATTTGTTTGATTCTAGAGTACATTCTCCTCTTCTGATTTGTGGCTGGACTAAGGCAAATACATGGCTTTTCATGTGAAGGCAACATATTGCATTGTGGCTGCAAGATGTTGGTGAGCTCAGCTTGCTCAGGAGAAAATCCCTGCCCAGGTTGTAGTAGAAATCTGCAGGGAAAAATGTTAGCAGAATCCTGATCCTGCCAGGCTCAGTGGGATATGGCACTTCCAAACAGCATGAGTCACTTGCCCTGGAGCTGCAGGAGCAGAGCAGATCTGAAGATCTAGATGAGATTGGTGAATCAGCAGCATCTGACACAGTTTAAGAGGTTAAGCCTATTTAGAGACAAATGAGGGTCATTTTTAAATCTTAAGAGATTGGATTTTTTAAAAATAATACATTCATAACAAACTCTAGGAAGGAAAATCCTGAGCTCTGTTCTCAGTTAACTCCTTGTGGACAAGAGGAAGTGTGTCCAAGATATGGATGGAGTCAAAGGAGCCAGAAACTCAGGTGTTCGTTATTGTCACTGCTTTGCCTTTTTCCACTGAAAGAATTAAGCTGTGCTTTCAGGACAGTACAAATCATCCCTGTGGAGCCAGACCTTGATCTTCCTGCTTAGCACATGGGTAGGACTCCCCTGGCACCTGTACAAGTACGTTTGACAGGGAACACTGAGAGAGACAAATTGTGTGTGCACTCGTGAGGAAACAAATCCCTTCTTCAGAGAGGATTTTCTGTTCTCCATTTCTTGCCTTGCTTCGTTCTTTGCTCTTGGTTATCAGTAGCCATGGGCATAAGAGGTAGTTTGTCAGTGTGCTGATACACAGCAGAGTCAAGTGAGAAAGGATGGGACTTGTTGAGTGATTGTGGGCAAAATGTTACTTCTTCTGTGTCTCCAGTGCCACATCATTACAATAAAGATTATACCAACTCCAAGGCAAAGGCATTGTGAGTTAACCCACTGCAGCCTGAAAAAATGGGGTTTGTGCAACCCCACTTGCTGTTTGGGAAGTAACCACACGTACAGAAATAGTGCTCTTAAATAAACATAGTGCTGATCTCAATGAACTGCTAATCAACTGGATGAGCACAACAGAGTTCTTTTTGTACAGTGCTCTCAATAGAAGTCAAGGATGGGGTTAATACAGAGTTACAGACCTGCTAGCCCGTGCACTAGTAATCCTTTTCTTAAGCTCTTCTTCTTGGAGACAATCTCTCAAGTAAGCTAAAAAGATATAAAAACCAGCCCTTTGAGGTCATCCAAAACTTTGTTTTCAAATTCAGATTAATGATATGCAGAGTAATCCATTCAGTCATTTAATTCTCAACTCTGCAGTTTCAGATGATGTTAAAATGTGGCATTTCCATAATGTGTTTCTACATCCAAGGTCTGTAGGACCAGGTCCCTACTTGTGCTCTTGGAAAAAACAAGGTTTTTGGTGCTTTCAATGTATTTGCACCAGCCTTTCAGAGACACCTTCTTATAACCTCCCCTTAGCATCTGTTTTATTTCAGTCTCACACATTCTTGCTACTCTCAAGATTCTCCAATCACATTATTTATATGAATCCATTCCCTTTTGTTAATTAGGGTTGGGTCTTTTCCAGTTTAAATTTCATCTACCCAGTGGCAAGGACAGAGACCTGAGGGACGTGTTGTTTTCAGAAAGAAAACATTTTATTTTGTCTGTTTTGTGATGAAAACTGCCTAGAACTTTAAGATTGCAAGGATGTTTGGGCACCTGCCATCACTCTGTTAACTTTAAGCCGATCCCAGGAACTGGCTGTGCTTGACTATCTGATTACCAAGTAGCATTTGTGTACTGCAGGAGTCCTTCAATCTTGTCTCCCAAACACAACTCCTCAGGTCCTTGCACTTACCACCTGTCTTGGTAAGCTCAATTCATCCTGAAATCTTAAAGCTAACATGGAACACCTCCATTCTTTGGCCATTCCATGCCTGCCTTGGCACAAAAAGGAGACACAGCATGGAGATGCGCAGGCTGGTAGCCCGCAGGATTCAACAGCATACGCTTCAGCTGTGCTTGTCCAAGTCAAAACCCTCTAATTCAACTCCTGCACTCTGACAGCAGATGGGTCAAACACTTCAAAGCAACCTTGGGGCACTGGTTAATTCTCCCAGGACTAGTGTGGGGCTCCCTGGTGCTTCACCATTTCCCACACCTTCACAAAAGAGGCTTTGCTCGGTGTGCTTCATAGGAGGCAAGGAAATCAGTTAGCTACTTCTGAAAATCCTGGCCTCGATCTGTTGTAATGAGATCCTGTTGATGACAGCACTGCCTGGAGTGAGCAAAGAGCTCCCCTTGTTTTCCTCAATTCAAATTCAAGCAAACTTTTGCTGACCTTTTCATTTTGGCTGTTTGATTTCAATGGGAAATGGACTGCACAGGGACCTTTGACTTCAAGCCTTGTATATTTTCTCTAATATTCTTTTATCCTCTCAAAAAAAATATTTACTAATATTTTAAGCTAATGTTTCTCTTCAGAGGGTCACACACAGTTCAGCCTGCATCTTGCATCCAAAGATTTCTCCAGGTCTCTAGTGTTAAGTTTTTCCAAACAGGTTGGGCATTTACTTGTTGCTGAAGGGAGCAAGCAGATCCCTTCTAACTGACATCTAAAATAATGAAAGGAAAACCATATGTAAGCCATACTTTCTAGAAATAAACTGACCCTTCTACATTTACAGGGTCAAGGGAGTACTAGTAGCCCCACATGTCCCCATGTGACTGCCCAAGTTTCTGCATTGCAAGAAAGAACAGGTCAGACAGATGTAGTTACAGAAGTTGAAATGGGGATGCAAAGGAGATGAAGAAACACTGCCAGATTTAGAGTAACAGGTGGTCCCTCTACAGCACCCAGGAGGAATGAGTGGAGTTGAGTGCTGGAGGCAACCTCTGCTGAGGTGTCTGCACAGCACGGGGTGGAAAAGTGTCTAGAGGAATGGAGCACCATGGAAATAAACAGAGGAGTTGACACCCACAGCATCAGCCCTTTCCTAGGATTGGTCCTGCAAGGAGCTTTGGAGAAATCCGACCCTGTGATCAGGGCTCCACCTTAGGACTTTGGAAACACTGGGTTTAGGCACCTGCTGTCCCAGACTGCATGTGACTATCAACAAATCACTTGGCCACAATGTGCAGATCCCAGCGAGTGCTTAAATACCGCCACAGCCGTGGGCGTTGGTATCTCAGTTCTCCTGTTTCCTTTCCATGCCGGGGAGAAAATAGCTCTTCCCTACCTCGCACGGTAGAGAAGACAAACGTGTTCTGCTCTGCCAAATGCCATTTGAAACGAGGTCCTTATTTCAAGGGCCCACTTGATTCAGAAGAAATAACCCATTCTCATGTTTCCAGCTCAGCACAAGTACCTCATGTGACCCTGCAGGTTTCTGCCCAGCAGAGGACAGGTCACAAAGAGATGGTGACAGAAATCCAAGCAGAACACTCTGATCTGAAGATTATCAAGCCTTGGGCAGCTATGGGAGTGAACTCATATCAGGGGAATAAGAAAACTATTAGTAGAAGGTTTGAAACACAGTCTCTGGGGAAGCTTAGAAAGCCTTCCCACAGCAATTTCAGTGTCTCACATGGGCACTGAGCTTGGTTCTCAACCACCCTACACCCTACCCCTCATGACACATTAAATGCATGTGAAAAACCATCTGGTTTTAAGTTATATTCTACCTCCAATTCATGCTCTTGAGCCTGTTCAGGAGAAGGAAGAGATGGATTTTTTTTTACATACTGATCTTACAGGATTACACTGCTGCTGCACCTTTCAGAAGTTAAAGTCAGATGCAGCCAGACCCTTCCTAGTCCCACTGACCTTTTCCCATCAGTGACTAACATCAGGCTTGCCTGTATACAAACAAGTAAGCAAGCAAACAAGTAAGCAAACAAGTCCAGAGTGGCAGTTCCTTGGCAGGGACTTAGTTTACCCTTCAGTGCCACATTTAATTACACTGGATGGCACTTAGCAGAATAGATTTCCCAGCAAGTGGCATGCCAAAGCCTTGATGAAATCAGGCCTCCTGTCTGATGTCAATCACCTACCCTTTTCCAGTGCAAAAGTGCTATCCATGCTAGAAAAGCAAGACCCAGAAGCACGCAGCTAAAGCTGGCCTAGCAATGCACTGTAGTAAAATGAGGTCATCAGAGCAAGTCTTTCAAGTTGTCCTACACTTTGTGTTAAACAACGCATTCATCAAACTAGTAGATGTGCTTCCACATGCCTTCCTATCTGTTTTATGTGGACACTGGAGCTGGAGTATGCCAATAGGCACAGGTATCTACTAGGTGGAAGAAGTGGGGGTGCATTCATCATCTTATTTTTCAAACATTCCATTGTCTTTATGGAATTGTATGGATTTTATGGATTGACCCAAGCAGCTGATAACAAACGTGTGGGCAAAGCGAATTCTCCGCTCACGGCCTGAGCCTATCCTTGCTAAATATGCCAACGTAGACATTGTTCTCATGCTAGATTAGGTTATAGTTTCGGTTCTTGTTGTTCCCTTGTGTCAAAAGGAAGTATGTTCTCTGGCATCTGCATTAGTCCCATTTGCACCAGTCCCCGATGGCTACGGAGCTGCAAGTTCTGCTTGTGGGTGGTGACTCTGCCTCCTGATCTTTTGTCTTCAAAATGCAGCTGCAGAGAAGAGGAACACAGCATCATTACTGCTATGAAAGGTCTTTTCATCCTCTGTGGTTTCCGGGTTAGAGCTGTGTTGGCTGAGGATTCCTCCCCCAGGGTGGAGGAGTAATGGAAATGCAGCCTAAAACAGGATCAGGATGAAGATGTGAAAATGAGCATAAATGTACAGCGTATGAGTCAGTGCCACAAGGAATCTCTATCCCATAAGTCAAGATCACACCTCCTCTTGGTACAGCAGAGATGTTCCCACACAGAGAAGTGTTCAGCATCTTAAAAAGGACTTGTGTCCTTACTGAAACTTTAACAGTGGAAAAATGTCTTCAGGTCAGTAACACTGCAGCTTCAGAGATGGGTAGAAGAAGCAAGCATGACACCCTGCATTCATTATCTGCTGTCAAGTAACACTGACCTGGCACCGAGGCCAAATCCTCTCTGTGTGCAAATCAGCAAAGCCTCACTGATGCTAAACTGATGCTGAACTGATTAACTCCAGCTGATGAGCTGGCCTTTGGTAACAAACCCAGTCTTTGTGCCATGAGAGGGCTCTTATGGGCTACCATGCTTTAAAATTTTCTTTGACAGCCTTACCTCAGGCTGTTTAGGGAAATGAAACTGTAGCTTTAGCACACAAAGTCGGCAACATGAGCCGAGAAATACCCAAAACAACCACTCTGCACTCAAGTGTCTTCAGACCCCTAGATCCTAAAGAGGCAGTCCACGGCAGCCTGGAGCTGCTGGTGTGTGGAGCTTAGATCTGAACCCATGGGTTCCCCAAGGCAGGCACCAAGTCCATCAGAGTGGGAAGATTTTTTCCTCCAAGGAAAAAGTGAGGACCCAACAGAGAAAGACATTTTCCTCTTAGGTATGCACAAACAGGACAAAGCAGAGGCAAGCTGAAAGAGTAGGGCCAAGTTTGAACTCAGGCAGTATTAGGAGGTTGGCTCTCAAATCAACGCAGCCGCAAGGCAGACTAGAGAAGCTGCAGTCTGCTGCTTCAATCAGTGGCTGCTCTGAACCAAAGGTCCAAGGGACTGATATGGTTGAGGTAAAAAAAGAGTTTCTTTTATTAGTGTTTATGTCTTCGGGACCAGACTCTTACCTGAAACAGATCTGGGATATAAGGGGGCAGGATGGAGAACAGCAACAGGGGGGTGGGACTGCTGGTGGGACTGAGGGTCAAGTATCTGGCTCACCTCAACTCCTCCTACTGAAGCTTATCAAGCCCTGCAACTCCCAGGGAGTTAGCTGCAGTCAGGGAGTAGAGCTCATAGCCCAAGTAGAGCCTCATGGTCCTTCCAGTTAGGTATCTGAGCACACTTCATGCTTGACACCAGTTCACTGCTTCTGCAAGTGGGCCTCACAGATAGATGACAAGCAGTGGCATGCCACCCCACCTGCTCATCCATCATGTGTCAGACAAAGCAATGCGCTGGCCATGCAGCCAACACAGTGCTGAGCCTGCACGCAGGCTGCCTTGCAGCACAAGGAGGCATGCCACATTCTTCTGCTGTGAGTGTGGTTCATCTGGCCACAGTCAGCTGTCTGCCACACCAACACCAGGTGTTGCAGTGCCAACCCTTCCACCAGCGGCTCTCCTAGGGAATGTGGGAGGAGCTTTTCTGGGAGAAAGGGTGCTTACAGAGGTGGTGGGCCACAGACATCACCCCTCACTAGAGTGGGCAGGTGGATTTAGGGACAACCACCTCCAAGAAAATGCAAGATGAAGATGCCTCCAGCCTTCCTACATGCTCAGTGGCATAACTAGTCTGGGAGACATCCCAAGGAACCCGGGACAGGGAAGGCCTATGACTTGGTCCAGAAAGAGAGTCTGGGTCATACCTGTGACATTAGCATTCATTTCCTAACTGATTGGCATCCATTTCCCAGCTGATTGCTCAGCAGTATCCATGTGGATGTGCACCAGCACAGAAAGAGGGGACACCTCTGTTACTCCCTGGATCAGTAGGACCTGGCCAAAAGCAAGCCCTGAGCCATAGTGAGGACATGTCTCCTATTTCTGGTGAGACCATGGACATGGAACACTGTGCTATAAAAGCTTGTATGTAATTTATCTCAGCAGCTGGTCTCTGCTGTGTTCAGTTTCTAACTGCAATGACTTTTTCCTAAGTGTTGAACTGACAAATGCCCCTGGCATTCAGGATGTTCCCAACTAACAATCATCTTTCCGAGGACACGTGCACATCTTCCTCTCTTCCATGATTTGCATGGCTGGAACCTGGTGAACTGCTGACAAGGCAGACAGAGGAGCAGGGTGCAGGTTGTTCATTGTTATCCATCCTGGCTTATGTGAAAGCAGACCTTGTTTCAAGTACAAAGTGCCAAATAGAAGATGCCACTTGGGAGTAGATTTTCACTGTAGAGGCCCCCAGAGTCATTTACAATAAATTGCCTCATAATGTGCAGGTGATTTATGCAGTTCTGCAGCTATACATTTTATTTACATCCACACCACGATCTCTTTACATTGTTAAAGTGTATTAATGCGACTGGAGTAAGCGATAGTGATAACTTGTCTAGAAGGGAAAATTCATCACAATATTTATGTGCATGAAGAAGAGCCTTTTTTCATCTTGGAGAAAATAAAACATTCTTTCTGGTTTCCTTATGTGGGGAAAAAAAAAACACCCAAACATTCACATCACAGATTCGATCTGCAGGCTTTGTCTGCCTTGACCTGAACACCACAGATATGTGCTGTATCTCCCTGCGAAATGAGTTCGGGAATTATTAATCTCTTCTGTAACTAACATTATTTTTATTCACAGTATTCATCCAAAGATCACAAGCGTGGAGTAGAAAGCTTCCATCAGAAACAATCTAAATTGTGAAGGAGGATAAATGTGTCCTGTTTGCTTTGCTGCTTTGCTCTTCCAGCATCCAGAGAATATATCTCGTTCTATTATAAGCTATTTTTCAAGGGTGATTTTACTTACAGTCAAAAATGAGCATTGTGAAATCCACTGTTAAATTTAGATCTTCAGGCTGTTTTCATCAGAACAAAAACACAGGGATTTGTAGTCCTAAAGTTGATTCATACAGAAAAGTCAAACCCTGAGCTCAATTACCTTAAGGTGATTTCCTGTGATACCAGAGCCACAGGCATGAAATCAAGGTCTCTTTGGACCTTAGGATGAGAGATCATTTCAGCATTTCAGGCAATGACCAGATCAGGAGAAGTAATTGGGAAACAGCCATTTTAGTGGTTTCTCACTGGCAGTTTCCTGCTGAAACTTTTGAAAGAAGAAAACAACATTTCTGGTTTCTCATTTTTCTTTCTATTTTAGGATATTATTTTGGCTATAGTTGGAGCTTTCTAGCTTTGAAAGCCAAATTCTACCATTAGATCTACAGGACATTTTATGTGGGAGGGAAAGAAGAAAGTTGTCTGGGACATGGAATGGAGGACCAGCAGAGGATTTTTCTGTGCTCCAAATACTGGTCACAGTGGATCCAAGATGATTATGTGCTTGGGGTAATACTGTATTTTGTCCAGAAGAAGGCAATTCTAGTATTATTTGCACCACTAAAACACACTCTGTGATTGCCTAAATCCTCCCACATACTGTCTGATGACTTTTGAGGCCAGATTGCTTAATATGATAAATTACAGTCAATCAGCTTATTATTATGGATAGAATAGTTTTGTCCAGCGTGCCAAGGAGATGAATATTGTACAGAACACAGTTCATAACTGTTTTCTGAGAGGTCCATCTGGTTTGCTGGTAATTGCAATGCCTTTTATAATGTCCCAGTAGATGGAATCAACCAGTTACTAGATGAACTCCTGCTTTCAGATCTGTACATTAGTCCTGGAATTTACTCCAAGACCTAAATTCTAGGCCAAATCTCTGGTATCTGCCAACCTGTGTTTTTATCTCCATTAGGCCAGCAAGCCATACAAATGGTCTGACTGATCCTGTCAGTTCAATTGCAGGAATCCTTGCATTTAATGATCATTGTACCACTGAAAGCTTTTATGTGCACACTCATTTTTATGTTGTTTTGAACATCCCTTATGTCAGATTAGTTTTCCCAGCCCTGACCCTGTGCACCACCTCTGTGTTGCTTTTTTTCTCTAGGGAAAAAAGCCAACAGCTTGCTACCAGACTGGCTGCCTGTAAGTAATCTAAACCCATGCATGTGGTTAGTCAGAAAATTCGATTTACATGGGAAGAGTGCTGACTTTTTTGTGTTTGTTTGTGTTAAACATTATGGAACCTGTTGTGCCAGGGTAGGTATAGGCTGGATATTAGGAAGAAGTTCTTCACAGAGAGAGTGATTTCCCATTGGAATGGGCTGCCCAGGGAGGTGGTGGAGTCACCATCCCTGGGGGTCTTCAAGAAAAGACTGGATGAGGCACTTAGTGCCATGGTCTAGTTGACTGGATAGGGCTGGGTGATAGGTTGGACTGGATGATCTTGGAGGTCTCTTCCAACCTGGTTGATTCTATGATTCTATGATTCTATGCTGCCAACCGTATGAGCCATTTCACTGGCAAAGCCCAAAACCCCAAGGAAGCACAAAAATCTGTCCTGGAGAAAGGAATTGGTATGAAAGTCATTGATGATGATCCACTACAGAAGAGCTTCTGTGGCTGAGAAGGACACCACACAGAAAAAAAGACAGGAAAGCAGAGAAACAAAGGTAATATCCCTCCTGAGGCACACTGAGGTAATGTCCTCATGGCAGCTCCTTAATGTTTCTCAAAGCTCTGGGTCGAGAAAGCAGGCACTTCATGAAAAATGTCATGAAGCTGAATGTAGCCTTTTGTTGCTGGAAATATCACAGCCAGGCATTTTGCCTGCTGAGAGAGGATGCCTCTTTTCCTTTTTCCCTTTCTTTTGTTAACAGCAGAAATGTTTAAGTATGTGTTATGGACAGTCAGGCCTTGATCAAGCTACAACTCGGGGAAAGAAATGGAACCCGAATGTGGAAGGCTATGTCCTCTTCTGCCCTTTGTGCTATCCAGGCCTGAGGAACAGGGGGGTATTTTTGGAATATTATTTTAAATGGCAGGGAGGGGCTATCAGGTTTCATTTTGTCTCTTGGTCCTGGTCTGCCACGCCAGTTGAGCCGTAATTGTAAGTCATAAAATGGAATCATGTATATGTAAGGAGGAGCAAAGGAAGAGACAATGTCCTCCTAGGCAGCTGGGGCATACCTGTGGTGATCTGTGCTTTCACCCCTAAGCCCATGTTACTGCAATTACTGGCTGCCTTGGACTTATTTATTTGAAGCCTATTATGTCAGCTTAGTCAGATCAGTGCAGTAATGCCCTGCTCTCCCTACTCCAGCACCGGGCGAGAGACAAAGTCATTTCCTCCTTCTAGCAGGAGCTGCAGGGTTCCTGACAGCGTGTGCCGGGGCACGAATTCGTGGCACAGCTGACATCATCTAAATTCTCCAGTCCTTACTCAAGGCCCTCTCTGGAAGATCCATCCAGACCCCACAAACTCCCAGTGAAGGAGGATCAACTGGGAGCGCAGCAGATCGCCTTCATGCTCCCTTCCTCTCGGGGAGTAGTGCCCATCTGTGCTTTCCATTTTGTCCCTTTACAGCCTACAAATCTTTCAGCCATTTTGTTTTCACATCAACTTCTGCCCCTGAAACAGCCCATGATCAAACAGTCTGACCATGTGGGGAAGATGGCCCAGAGATACACTGAGCATCTCTGTTTATATCCAGATAAGGCTGGGTATTGGGCTGGGGAACAGCTTTGAAGCTCCATCCAGAGGGTATCTCCAGATGACTTTTCTTGAGAAATACACTTGAATGTGATCTTGCACAAATCCCAGCACTGGGCAAGGGTGGAAAAGGGATCAGCTATTCTCATGGTATCAGTCATATTTGTAAGCTCTCTGCTACAGTGACACCACACCAGAAGATAGGGGAGCTTCTCGCTGTGGTGACATGAAAGCTTCGGGACTGATCTTGGATCTGAAGACTTGAAAGTGAATTTACCTCCTCTTTCTTCCTTCGACTTAAACACTCTATTCAAAAGACAGCAGGAAGGCTTGTTTCAACAACACTGTGAAATTAGTTCTATGGGGAAAGTAATAAATTTACATTCTGGCTTGCAGTGTTGTATGTTGGCTACATTGCTATCAGGGTCTAATTTAGCTGCAGGGCTTAGGCTCCAGCAGGATGACAAAGGCTGTTTCTGCATGGGCTAAACAATAACAGCTTTGTACCAGGTAGGCTGCAGTGCCTGGGAGTGGGAGGAAAATACTAGGTTAAGGCAGTTTAAGGTAGGTAGCTGCCTCATGACGTAGGTCTGCATTTCAAGTAGCTCAGAAATCTAAAACTTCAGCTGTTTCATCAGCTGTCACCTGTTCAAGGTTTCCCAATTCTCCTATGCCATGCACATTGCCCTAGAGGATATTTGTTTTCCACAGACACATGATGAGATCACAGGATGACAAGATCACAGGATGTCAGGGGTTGGAAGGGACCCAAAGAGAGCATTGAGTCCAACCCCCCTGTCAGAGCAGGACCATACAACCTAGCTCTGGTCACAGAGGAACTCATCCAGACAGGCCCTGAAAGTCTCCAGAGAAGGAGAGTCCACAGCCTCTCTGGGGAGCCTGTGCCAGTGCTCTGGGACCTCTACAGTCAAGAAGTTCCCCCTTGTGTTGAGCTGGAACCTGCTGTGCTGCAGCTTACACCCACTGCTCCTTGTCCTATCCCAGGGAGCAAGTGAGCAGAGCCTGTCCCCTGCTCCTGACCCCAGCCCTCAGATACTTATCAACATTTATTAAATCCCCTCTGTGTCTTCTCTTCTCCAGACTAAGCAGTCCTAGGCCTCTCGGCCTCTCATCATGAGGCAGTGTTCCAGTCACCTAATCATCCTTGTTGCCCTCCACTCGACCAGTCCCCATGTGTCATTACCCTTCCAAATTAGGGTAATGTCCTTCTTGTAGTGGAGACAGACCCCACCTGGAGTACTGTCTGCACTTCTGGAGCCCCCAGCACAAGAACAATATGGAACTGTTGGAGTGAGTCCAGAGGAGGCCAACAAAATGATCAGAGGCCTGGAGCAGCTCTGCTGTGAGGACAGGCTATGAGAGTTGGGGCTCTGCAGCCTGGAGAAGAGAAGGCTTCGAGGAGACCTTGGAGTGGCCTTCCACTATCTGAAGGGAGCCTACAGGAGGGACTATTTACAAGGTCTTGTAATGACAGGATGAGGAGTAATGGGTTTAAACTGGCAGAGGGGAGATTCAAACTAGATGTGAGGAAGAAGTTCTTCCCAGTGAGGGTGGTGAGACACTGGAACAGGCTGCCCAGGGAGGCTGTGGATGCTCCCTCCCTGGAGGTGATCAAAGCCAGGTTGGATGAGGCCTTGAGCAACCTGTTCTAGTGGGAGGTCTCCCTGCTTATGGCAGGGGGTTGGAACTGGATGATCTTTGAGGTCCCTTCCAACCTAAACCGTTCTATGATTCTATATAGATCACACAACACATCCTCTTAAAAAAACCCTGACCAACCAAAAAAAATCCCCCCAAACAACAACAACAACAATAAACCTCAATTGTATTGTCTGGGATTAATTTTGCTGCATTACTTGTTGGATGCTCAACAGGAAGATGGATGCTGTAAGTTTCATGCTCAGTGGAATAACTGATCACCAAACTTGATGGATCTAGAAGCATTTTCTCTTCATGTGCTCCAGCTGATACACCTACAGTGGTTGCATTTTAAACATCAGCATACTCTGCACAGTGCTCAAAACCCTCCAGTATCTGCTGGAAAAGTACTTTTCTTGGTCATCAGCTCTGATTCCAGGCAACAGAGTTAGAGGAAGACTACCAGTTCAGTGCAGCTGTCAGCAAAAAAGTCCCATTTGAACCACCATAGATTTTCAAGCTGAGGTACTCCTTAAGGATATGAACTGCAAGGTTGAGAATGAAACCTGCTTCACAAACACCAGTGGGAAAGTCACTACTAGCAGCTGCAGGTGCCAAATTACTATTCCAGTAGCAGAAGGGGAAGCTATTTTGTACTCTGACTGATACAGCTAACATGTCTCACCTAGCCTGGGCAAACCCCTGGTGAGTTAGAGTAGAATAACTTTAGATGCAAACTTCAGAGGACTTCCCCTTTTCCTTGGTGCAATATGGGGAGAAAATCACCTTAGAGAATAGAGCTCTAGGAAAAAGAAAATAGAAAAGAAGCAACTCCTTCTACCAGAGACCTAAAGAGCAGGCTGAGGCAGACTCAACAAAACACTTGTACTTGAAGCTAATTGCTGAAATGTAAGAGTTTCCTGCCATGGTAACTGTCTCTGAGCACTCTTCTGACTCCAGTGCAACACAAGGTAAATCTGGCCTTGTGTAAGTAGTGGGGAGGCACACTGCCCTGTGAGGAGAGGCTGAGGGAGCTGGGGGTGTGCAGCCTGCAGAAGAGGAGGCTCAGGGCAGACCTCATTGCTGTCTACAACTACCTGAAGGGAGGCTGTAGCCAGGTGGGGGTTGGTCTCTTCTCCCAGGCAACCAGCAACAGAACAAGGGGACACAGTCTCAAGTTGTGCTGGAGTAGATATAGGCTGGATGTTAGGAGGAATTTCTTCACAGAGAGAGTGATTGGCATTGGAATGGGCTGCCCAGGGAGGTGGTGGAAGCACCGTTCCTTGAGGTGTTCAAGAAAAGCCTGGATGAGGCACTTAGTGCCATGGTCTGGTTGACTGGATAGGGCTGGGTGCTAGGTTGGACTGGATGATCTTGGAGGTCTCTTCCAACCTGGTTGATTCTATGATTGTAGGATTCTAACCCCGCAACTGGTGCACACCGAGAGCATGAAGCCACTTCAGCCCTGAGCTCTCTTTGTGCATGAGGACTTGTGAAACCCAGGTGATCATGCATCTTCACTGCCAAATGAGAAACACAAGAAAGCTCCTCCCCTGAGCCAGGTAATGCATTTTAGACCAGAGGGACAATTTTCACTGCTGAACTCACTTATATAGGTGGCATCTCACTTATCTTACCATGAGCCATGGGAGGCAACATTTTTTCCCCCCTCAGGATTAATTTGCAGTGGCTGACACAGAGCACCTGCTTCTGCAGAGCTCAGAGGCTTTTAATGCACAGCAGCTCTTGCCAATTAAAAAAAAAAAAACAAACCAAGCTAACAAACTGGGGGGAAAAAAGTCAGCATTCCAGCCATGCAGGTGGCCTTCTTGGGCATCTTCTGAATTACAAGCCTCTTGAGTTTGCTGAGTAATTCAGAGACTGGCAAACCCATATCCCAGTTTCACTATGGAGGGATTAATTATTTATTTCCCATCAATCCCAAACACGTGAACCTCTGCTACATAAAGAGGCTTTTTTTCCCCCCTTTTTTTGTGACTTTGAGAAATGACCTGGGTTTCTACTTCAGCCTTTGAGAAATGAACCTTTGATACTCTCCAAAAAATTCTTCTGTCCGTCCCTTAACTGTTGAGACACCTCAGTGCAGAGCTGTGTGATTGCAGTAGTCTTAAGAGACAGGACTTGTCTTTGGAATGGGACAGCCTTCAAAGCAGCCAGTTGCTTTGTTTCCTGCAATTTGAATTGTATTTTCACATTTGAAAGCCAAGCTACTAGATATATATTTATAAATATAGATCTGATGTTTCTTAGATCTTTCTGTTTTGCAAGGATAAGGCTACCTCTTTCCCAGCTAAAACTTGGAAAAGAGATAACCATAGCCAAAGAGGTCTGGACTTAAATTCTGAATTCATTCCTCTTGTTGCAGATAGCAGTGTAATGCCCTTTCCTTGCACCTATCAGCTCTGGATTGATGAGAAGCAGCTTGAAGAGTATTCCTCTTGGGCTGCCTTCCCTCTTTCATCATCTTTGAGAAGCTGGGGTCCTTTGTCTACAGAAAGACTAAAAGATCCTAAAGATATAGTAGCTGCCTATCACCATTTCAGCACAGCATGTGCTTAAAATCCCCTCATTGAAATAATGGCAGTGCTGCTGTGACTCCTTAGCACTTTCCCTGCAAATCTACTTGTTTCCAGGAAAAATCAGGCACATTACTCCATTCCTGGCCAAGAAAGTCCAGATGCTTTATTGCTTCATTCTTGTACTGCATTTAGTTTGTTAGTGGTTCCCTGTAAAAACAGTGTGACACATGGGAACCCTAAGTTGATACTCTTATTTATTTCTTCTGTGAAGTCATTTCTTGATGAGAGAGTTAAAGTTTACAACCAGTGAATGGCTGTTGACTCCAGGGGTTACTCTCATGAAGCAAACCGACACTGTTTTTCATTCCTGTTTATCTGAAGCTTGAAGAACGCTAAACACCACGTAAACATCCCCAGGCAGCAAGTGGGAAGTTGACTGACCACTGTGATTATGTCTGCACACAGCAGAGGAAAGCCCCCCAAAAAAACTGATTGAAAACCTGTGGTTGCTGAGCTACAAAATCTGCCTCTGTTGGAGCAATATCAACCCTGAGAGAGATGAAGCCAAAGCCTCTAAGATATGTCTTCATATTACCTGCTGGAAAGAGAAAGTACAGATGTGCAGTGATCTCCAGCAGGAGGTCTGATTAGAAACTAATGCTTTTTATTGCAACTGTTCATTTTAAAACAAATTAAAGAAAAAAATATCACACTGGTATGTATTTAGATTGAGAGTGCTGACATCAAGGTTACCTGTGGACAGTGATGGGCAGGACAAAGGGAAGCAGCCAGCCTCCCACCTGCTCCTCTAAAAAGTCCTAGCATGAAAGGACTTTGCTCACCACTGCAGCTTTGCCCTTCTCAGCACTTCTGTGTTAGTTTGAAGCTAACTAAGATATTTTAGTGAGAGGAATTAGATTACAGGCTGTGAAAAGGAAAAAATGGTGATGTCTACTTCACTCATAGGCTGAGATGTATAAAAACAAGAACACCAACACAGGTAACACAGTCACTATGTGTCTCTGGCTGCCTGCACTTTTCTCCCTCACCTGCTGTCTATGTAACTAATCCTTCCTAACCCACCCTGGCCGATCCTCCAAACCCACCTTGAATGTAAGGCAAAGTCTGGGATAAGGTTGAAGGGTGGAGAGGAGTTGGAAGGGTGGTTGGGAGCCCCTCCTGGGCACTCTGGTTTCTGGGAAGGCTGTTGTGTTTCTGTATTGCTTTTAACTTGGATGTTACTGTATATAGCTGTATATGCTGTAAATACCTGCTTGTATATTGTGCTAAGCTGTAAATATAAAGCTTCATTCTTCAATTTCCAGCTCAGCTGAGTCTAAGCTGAGTTCATAAGGGGTAAGGGGCTGGGTAATACCCACACTGTCACAACTTCTAGAGGTGAAGGGAAGAATTAATTATCTATTCCAGGACACCTAAATCTTTGGTTCTCAGATTATAGGTAACTTCTCCATAACAAAAAGGCCTAGTACATTGGCATACTTCCTTTAAATAGACAGTGCAAAGTACTCAAGCATTATGACTTGGCCCTAAAATGCACAATATCCCCTTCTGGTTGTCTTCTTAATCAAAGTATGGGGTATTTTGCATTTTTTGAACCACAGGAGCATGCTTGATAGTCATCCATGCAGATTCTTTCTGCAGCTGCCAGGACTGCAAATATGCATTCTGGGTTTGAACTGAAAGCTTGACCTTATCATCCCAAAACTATGCTCCAGATACTGGTTCTGTTAAAAGAAAGCAGCTATCTCAAGACTTAGGATGAAAGTCAGAAAGCCACTGACTGCCCTTCCAGCAAAGCATTCTTTGTGTCTACAAGTACCCAGCTGAACCTTGGATATATGTGTTTAGAGACAGCAATTAGTACCTCTAGCTGCACAACAAGCCTTAACTATATAACCTCAAGAAGGCAGATTCCCAAGAGTCCCTGCTTACTGGTACTCCTGTGCTGGCTCCATGCAGAGCTGAATAGAGGGTAATGGTACATGCACAGCTTCTCTCAGGTGCTGAAGAAGGAAAAATCAAAGCTGAAAGAGTAGTGGTGTTTATAAGTCATAGGTGGGAGGGATTAAAAAAAAAAATACAAGATGGTGTTAGGTAGAAACAGCAAAAAGAACAGTAATTACAACCCTTCTCTCCTGATCTGACTTCAAGCACAGTGGCCAAGTAGCCCTGTTGAATTACAGCTGTATTTGGGAGAGGTCCCACAAGAAGCCGCAAGGCTATTCCTGGCCACACTCAGGGTAAGCTACCCCGGCAAGGAATGTGTGCTTCAGGAATGCAGCTGGACAGGCTGTGTTTAGGAAAAGTTGTGTATCCTACCAACAGCGAGGAGGAGCGGAACTCTCTAATAAATGAGGTGAGCTAAATGTCGAGCAACCCAGGCTGGAGATAGCCACAGACATGGAGATGAGCAGCCCAAGAAACTCCTGTGGGCTGTTCATTGAGATCGAGTAACTGAGGCTCTGGCTTTTGTAGAAAGCAGTTGCTGGTGCAGGAGAGGGCTTTTTCACACACAGGAAAATGAGCTGCTCTGTGAAACAGATCATTCTGAATTAGAAACAGATAAGAGACAAGAGGATCAGTTCAGGGGCATCTTCAAATCCAGCCAGGAGCATCTTCCCAGGCCGTTTCCCCTGCTGTGCCTTCTGTAGCATGACCATTTTCTTAATGGTCGGTGAGGAAAACTTCTTTCAGAACCTGTGAGAGAGGGCAGAAGTGCTGTGTGGTCCAACAGCAAGGGGTTACCTTCAGGTTTTCTCCCACATCGTGTTTAACAGAGGCCTGGAGTGGACATTATGCGCAATGGGCAAGGCTGTGACCCCCAGCACCTTCCTAGACCTTGCCTGGGGCCATTTCTCACCTTTGGAAACTGCCCTGCCCAGGGACGTCTCTTCATGCAGTGAAAACAGCTGCTTTCTGCAGCCTGCTAGAGGGAGAGGACAGAAGGACAGAAATTTCACACTCCATTCCCCCATCTGTGTTAGTACCTTCACTTCCAGGGACATCCATCCTCTGAAGAAGGGTGTGCCCTTGGAATGTAGTCTTTCCACCTCTGAAGGCTTAAAATCCCTTTAAGAGACATGAAAATTAAGATGTAAAGAGACTGCAGAAGGGAGTACCTGGCATCAATCAGCTGCCTGTAACAGGTATCCAGAGAACAAGAGTAGTGGGCAATAAAAGGGAGAATTTGAGTGACCAAACTGGATCCTTGGAGACTGTGGGCACCCAGACAGCAATGCTTGTTGTGCAGGGAGCCACGAAAGCCACAGAAAACACTGCAGCACCAGTCACAGATTTCAGACCCATTAAAAAGGCCCCAGCCATGATGTGCAATAAGGGAGATGGAAGGAGATGAAAGGCATGGCTTTATATGATGTCCCTGCAGCTCTAAGAGGTCAGCCATGGCCAGCACAAAGCCAGGCCAGGCGTGATACCCTCAGAGCTTAATCCCTTTTGATGCCTTTTGTTTTTCCCAGTGCTGGCAGTGCAGCATACGCTGCCATGGACCTTGGGGAGGCCCTGAAGCTGATCCAACTCTTGGCTTGGGGCATTGCTATCCCACAGAGAAACCTGCATCCTGCAGGACTGTTGCTTCAGCCAGTTCAGGCACCACTGGCACCTTGCCTACTGTAGTTCTCAAGTGCTCTTCTCCTCTGTGGAACTGAATGTCAAGTACTAACAGCTCCTAGCTGCAAAATCATGCAGACAGGGCATGAAGACACCCTTTGACATGGAAAATATCTATTTTCTATAAAATCGAATCCTCAAGCCTGCTGTCAGTTACGCTGCGCATGATTTACTGCAAGCAAGAAGTAATTTACAGACATACTTCCCATTTGACAAGTCCCTCAGGCTGCTCCTTTTTTTCAGTCAGCTGGCTGACGTTAATTTGCTGCCAGCCTCTTTCCTCCTTTAGAGCTACCTATGGTGCAGGGAGGAGGGAGGATGGGCTGGCACATCGCGTGCAGCATACGTGGAAGTTGGCCCGCAGACAACACCCTGCTGTTTGTCTTTTGTGCACAGGGAACTGCCAGTACTGTTGTGGCTTTCTCCTTTCTATCATCTGTGCTAACCACACCTCCCCATGTACATTCCTGTTAACTGAGGTAAAGCCAGGGCATCGTTTTATTTTTCCTAAATATCTGCTATTTTCACACCAAACCTGCTTGCAGGTATTTGCCCAGGAAATTATCTTGTTCCTCTCCTGCTGGTTCCCAAGGAGCAGCCACTCTGCCCTGCTCTTGTTTCATTGTGGAGCAAGGTTCTCTACGAGAAGATCGAGTAACCTGACCAAGGTCAAGAAGCAGCTGGTGAGACCAAATCCACCCTTGGGGCCAGTCTCCTAGGCTTGAGAGTTCACTAGCAATTCTTAGGAATAGTCCTCTCACTCCACCATCAGCAGCCAGGACTCCATCCAGAGGGTTAAAATCTTAGGCTTGGACTTTCAAAGGCAAAAAGTTTGACAGCCCAGTCCTGCCCAAAGCTGCTTCTCTTGGCCTTTCAGCATCCTTAACTGAGTGGTCTCCTACTGCCAGACCCCAGGAGCAAGTCAGCATCGGAGGCACCTCACAACTTTCCAGCCACATCTAGCACCGGAACTTGTTTCCAAGGTGAGTCATGGCTTAGCACCTCCCAGCGGACCGCATGACTTGCAGCCAAAGGAGAGGTTGGCTCCTGCACCTCCTTAGGTGCCAGCTACCTCCTTGATGACTACATAAGGTCTCATGGTCATGGGATGAGCAGGCAGGAACTGCTGTAATTTCATTGCAGCTGTGACCTGATTCACCCTTCATCACATCATTTATTCTGTCTCTCTGTAGAGCAAGGGTCATGAGACTTGCCTGCCAGGTATGAGGATTAGCTCCCACTAGCTAATGCTTTGAAGATGAGAACAACAGCATACATTGCTGTGTGCTGCTGCTATTGCTGCTAGAACTGTGCTCTGCCCACCTGCGACCAGGCACAGGTAATACACAGGTAAGAGCCTATGGTGAGAGGCATTTATGTCATGTGCATCTGTGGACCATCCTAAAGTGAATCACTGTGGGGTGTCTTGAAGGACCTATGTCCACCAGAGAGTCAGCAGGAGGCTGCTGGGCAGTGGCAGGAGGTTATCCTCACATGCCAGGGGCCAAAGAGAAGCCTGATTTAGGGAAGAGCTTCTGAATATTTGGAAATATAAGGCTCCACAGGATACCTGTGAGCATCTAGGCAGGAGAAACAGAGAATCCCTGTAAAGTGCACAAACCAGTGAGCCAAGCTTGTCTCTCACCTTTGCTCTCACTTAGTGAGTTGCTGCTTTTGGGAAACAGAGGTGTAGGAAAATAAGGCTTGGACCACACCAGAATGCACTCTTCTTGAAGGTAGATGCCAGATGGCAAACCTTCCTGTAGCAGCGTGAATCAAAGCATGCCAACTCAGTTGCCAGCATGCCCAGCTACAGATGGCGCAGAGACCAGACCTGTGTCTCTAAGGAAATGCCTATTAGCTGGATGATGTTTTGGGCAAGGGGGACATCTTGGCTTCTTGAGGTTTGAGAGCACAAGCTTACACAGCCAAATGCAGGCTACTCACCTCTCTGCATTGGATAGTGGGAGCATGTCTGGCATGGCCTGAGTCTGTGGCATGGACACAGTCCTGTAAGGTGTGCCAAATGAGGGCTCATTGCCCAAAGTTTGCTTTGAAAGAGTGTTCTAGGCTTTAGCCCATGCAGGAATTGCATTCTTTAATGCAGACACTGATGATGCAATGACCACATCTATACTTTCTCCATAGTCCACTTACCTGTGGAAAACCAAGTGAATCACAAGCAAGTCAAGTACTCATTGCCTTTCTGTAAACCAACACTGCCAGGTTTTGTTATGCTCTGATCAGTGCAGTGCCCATTTTCACTGCCAGAGCTGATTCCCAACTCCCACTAGATGTAGGCAATGGCACAGCCACCCCGCCTGGTTACTGTCTGACATGAGATAAAATGTATTCCTCAGCATGAGAAGCCCAGCCTTAGGGAGGCTCAAGGCTGGGGAGGTAGGGTTGTGTGAAGGAAATCCAGGAGGAGGCATAAAAGGCTGTCTGTGCAACCTGCGTGCTCACATGTGCACAGGGTCAGCCACATGGCATTGGTTTCTGCAGAGCCAGTAATGCCGGTCGTGATGGATATGCTGCACTGAAGCACCTACCTCTCTGGTGAAGGGAGTGGGACAATCTCCTTTGACAGCTAAGCACACCACTTTTAATCTCTTTGCTGCCAATTCCCAGATCCATAAGCACAGAGCCACAATCAGTTACAGATGTACCAGCTTTGGATAAAACCAATGCCTCCAACTGTCTCCTTTGTAAATCTCTGCACCTTCCCAGGCATGTGCATGGATTTGTCTCTGCTTCTTTAACCCCTGCATGTCAACAGCCTGCAAAGGACCAAAGGCAAGAGTTTGAGCACCTGTGTACATGCTAAGTAAAGACTTAAGTAAATAAAGGAGGCTGCTGCTCTGCAACACTCTGGTGTGAACCCATGCTTGTCAGAGAAGCACCCAAAAAGCTGCCCCTCTGTGCCCTGCTCCATGCACAGCATTGCTGCTACACTCTGCCAGTGTAAATGAAGCAGCTCAGCCATGACTGGATCTATTTTGCTTTGGAACAGGAGCTCCAATTTCCGTGCCACAGTTTCTAAAATGTCAGTGCCTGCAGTGGGTCCAGCCCAGCTACCCCTGGCTCTGCAGCTGCACGTCCACACAAGTGGCTTTTCCAGTTTTTTTAAATCATAGAATTGTTCAGTTTTTTTCAATCATAAAAATTTCTAACTTCAGTTCAAGATGTACTACAGCACCAATGGCAGCAGCTTTCCTCTCACACCATGTTAACCTCTCTGAAGGTTTTAGCATATTCAGCTGAACTAGTGGCTCTAAGCAGCTCATGATCTGACACAGTGCTTTCAGTCAACCGCCTGCTGCAAACCACCAGTGGCTCCCTGGCTGCTCACAAGGATTTGACGGTGCTTGCAGATTATCACTTCAAATGACAATGGTTTTGAAAAGACAGGGCAAATCAGCCCCTGTGTCTGCCTCCCTTAGCATTCATTTCTCTCTCCATCCTCTTCTGTAGACCTCCAGTTCAGAGTTGCTGAGCAATTCTCATTAAAAGGATGAAAGTATTTTCAGTGACATGGATTTGCCTGGCTTAACCTACTCTGTGGAGCAGGATGTGAGTGACAGGCAGCCATAGCCTTTCTGGGCCACACCAAGCTCACTGACATTGTTAGGAGGTTGCCTCACCTCAAGCAGCTCCAATGCTGTACAACTTGGCCCTTTCCAAGGTCTCCTGGTGTGTGGAAGTCATCACCTACAGCAATGCTGTTGGAAGATGCTTGCTTGTCAGAGACATGGGGCACTTCACTGCAGAAAAAAACTCACTGAAGATGATTTTGCAGCTTTAACAATATCCCCTGCTACTCGAAAATAGCCTGCACTGACTGCAAGGGAAAGTGAAATCGTTGCTCCAAAGGGTGGATCAGATGGGCAGAAGGAGGAGATTTAGGCCTTGGTATATTTGAATTTCAATTTTTGTATGTGCTGCAGCTCACTGCTTTCTGTCCCCAGGGCCAGTGTGTGGCTTCCAGCATGAGCAGTTAACTGTCCCTCAGCCCTCCTGCCTGCAGAGTTCCTGCTGCCTTCATCCCCAGCAGCACTGCATGTGCACATGCAGCTTTCCCTGTGTCTCAAGTGCTCGCTTGTATAGGAGTTTATTTGGTGGTGAATATGTAAACCCACTGTTTGCAAGCACTAGATGCTGCCGAATGCCCCCACAGCGGCACGTAGCGCAGCCAGGGAACGGCTGGCAACGTGACCTGGATTAGGGCAGTTTATCCTCCCAGCGCAGCAGCCAGCCGCTCTCCACGCCTCTCCAGCCCTTGGCTCAGAAAAGCATCCCTGTCCCAATGGCCTGGCAGCCACCTGCCGCTTCCTGTGAGACCAGAGCCGCTCCTGGCAGCCCACAGCAGCCGTTCCCCAGGAGCCCACAAGAAACACTGTGAGCTGCCCCACACAAGGGGCACCCAAGTAACAGCTTGGCAATATGAGAAACTGTGTATTGAGAAACATGGACCACAGCACAGGGCAGATATGTCTCAGTCTGAACACAAACCATCCTATGTTTACAAAATGAGCTATAGTGGGTGCACCTCCTCAGCCTGGCCTTGGGAATGCAAAGAAACAAAAGTTTTTACTCTTCAGAATGTAAGACTTTCTTTAACAACTACTGTTGTGTGCACCTAATAAGCTACACATATATCTTTAATATATTTTCATATATAACATTGTTTCCTATATATTTATGTGTCTGCATGCCAAGCATATTTGTCCCTAAACTATTTTGAAGTGGCACTATGTGTGCATATAACGACACTACAATGCATATAAAAATACTCCCACATATAGGCATAAAACATGATACACATACACAAAATAGGACACAGATATAACATAGGTTCATGTGAAACATACATTTGGAAAGCATGTAATGTTTTTCTCTGCGTATAACGTATAGAACCATATCTAGCTTTATATACTGTATGTTCTCACAATGTTCTGTTTTTACCTGCATGCTTAGATTCTGAGTGCTTCTATAAACAGTAGACATTTTTGTAACGTATTTTGCCCAGGGAGGTGGTGGAGTCGCCGTCCCTGGAGCTGTTCAAGGCAGGATTGGACGTGGCACTTGGTGCCATGGTCTAGCCTTGAGCTCTGTGGTAAAGGGTTGGACTTGATGATCTGTGAGGTCTCTTCCAACCCTGATAATACTGTGATACTGTGATACTGTGAACACCTAGAACACATTTACAAGCGACAGCAAACATTCCTGCGTAAAGGTTTGCGTTGCATGTGTCAGTAACTCAGCTATAGGAGTTATATATGGAAGTGAAATATGCAGGAAACGATTATTTTATAGGTTCGTGCTCTATTGCGTTGTATATATACGACGCGAAGATATTAGTGCATACATTCACTGCATATTGTGTACAGACGCCGTTTGTGTCCATAGCACAGCCAGGCACACGCACACTGCGCGGGGCGCGCTCCCACCACCGCGGCCAAACAGCTCCCTCGCCCCGAACCCTCTACCCGGCCCCTCCCTCCTGGCCCGGCCGCAGCCCAGGCCCCGGCCCCGCCCCGGCTCCTCGGCCTGGCCCCGGGACGCGGCCTCGCCCCACCGTCCCGTCCCGCCCCGACCCCTGGGCTCAGCCCCGCTGCCTTGGCCCGGCCCCGCTCCGGGCCGCTGGCGGAGGGCGGAGCGGCGCCGATAAACACCGCCACGTGCGGCGGGCGGGGCGGGGCTAGCGCCGTGCTTCCGGCAACACACCGCCCCCCGCCGCCTCATAAATAGCGCGGAGCGGCGCCCTGCCTGCAGCGCAGCCTGCGTGCGTCCCGTCGGCTTAGTTTGTTCCGCTACAGGCTCTGGTCTGGCCGCTGCTCCTAGTTTCCGTCCCGCTCCCGGTTTTGGTCCCGATCCGTCCTGCCGCCATGCCGTTCTTGGGGCAGGACTGGCGCTCTCCTGGGCAGAGCTGGGTAAAGACGGCAGACGGCTGGACGCGGTTCCTTGATGAGAAGAGCGGCGGCTACGTGGGCGATATCAGCAGGTACCGGCAGTGACGGCAACTCGGCCCCGGCCGCCCTCCCACCAGGCCCCTTACGCCAGCCATACCGCTAGGGGGCGCCGCGGTGCGGTCGCGGTGTCGCGACGGAGGGTGAGCGGCGCTAAGAATGGCTTTAGCGCTTCCTTCACCCCTGGGCTGAGGGCGAGCTGAGCCGGGGCGCAGGGGCGGCTCTGCTCCGCTGTCGGTGGTGGGGGCCTCGCTGTGCGGGCCTGCTGGTAGCTCCGAGCCTTAGCGTCTCTGAGGTGGCGGCGCTTGCTAGCGGAAGGACTCGGCGACTTTATCCGCGGCATGGCGTGAACCCGAAAGTCCCTCGGCCTCTGCGGAGTCCCGGGACGCCTGGGCACGGAGCTCTCAGTTGCTCCCTGGGCGGCTGGGCCGGCAGTACGGCTGCGGGATGGGGTGGAAAAGCGAAGGAAAGGTGTAAGCAGTGTCTATCCCAGTGATAGGGTGATGTGCCCCTGGGAAGCGTCGCCGAGGGATGTGTATCCTCTCGTAACATCCCATCCTAGGACTTCCAGGCTTTCGGGATGGAGGTGATGTGTCTGAAGACATAAATCTCTATTAGGCCATGAATAATGTTGATTACGTGCTGCTTGACTAATCAGGCTGCAAAACATCAACAAAACCCCAAGATGGTGAAGCACCATGGTGGAGGTGTGTGCACAGGAAGCCTTTGCAGCAGCCTGGGTGTAATGGTCTTTGCCTAGATTGCTTATGTCAAAACAGGACTTTTCTTGCAGAGGTGCTGTCAGATTTGGACTTGCTAGGACCTGAGCGAGGGATGGGTTAGGGAAGTCCATTACAAACAGATTTGGAGCAAACTGGATTCAATGTGAACCATTGCCGAGATGTTATTGTGGAGGGTTTTTTTTAGATATGAGGTCTCAGTCTCTTGCTGTCTTTCATGCAAGCTGTAAAAAAAGCCCTGAAGTTTAGCATCCAAAGCATCTGGTTTGTAAGTAGGTAGAAAAACTTAAGGCTAGTGACAGTGTGATTTGGAACACTTGGTTTGGCATGCATTTATACATCCTTTTCCCATTAAAAAGTAAGGATGTTTCATACTGGCCCCAGGCTGATGTCCTTGGAGTGCCATGTCCTGATACCCACCCAACTGTTCAACCTGTCAAGATGCCTTGGAGAACTGTGTGGAAACCTGCCAGTACATGAACAGGGGAATATTCTGCCTCCCATACTGGAATTCATCTGTTGCTGTTATGAAGGTTTCAGATTACACAGTCGTTCAGTAGGAAGTCAACAGTCAAGGGTGTGCTGTTGATATGCAAGATTTAAAGCAGATCTGTCCTGGCCTCTTGGGCTTGGATTCTGCCCCTGCGTGGAGCCTGTTAACCCAGTAAGTTACTGATTTTATGTGACTGCTAATATACAAGCCTGAACATTTCAAAACTGCTTTGTACTCTGATCTCAGATTTTGGTATCTCAGAAGCAGAGTGGTGTTTCCTGCACTACTGGGACCATGTGCAGGTGCCAAATCAGAACATCCATCTGGGTCCCTTCACAGGGCTGAAACTCTGACTTGGTCACTTGACTTCTGTGTGTGTTGTGCTAGCAGACCACAAAGGGTGGAAACAAGGAGCCTTGTCTTGCCACTTTCATTCCTTTGCAGGAACCTGTGCTCAATAGCCATCAGAGGTGTGAGTCGGTGTGGTGCTAGTGGGGTTTTTTTGAGACTACTTAGTGTAACTACCGTGTCTATAGAGGAAGCAGCCTGGCTGCATAAGAGTCTTTGTGGCTGTTGCAGAGGAAGCTTGCCCAGTGCTACAAGCAGCAGCATGTTTCAGTGCCTGCCAGGGCTCATGGAGTGTCCCAGCCACCGCAGCTGAGATGTGCTTTGATGTGCGTGAAAACCTTTGAATTTATGGAGGTAGCCATCTCCCATCCCTTGCAAGCTGCAGAAGCAGTGGGGGTGTTGTTCTCCCAGAAGCTTTGCCAGTCTTTCCACCAGCACCTTCAAGGCATCCTTGCAATTCTGAGCAGCATGCTGTGTGCAGAGGAGTCGAAGAGCTCCTGATGGGTGCTGTCTTCTGCCACCCTCGGGGATCTGCACAGCAGGTCTGTGGCTGCCCAGGGACGTCTCAGTTTCACATTACTTCCCGTATCTGCTGATTTGCAGGTCTACAGAATGTGGAAATGTTGATGCATAGCATTTTTTTTAGATAGTCTGTAGTTGCCCTCCAAGAAAATAATGGGTTATAGCTCCCTTCACTAATAACACAGTGTATGGCAGAAAAAGCAGAAGATGGGCACTCTTGGACAAGAGATCCTAGCTGTTATAATTTGTATAGTCACTAATATGTGAGGTTTGGAAAACTACCAGCCAAGTCTGATCCTCAGCTGAGGTTTTCCAGTAAGCTTGGAAAAAAATGTTTTATGGGGATTCTTGTGTTAATACTGAATGCATATATATGTGCTCTCAAATGGCTAAATATCTCTTCCCATAGGAGACTGACTGGCTTAGAGGAATCAACCACCCACAGTAGGAGGGTATGGTGTTACTTTAAAACAGCATAAAGGGAAGAAAAGAATTCTGCCCAGCAGTGTCCTAGTGCTGTGATCTGGATTACCTGCTTGTGTCAGTTACGGGTATCTTAGCTAGCACAGGAGAGAGGCACCAGATGCTCATTTAAAAATACTAGTAGATGCAAAAATAGTGTGTGGACTTCTCAAGAGCAGCCTGCAAGGAGGCAGCTTTGGAGCTCGCAATGAACACCTGTGTGTTTGTTCTCCTTGCAGGAAACTCTTCTTCAGACTGCAAAAATAAACAGAATCCTTGCTTTGTCATTCACAGCTTTCGTAAGAAGGATGATCACAACAAAGAGAATCTCTTCAACAGCCTGAACTATGATGTTGCTGCCAAGAAGAGAAAAAAAGACCTGCTGAATAACAAAGCCAAGATCCAATGTAAGATGTCTTTTTGGGCTTTTTCTTAACTAAAAGTTCTGCAGGGGAATGGGAAATGCTTCATATCTACGGTTCTTGCACAATGCATGAAGAGTCTTCCACAGTGTCTTAAAGGGCTTTGCGCCCATGTTTGACCTGAGTAGAGAACTTGGTTACAGCTTAACATGAAGATTTATGCTCCTGTTAGTAATCCTTGCTCTGAGAAGATGTGCTTGTGGTGTTCAAATTCTTGTCATTTGTGTTTGTCATAAGGAGGGTAATTTTTTCCTATGGTACATTCAAGTGAACCAGTTCCAGGGTGTTTTTTTTTCCCTGTGGACTTCTTTGTGCACAACGGGCTAAATTTATTCTTCCTTCCATATGCATGTTGAGCACTAATCTACATTACTGGAGGCTACAAGCCTGAATGTGTGCTTTGATCCTATCTCTGTGCGTGGAGTGCATGAAAAGAAAAATGAAACTAGATTTCAGCTCACTCTAGACAATGGAAGGCTTGAAATCTTGCTGTACACAGTGAGCAGCTGAGGTCTCAGATGGTGTATTATGGGAGGACCCTGGGGAGCCTGCAGGGACAGCAAGGTCTGCATCGGTCTGATCGCAAGATAGGTACTGGAGTTAGAAAGCTACAAATGTAAACATACACAGAGGAAATGAGTTACAATTCCCACACTACTATTAGCTCATTGTGCATCCCCCAGGATTTTGGAAACTGATGCCAGAAGTTGGCCCCTCAGTGCCTTTGATTCTCTGAACAAACAGATGTTACCATGACAGATTTTGGCTGGATTCTGCTGTGACCTACTATTTTAGAAGGTCCTGATACAAGAGCTGCATGACTGTAACTGAGACTGGGTTTGTCCTTGGACTCACAGTACCAGGCAGGACTATATATTCCTTCATTCTTTGGTGGAAAAAGACTCAGGAGCACAATATTTCCTTTCAGGAAAGGAGTCTTATCAGGTTGGGGAGAATTTTCTTAATGCTAGCTGTTTAATTGCCAGTGAATGGAAGCAGGGTCAAAAGGCCATTTGAGAATGGGATTGGGAGGAGGATTGAGCAGCAACTACTTGCAGAAATGGTCTTACACAGATAGAATTAGCAGCATGTGGGTACAGGGAAGCTGTTTTGGAGAGTGGATGGGACAACTCTCATTTTTGAGTAGAGAGAAGCAATTAGAAATATGAAAATTTTGGTCCCAAGTAGGTTTTAATTTTTTAGCAAGTTATCTGTGAGCACAATCATGATCCTCTGAGCCTGGTCTTGCTGCTAGAAGCTCTCCCACATGTCTGGTGTCTCATGACACTTTCACTCAACTCCAGATTTGACATTCAGTCCTAAGCCTTGAACCAAGGTAATGAATAGTTAATAAAATCAATAACAAAGCCTGGCTGTCAGCCACACATTGTTTCTGACCAAAGAGGAGGTGCTATGGTATATCTGTAGCTGAGAGATTAAAAATTTATAGTCTCTAGCATTATCACTGAAACAAAAGCCCTTTTTCATGCTCAGAACCAGTCTCAAGTGAAGCAGTACCAAAAAAAAAGCTCATCCGATTGCTAGTTTTGATTGCAAGTGCAGTGGTGCAAACACAAAATAATTTCATTTGTGCTAAAAGGGCAGTGAATGCTGAGACCAGAGATCCAGCCCTCTGCAAGGTGGAAAATGAGCTAAGCAAAATGTCTTTGTCCAAACAGATTTCCATCAGGAGAAGTGGATCTATGTTCACAAGGGGAGCACAAAAGAGGTGAGTGGCTCCATAGGCTCTTTGTTCCCTTTTCTGCTGTTCTTTCCCAAGTGGTGGAAGATTCTGTGCTGATATAAATCAGCAGAAGCTCTTAAGAGATAAGTGGGAGATCTGGCTTGTGGTTGGAATTTCAGTAATGATTTTAAGCCCCAATCAGGAAACCAGAGCTTGCTGTACAGTGCTTTGTACATGTGTTTAAAATATGACTTGTTTGCTTCGCTCAGTGAAAAACCACAGCCATTTGCAGACCAAGCCATAATAGTGTTCTTGGCTTTCACCCAGTACAGTCCTAACATGGAAAATCATTGGAATTCATCACAGTGACTTGAGCTCATGGAGAGAAGTGTCCCTATGGGACCCCTCTGAACTTGCACTATATGTTGAAGCCCGAGAATGTGTGACTTGCGAGCAGAGCTTGGGTCATTCTTGGGAAGTGACCACAGTCTACATTAGGCCATGCCCGTTCCTGACATCAAGTGCAGGTCTGTGGGAGACAGGCCTCCCTCCTCTGTCTGTGAGCTGGTCCCATGGTTTGTACCCATTAGCTTGCTAAATTGAGGTGACCTGGGTCATGCCTTTCTGGTGCTGTCTAGATTCGTGTCTGCCAAAACATAACCCAGACTGTTTCTTTTCTCAGCGCCATGGTTACTGCACCTTGGGAGAAGCCTTCAACCGACTTGACTTCTCCAGTGCTATCCTGGACTCCAGGAGATTCAACTATGTTGTGAGGGTGAGTGATTGGCAGGGTTTATTTTTGCTGTGATTGGTAATGTAGGCTTTGAACCTGGCACCAACTGGGTGGTGGAGAGAGGGCCAAGCATGCAAGTGGGGGTGTTAGGCTTTGCTACATGATGTAATTGACAGAAGTTGTGGATGGGTGCCCAAAACTTCCTTTTGATTTGTTAAAATGGAGGGAGGTGTCAGTAATGTAGGCAATGGGCTGTCCTTAGCCTAGCATTCCTACTCTTCAGTTCTGAAATTAATTTCTGAAACTCAGAAAACTTAGCTTCCAACTCCTGAGTTCTCAGGCTTCTAAATATGACTCCTGTAGCCCTGAAAGGAGCATGGGCTGTCTGCAGGGCCCATAGAGCAGTGGAGACCTCTTTTCACAGAAGGCTGCAGCTCCACAAGGACTGTGGAGCTTTGTCTCCTTTGAAGGGATTTGAGGGAGCAGTTTGTTTTGGGGATGAAAGGATGGGCTGAACCTCTTGGAGGCATTGATCTTCACTGTTGAGGATTATGGTTGCTCTTAATCCTATGTCTGGCAGCAGTTTCAGTAGGTAAAAGTGTTGTAGTCCTGATGCCGTTAGTTGATAGGAAGGAGTCAGCAAGACCAAGTTCCTCATGCTCTGGGTTTTGCATGATGTATCACAGTTTGTCTTTTGGTTCTGGGTAGCCAAGAGGGGTGATAGTGGCTGGAGGAGCTACTGTCCTGAGGGCTGCACATGCATGATCTCAGATTTCAGAATGCTTATCAAGGTTTGGAATTCAATAAGCTTAAAATCTGTTATTAACTTGAGACTGTTTATAAACAGCTCCTTTTTACATCTCATCAGCAGTTGATCACTAGCAAGGCACCAGCTGTTCAGGTTTTAGTTTCTGGAGCAGGCAGCATTGGTATTGCTTTCTCTTTGCAGAGTCAAATGTCATGAAAAGTGTCTAAGGAAGAAATGATCTGAGCAAGTTCACCTTGGTTGTGAAAACCTCTGTCGCCTTGAAGGGTACAGACATTGGCAGTTATTCCTCACCTGCTATGCAGGAAGGGCACTGGCAATCACTTGGGTGTCCCACTTCAGGGGACTGGGGATGCTGAGAAGGCAATTTGTTTTGCTGCTTGTACTGATCACCAGCACTCAGGTACTTGATGTCTTCTGATACAGAATATGTGTACACAGATATGTCATCTTTATGGGAATTACCATGGAAGGAACAGTTCGTGTCAAGGCTATAAACCCTTTAGTCAGCTATAAAGCAGAAAAAGAAAACTTGCATTTGCTGCTCGAGAGATCCCTTTGGCAGACTTTCTGTCTTATGACCACAAAGAATTTCAGTTTTAAACTGAAAGCACAGGTTGTGCTGTGTGGTGTGCTTCTGCTTAGCCCTGTGTGGTGGCTTTCTCACAGGGAACTGTAATGATTGGGCAGAAATCCTGTTTAATTTTATGAAGAGCTGACTTGCATTTCTGTGAAGCTGGTGTGGTAGGGTGAGGAGGCTCAGGCTGACCTTTTCCCCCCCTTTCCCATAAGATCTTAGAAGCATCCCAAATGTTCTGTGAATACCAGATAACATTGTTGTGTATGGAAGCCAGGATGTGTCCTTGTTTCTACAAATTGCCTCATTTGAGCTTTTCAGAGTAGTTTTTCCCCTAGTAGCTTTAAGGATACAGCACTACTAAGAAGTCTGAAGCTTTCTCACTGAGGCTGACTTATAGTTTGTCAGTTTAAAGAAAGTATTAAAAATTGGTACCATGGATCAAATGTAAATCTGACTTCTTAAAGTGAGAGGCTTGTGTCAGCCAAAAGTCTCTGGTGCATAATAGCTCATAAAATGCCTTAAGTGCCAGTTTTACCCATGAAAAGCTGCCTAGATGTGGATCTTGTTTATGATCCTTTGCAAATTGCAGTCCTCCTAGGGCACACAGATGAGCAATCTATCACATGGAAAATGCCTGAACGTTGGCAGGCAAAACATTTTTCCCTTCCCTCCCTCCCTCTCCTTGTTCTCTCTAGTTCCACCCCTTGCTTGGGGTATCTGATTAATGTCACACTACTTAGTTCGTCAGACAAATGCTTTCCAAGGAGAGAAATTTAGAGTTGAAGCCTAAGCCAGAATTTGGGAATGTCTGTAGGGCAAGAAAGAGAAACCACTAGAGGCCTGGGGTTCTGCTGGCTATACCCAAACTTGCCCTGTAGAGGAATAAGCTACGTCACTACTGATAGCAAAAATGGGCTTCCAGGCTGAACATCTTGCCTTTCTCAAAGCATTCTTTGCTCCAGTTCTCTGAACATAAGTACTACAGTGTTTTCAGTGCTGATTTCATTTTGCTCTTGCACAGAAATGCTTCCTCCTTAAGATACCCCCAAACTAAGTTCTTCATATTTCTCATGGTGCAGTGATAAAATGGGCACCTTCTTCAAGTAAGGTGGAAATGAGCTGCAAGAAGCTTGGCAGGTATTTTTCATGGGCAAATACAATCAGTTGTTGCCAGTGAGCTCATGTAACTGAGGCAGAAGAAATTTTCCTTCAATGTCAGTCTTGTTTTGACAGACTGCTGATAGTGCTTAATGTGGGTATTGCTGCCATGGCATGGTCCCTGCTGATCTTTTAAACTGTAGCATCTGCCTACATGTTGCAGGACAATGTCTTCTTTTAGAGCTAGTATGGAAGTGTGTGATTGATCCAGAGGATCCAAATCATAGAATCATTTGGGTTGGAAAAGAACTTTATGATGATGAAGTTTAACCATTAGCCTAGCACTGCCAAGTCTATCACTAAGCTGTGTCACACCTATACATCTTTTATGTACCTCCAGGGATGATGATGGAACTGCTTCCCTGGGCAGCCTTGTTCCAATGCTTGCTTTCAGGGAAGAAACTTTTCCCTGATTTTGCTGAAGTGTGTACAAGGAGCAGTGAAAGCTGGTGGAGAGTCTAAAGGAGAGTTCTGAGGGAAGTGGCTGTAGGAACTGGACTTGCTTAGTCTGGGGAAAAAGAGGCTCTTGAAGCATCCCTGGTTTCTCTGGTCTTACTGACTTACAAAGCTGGAGGTGTTCTGTAATTATAAGTATGAGCAGAGCCAAAAGTGCCTGCAGTCCAGAAGTTGTGGGTTCTCCTTTAGGAGTACTGATCAGATGACAGTGAGGTTTTGCTTCTTTCAGTAAGATTTGTTGTATGGTAATGTCTGAAGGGAAGGCACTGTTTCTCATCATGAGGGTTTAGGTCAGGTTAAGCTGCATAGGCACATCTCTTCTGGAACAACATGATCTAGATAGTGTGCAGCCTGCTAAAGTAGTTTCTTAAATTTAAGTTTTTGTAACAGTTGGCTCAGAGTCCTGGATTTATGCTGTGGTGAAAGAACATCAGTTTGATGCTGTCTCACGGAGATCTGTCAGCACCTGTGCTGTAAATCATTTTAACTTCCCTTGCCCTTGTTCTGCCTCCCAGCCAAAAGCCCATGTGATATTTCAGCCACCAAGTGAAGGTCTGAGAGAGCAAGGAGAGTCTGGAGGAGTTTTTCATTGGAATACATCTCTAAGAAGTCCAGATGTGAGGAGCTTATGGATCCCCCCAGGGTGTAGTTTGGCTCAGTTATAGCATGTTTAGGGGATGTATGCTTCAGTAGATCACCATTTGTGATTTTAATCACTACAAAGCATTTCCCTTTCTGAGGCAAGGTTACAACCTCCTGTTTGGTGCAGCAGGCCTACTGAGAAGTGGTTTTGTCTCTGTGTTGCAAACCTCTAGCTGTCATGTTATTTGGGGTATGGGTTGCCTGCACATCTGTTGAACTGAGGTGGTGTCAGAAGTGCTGGCACAGCTCTAAGCAATGCATCTGTGGCTGCTTTCACAGCCCTGAAGCAGGAACCTTTGTTCCCTGCCACATGGCACTGTTTGGGTTATTTTTCCCCTTGTGCTTATGGGAGGAAGACCTGCTCTGCCCTAGCACCAGCCACTTCAAATTAGCTGTTAGTGGGATTTGAGCAGAAGCTCCACCACACTTGTCAGGAAGTGAGCGAGTTATTGCCTTGCTATGGAAGATGCTGCCTCCTGCCAGCTTTGCAGAGACTCTAGAATAACCTGTTGCTTCGCTTGCCTTTTCTCTGTGGCTCTGGCAGACCTCTGAGAGGAAATGAAATGGGGGTGAGGTGGCAGGAAAGAATTTCTAGGGAAGCTACCAGGTCAGCTTTTTCAACTTCTAAGGATTTGGAGTGAATTGGGAGCAACACCCTGTCTTTTGGAAGTGTTGCAGAATTCCCAACTCTAGTCAAAATTGGCTGTAATGCAAACACTGTTTTGGAAAACTGGACCTTTTGAAATTGCTCTTAACCTTTCCCTGTGCACTCTTTCCTGCCATCTGTCCCTCTCACTTGAACATGGCCTGGACTTAATACGATTGCATCATGACACACACTTGCAGTTCTCCAGCCTTTTCACCCCACTCACTGTTCATCTGAATTCATCGGTCTGGTTTCAGTTTGCTTTATGCAGGTGGCAACATTTGATTTTTGATTGCAACAGTGCTGTAGACACCAATTTGGTAGTCCATTAACTGAGACCTTACTCTGCTAGGGCTGTGTCAGCACTAGAAGATCCTTAAAGCACTGGAGCATGTGGGACATAAGTGAATGAACTGTATTGCTTACCTGGGTTTTGTGTATTGTATGAGCACAGAAGACTAAAAAAATGTCTTTTGGAGGTCAGTGTTCCCTGGGAAGTGGAGTAGTCCTAGAAGTATTCACAACATAGTTTTCATATGGGATTTCATCCTGTGTTTATTGCTGCAGGGGCAGAGAGGTAATGCATCTGAGCTGGTTCACTGAACGTAAACACAGATAAGGCAAATTTGCATCTGTTCCTTTGGAAGTTAATTTTGTACTGATTTCATGTTCTTTAAGGAACTGAAATTTTATTCTTGTGCTTCTGAAAGAACGGCCCTGGCATCTAGCTCTTAAGGTGTTGCATTACATGGTGCTTATCACTGGGTGCTAACACCAGGCCTGGAGGAAGCTGTCTCTGTGCCAGTTTCTAAATGCTGCAGTCTGGAGACAGCAGTTGTTTATGTGCAGAAGAGCTCATCTGAGTGTGTGGCTAATGTACAGATGGAGCTTAGCATGTCAGTGACTGTATAGTCGGAGGTCTGAAGGCTGAATAGTTCAGTGTAAGAGTATTAGAGACCACTTTGGGAAACTGATTTTTTTTTTATTATTATTTATTCCTCCAGTATTAAAACTCAAACCACTATTACAAAACTTCCCAAATCTTGCAAATTGCCTTGGTTTTGAGTAGTTATAATGATTTCAGTTTGGCTGATACAGCAAGAAGATCCATTGATGCCTGTGCACCAAATATTGCCCAACTCTCCTGCGTCTCTTCTTTCCCCGAAGAGAGCTGAGAAATCAGGCAGCCAGCCCTTCACAGGAGTTAGCACAGGTCTTTCTTCATCTTGTTTTCTTCTGGTCATGCGAACTGCAAGATAGAATGTAAACTCAGAGCCATTTGATTGATAGTGCTGGCCTGGATGTTAAACAGGAGAAGGGGTTGGTCACTCTAGGTGACTTCACTGCTCCTAGCTTGCAGTCACATGGCAGCACCCCAGACAAGCCAAGTGAGAGAATGACTGCAGTAACAGCTCTCCCTGAGCTCCTTGCTTCATGGCATACTGCTGGTGACTTTGGATACATGCTTGTCATTCTTACAGCAGAGCAAACAGTTCAGCTCATGACTGATCAAGTCTTGTCAAAAAGCCATCTTAGCTACTTGACACAAGTAGCTGCACCTTCTCTGGTGCTCTGCAGTGCCAGTGATGGGGTACTGTAGCTACAGGTGATAAAGGATTAATAAGCCAGTCATGTGGTAATGTGCTGATTGATTTGTAGCATAAAAGGTTTTCACTTTCCTTTCTAAATTAAAAGAGAAGGCTATGTACATTCAAAACAAATGGACTGACACGTGGACAGTCTGTATTTATGTAATGCTGGGGGAAGGGAAGAAGGCCTGGAAGATCACAGGCCGTATGTTCTGCAGAGTGTGATCCATAGGAAAGTTCCACAAGTGTTCTTGTGCTGATAGAGAGCTGGGAAGGAAAGGGCATCTTCCCTGTGGGAAATGCTTCTTCTAGCAAGTGCAGCCCAACTTCAGCATTCAGCTTGTACATGCTTCAGGAGATTAGTGATGGGAAGCAAATCCCAGTGGAAAGCAAAAGTGAGCTTTCCATTAGAGGAGGTTAACAAATAAACAGGACAAACCGGGAAAGGTGGTTTGGTGCTGCAGCTGTAAGAGCTGAACAGGGGAGGAAACCCTGGGGGAAATAGGAGTTGGGGGGAGGGTTTGTTTTTAATATAGTGCTTAACCTTTCAGTTGTGGTGACAATGCTCTGACAAAACCCATGCAACCCAGGAGTTTGACGTAAATTGTGGAGTCTGATTCTCATTAACGTTCCATCAATAATGTCCCCATCCAAACAGGCATTTGCTGGTGTTCCCTTCTGACACTGCTTGTTTATACCCCAGTGAAGGACAGTAATGTTGGCTGTTCATTGTTCCCTTGGTGTGAATAGAAGTTGTCAGTCTGAGTACTGCTCTGTGGTTTTAGTGCATCTCCAAACCATGACATACTTTTGCCCCCCCTCCCCTTCCCAAAGCATTAGAATGCCATTTTCTTCCCCCCCCACCTCTTTTAATGTGGGTTTAATTATTTGGTCTCTGCTCTTCTCCCTCTTTGCATGCTGTGCTCTGTCGGCCTTTACTTTGCAAGCAGCAAACAAGTCTCTGGACTGTTTTGCTATGTCATGTGACCACGTGTCAAGATTAGAAAGGTATCTCTGTGCTCTAAGGCTTGCAACTTCTATTTTTATCCACAGCTGTTGGAGCTGATAGCAAAGTCGCAGCTGACGTCACTGAGTGGCATTGCCCAGAAAAACTACATGAATATTTTGGAAAAAGTGGTACAAAAAGGTAAGAAACGGAAACAGTGAGGGGGAGGAGGAGGAGTCTGATTTCATCTGGTGTGCTGTGTAAACCACGTCCTCAAGAATAGTCAGGCAATGCAGTGCAAACGAAGAGGGGAACTGCTACTTACTTCTATAGTGCAGTTCCACTTTCTCTTAGTGAAGGAGGGGGTGGAGTGGGAAGAAATGTCTGGATTCTTGTAGGTATCTCCAGCTGTCCTTGCTGCCACCTCTTTTGCATCCTACTGAGTCCTATTTCTGACTGCTGAAGTTGGCTGCTTCTGCCCCCAACCTGGCACATCTGCAGTCCCTGCTACTGCCCTGTCATCAAGTGCTCCTACTGCTCTAAAGGAAAGGGAAGCTCAAGGGCTGTCTTCGCCTCCTGGAGGGACTGAGCTGTGGTTGAGATGTGGCACTTCTCTGCCTGATGCTTTAGCTCTGGCCGAAGCCTCGAAATTAAGAGCACCCTATTAGTGTGTGTGTATGCACAGTGAAAAAGTTGATCGTGTGCTGTCTTTCCACACATCTGGGGTGGATGGTGAAGAGGTGCACCTCTTGCACATTGCAGGGGAAAACTGGCTGGCTGCCAACAGCTGGAAATGTGAAGTGCTGCAGAGGGTAGATATCTCATCTGCTTATCCTGGGAGGATCTTTTTCCATCTGCTGCATAACCTGCTGTGCCTGGCTAACGTTTAAGTGCATTCCTCCAAGGAGAAGCACAGGCTGGCTTTCTTGGCTTGTGAGGTTATAAGAGATAACTTGATTTGCTTAAACATGTAGATTCAGAAAGGGGCTGGGTAAATCCAGTGTTTAACTCTTTGTGTTCTTCCAAAGTCCTTGAAGATCAGCAGAACATCAGGTTAATACGGGAATTGCTGCAGACCCTCTATACGTCCCTCTGCACCTTAGTTCAGCGGGTTGGCAAGTCTGTCTTGGTTGGAAACATCAACATGTGGGTGCACCGGATGGAGAGTATTCTCCACTGGCAGCAGCAGCTGAACAACATTCAGATCACCAGGGTAAGCAGAAATCCTGAAAGGAGAAAGTGATGTGTCCTTTGAAACCTTATGTAGCAGGACATTTGGGCAACTGCGTCCCTCTATTCCCCAGAGCAAGCCCAGAGTGCTGGGGAAGGACTTGGAGCTCTTGAAAATAACTGAATTAAGGGACATAAGTAGAAATGCATCCAGGATGTAGGACACAATCCAAGATTGTGCTCGTAATTACTGGTCACACTGTAGTTTGATTCCTTAATGGTCATGAAGTGCTGTGCAAGCAGTTCTGGGTAGGAAACCACACTCTTGAAAGTCTTCAGAGGCACGGCCTCAGTATGAAGAATCAATTTGATCTTTCTTAAATTACAAAATTGCCTTCAAAAGTTGTTTCAGATAGTTGAGGGCTTTTTGATTTGTTTAATCTGTAAATTAAATGCAAATTTCCAAATAGCTGCATAACTTCATGGCTCCTGGCTGAAAATACAAAGGATTCTTCCAGTAGTCTGGACCTTCCTGTTCCAGCCAGATGAGTCATGCTTTCACAACATCTGGTTTTTAAGTGTGTATGGAGATGGGGAAGATGTATTAGTTAATTAATTTCCTAATCTGGTTTTGCATGGGAACCAAATCTGAACTTGCTTCACTTCACAAAATTACAGGAGGGTGGAGGTTGGAAAAGACCTCTGGAGGTCATCTGGTCCACCCCTTCTGCTCAAGTAGGGACATGTATAACGAGTTGCCCAGGACTGTAGAGACTTTTCACCTTCAATGGATACTTCACAGAAATGCTAAAGCTTTTCTGCCAGTGATGTTCTATTGATGTGCCCTTTGGACTTTTTTGCAGTGAACTGGACTGTGAAGTTCCCAGTTAAGCAGACAAAAACATGGCCTGAGGGAATATATAAAGCACCTTTTTCCCTGGTGGGACAACAAGAGACATTTGCAAAGGGCTGCCTTTCTTCATTTTACATGTATGTGTACTCTGAGAACACCAGGAGTCAATTTCCAGTCCCTTACTTAGAATAACAGAGGCATCAGGATGCAGGAAATGAACTCTGGGAAATCCCAGGGACTTTGAGAAGCTGCAAAAGCAGTAGTGCTGGTCTCTGGTGGTCTCTGCCCCACCTCTGCTGTCCTTCCTTGTGTCCAGTTCTTGGGATGGTCTGCAGAGGTCTTTGCCTTGCAAAGGAAGGACTAGCTCAGCTGTGGGGTGACTCCTGGTACACAGCAGATCTTCCGGCTGGGGAACTGCTTTATCTTTAGGCACTGCAAGGGTCATCGCCACCCAGGCATCTGCTCCCTTGAGTGCACCACAGGTCAGGACATACCTCCTGCTGCTCCACTCACCAGTACAAGATGGATTCTTTTTCTCTACTTTAAGGATTCAAAATACAGACAAGCATTTAAAAACTCAGCCTATTCAGACAAAAGGATATCAGAATGCTGTTTACAAACAGAACTGCCATTTACTCATACTTGCATATAGGTTTTCCTAAAATAAAGGAAATGGAGGTTAAACTTGCAAAAAAAATATTCACACCACTGAAGATGACTTCAAACCAAGATAGAACAAACCCAGCTGAGTTTAGAAGAAGGAAGAACAAGCTCAGCTCTTTGCAGCCAGTTGCTTACAGTATGCTGTTTCTAGAGGGCAGGAATGTCTTGCAACAGCCAAGACCTGAACTTTTTGTTTGTTGTCTGTTAATTTTTGCAAATTATTTTAAACATAAAAATCTTATGTGCTAGAGCTGCTTACAAAAAAGACAGCTCTGCCCAGAAAGTGACAACATACTGATCTGCTCTGATCTAGTCTGTTCTTTCTCCAAAAAAAGTAATGTTTGAAAAGTCCTGGAAAAGAGTACTGAGGGAAAAGAAGTAGCAGATAAGTCTTTGGCACTGACTCAGAAAACATGCAGGGATTTGCTTGAGTCACACTGGCTCCTTCAGAAATAAGACATAAGCATCAGCTTGGGGGGTGGGAGGTTGACCCAAAAGCCTCTGAGCTAGCAAAGCTTGTATGGAGAGGGAGTGTAGGAGAAAGCAGAAGACATGCTAGCAAGAAATCAACAGGACATCTAAGGCTGCGGTGCATTGTTCCCACCCCAAAATGTGACCTTTGCACTGATGGGCAGAGATGTTGTGGCTGGGCTTGTGGCTTCTGTCAACGAAGCACTTCAGTGTAACCAGGAAGTACACTTAGAACTTAACTGTGTGCAGTCTTAAAGCTGTCATGGGAAGAAATAACCTCTGCAGATGGTAGAGGTGGTTCACCCCTCCTGAAGGGATTGTTTCAGGCCTGCCTTGCACATAAAGATGGCAAAAAACAATGCTTTGGTTGAAATGTTGTAGTCCTTGCTGGTACCACACAGTACATAGTCCAAACAGGCAGGCCACTGGGGCAGCGAAGGGAAGGTGTGGGCTGTTCATGTGCAGGCATACTTGTGCCTGGAGTGCCACATGTGATGGGATGGCTGGAAATGGGACCATATGATTAAAAGCAGCCTCATGCAGTGTTTCTCTGATGGCAGTCCACGTGCTTCTTGTTTGAAACAGTTAATAGCACTGCCAATTGTGAGGGGGGTGCTGTGACTGACTTAAAATAGCAGCATCTCTGTGCAGGGTAAATGAGAAACTTGGCACATCCACCTAACATTGTTTCTTCATTGGGACCCAATCCTAAAAGCTGCTGTTTGCCTTAATAAGGCTGGGGCTGTTTTTGGAGCAGCTGGAGCCTGAGCTGTGGTCCTTTCTGCTGCCATGCTCCTGTGTGTGTCTTGGATTTTCCCTGAGTGCAGGACCTTCAGATTTATCATAGTCAATTTGTCCTATAGCTGTGTGGCTGTGTGGACCTGCAAAACAGTCCTGAACTCTGTGTAGATCAGGCAAAGGTGTTGGGGTGGGGGTGTTTTTATGTGACTAAACGTGGCTGCAGCTGGTGGGAAAGGGGTAAGTCCTTCACAGAGAAGAATTTAGCGGTGACCTGGGAAAAACAGTGCTGTGGGTACTCATCAGGCCAGGCGGTGCTGTGGTTACAGCAGGATCCTGTGATGACAGAACTAAAATATGTCAGACGAGCATGAGTTTCCCAGCAGTATGTGTAGTGGGAGGCTGAACTTGAGAAGTTATGCCAGCATTCCTTGTGGTGGAGAGACTTTTGGGTCGTTAATTACTGATATCACAATCTAACTAATATCTTGATGTAGCGAAAGCTGCTGGTGGTGCTTCTGGAAACAGTCTCATGACTGAGATGGATGTGGGATGAACAAAAGAGGGGAGAAAAAAAGCTTGGGCTGCTTTTAACTACTGTGATACAAATGCATATCCCCTTCCTTGTGGCTATCTCAGACTGGGTTTGGGCAGAAGGTCAAATGTCTGTATGTAAAATGCTTCCTTATTCAGAAGAGGGAGCTGCTGCTTATATTGTCTGTGAAGAACAATGCTTTAAAAGCAGTAACTGTCCTGCAAGCAGGAATTGCTTGGTTTTGGCTTCTTGTGAGCTCAATATTTTTTTTTTCTTTCTTCTAGCCTGCTTTCAAAGGAACCACTTTCACAGACCTGCCATTGTGTTTGCAATTGAACATCATGCAGCGACTGAGTGATGGGAGGGACTTGGTTAGCCTCGGTCAGGTAGCTCCTGATCTGCAAGTGCTCAGTGAAGACCGGCTGCTGTGGAAGAAACTGTGCCAGTACCACTTCACAGACAGACAGGTATAAGGAGAGATGCAAGCTGCCATCAGCTGCTTTTTGTACCCCACTAGCAACTGAGCACACGTGAGCAGGACACACTCTTACTTGACTGTGCCTTAAATCTGAGGTCTGTGCTGCAAGCTGATTAATACAGGCTGGCATGAGAATGGTTGTGAAGATGATATATGTAGATTTTTGCATGCCACAGCAATGATTCGTGAAATAGGACCCTTGCAAAGAATCTCTGTGGATGTGGTCCATGAGCAATGAGTTGTACTCTAATGCCCTTTAGAGCAAGAAATCAGCTGGGCTGGCTTGTGACTGACAGGACAGTATGTGGATTGTACCTGTGTAAACACCCTTGGCCCTTAGCAAGCTGGTAATCATCCAAGGTCTTCACATCTTAAACAAAAATTGGCCTGCTTATGGGTGAATCTCTGCACTTTGGGGACCACATGCCAGATTTCTTTGACTTTGCTTTATTTGCTTGCTCTGACTTTGGAAGTGACTGTGGGGAGGCTCTTTCTGTTAACAAGTGAACTCAAATCCAATCTCTGCAGCTAATGAGCCCTTAAGTGTTTCAAGCTCGTGTGACAAATTGCTGACTCTTAGGATTCAATGAAGAAGCAAACTACTTCTGAAACTTCCATGCCATTGTACTTGATGTCCCATTGGCCAGCCACAGTGGCCAACAATGTAAAACAGCTCCCATGGTTTGAGGCTTTCATACAGTAATGGCCATGAAATGAAGACAGACTCTTACCATAATTTTGGGTGAGGCTTTTGTCATCAGGAAGCAGGTTATAGCTGGATATTTAGAGCAGGAGCTTTCTTAGTGATACAAAGGAACTGTTATGGGCCTGGCAAGGATGATAGTTTTGTGAGGGAGAAGAACAAGAGATGGAAAGAAAAAATAAAGCTACAATTATGATCTTATTTTGTTTCTCTTAAGATTCGCAAACGGCTAATCTTATCAGACAAGGGGCAGCTGGATTGGAAGAAGATGTATTTCAAGCTCATAAGGTGTTACCCACGGAAGGAGCAGTATGGTGACACACTGCAGCTGTGCAGGCACTGCCACATTCTCTCCTGGAAGGTATGATGTGCTGGTGGAAAAAACTCAATTGGATGCAGAGCTACAGGGCACCCATTTGGTTTAGAGTACTGCAGTTCCTTTGCCTAGGTAACCTAGCGTTTTCCTGCATCTTGATCCTCCCTCTACATTTCTGTCTGTGCGTCAGAGATCTCATCTTCACACTGAGCAAGAGTAACATCCATCAAAGCTAGAGGGAAAGAGGGCATGCTGTAGGCTGCTTACAATAATTCATCTTAGTACTGCTAGCTCCTCCTTTCTACCCACTACATGGAGATGGAGTTCTTGACTGCAGGATTAGCTGGAATAAAAGCTGATGGCTGCAAAATGGCTCAGGACAAGAATCTGCTGGCCACCATGGTGATATGCAAAGCATGTCCATGGAGTTTTAACTCATGTAGCTGGGGGTAGGTTCCAGCCTGTCTTCCCTCAGATGAGGGAAAAAGAATGAACTGGATCATTGCTGGCTTTGTTTCCCATGACTTGCCAGTAGCCCCTAAAACATAAAGCTGAGCTCTGATCTGTCTGCATTGACCAGAGTAGAAATATTATTCTGGGCTCTGCTTTATTTACAATTGGTATGTCTGGCAGAGGCACAGCGCGAAGCTGGCTGATACTCTGGCACCCTGTCTGCAGTCTCTCTAAATGGAGTTGTTTTCTTCTTTCCCAGGGTACTGATCACCCTTGCACAGCCAACAACCCGGAGACTTGCTCCACCTCCCTTTCGCCGCAAGACTTTATCAACTTGTTCAGGTTCTGAACTCTGGTCACGGCAGCTTGTGCGATTCTTACAGGACACTTTATGCCACTGAGCTTGGACACTCCATCTGTAAATAGTGTAAATATTCATGTCTGTTTGAAGCTCCTGAGTCAAGGAACAAGAGGATCTTGGAGATGGAAGGTGAAATCGCTCACTGATGCACGGCACTTAAGGAATACAGACTTCCATAGAACTGGTGTATAAATGCAGCACGTTGTACAGAGTCCCTTTTTTATGATCAGAGTACAAGATACAGGGCAAAAAAAACCCCATTCTTTTTTAATTTTACTTTTAGAAGTTAAAAAATCATTTGTCCCATAACCATTTAAGAACTCTTTTGGTTTGTCTCTAATAAGAGAGCAATATGAGGCTAGGACTGTTGAGCTGTGTCTCCATCTGGTTTTATTTAGCCTACATATTTATAAATACAACATTTTAAAATATTTATGAAAAGAAAAAAAAATCCCTGTGACAAGTTTAATAAGACTTCTGGTTTTCAAATGGGCACATTCTGAAGTAGTTAGGATAGAACTCCAGCCTACTTGCGAGAGAGAATCGCAAGCTACCACTTTCTACCTCTGATAGATTGAGTACCTTGCAAACAAAAATCTGGTGTACAGTGTGAAATTTTGTATTTTGTACAATGATTTAAAGGGAGATGTTTGTGACAGTAAGCATCTTTTTTTGTATTAATGCTTACCTCTTTACATTAGTTTTCTTGCTCTACTCAGTGCTTGAATTGCCTAGATGATAGGCACCATATAAATACCTAAGACTTCACTCCATCCTCTTGATTTCTTGGGTTTATGAAAGACTTTAGCAAAAGGGAAAATGGAAGCCACAAGGATAAAGATTATTTCAAAGGGAGAAAGTTCTATGATAGAGAAATAAAAGACTGGATTGAATCTCACAATGTAAATTTGTCTCAACTCCACTAGGTTACTTGCACTGGTTGAAATACCAAGCGAGGTTAGCATCTGGTTCTTTGTGATTTCCAACATCTACACTGCTCTGTATTCCTACTGCTGTCAAGTGAATTCAGTCATCTTGGAGCTGATAAAATACAGGGAGATGTGGGCCATTGAGTCCGGTGGAATGATGCGTGCGGTTTTTATTTGCTAGCAGATTGGTATCATGTTTAATTTCAGATTACTGGATCTTAGGGTGGCAAGTGAGACAGCATGAAGAAATGGGTCCTTGGTTTACTAAAAACAGCAGTTGGGACTGGCATAAGCAAGAGATTTCTGACATGGCACTTGACATATTTAGTTATTTCTCTCTGCCTGTGGCTAGGACCCAGTCTAGTCCCTTCTGCTTCCAGTGCTGAGCTTCTAACGCTAGCTTGGATCTAAATTTTTAGTCCTGTAGAGTGAGTGGCCAAGATAACTACACTGTGACTGTAACCTGGCTCACTGTCTCCTCTACATACAATGCTTAACTTTTCCCTACAGTGGAGCTGGAAGAATCCAGTTTATGTACAATAATTTGAAAACCTGCAGTGGAAAGTTTCTTGCCATTTGCTGGTAGGTTCTTGTGTATAGCACTCTCTCTGCAGGTGATTAAACAGGATACCTCTGAAGGGCAGATGTTTAGTGGGTTGTGTGTGACTATCTACAAAGAATTGAGGAAGAGGAGTACTCAGGACAATTCAGGAAGAACTACTTGAGTTAATTTTTGATAAATATTCTGTTCCTTTTATAAGTTTTTATAACTGACTTTCAACACTCTTTGCAGCTGTTTATATTTTTAAACAATTGACAGTATTTGCATTTTTGCAAACTAAATCATTTTGCATACTCATGGAAGAGACACAAAGGGAAAAAAAGCTGCCTCTAGATGGAACAGTGGGGAGGGAGTAGGAAAACCAGGAAAATGCTGACAAGAAATGCCTTTATGCCTTCCAACAGCAAATGCAAGCTTTTACTCTTCCAGAGAGCTCTGTGAGCCTGTGCCACCATTAGCCATGGCCCAGAGCTTGGCACTGTCCAGAGAGGAAGAGAAAATAACGTGGGATAGGGAGCTTTATCTTGGTGTGGATGCCTCATCCATCAGTTTGACTCCTGGCAGAAAGCATGTGCTGCCTGATAATATTCATGCCAACTGAAAGTGATTTAAAAGCTGTTACCTTGGAAAAATGTATTTATGCTTGTCTAGGGGGGATGTTTGTGAGTGAAGGAGGCCAGTTTGCTGCTGTTCCTACACTGGCAGGGGGTAGGTGAGGCTGAAATCTGATTTGGTGAATGAGGACATGAAGGACAGATGCCTGCAAGTGAAGAGAGTGAAGCATTGGTGCTGTATTTGGGTATTATAGCTCTTTTTTTCTAGTGGTGAGAAGACCTGTTCCTCTTGGTATCTTCTGATGCCTGTTTTTAGCTCTGACTTGGGGCTGGTGTGTTTCATAGTCTTGCCTTTGGTTCCTGTAGTGAACCAACCCATTGTGATGGGGAGGCATGAGTATTTTGGTATGAAATGCTAGGGAGTTCTGCCTAGTCTGAGTCTGTGCTTACCAGGTGTCACTTATCCACTGTGAGATTGTGACACTGGGTGAATTTTAAATTCAGGTTTGACTCTGGCCTAGTGCATTCCCTGCACAGCAAGACAAAATCCCAGCTTTTAGCTGCAGTTCAGGAATCTCAGCTCCAGCCAGTGCCTCCATCAGCCTTTCACTGGTCTTGCATTTGTCTTTTGCTCAGAGACCATGAGTCATGCTGACAACAAACAATGTGCAGCTGAGGCTCCTGTTTGTAAAGCTGACTTCAGTTGGTGGTTTTTAGCACTGTGTAATCTTAAAGGATCAAAGTGCTGAAGATGATTTATTAATACATATGGGCACTTCACTTGCTCATGTGAGGTCCTGAGATATTGTTGTCAGTATCCAGACCAGAAAACCAAACAACTGTCCTGGTGAAGAACAAAATAGGCTAAATTTAAAAGAAACTGAGTAAGAGTCATTCAGTTACTGCCTCAGTCATTACCCTCCTGCCACAGTAACTGTCAAGAAAGACCTTGATCTCTTTTGGGAGACTCCTTGTTTCTCAAGTGGCTGGTACATGGAGATGAGACATTGTGAGTTCAGTGCTCTTGTATTTAAAGCTAAGTGTTGCTGCATCCGAGTACATTAGTCTAACCATTTACAAAGAGATTGGTATTTTAGTGATGCATCAGTTTGGCAGAGGATGGCAGAGTAACAAAACTGACAGTGGTAACAGGGGCTTCCAGGCAGAGTGGTTTAAGACTTCTCATGCAAAAAAGACCTCTGTCTTAAGACAGTTGTAACAAAGCTGTTGGGAAGGCAGACTCTTGATTGTTCTGGAAATGGAATGTTCTTTTCAAATATTGCATCTTCCACTTGGCTGATGCATTCTCATTAGATGTGCATCAGTTCTTACACTAGGAAAGGGCTTTCTTCTCTTGGGGAGTTTCTCCTGCCAGCATAACCAGAGAAGTCTCAATATCTTCAGAAGATGTGTTAACTAGTGCAACAGTGTAGAATGTGGTACTGTGGAGAGGAAAAAATAGAGCCATGCACGGGAAGAGGCTTAGGAAGGAAGATACCCCAGAGATGTTCCAGCTTTGTAGAAGAGGCAAGTATTTGGAATTCATTTTAATATGATGGCCACTTGAAGAGGCGTCATTTCAGCTGTACATACCTTAAAGCTGTTTGTACTGATTATGATATGGTAGAGTTTGGTCATAAAATGAGTGCACCTCCTCTTACATTGTTTGGGTTTCTTTTTTTATTTGTAGGATTTTCTAGATCCTTTTATTTTGTAAAGTGATTAGGAAAACTTATTTTGCTCTGATGATAGTGCTTAGTATGTGAACATTTAATTGCACCCTGCCACTTTCTGTATATGGGAATATCAGTTTTACTATTTTCCTTTGCCCTCAGGTATTGAAATGCTTTGTGGTCTCATTTCTGTTTGACTTAAATTACTCTTACAAAGCTGTTACCTTCTAGAACATATGCAGGTACTAAAGCAGCTTTCCCTGCCCAGAAAATTTCTCAATAGTTAGAATTTGATTTAGAGCAGGAACACTTCAAATTCTGCTATGTAGATAATAAATCAGACATTGTCTCCTGCTCGATACAGCAAACCAGCATTATCCTCTGCGGTTATTCTTGCAAACCTGTTGCACAGCTTCCCATAGATCAGCATCTTGCCAAAAAGACATAGCTTTAAATTAAAATGCCACTCTTCCTAGCTGGCCTGTTTGCAGAAACATAGACCCTGTGGAGCTGATGGCTGATCAGACTGATAAAGATGTCCTCTTGCAAGGTTTGGGGCTCTGGTGTTCTGCTTGTGCTACTTTCATCAAATCATTGTTCATAATGATGCTTGCTAAAGGCTCTGAGGATGTGGACAACCATCCACACAGCTGTCAGCATATGGCTGTTGGGTAGTGGCTCTTTACTGGTGCCCAATTTTTATCCCATGTCTTCCTTCAGTGATATTTTTTGTTGGTAGTAAATTTGGTCTGCAGATCTGGCCCTAGGGTGAACAAAGCCTTGCTGCATGCAGCTTCTACTGAACACCAGAGATTTTCCCCCTCCACTGTCCAAGTGTTCCTGCCCTTCCTGGGTGGAACCTCTATTTCTTTAGCCATAGTGGACTGCACAGAATGCTAACAGGTCTGCTAGCAAGAGAACATTTTCAATTGAGATGGCAAATGGGCTCATCTTTAGGAATTAATTTACAGTGATTATAACTATTTACTTACATGTAAGAGAGCGTGTGTTCTTTTTTTTTTGTTTTCTTAAAGCTGTAACTAGAGATGAAGTGAAAGGCAACCATATATAATAAGACTTCTGTTTAATATTGTGTGGTTAAACTCCTTCCATTATAAATTTGCACACTTTTATTTTTTTCTTCTACCCTTGCATGTTCAACTCTGATTTTTAGAGCTGTTCTGTGCAGACAGTCATGTATTTTTGTAAAGCATTTTGACACTGAATTGCAATAAATGTTCAAACAATGTGAACCAAAGAGTTTGTTGTCTCATTGCTTCTGAGTTGATCTTACCTTTGAGCTTCTGGTGGTTGGAAGCCAGGACTCTCCTGCAGGAACATCTGGAACTCAGGTAGTTGTGGCAGCAGGATATACCAGACAGAGCTTTTGCTTCATGGTATCTTGAAGGGAAACGAGGTGAAAGGAGCAAAAACAGGGCTCCTGTGGAGCTTGTGAATATGAACTACTCCCAAAGCACAGGTGTGATTGCTGCCCCAGAAGAGAGAACCAGTGCTCACACTGGTCTGATCGGTTCAATTCCAACTTGTGGCTTACTAAAATGTGGGTTTTTTTCCTGGACATGTTATACAAATGACTTTGATTTTTATTGTTCACTTACAATTGCATCTGGTAAGTCAAAACTCATCAGAGGGAGTGCAAGTGGAAGCCTGCTGAAGGGACTTCCAGTGAATTGGGGAAAAGCAGTTGAAAAGACAATTTCAGGGTCTTGGTTTGAAACAGAAATTGCTGTGGTAAAGCCAGGATTGACTAGTTAGTGCTAGATATGGAAATAAGCACCAACTGGAGATGCTTTGTTTTAATCCAGTTTTCACTGACAAGGTATGCTTGAGTGTTTTCCAAAGGCACAGCATAACTACAAAAAGACTTAAGTCTATGGGAAGTTTTACCCCTAGAGAAGTCTCTGTAACCATAGGACAGTCTAGAAGATTGCTTGAGCCTTTTAAATGAGGGGGTGAGAAAGCTGTGGGTAAGACATTTCTTGCTTGAAGCTTTCTTTAAAACAGTCACTTATTTCAATAGACTGAACCATTAACGAGAGACTTGATCTTTTTAGGAATGTGCTGGGTGGGTCGGTGAGGTCTGTGTAATTGTTTCCATTTCACGCTACTGCTGCCAATGCTTCCACCCTTTAAGGAGAGCCCGGTGATAGATGGTGAGGCAGCCTGCAGTGTGGATGAGCTCCTCTCCTGGTAACAAGTCATCCTAGATAATTCCTTGACATGAGGAGAGGCTGAGGGAGCTGGGGTTGTTTAGCCTAGAGAAGAGGAGGCTCAGGGGTGACCTCATTGCTCTCTACAACTACCTGAAGGGAGGCTGTAGCCAGGTGGGGGGTGGCCTCTTCTCCCGGGCACCCAGCAACAGAACAAGGGGACACAGTCTCAAGTTGTGCCAGGGGAGGTCTAGGCTGGATGTTAGGAGGAAGTTCTTGCCAGAGAGAGTGATTGGCATTGGAATGGGCTGCCCAGGGAGGTGGTGGAGGCACCATCCCTTGAGGTCTTCAAGAAAAGACTGGCTGAGGCACTTAGTGCCATGGTCTGGTTGATTGGCTAGGGCTGGGTGCTAGGTTGGACTGGATGATCTTGGAGGTCTCTTCCAGCCTGGTTGATTCTATGCTTTCACTCTGTTAGGGCCCAATAAAGAAGTAGTTTGGACAAAAAGCATTTTGAAAACTCCTTGCACAACAACTATTATGCTGGCTCAGCTTTGCCTCAACTTACTCTAATCCCCATCTGCTGCTCTGCTTTACAAAGGGGTTGGACTGACCCCTAGTCAGTTGTGTAGAGGGTTATTTTTGACAGCCTCAGCTGCTCATGTCATAAAATTTGCAGAAACCGGAGAAAGCTTTTTCTAAAAGGCTCTATAAATAACTCAGTTGGGTTCAAAGGTCTTCCCTAAGCTGGAAAGACACCAGCTCACCCCTTTCCATTCTTGATGCGTAACACACAATGTAGAAAACAAACTAGTGTCTGTTTAATGTTTTCCTTGGATCATTTTGGTCTGGGTCAGAAGAGGCCTTGAATGCAGGATGCAGCACCCACAAGTTCTGTCGCTCAGATGATGGGTCCAGCCTGACTCCCCCCGGACTGCTGCTGCTTTCGTGCTGTGGGTGGTGGGGACAGGAAAGACTCCCACTGCTGGCTCCACAGAATAACCAACCAACCTTTCAACCCTTCCCAGGCTGTGTTTACAGGCAGAACACGCAGCCAGTGCAGGAAGTGCAGGTTCCTCCTCTTCATGACACACCATGAATTTTGGCCTATTTTAAGAGGGCTATTGAGCACTGAGTTAAACCTACAGGCATGTGTGTCTGTTTGTGAAGTGCATTCAGCTATGTCTCTGGGTAATCTGAGGGGAGCAGTGTGCGTCACAAACTGCTGCCAAGGGCCTAATAGCCACTTTACTCCCTGCCTGTATGCAGCGCTGAGGTGGTGTGGGCACCAGGTTTGTGCTCTCCTTGCTCTTTCTCCACAGGTGCAGCTCATGTGTTTGTGAGGGATTTAACTGATGAGACAGGCCAGTAAAACCTCTCTCTCTCCTGCTGCTGCTGCTCTGGTTGAGGTGCTGGAAGGTGTCCAGAGAAGGGTGACAAAGCTGCTGAGGGGCCTGGAACACAAACCCTATGGGGAGAGGCTGAGGGAGCTGGGGGTGTGCAGCCTGGAGAAGAGGAGGCTCAGAGGGGACCTCATTGCTGTCTACAACTACCTGAAGGGAGGCTGTAGCCAGGTGGGGGTTGGTCTCTTCTCCCAGGCAACCAGCAACAGAACAAGGGGACACAGTCTCAAGTTGTGCCAGGGGAGATCTAGGCTGGATGTCAGGAGGAAGTTCTTCACAGAGAGAGTGATTGGCATTGGAATGGGCTGCCCAGGGAGGTGGTGGAGACACCGTCCCTGGAGGTGTTCAAGCACAGCCTGGATAAGGCACTTAGTGCCATGGTCTAGTTGACTGGCTAGGGCTGGGTGCTGGGTTGGAGTGGATGATCTTGGAGGTCTCTTCCAACCTGGTTGATTCTATGACTCCAGGAGGTGCTGGGGAGCCACTTGCCAGAGTGCTGTACCAGTCATTAGGGTGTGGCAGCCTGCCCTGCAGGGTAGGCCTCACAGGTGGGTAGGCCTCAGAGGTGGAGAGACACCTGCAGGTCAGCTGCCAGGCTTGATCTAGGGCCAATGTCCAGCCCAGCCATGATCCAGCTTAAGCTGATGAGAGTTCCAGTGGATCTGATCATGACTGAACCAGCATTTAAAAGCTTTGGCAGGCTGGGAACCAATGTGTTGTGGCCTTGCTTTCCTGAATCAAGGTGTTTCTTGGTACCACAGTGATCACTCTTCCCTCTGGGTTGTGGGACACTCTTCTCAGCTGGGCCTGTGGAACATTTTTGTCTCTGTGTCTCCCACCACAACCTGACCAGTTTTCCAGATGGGTTATCTCTTAGATGACTTTCCCCCAATCATTTTATAGTTCCCCTGCTGAAGTAGAATGTACTGTTTCTTTTTTAGGTCTAGCTGAAGGTGTAAATCCAGCCAAATATAACTTCTGAAGCTGGATCAACCTGTCTGTGTCACAGCTCTCAGCAGTGCCTATGCTGTTGGTCATGTATATAAATCATAGAATCGTAGAATCAGCCAGGTTGGAAGAGACCTCCAAGATCATCCAGTCCAACCTAGCACCCAGCCCTAGCCAATCAACCAGACCATGGCACTAAGTGCCTCAGCCAGTCTTTCTTGAACACCTCCAGGGACGGTGCCTCCACCACCTCCCTGGGCAGCCCATTCCAATGCCAATCACTCTCTCTGGGAAGAACTTCCTCCTATTATCCAGCCTAGACCTCCTCTGGCACAACTTGAGACTGTGTCCCCTTGTTGTGTTGCTGGTTGCCTGGAAGAAGAGCCCAACCCCTACCTGGCTACAGCCTCCCTTCAGGTAGTTGTAGAGAGCAATGAGGTCCCCCCTGAGCCTCGTCTTCTGCAGGCTGCATACCCCCAGCTCCCTCAGCCTCTCCTCATAGGGTTTGTGTTCCAGGCCCTTCACCAGCCTTGTCGCCCTTCTCTGGACACCTTCCAGCACCTCAAGCCTCTGAAGCTCAACTTGGTGGTTTGTTTGGGCTTTTGTTTTCTTTTCTCTTGCTTACAGACAATTAAATGGTTCTCCTTTAAAAGAGCAGGCTCCTGGTAGCAGGTAGAAACCTCCAATCTTTCTCTTACCACACACTTTTATATTTAAAGCCTCTATTTTTAACCCACTGATGGGATTCAGGGCTAATGCTCGTTAGAGCTGTGTCTAGACAGTTGTGAAAAACAGGAAATGAATTACATTATAGCACAAAAGGAGAATTTAACCTTTTCTCTCCTCACAAACACATGTGACTGGGGGAAATACGTTACAGAAGGGTATGTGGGGAAGTTTAAGGAAGTAGACAAATGAGGGGGGAAAAGGCAACAACAACAACAAAAAAGCTGAGTTTCCACAAGGCCTCGTGGGAGTTATTTCACAGAAAGTAATGAGCCAGGCTTTGCCCTCAGCTACACCCAGGCAGTAATTCGTTTCCTCTGGTCCCTGTGGAGAAGTTGCATTGTATTATACCCTGCTTAGGCTGAGCATTCTGAATTTTAAAGAGCCAAGTTAACTGGTTTCACACACACGTGTGGCAGCTGCGAGAGAGAAGCACCCTGTGTCACCCACCTTGGCATGGGAAGCCAGGCAGAGTCCCTGTTCTTAGGCTCCCCTAAGGTCTCAGCATCTTTATGTATATATATATATATTTACAATGTTATTTATTCTTTACTTGAATTAGAGACTGCAAAAATGCAACATTCTCTCACTTGATGCTTGAAGCAAAAAGCCCAAAGGCTCACTGACTCTGGGCAGCAGCACCACTCTGTCTGCCAATGCATGCGTAGGGCCTGAGTTTTAGAACGCTGCTGCAATGAACCCAGAGCACAAACTAAAGCTGAGCTAGGGAGAACAGCTGACCTATTCAAAAAGAGATGGAAAGTGGAGGCCTAGGACCTCTTTACCCACTTTTCCCTCCCCCTATTCTTTGCAAAATAGCTGCTTTTTGGATGCAAAACACCACAATCAAAAGTGCTACTGCAAACATCTTCAATATGGCTTCTGAACTCTTTCCTCAGACCCCTAAAGCACCCCAAATGATGTATTTTTAAGCTTCTCTTAATCTTCTCAAGAGCCCTGGGATTAGCCAACAGTCAGGAGCCTCAAGAAGCTGCAAAGGACCTGTATGAGTGTCCTGCTCCACTGCAAAAGCATCATCCTCCCACCCATGGATGCATCTCTCTGTCCATGCCTGGTTCTTCCTGAGGGTGCTGTGGGCCCTCATGCCTGACCCCACTCACACCTGCTGGAGATGGCCCTTGCCCAGCTGGATGCTATTGCCAGGCACCGGGTTATCTTGTGCACGACTCGCCTCCCTTGGCTGCAACTCTTTGCTGGAGCCAAATGTTTACGCTCAGCACACGTGCTGTCAGCTGGCCAGAACCATTAATATCTGTACAGCAGAGCAACAAAACTTGCCCAAAGATCCTCCACACTGCTCAGCCCAGGCTCTACCACTCCTGCCCTCCTGCTACCCTTTCTGTCTTCGGCAGCCTAAGGGTTAGAGATAAGCTGGACACGCACGAATCCATAGGCCCTAATGAGATGCACCCACGAGTGCTGAAGGAGCTGGCGAAGGTTATTGCTAAGGCACTCCCTGTCGTTTTTGAAAGGTCGTGCAGAACAGGGGAGGTGCCTGCTACCCACTGCAGAACATTTAGCTGTGAAAGAAGCTGTCTCAATGTGTACTCAGAGGGACAGGCACATGCAGATGTACAGACACAATTAATAAAAGCTGTCTTTCAGAAGCCTTGCTCTGTAGTGTAAAGGAAGGTCAACAGTTTTCTTGTCAGCAGCAGCTTTGCTGGAACGAGTGGCTTTAGGACATGCCTTATCCCGTGGTGGGGAAGGAATGTTTCTGTGTTAATCACAAACCTCCTTTCTGTTTTTGTTTTTTTTCATGAATATATTCTGCCTTATGTAAGTATAGCCTGTTTGGCAGTCTAGCACAGCCACAAGTTATGTTTGATTTACAGAAGTGGACGTCCAAATAGAAAAGGAGACAGATATTCCAAGGGTCTTCATTTTGGTCCCTCTCCATGAGCACACTTAAGTAACATGAGCTTCCCCTGAGGTTTCTTGGCATTTGAAACTGATGAAGGAACCCCAGAGCTCCTCTTGCTGGCCAGGATGAGTTGTTGTAGTATCCTCTCAGATATCCCAGGAAGCCATTTTTACCTCCAGCTCATCCTCAGGTTACCAGATGAACCACATCTGCTGAGATCTTGCACCCCACTTAATATTTAACCACCCTTTGCCTTCATTTTCTTAAGTTGACAGTGAAACCCTAGCTAGTCTGAGTGCCACAGCACAGTGGTGTTTTGTTACAGAGAGGTCGAAACAAACCTTGCCAATCCAGCCGTGCTAATGGCTGCACCACTGGAACTCTACAGAGCATTCTCAAAACAGCCTGAAACAGCAGTGAGTAGTTAGGGCATTATCTGGGAGCAGGCTTTGCTACACCATGCAGGCAGGGCAGAAGACTTTACAGCGATGGCATTTCAGATGAGACCAAGCAACAGAGATGCCAATATCTCTCTAGGACCCCACACATATGCTTTTGTCATGTGTCCAGCCTCAGATGTCCTCATTGCTGGAAAAGTTCCATGTGCAGGCTTTTGCTATGGACTCCACCTGCTAAGACAGGGCATTTGCTCATTGAATGTTCACAAATAATCCTAATTTCTGAGGATTTTGTAAGGCCAGCAAAGATACTGCTACCTCCACCTGCATTACCTCTGCAGTGAGCTAGCAGCAGGGACAACGTGGTTCCTCGTAAGGGTTGGGGACCTGTGCCTGTGCAGCCAGGTCTGGTCTGAGCTATTCCACAGTCATGCAGTTCTGCAGTGATTCAAAGCAGTTGGGCCAAGAGAGCATCAGCAGAAAAGTTTCACTGAGGCTTTGCAGCTACTGGGAAGGTCAACTGCTTTGTCACTGCTCACACAGCCTTTGGCAGAGGCTCAGAGAAGGATGAGGCTTTGCCCTGAAGCATGAAACCAACCTCTGTGCACTGTGTGAGCTTGGAGAAGCTGGCAAGTAGAGGCTGCTGAGACCTTGTGTGGGTCTTCTCTGCTGAGAATGAAGCCATTCACTTGGCCTTTCAGATCTCAAAAACACTCAGCATGTTGATTTGTTTTTGTTTCTGTTTTGGGTTGTTGTTTTTTTACTTAATAATTATGAAGCAAGTTGAATAAGAATGAAGGAAACAATCTTTCCAGTAAAACACCTCTGACAAATAACGGCAGATATGCCACTGCCACTCCTCTCCAGCTTCCCCTCTTCTTAACCTACTGCTGGGAAAAGAGCAAGGGAGTGCCTGTCCTCCAGCCAGGAGAGAGGCTGAACCCCTGCAGCCATTCCCAGTACTGGTGATTTTGCATCTCAGGACTGAGCTGGTTTGGCTCCATTTACTTTGTAGCAACTCCAGGGAACGACAGATTCGAAAACAACTCCTCACCAGATACATACCTTAGCATATTAAAGGATATTTTTAGTGCTTCTGGCAGGGCAGAGCAAACTCTGCTTTCAGCTCCACTGAAATCACTCTATGGACTTTTCTGGCTATGCTACATATTCATACCAAGGTAGCAACTGGTAGAAGCTATAGGACTGAAAAGTCACATTTACTTCATGCAAGGCAAAAACACAAGCACATATAAATGCTAGTGGGATTCCTGTCTTAGAGAGAGCTGTATTTTGTTCCCAGGAGCATTACTTTGCAAGATAAGAGTGTGACTTGCTGAAGAAACGACGCCACATAACAAGTGAAAAATACTCTGGATGTCTCCTCCTCAATTTATGAGGCTCTTTTTTTTTTAATATACTGGAATAAATATAACTGTGACTGTTTCATACAGCAAAGTGCTTTGTGATGAGTACAGTATAAATAGCCAAACTGATTACACTGGCTATAAACAAGAACTGCAAACCCTTGCTTCACCCCAGCAATTAGAAATGATGGAAAAGGAGGGATCTTTACAGCTAAATGGTTAAAAGCTGCAGGAGAACATTTGCTGGGGATGGCTCCAAGCGTGGAGCTGGTGCGCTGCCATTTCAGCAGCCAGGCTGAGACGGTGGGAAGCACACGGCCACAATTGCATACTGAAAGGAAGAGAAGGCTGAGATAACTACCATCTTCTTACTGTGTAGGCTGGCTGAAAAAAATAACACATAATGATTCCTGCCTTATTGCAGTGTTTGGCTGCCAGATATAGCCCTACCTAGGAAGGCCAGCACGACACCAAAACAGGCCAAAGGAGCGTTTCCTGCTTTTAAGTAATTCAATGTCAAGAATCCAGTTTGTTGGAAACATCCCTCTCATCTCCCTCTGCACCAGGGCCAGGCACTCAAAATGAGCTTCAGGTGAATAATGCTGCTTCTCTCGAACTTTGTGAGTGACAGTTCACAGCTTAGGTCCTTTGAATGCTTATTTTTATCACTCTAAAGCAAAGCTTGGTATGCCTCATGCCTAGGAAGTGGCTTAGCTCACTCAGAAACTCAGGGACTTGCCAGAGGCCTTAGATAAGTAAGTAAGATTTGGTTTAGCTGTCCTCAGTATCCAAGGTATTTCCTACTGTAAGTATAAGGAAACATTGAGGATACTTAAGCAACCATATTTGTTTATCTTAGGTCAAACTGGAGAGATTTTCCAGAGCCACTACTGCAGCTGCACTTAACTTGCTGAAAGACTGCATTTGTATGAAGTGCTTCCCTTCTGACTCCATGATCAGGAGGCTGCATGCAGCTGCTAAGCAAACCTGAGCAGATGACTCCAGACACTCACTTTCTGGGTACATTTCATTAACCTTGGCCTCACCTGGGCCAACCTCTGCATAAGGAGGAAGCCAGAAGGGAGAAGAAAAATCACCAGTATTCCCTCCCTCAAATTTCTCAGCAGAAGAGAGACAGATGTCTGGACAGGTTTCACCTCAAGAGACGAGATTCACCAAGCCTGGCAACCTAAAGTGTCATAGAAGAGCAACTCCACTGGACCTGGAGCCATCTGCTCAGCTGGGTGATGTGTGAAGTGATGCTCTGCAGGTCCTCGTTGCCAGACGCAGCCAGTACCTAGGTAGTGCCTCAGTAACTGTTCTCCAAGGCACTCAGTGGGAGGTAACTGCAACTGGTGCAAGGACATGGTGGGATTGTCTCACCTCCTTCCTATTCCCTGGTACAGCTTTCTCAGGTCTGTCAATCTATAACCTGTGCAAGAAAACCCTACAAAACCTGTGAAAATTTGTACCAAAGTCACTCTAACAAAATAAAAGTGGAGTCCAGAGACAGCTGCTTGACCGTCAATGTTTGGAGAGAAACAGTGCTTCAGAACGTATGAGGCTCAAGCTGGATAATGAAGTGGTGAGGATAGGAGGCTACACAGGTCAAAATGTTACAGGCAGGACTCTAATCCAGGAATCTGAATCATACAAATACACCACAGTGCCTCATTGCCTCCTTAACAGCACAGGTCAGATTGCAGCATCCCAGGTACCTAAATTTAGCCTCTGAAGACCTTACAATGAACAGCAAAGAATTAGCCTGATATTCTAGGGTAGGAATTGTGTATGCTGAGTAGATCCTTAAAAACTGGTCGATAGTGACACACAGCCCTTGATGCCCAGGAAGGATCTGTGCAGACATTAGAGGCTCAGGCAGTCAAAAGCAGTATGTAACCCATCGGGTGCAGCCTCACAAGATAACAGCTCACCTCTGCACGGCTGTCAGTTATTTTTTGAAGCTGTAACAGCTACTAGTAGGGTCGAGCACGCAGGTGAGTGCTTCTGGCCAAGCATCCCCACCGCGTGTCGTCTGAATGCTGACAGCTCTCTCTGCTGGCCAACTGAGAAATGGTTTTTGAATTGAGGCAGACCTGGTCATGTAAAAGATCGCAAAAATGCATTGGTCAAACGAGTGCATGCCAGGAAAAAATCCAGCATTTCCCCCCTAAAGTCCCAAATAGGAGAAATAATATAGTTATCGAGTAAATAGTATTATTACTTAAAAAGCTGCAGTGAAGAAGGGAAAAAAAGGCAGAAGAGATGGGAGCGGCCTGAGGGAGGCAAAAGGAATTACCTGAGAGATAGGATGTCCTGCCACTATGAGACTATCATAGTATAGTATAGTATCATAGTATCATCAGGGTTGGAAGAGACCTCACAGATCATCAAGTCCAACCCTTTACCACAGAGCTCAAGGCTAGACCATCAGTAGTGCCCTAAAATATCTGGAAGTAAAAGTCTTAAAGAATGTCCAGTGACCAACAGAATACAGAAGCCGGGAGGCTGTGGGATTGTGAGTAACTGTCCTGAGGGCAGAAGGGGTTGTCTGCTTTGTTCAGTGCCTGACTCGAATGTAACCTAGTCTAAAAAGCCACCACTTAGGGGCTCTTGGCACAGAAAGATTGTAGCTGAACAGAAAGACTTCACTGTAGGAAAAGAAGAGGTAAAGAAAGCTGAGAGGGAATGGAAACTAAGCTGCAGTCACCAGTCTCACTGAAAGTGCATTAACAGTAGGTTTTTTTGCTGGACACATCAGGACATCATCTGAACAGAGGAAGAATTAACTGTCCATTGACAGCATGGAGTGTAGGGAGCACATGCCAGTTCTGCTGTGAAGAGAAGACTGAGAGGGGATTTAATAAATGTTCAGGACTGGTCAGGAGCTGGGGGACAGGCTCTGCTCACTTGCTCCCTGTGACAGGACAAGGAGCAATGGGTGTAAGTTGCACCACAAGAGGTTCCACCTCAACACAGCGGGGAACTTCTTTAAAGAGTCACAGAGCACTGGCACAGGCTCCCCAGAGAAGTTGTGGAGTCTCCTCTGGAGCCTTTCAACGCCTGTGTGGATGTGTTCCTGTGTGATCTGTGCTAGATTGTGTGGTCCTGCTCTGACAAGGGGGTTGGACTCAATGGTCTCTTTGGGTCCCTTCCAGCCCCTAACATCCTGTGATCCTGTGTCAGTGCACCCCAGCAAATCAGCCCCGCAGTAATGTCAAAGCACTCCTAGCATTTTGTATCCTGTGCAGCACAAGCCCAGTTTCTCTGCATCAAGGAACGAGGCTTTCCCTACAGCACCACTTCTGCTGGGTGGCTGTACCTGCCAAGCCCGCCAAGCCCACCAAGCCACACTCTGCTATAAGGTGTGCCCCTTACCTGCCTCTGCCTGTGCTATAGTCACTTTCATCTCAGGTATTTAAACACTTCAGTGAGCACAGAGCTGACGATTAGTGATGTATGGCAGTAAAGTTGCCTTCTTGCCATCAACTTACAGTGGTAGTTCTTCACTTGTATTTCTGACACAAGCTGCTTCTGCAGGCACAGTAGACTTCAATGAGCTTTCTCCTTCTTTTTGTTTTCAACATGCTGTGGAGCTCAGTGTGTAAACCACACTGGTGAGACTACCCCACAAGTCAGTCTGAGGTGACAGCAGAAAGGTTAAACACAGCAAGTTCCCCGAAACAGTCAGAACAAGGGTTAATTAGAGACAGAAAGAAGCAAAGAGGGAAGACAATTCACTTAATCCCCTTATCAGGGCTAATCAACATTAGGAAAAGGGCTGGTCTCTGCTAATTAAGGTGAAGCAAGTAGATCCTCCTTGTATTTGGAGCCCTAAATGAGCACCTGGTGCATTCCTGAGTTCTCTGTCTTTCTGACTGCACACCTGAAATGGTGATGAAATGCCACCTGGCTTGAAGTGCTACAGAGACAGCACCACAGCATCACCCTCCTCAGCACTGGATGAAGTGACTCTGTGGGTTTTCTTCTGGAATGACAACTTTTTTAGAAAGAGCTACAAAAAGACTGTTAATTATGGAAAAGCCATCATCACACACAGCTAGCTTGTTACACATAAAAGCAGGCATTTGTAAAAGGGCTGTCTCTATTTTAGACTTGGAAATTCTGAATAATGGTTGTGACTGCTCTCCTTAACAGCCTCGATGCTGAAAGGAGATTAAACCAGGCAAATTCTTGTGGCTGAGCCTCCCTTAAGAGAGTGTGCCACAGGTTTCAGGCACTGGAAAACAGCCGAGGATGGCAGTTCAGTATTTGAATCAAACTACATACTGGAGTAAGAAGGGGTGAGACGCTAATGATGTGGAGCAAAGGGTCTGCTGAGCAATGCACAGGAACTCTGTGTATATGAGACACGTTCACCTGAAGGATAACAAGTGTTTCATCTAGCTTGTTCATTTAAATGTGAATCTTCACATTCTGGGTTCTGCTTTGCCTAACCTGGACAGTGCATGCGATGCCCTGGGCACTAGGTTAGCATCTCTAGAGAGCTGAACAGGCAAATTTTTGTTGCTGTACAACCAGTCTTGACATCACTCAGAAATAGTAATCTTCATGTCTTCACTCATTCAAACCATGCTTGCTGCAGAAAGAGCTGCCAACTCATACAACACTGATAAATCAGACCCTCTACAATGGGTATACCTACTTAAATCCTGAGCTGACTCCTCTTGTGAGAGCTCCAAGAACCAGTTTCTCAGAAATCTGGAGCTCCAGATTCTTCTGGTGAAACTGGTTCAGAAACTACAGATCAATGTTTCCACTCCACAGGTGAGTGCCTCAACAACTGGCCTCCTACCCATAGATCATTCTGGCCCCCAAGGAATCTGTGCAGTAGCAGCCTATCTGCATAGCCAACCATTTGTGCTGCCTCTGGCAACACAAGAGTGTGAGTTTCTACATTCAGCCAGGCATTACGACACAGAGAAAGTGATGTCTGGAGGAAGTGAATCAATCCCACAGTTGTTCAACAGCCTGTCTCTGCTGTTAACATGCTGAGTAAATTACCTGGAACTGATGGAAGACACAGCAATAGAATATATATAACAATGCACCTACATATCAGTAATGTACATGAACTGTACTTAAGGGTTTAATTTTTTTCTGTACTTAGAAACAGAGTGATTCCTTAATACTTAATACCGTTACTGTGTTTTGCCTCACCAAGACTGAAATCCATCACAAATGGATGTAGGTTTGCAAGGCCTGACTTGATAAAGTCCTGAGTGGCCCAGGCTGACCTGACTTGAATAGGGGATAGGACAAGAGATTGGCTGACCCTTTTCACCTTAACTATTCTACCAGTCTGTGATTCTGTAGTATGCTACTATATAATGCAGAACAGGTGTAAAACCAGAGAACTAAATACCTCATTTTAGCCTCCTGCCGTAACCCCACATTCAGGGCCCTCTTCTAAGATGTGGGAGACTTTGCTCCAAACACCTAGTCAACATGATGGCTTTGATGGCTTCCTCTGCAAGGAAGCAGCGTGACAGCACCCCTAAGGAAATTCGCCAGCAAGCCACTGTGAGGGAGCTTTCTCATTCCCTTCCCCCCCAGCCATATGTCTCTGCCAATATCCTTACACCAGCAAGAGCAGGTGTCTGACCTCATGGCAAGCCAATTCAAGGAGCTAAGAGGTAGAAAAAACCCAACTCCGCTTCTTTCTGTCAGTTTAGCTTCCTAACCTGGATTACCATGGGGCCTGGCAAATGCCAAGGGCAAGCACTTAAGGGCAGGTGAAAATGTGCAAACAGAATAAGAAGCAAAAGCAACTGCCTCTTCCAGCAACAGTTTAACTGAAAAGGCAGGCATTTAATTCTCCCCTTATACATCACATAAACTTAGATACTTACCTGGTTTTACATAGTGCTTGGGAGTTGAACATTGTACTGCTAACATCTGTGTTCCCATTGTGAGTGTGACCTTTAGGCTTCTGCTAAATGAAGCCTAATTGATAAAGTCAGTAACTAAACTGGATGCAGTCTATTTATGTAAGTGCTAGAAATCATAACATAAATACACTGTATATCACTTCTCAAATGTGGAGACATAGCAATTTGTTCAGTATTTTATGCACAATTTTTTCTTACAACATGTAAATGCCCTTGTCAATTTGGGCACAGTAGATGGAAAAATAACATGCTTATGGTGGGATGTCTGACTTTGACTTAACATAAAAAAAACATTCTTACATAATCAAAAATGAAAAAAAAAATCAGTTCATGGTATTTATGGCAGGCACTCTGTCTACAACTACCTGAAGGGAGGCTGTAGCCAGGTGCAGATTGGTCTCTTCTCCCAGACAACCAGCAACAGAACAAGGGGACATAGTCTCAAGTTGTGCCAGGGGAGGTTTAGGCTGGATGTTAGGAGGAAGTTCTTGCCAGAGAGAGTGATTGGCATTGGAATGGGCTGCCCAAGGAGGTGGTGGAGTTGCTGTCCCTGGAGGTGTTGAAGAAAAGAGTGGATGAGGCACTTAGTGCCATGGTCTAATTGACTGGATAGGGTTGGGTGCTAGGTTGGACTGGATGATCTTGGAGGTCTCTTCCAACCTGGTTGATTCTATGGTTCTGTTTTCCCAAACACTTATTCCATGTGCAGAAATGTAAACTGCAAATACAATGCAAGAGCAGCAAACTGAAACACATGCTCAGAAGAGAAGCAGGGAGAACTTGTTCGGGTCACTGTCCTTCCAAGGAAGAGCTGCCTTCAGTTTGTCTGCCAAATCGACGCACAAAGTCAGGAAGGGGGAGCACTGAACCCCACCCTATGTTGGGATTCATACTGATGAAATCGTCCAAGTTCATCTTGGAATCTAAAATAGGAACAAAAAAAGGAAATTTCAGTTCCTGAGGCACTTCAGCAGCAGAGGTATACATCTACCAAGAAAATTCCTCCAAATCCTTTTTGGTACTGCAGTTCAGAAGAGGGAAGAGCTCAGAGCACACTTGTTGAGCAGCAGTCCAGCAAGTCCTGCAAATTTTATGGTGCTGCAAAAGCATCTACTGCTACTCTCTGAAATGTTGCTTTTGCTATGATCTCTCTACCTACAGCAATAACACCATTACCAGAGCAGAGAGCATCCTTGGCCATTAGAAACTGGTATGTGTAGGACAGAGAAAGATTTTACCCTGCAACAGCAGTCTAAAAGGCTTGAGTAGTGCAGAGAACCAGAGTACAAATAACAACCAACACTGGGAACTTGTAGTTCTGGTAGGTGCTTGTAGTCTTCCTGCATTCACACAAATCCAATTACTCAAAGATGAGTGAGATATGATTTACCCATTCAGTTCTGAACCAGAGCCAACTGAGTCAGCTTTAGCACTGACTGCAGAGAAACTGAATCAGAGCTGCAGAGAGACTTGAAGTTACTTAGCATCTTTCAGAAGTCATTAGACCCTCAGCAAACCTACAATTTATTACTACCCAGACTACAATTTTGCTCTGTATTTGCTCTCTCTCCAGTCCTGAAGTTTGCTCTATACCAGCCTACTGTAAGGCCAGAATATGCAAACCAGAAGAGAAGTCTGACATAACCCAGCCTGTAGCTCAGGCAAAGAAGGACACAAACCTAGACTGGATCAAACACTTGTTTGTTTTGAATTCTGAACCACTTGAACAAAATCAGAGGGAAAACGTTCATTGTCAGTTTCAAGAGAAAAGTAGGCATGACTGTTCTATGCCAGAAGCTTGATCTGCTCTGACCCCTGCAGGAGAAGTAGAAACCATTGTATGCCGCTGTGGATCCCGGAGAGCTCAGTGCAAAGTGCTGGTGTGCAGCTAGGGGTGCAGGTGCCTTACACACCCATTTTCTGGAAGTGGCCTTGTCCAAGCTCTGCTGGCTTGGAAGCATGCTGCTCAGAGGTCTCCAGTTACTCAGTGCATTTAGTTCTGACTGCAAACATCCGTGGGCTTCTTTTTTTTTTTTTTTTTTGCTCTAATTGACAAGCTGCACAAATAATCTTCCAGAAAAATGGAAGAGAATGAACTTGAAGAACAGAGTGGGAGAGCAACTGGATTTACTGTTATAGCCTTCCTGCTACATTTAAGTCTTTATTTATACACGGATGATTCATGTGCACATTTAAAGATTAAGAAACAAACAGGAGTAGGCTCTAACAAATGGATTAGAAAACCCCTAGGATGGAATTTGCTTCAGCTGCAAAAAGCTTCTGTAATTAGGCTTATCATTACAGACAGCATAAGTGAGGAAGGGAAGACAACATTCTGCAGTCCCAGATTCAGGAGTCCTGGCTGTAAATCCAATCCCTGATGCCCTCTATTTGCACATCTATACTGTGGCACAGCCTTGTGATTTACCTTAGTCCAGCTCTTGCCACTCCTGAGGCTTGCCCCTTACTCTTCTTCATGTTAACCTGTCTGAGCTCTTGTTGTTGAAAATCCTTATGTTCAGCCAAGCATCTTCCTACAGCTGAAGTAAATCTGGCAGATCAGAGCAATTTCTGCTTGACTGAGGGGATTTAAAATAGTGCAAACTCAGCAACTTGCTGTCGTAGCTCACAGTTAGTAGCAGACAGCAGCTCTTGAATGCTGGTAGACTAGTATGCCTGTTTTCCAACTCCCTACCTTTTTCTTCCATACACATTTGTTTTAAAAGTAATTCTATTTTTCATAAAGCTTAAGATTTGAAAGAACAAATAATTCTTTATGTGCACTGAGCACAGCACAATCATAATCTCACAAATCTCTTCTGTGAATGGTAAAGAGTTCCAAGCACAGCTGCTGTTATTAGCCACTCAGAAATTCTGTCATAATGCCTGTAGGGCACAAAATATTCTCTGACATTCAGAAGGACTGTGGCAGAGCATCACACAGTGTATCAAAGAAGTTTAATGAAATTAAAAGTAATTTTAACAAAAGAAACAAGGACGTTCCTGTGACCAGTGGATAGTCTAAGAATCGGTCAGTAGATGGCACTGAAGCAGTATAAGACATCTGGAGGCTACAGTTGGTAAACCAAGAGGATTTCTCCACGAAAGCGAGGAGGCAACATACTTGATATAACATGCAAGGTCAAGAGCAACAGAAGTAATTTTCTCCACAGGTTTATTAAGATTTACATTACACTTGCAGTCCTTCTCAGATGCTGCAGCTATTACACTAGCTTGAATTTATGCACACTCAGAGCTAATCTTCCTCTTTGACCAAACTTGCTTTGCTCTGCATACACAGTCAATGAGACCCAGCCGCTGCACTGTAAGAGTCTTGCATCATTTTATTCTCTTAATCAAGAGATTGCTCTGAGCAGGGATGAAATAAAAGGCCATGCACTATCAGATGGCACTGCTAGTCACAATACTTATGGCTTCTGCCAACGGTAGTTAGAAAGAGGCCAAAGGGCTGCTGGAGGTGAGCAAGTCTGAAACAAAGCCTTCAAGTTCAGCTCTATTACTGCCTAAGCTTGAGGCATTCTAAAATGCTTAGAAAGTTGGGCTCTTCAGAAACTTGCACAGGTGCTTACAGGTCTCTTCAGAACCCACTCCTATGCCTGAGCAGGGAAAGAAGCATTTTGCAGGCAGTCAGAAAGGCTGTTACCACATTCAGCTGGAGGGTGCTGTCTGCACAGCTGAGATTTGACTGTGCAAACCATCCTGCTCCATCTTGGTGTAAAACAAAGCTGGTCACCTTAAATTACATTTCACAGAAAGCAGCCACTCACAGAATTTACATATGTTTACCCCTAGCTCTATCCCAACTCACTTCTTCCAGAAAAGCTCACAAAGTAAGGGCCTAAGCTGACAGAGTGGAGTTTTATTCTTACATGAGAGAAGCAGAAAGTTCTCCTGAAGTGCATATGAGATATTATATCCATATTAGTGTTTCTTTTTTGCTTTCACAAGGATTACACCACCACCTCAGAAAAAAGATACAGAAAGACACTGCAGACCATCTACCTGGCCTCTGTCTAGTAGCTTGCCTGTTACACAGAAGTATCATATACAGTGCCTCTAAGTTCTGATCTGTCCTACTCATGCTCTTGAAAACAAAACAAAAGTAAAACCTCAGCATTTACAACTACCAGAGATTTTAATAACAAAAACCAAAAAGCCTTTACAAGTCAATCCTGCCAGTGTGCTGCCAAACACCTAGTAAGAACTGAAATTCAAACCCAGGCTTTTCAGTGTTTGAGCTGATGCTAACAGTTGCATGTAAGCCATAAGACCATCTGTTCTGAGTAATTTTGAAATGCACTGTGCAAGCTGTACTTCACACAGGCTCACAGTAAGGAAGACTGATCTCATCAGGACTCATAAACTAAGCAGAATCAGACCTCATTAATCTGTGGAGAGAAGAATTAAAAGAAACTCCCATGCTGGGCTTGCCAGCCCGTGAATGGTGAGTCTGCATGTAAAATAAGAATTAAAAAGACATTATTACTTGAGCAAATTACTAGGCTCATCCGTGTTAAGGTCTGGGGGTTGTCTTAGTTAGTTTGTGTTTTGTTTTCTTTGGTTGGTTGTTTTTTTTCCAACAGACCACCGGCAACCAGGTGAGAGGAGAGAATTCTGCTGCAGCTCAAGCACACTTATTCCAGCAGAGTTGTTTTGACGCTAGGTCTGGGTGAAAAACCACTGTGCATCTGGTGACATTAGCCTGCTCCTCTGTGCACACAAAGCAGCAGAGCAGAGATCAGAAAAAGGCCAAGAAGCAGCACAGAGGCCAAACTCTGAGAGATGGACAGAGCAGAGGCTGTTGCAAAAGGCTAATGCTTAGCATCTGAGTTCTGATAATTGAGAAGCTTGAGGGTTTTATTAATTTAGTCAGCTGGTTTAGGATTGTTTAAGAAAAATGGTAATGCTAAGGTTCTTTTTAAAAATCACTTAGTTCTAGCTTCATTTTTTTTCAAGTATGGGCTAGGCTTTATGACTGCCCTGTTTTCAGCTGGCATAAAGGTATTTTTATTCTTAACATTTGGTACAGTGCTGTGTTTTGGAATGACAATAATGCTGATAACACACTGATGTTTTAGTTGCTGCTGAGCAGTGTTTACCAAGTCAGAGTTTTCAGCACCTCGTGCTGCTCTGCCCGTGGAGGCTGGGGATGCACAAGTATTCTGACAGGAAACACAGCCAGGAGAACTGACCCACACAAGGCAAAGGCATATTCCATACCAAATGGCATCGTGCCCAGTATACAAACTAGGGGTAGTTGGCCAACTCAGGGTGTTGGTCAGCAGCAGGCAGTGAACAATCGTACTGTGCATCACTTGTTTGGCATATTCTTTTATCATTATTTGCCTTTCCTCTTGTGTCCTGTTAAACTGTCCATCCTGACACATTGGTTGAACTTTTTTTCCCAACTCTTTCCCCAGTCCCACTGGAAGAAAGAGGAGCAAGGGAACAGCTGGCTAGGCTTCAATTAAGACAATGATTTGAAGTAAGCTTATTTTACAAGGTTTATTTTGCAACCACATGAACAGCACAAACACAGTTCAGTATTTCCTACTATTAACTCCTTTTCAGTTAGTAGTAGGAAATAATTTCTGAAATGCTTAATTGATTACTGACAGAGATTCTTCAATTCAATTAAAAAAAAAAAAATCACAGTCATTAGCATTTTCTTGTATACCTCCATAATAAGAGAGTCACTGGTCCTAGTTTCATGTTGGGTAATTACATTACCCTACCAGTGCTTCTATTCAACTTAATCTGACTTAGATGCTATGGAATTTTGTTATACAAAGTGATATATCCAGGCTTGACAGCTGCTCTGCTCAGGAAGATGCATTATTTTAGTATCAGGAGCAAAGAGTTCTGTCTTTACTAAAAGCTTTAGAACTAAGCAGGATAAGAGCAGTGAATAGATATGTAGTGGGCACATTTCTTTTTAACACAATGCTCATATATTATAAAAAAGACTGAAAAAATACAATTAAAAAACCCCTATCAGTCTTTTATTTAACATCAAGGATGTATAACAAACAGAAGTAATATAAAAACTTTGTGTGCTCAAAGGCTTAGGAATTTGGCTACTCTAAATGACAGCAAAATAATAACGACAATAATAATGCTCTAATCTAAGTGTGCCTCACAAATAATTTGATGCTAAGCCAATATGTGGTCAGTTCTGACAGCCATTAAATTGCAGTCACTTCTAATATGAAATACATGTGCCATTTAATCATTTTCAAACACAAATGAATGCAGAAAGCAGAGTACTCTATCTAAGTGAAACAGCAGGGAGAAAACAGTTATCTGGAATGGAATTTGGCATGGACATGAACATTAATAGCCCAGGCTCTTTTATGATAACAAAAGGTCTACCACCCAGTTTTCCACTAAGATTAAAATAAGGTGCTTTCATGCCTGGTAAAACTGTGCTGAGACATTACTTTACCAGCCTTTAAAGGAAGAGAATTACCAGTTCCACCTGTTGACAACAATGCTTTCTAAACCTGTATGCCAGCTCGCATGACACGTGTTCATCTATGGAACTACAGCAATTAAACCCAGACTCCTCACTGATGTGCAGCACTGTGTACACTGAAGCACAATCATCATAAGGTATCTGAAGTGAATAAAGGGAAGACAAAAATAAAGCTGGAGAAATTGACACTGCATTAAAAAAACACTAGACATTGTATATCCCACACAGATTATTTCTGTTCTCACACAGATTGTGAAGCTACCTAGCGAATGACCTTTCGCCTTCAGTCAGTGCAGTGTTTCTTTCATCTGCAACACTCAACAAACTGACCAGGACACCTGAGCACATCAGCAGAGAGCTGGAATGCTGCGTCCAGTTTCAGGCTCTTCAGTTAAAAAAAAAAGCCCCAAACAATGCAAAAAACAAACAAGCACCCCTCCCAAAAAAAAATCAGTTACATCTGATGTACTGGAGTAAGGCCAGAAGAGGAATATCAAGTTGTTTGGAGCAGAAGAACATGACATTGAAAGAGAGGTTGAGAGAACTGGGCCTGTTCAGTTTTAAACAGAAAAGATGAAGGGAAGACCTTACTGCTGTCTGCATCTATCTGATCAGAGGACACAAAAGATAGAGCCAGAACCTTTTTGGAAGAGCCCAGCAACAGGACGAGAAGCAAAAAATCTAGTTGGAACATGGATTACATATTAGGAAACTGATTATATTTTTCACCATGACAGTGATCAAATATTAGAACAGACTGCCCTGAAAGGTGGTGGAATCTCCAATTCTGGAAGTCTCCAGGACTAGCTGGGGAGTGCCCTAAGGAATTCATGTTATAGGCAGGTGTTGGACTGGACAGCTGATGATGTTTCTCTCAACATGGCAGGGTACAAACTAAAGAAATAAAGCACAAGAGAAACAAAGATATAGATAGATATATATATATCTATCTATCTTTCATTATCTACCAACATCATAATGACAATCTGGAGCTTGGGTAAGTAACTTGCTGCTGCCCACCAGTGAGGTAAAGCTCAGCCACACAAGACAGATAAGGGGAGAGTTACAGAGTTTGCTGCTAGAGAGTCATTCACTACAGCTGGAAGTACAATGTACACATCTGCAAGTGTCTGAGTTATTCTGTAACTTACTAATCACAAAAGAATGTTTTCTCCTCCTTTCATTTGAGTAGAAAACTTTCACCTTCCTGATGTGGCCTGATCTATATTCCTCACACTTGCATCATTATTTTTCAACAATGAGGTTTATACAGGGGAAAAGTCATCGGCATCCAGGAGGCTCCACCTAAGAACCCATGAATTGCATTTCAGACATTCTCCACTTCTACACTACTTTTGTATAAATCTTCACTGGAGGTAAAGACCAAGTAATAGAATTTAAGGTGCCTCATATCCTGGATTGCTAAGAAAACACCTAAAGCTTTACAACGAAGACACCATCTGTGCACTCCTGCCCACATTTGCGTGTGAAACAAGAAGCTTCCTTAGAAGCCAAAACAAAGATTAAAGTTGTTGGGAAGTTAATTCTCAAACAAAACAAGTACAGCCCTGAACACAAAATACATTTCTTTGACCTTGCCTTCTCTAACAAACACACAGCAGTACTGCATTATTTTGAAAGCTGCAAAACCAAACATGCAGAGCAGCAACATGAAAAGAACTGCACCATATTTTTTTTTCCTGTCTGGGAGAGAGACAATGAGAAATAAACCCAAGGCAAATGTTAGCCAGTTTGCCAAACATATGACTAGAATAAATTGAAGTGCTGTGTGATAAGAAGGGCTTAAGCAGCTCCACAGAAGAGATGATAAGTCTTTATTTCTCTCTGTGCTTGGCCAAGGGGCTATTATCAATGATTGAAAATAAGCTTAAGGCTTGGGAAAAAGTTTGCTGACTTGCCAGTTTGCCTTAAAGTGTGCTCAGGTCCATTCAACTGGTGTGTTAAATATCCATTTTGTGACCTCTAAGCAAATTGTTTGGCCTCTGCTTTGTGTAATGAGAGAAGAGTATTCTTTGCCTTTCATTCTCCACTCAGTTTTTGAAGATCAGTAATTAATGTTTGATAACAGCAAATGCCAGGAGGCATGCTAGACTTCACATGTTCAGAAAAGGAAGTGCCAAATGCTCCACAGCTCGTTTGTTTCAGGTTTTTTTTCCCTTTTTCTCATATGAAGTAAAAAGATAGCTGGATGTACTGGACATATTAGGAAAGCATATTTATTTCTTGTGCGCATCTTGGATTATGACATCCCACACTGTAAGCAGAAAAAAAGTTGCTCTGGCAGCTTACCAGCAGTTTCAATGCAAGGGTATGATGGAGGAGGTTTCTGCCATTTCCCATTTGCATCTTTCATGTGAGATCTGTCTGAAGCAAATGTCTTCAAGTACAAATCTGCTGGAATCAATCTGACTTTCCTAAATAATAATGCAAATTTTTATCAGAAGAGATATGCATACAGTAGTGCATTAGTCACTCTGAACAACAGCCCTTCCCTCTCAACAGGAAGCATTAATTTCACTAAGTAAGTAAATCAGCAATATTGTGCCAAGCAATTAACCAGTCAACACGAAAATACAGTAGGAAAGAAAAGGGCTTTTGATGAGTAAACTTTAGAAAACTAACACAGTGCAATTATTTTGTTGGAGTAAAGCAAAAAAAGCTCTCCATCACTGCACTTCCACAAAGAGAACTTCAGCTTTGAGTTAATAAAATAACATTCACAGTCTTTATCTTTTATGCCATCACCTGTGAAATTCTGGTCGAAGGCTGTCATCCAACCTAAAGGCCTCCACACTGTACACATCAAAAGGACATGGAAATGGCAACACTGTGTCAAGATCATAAACAAAGTTTTGCTCACCAGAAGCATGAAGTAGAATAACATGGTAGTCCTGGGAAGAAGAGTAAATGAAATTATTAAACAGCTGTTAATGAGAAACTGGCAAAGTGAGTGGGGGAAAATATACCCAAAGCTTCCTAAAAGCAGAAGCTACAGCTCCCTTCTTTAAATCCTGCTTTATGCTCTTGAAGTTTTAAGCCTGTAACATTTCTGGCACCAGGAGAGAGAGTGATAACGCCTGTCTTGTCCATCAAACTTTCCAGAAACCTTGGTATTTTCCCCACTCCTTTGCAGGCTCTTTGGATTTAAGCCTGGGTAGCTAAACTACAATGTATACTACTCCTTAAAAAGAGGAAATCACTTTCATATCCCACACTGAAACACAGCATTTGAGTGGGAGAAGTACTTTTGGCTTAAACCCAGTCCTAAATACAAGCTCACAACAGATGATAGCTTTACATTACCTAGCCATCTCTTCTAATATGAGATGCTGTACCTGTTGCAGTAATAGTCTGTGAATTTGAGGGCCCAGTGTTTAGCTGCCAGCAGCAGCTGAAAAAGCAGCAAACAGCTCAGAACAAGAGTGTAGGAGTCAGATGAATTCCTGTAGCTCTTGAATCTGGGAAAAAACACCCTATTAGTACTATATCACACTTTTTCAAGGCACCCATCTTATCTTGAACACTTGGGTTCCGAGGTGCAGTCCTACTCTTTAACTGGTGTGACTGAGGTTTGGAGAAACTTGAAGTCATCTTGCTGTTTTCCCACATTGAATCGTAAGTAGCGGTTAACAGGTTGTTAAAGCTTACATTAAATCCACTCACAAAAAGAGTTTCAGACACTGTCTTTTGATGCTCTCAATATTAAACAAAACCACAAAGGGACTGGAATGAAAAAAGTCTTGAGCAAGCTATTTTGCCAGACCAATATATGTGTATACAACTGTATGCAATGGTATTTAGAATCATTTGGCCATGATCAGGGGCTGGAGCACCTCTCCTATGAAGACAGGCTGAGGGAGCTGGGGTTCTTCAGCCTGGAGAAGACTCCAAGGACTCCTAACAGCAGCCTTCCAGTACCTCAAGGAGGCCTACAAGAAGGATGAAGTGGAACTGCTGATAAAAGCCTGTAGTGATAGGATGAGTGGCAATGTTTTAAATTAGAGAAGAATAGATTTAGGTTGGACATTAATAGGAAGTTCTTTACCATGAGGGCACAGAACAGGTTGCCCAGGAAGGAAGTTGAGGCCCCATCCTTGGAGACATTCAAGGTCAGGCATGAAGTACGCCCCTGCTCACTGCAGGGGGGTTGGACTAGATGACCTTTAGAGGTCACTTCCAACCCAAATCATTCTACAATTTGCTACAGTGTATGAAAAATTAACTACAAGCTTTACCTACCCTGCAATCCACTGAAATATCAAAGGAAAACCATCTTTTTGATCAATGAATTTTTATTTAAAATCCAGATTCAGTGGTGGCCTTTCCTGACTCCCTCTATTTCTTTTAAAAATCAGCTTGCTAACACTTGGCCATTTTTTAAAATTAAACTTTTTTTTTGTGCTATAAATCTATTGGTAGTCTGGGACAAAAGAGATGACCTGGAAATCACAGAACTTCAGAAGCTTGCAAATTATTTTGCAGAATTTCAGAAACTGCCACAGGAGGTTTCTTTTCCATGCCAGATAACTGAAAGAAGTCTATAATTATACATATTTTAAAGGAATTCTGTAGTGGCAATTACTAAATTATATTCATTGATCAAATGGCACTCCAAAGCTACCATTTATAGATCTGAATAATTGCTCACACCTGAACATATACATGAATATCTCCCCATCCCTGTAGCTATTCAAGGTGAGGCTTGATGGATCTCTGGCCAATCTGCTCTAGTTGAGGATGTGCCTGCTGATTGCACTGGGGGGGTGATGACCTTTGGAGATCCCTCCCAGCCCAGAACACTCTACGACTGCTTATATTCTTCTATCTTCTGTCACACCCACACAGGTATTTTCATCTATCTACTCCTTAGAGGTGCAGACATGTGATTAGAATTCTACAAAGCTGGCAGCCTCACCAATATTGAGGTAATACCTTTCACAAATATGTTATGCAGTCTTACCAATGTTTTGTCAAAATCTGTAGATTTTACTGTGTTGCAGATAATTTACTATGAATGGTAAAAAGGAACATCAGCTTTAGGCTCTTCATAAATCAGAGGATGTCAGGGGTTGGAAGGGACTCGAAGAGATCATCAACTCCAACCCCCCTGCCAGACCAGGGCCATACAATCTAGCACAGGTCACAGAGGAATGCATCTAGACAGGCCCTAAAAGACTCCACAACCTCTCTGGGGAGCCTGTTCCAGTGATGTGTGATTCTTACAGTAAAGAAGTTCTTCCTTGTGTTCAGGTGGAACCTCCTGTGCCACAGCTTACATCCATTGCCCCTTGGCATTCCTTCTCACTGGAAGCAAGTGAGCAGAGCTTGTCCCCTCCCTCCTGAGCCCCCAGCCCTCAGATATTTAAACACTTACTAAATCCCCTCTCAGTCTTCTCTTCTTCAGACTGAAAAGCCCCAGGTCCCTCAGCCTCTCCTCATAAGGCAGTGCTCCAGTCCCCTAATCATCCTTGTTGGCCTCTGCTGGACCTTCTCCAGCAGATCCCTGGCCCTCTTAAACTGGGGAGCCCAGAACTGAATACAGTACTCAGTTTGTGATAAAATAACAATAAGTACAAAACTACAGAGTGGTTAAGGTTGAAATGGAACTCTGGAAGTAATTTGGTCCAATGACCTGTTCAAGCAGAGACATCTAGAGCCAGCTGAGTGAGACCACGTCCAGACAGCTTTCAAACATCTCCACGAATGAGGACACTACAGCCTCTCTGAGCAACCTGCTCCTGTGATCTGTCACCTTCACAGTAAAAAAAAAAGTGTTTTCTTGTATTCATTTGGAACATACACAAATTGTTACAGTGAAGCTGGGTGATCTGCAGCTACTGAAGGGGCATTGTAGCCAGGTGGGGGGTGGCCTCTTCTCCCAGGTAACCAGCAATAGAACAAGGGGACACAGTCTCAAGTTGTGCCAGGGTAGGTATAGGCTGGATGTTAGGAAGAAGTTCTTCACAGAGAGAGTGATTTCCCATTGGAATGGGCTGCCCAGGGAGGTGGTGGAGGCACCGTCCCTGGGGGTCTTCAAGAAAAGACTGGATGAGGCACTTAGTGCCATGGTCTAGTTGATCGGATAGGGTTGGGTGATAGGTTGGAATGGATGATCTTGGAGGTCTCTTCCAACCTGGCTGATTCTATGATTCTACTGACTAAAGTACACACTGAAAATTAGTAAAACATGAGAGAAGAATGCCATACCCAGACAACAGGCTCATCTCCATATCCTGACTTCTGCTTCCAGAGTGGAATCTGAAAGTTGTAAGTGAATAAAACTGAAATGAATATAACTTGTCCAATTAATACAGATTTGCTTCATGTTAATTGAGTAGTCCTTTGATAATACATCTGTTTCATCAGCTGGTATCTGTGCTGCAGTCAGTGATTTTCTCTAGCTTCTGTGTTTCAGTAGCATGAAGGTGAAGATAACTATTGTGGATTATATACTATAACCATTCTCCTAAACTGACAGATCACAGAGAAGAACTACTCTCACTGTTCACAGGGACATTGTGCTTCCTATAGCCTGGAAAGCATCAGATAACTGAAACTTCTCATGTCATGTGGTTTGCATGCCTCTGAACCAAAGTGAGCCACAGGAGGGTTTTGGACATGTGAGGTTGGGCTGCAGCTGAAAGGCCTAGGACTATGTTTTGCCTGTGCTGGTCTGTGGTTAAAATGCCAGCACCCATGCCTCAAATATGCTCATGTGTGCTCTAAAGGCCTGGGACCACATTCCATCTATGCTGGGCTGCAGTTTAAGAGCCTGAATTTCTCCATAGCTGCATTCAGATAACATTTTATCCACTCACCATCCTCCTATCATTAGATATGAAAACGGCATAAAATTCTTCCAAAGGGTATTGATTCTGACTTCTGATGTAGTCACAAAGTTGCCAAACGTTTTCTTCACTGCAAAACACAAGAATTTATTTTTTTTTCCCCTCCATTTCACTTCTAGGGAAGCACAAGCAAGCCGAGAGGCAATGCCTGCTGTAAAGTCCCCCACCAGCGTGAATTCCTTTTGCGGCCAGAGGCCACACACCTGTTTCGGCTAAGCCGCCCAGCCGAGGCGCCGGCTGCCACAGCGTGCTATGACCGCGTAGAGCTCTCACTGCCTTGCTGAAGGAGACGCCCGCCTCTTGGAGAAGAGGGGAGAACCCTTCTCACAGTGCAGGGCATCCGTCTCACGGCTCCCACTTGCCCCCGCACCGGCTCCTGTCACCAGGAGCTCTTACCAGTAGCAGCTGGTGTAGACACAGGCGGGCCGCGGCGGCACTGCCGCCTCATAGGCGCCCCCGGGCCGCGCCATGGCTGGCGTCAGCGGGGCAGGGAGGGCGGTCAGAGCAGCGCAGGAAGTGCGGAGCACGGCGGGAGCCAGCGGCTACGCCTTCCCCGAGGAAGCGCAGCAGAACCGCCATCCCGGCCCGCCTCAGGCGCTTCCGGGGCACGGCCGGAGTAGAGGCTCAGAGCAGTGAGCAGAGGTGCGGGCATCGTCGCCTCTCTCATCTAGGCTGCCCTAGCCAGACGCGAAGAGAGACAAATGCCCGCGACCGCCTTGCAGGCAGCGGCGCCTTTAAGCGAGAGCCCCGGCAAAGGCGGCGGCCCCGCCCCTGCCGGCGGGAAGCGGCGGAGGGGCGGGCACAGCGCTGGCCGCCGAGCCAATCGCGGGCCGGCACAGCACGCCGCTCCCGCTTTTACGCGCCAAAATATCGAACGGGCGCAGTGCGCCTTGTGTTGCTCCGCTGCCCAGCTCGGGACTAGCTGCCGCGAGGAAAGTGGGGCGGAGGAGAGCGAATCATCGGTGCAGGCGCGGGGGCTGTCGGGGCGGCGGGAAGGCGGCGGGAGCTAGAAGTGGAAGGCGACTGAGTGGCGCCCGGCCTGTGGCAGCAGGGGCTGTCGCGGTGTCCGTTCCTTCCTCCGCCATGGTGGTCCTGCGGAACAGCACAGTCGTCCCGGCTAGCCCAGCGGCCCATGACACCCGCCGGCGGCGGCGGCGACGCCCCCCCTTCGATCTCCTGGACTCCAGTTCCGAATTCATCTCCCTAGAGCCTTCCTCGCTTAGCAGTCGCCACACGTGGACGCGCTCCGTGGCCGCCTCGGCCGCCGCTAGAGCCGCGGGATCCAGGAGGACCAGGAGAACTGGCGAAGCCGTGAGTACCGGGCGGCGGGGGCAGAGCGTCGTAGGGAGACGGCCTCGGCTCGACGGGGCAAGCGCTGGGCTGTGGGCCGGGGGAGGCCGCCAGGAGCGGCGCGGCAGTAGAGCCGCCGTCGTGAGGGCTGCCCGTGCCGGCCGGAAGCCTTCGGGACATGTTTGGAGTTGCTGGGAAGGCCGAACTCCTGCTCAAAAGCGCCGGAGGTCGGCGTCGCAAGGAGGGAAGAGCAGGGTGAGAACTAATTATTTCGGGGAAGTGCCCGTAGCTGCGGTCGGTTGCATTGCCGCCTATGTAACAGCAGCAGCCGGGGTCGCATCTGGAAGTCTCAGCAGCCGGCCGGGTCGAACTGCCTCCAGCGCCACCCGTTTCTGGTCACCCTGCAGGTGAAGGAAGGCTCGGCACAGCCTCTGGCCCGAGGGGCTAGTGACAGCGTGCTGAGAGGCAGTCTTTGGATCACCTGCTGCCGTGTGACTATAAACTCCCCTCACCGTAGGGTTTGGTGTGTTACCTGTATTTTTCCGTTCCCACTTCATAGTGGGACTGCTTGGAGAAAATGCTCGCGGTTTGGTTCACAAGAAACTGCACTGGGCACACAACAATACCTGACCTCTAACTGCATTCTAGCTGCCCTAAAGTGCCTGTGAATTGCTCCTTAGTGAAGTGTATGTAGGTGCTTCTTAGTCAAGAGTACACAGGCGCTGTTCTGGATGCTTTAAAAACAAAGCTCTGTTTGGAAATCAAGAGTAATTTGTACTTAAAGTACTTAAGTTTTCACCGGTTTAGGTTATGCATTTTACTGAAGTTTCTTATATTTTTTTCATTGTATCCTGGTAAAAAAGAAGCAACTTACATTATTATAAAGGTTGAGTACTCACAGAATCGCTTAGATGAGAAAAAACCTTCAGAGTAATCAGGCCCAACCATTAACCTAACGCTGCCAAGTACACCACTAAACCATCTCTGTAAGCATCGTATCTATATGCCTTTTGAATATCTCCAAGGATAGTGACTCCGTTGCCTCCCTGGGCATACTGTTTCAATGCTTGAGAAGCCTTTCACTGGGCTTGGTGGTCCTGAGTGTCTTTTCCGACTGGAATGTTTCTGTGATTTTCTGAAGATGTTTTTCCTAATAACCACTCTACACCACTCCTGGCACAGTTTGAGTCGATTTCTTCTGATCCTGTTGCTTGTTACTGGGGAAAAGGAACTAACCCCCACCTGACCACGGCCTTTCAGAAAGCTTGTGGAGAGTGGTAAGATCTTTCTCCAGGCTAAACAACACTAGTTATGTGTAGACGCAGACTGGTACCTGGGCCCAGACCTATGGCCTAACAGGTAGCTGACTCCAGCCTAGTACTTGACTTAGACACTCTATGATGTCTCCCATATCTGTCCTGGACTTGTGGCCTTACCAGAACCCAGTTCTCAAAACTTAGGCTACTTGCCAGCTATGCTGGCTTGGGTCTATGGGTGGTGCCACAGGAGGTGTGGCCCCCTTCTCTTGTCGCTGGCACTCAGACCTCTGTACCCTGGGATACAGAGAGAAATGTTGTTAAATAAATAGGAAGCCAGCCAGTGGTGACTGGCATCTCCAAATGAGCCCCCTTCTAGGCAGAGACCCTCATGGCCTCTCCTGCCCATGGAGCCAGGCCTTAGGCTGCCTGATGGCCTTTTGAGGGTAGCTTTATTAGATGTTATGAAGAAATTCTTTACTGTGAGAGTGGAACAGGTTGCCCAGAGAAGTTGTAGATGAACCCTCACGGGAAGTGTTCAAAGCCAGGTTGGATGGGGCTTTTTGAGCAACCTGGTCTAAAGGGAAGATTCATGCCCATGTCAGCAGGTTTGGAACTACATGATCTTTAAGGTCTCTTTGAACCCAAACTGTGCTATGATTCTATAATGATTACAGGCATGTCTGTGGATTTTGTAGGATGCTCTATAAGCCACAGTTATATCTACTGTAGGAACAGTACTATGAGTATATCTGCACATGAGGGACCAGTACAAAAAGTATTGGTTTAAGTCTTTTACTCCTGTAAGTGTGCACAAAACTTTGCCTTTTTCAAGGAACCATGGAGCTCAGTCAAAAATAAGTTGAAAAGTTTTCTTTTGCAGTTTCTAAAACCTTTGAGAAGAAAAGTGTTAAAGTTGACTGTGACAGACCAGCCTGGCTCTTGTTACATCCATCTGTACTGGATCTGAGAAACAGTAGTTTTGGGAATTTTATCTCTGATGCCATAATTCAAAAGCCAGATATGAGAAGCATCTCATGAAGCCTCATTCCACCAGCCTGGAGAAAGCAGAAAGGGAGGCACTCTTTAAAACAAGCAGCGAGGGGAAAGTTGATTTAAGTCCTCATCAATTCTCATCAAAATGAGAAGTTGTCAGGTGAAGGCTGGGAACAGCTTATTCAAGGTTTTCTGAAGAGAAGACCATCAGACAGTGAGAGAATTGGCTGGATCTGTGACTCAGGGCTGAGCCTTCAAGCTGTGGGTGGTCACAGGGCTCACTTCATGGTCCTGCGAGGGTCTTGCATGTGCATCATTGCCCTCCTGTGGTGACCTTCTTCACACTTCTATCATCTCCATCAGCTACTTAATGAAGTACCTGTTGGTAGCGGTAGTGAAATAAAAGAATCCTATCTGGATTTTGCTATTTTCAATGTGAGATTTAGTTTGCTGTACTCTTCATTAAACTTGAGGTTGTAAACTGAACAAGCCTACTCTCATGGCTATCATGGCTTTCATGATCATCTTCCTTGCAGAAATACTGATGTGAACAAGATCAACAGCCATAAAAGAGCATATCTTCAATTCCTTTTGGTTTCCCATGGATGAATGCCATCCTCCTGAAGGACATCTTTTGATGGTCTTTGAATGTGGTTCTAAATGGAACAGAGATAGAAGAAAAACTCCCCCAACTGGGTTTTCATTTTCAGGGCATGCAAGGTCAAGCTTGACTGCTGTTCTGAACCAACCTTGAAATGAAAACTTTGAGGGTTCTTTTTTTCAAAACACTATTTATATGAAAGGCTTCACTGCAATAATTTTTTCAAAGGATGTTAAACTCGAGTTGTCCACAAGAAAAGTGTGGTAGAGAGGAGCTTTAGCTTGGAAAACTGTTTTGGTTTTTGTTTGTATTTTTTTCCTGAGAGTTACTTCTTGATGCAGAAGTGGTTGAAGGCTCATCTGGTGTTAGTTGCACCATCTTTGAGACAGGAGAGTTACAGAATAAACTTGCTTCAATAAGGTTGAAATTTTTTTTTCTTAGCTCAACTTACATGATTCAGAGAAATATATTCTGTTTTTCCTCTTTTCCTAGGAATTTTCTGATGGCAAAATTGAATGTTTCAACGGACACTGTTTAAGATCAACGAGAAAAAACATGCCACCGTGTTCAGACTCTAGCTTTGAAAAGAGCATGGAAATATTAAGTGAAGATGTCAAGCAAAGATACTTTACGAGGTATTGTGTTTCTAGGTATTCAATCTCTGTTCAATTTATGGGATGGAAAGCATAAGTGAAAGCATGCACAGTATGCTATGTCAACATTGACACCAGTACCTTAGGTCCAGGATCAGTCTTCCTAGTAAATGTCTTCTGCTTGCATTTAAAAAATGCCATGTTTTATCAAGTCCTTGAAGTCTGCTCCCCTACTTTAGTTACTGAGGTATTGTTTGCCCTATTGAGACTTCAAGATTAGCGAGTTCGGACATGTCTGTCCATATGTAACTGTGTGCATAAGATACACAGCAGACTTGAGATCTGAATCCTCCTTGTGGCCCACAGGGGTGCTTTTGCATAACATGGAGCACTGGAGTATAAACTTGAAGTTTCCTTGTCTTGAGAGGGAACTAAATAATGCAATATGATATGATACAGTAGCTTTATACAATGATTCTAATATAGGAATTCTTCTTTCCTCTGTCCTCTTTCTTAATGTAGGCAGTTGGCAAAGCCAAAGTCAGAAAAAAAAAAAGAAGAATATAAAGAAGGTAAGCAATGGTGATTCCTTTGTAGCCTGGTTTATGGGAAGGATTGCTTTTTGGTCTTTTGATGTGGCTGCAAAAACTTCTGAACTCATCAGCCAAAATCAGTCCAAGTTATGAGAGTAGGTATCTCAAGCAAAGTGAATTTCCTATGAGTTTCATGAAAAGAAGAGCAAATAGGAGGATATGCTGTTAATTCCTTTCAGGTTCAGGGAGAATGCAGCATGAATTCCAGCCTGCTCTTAGGCACTACAGAGCCTGTGCTTTAGCTCAAGTTTCTCTGTGACATGGATTTCCTGGAGTCTGAGGGCATGAATTAAAAATTGTTCTGCAAAGAGGAGGAAACATTGCAAGATTATATCATATGTCAGTTAAGCAATTCAGTCATGAGACACACAAAGCCACTGATGTGGGGAAGATGCCTCTGAAGTTCAGTGATTTACCTTGGACCCAGTTTGCTATGCTCACAAGCTCGCTTGATTCTCTGAGACTGCCTACTGGCAGTTGGGGAAATGCATTGGCTCCAGGCAGGCTCTTGTCAGCTATGGGCTGAACATGGCATGGGGCCTGAAATGCACTTTTGGGTAGTAATTCCAGTTGCATTTGTGCAGTGTAAATTATTGTTTACTGACCTCAAACTTGTTTTTATAGTTGGTGGTTATGAGATCAAAGCATGAGTATCTTCATACTAACACAGTGGTATACCTACTACTTTATTACTAACTGTTTTAATGGTAGAGAAAGTAATGAGCCTGTGGCAAGGGATGCTGTGTGGTAAATACTGGGAGTATCTTTTTTTAAAACAAGGAAACATTTCAGTTCTCTCTGTGGGAGTTTATCTTGAGGCATTATTTGTCTTGAAGAGTTTTTGTGCCATAATGCAAAAAATGAAAGTGATGCATGTTTAAACAGTGCACTAAACCCACGCATCTTAAGAAGAGACTTCTCACAGAAATGTGGTTTGGATTGTTTTAGGAAAAAAGTTAGATACAATTCTTCATGAAAAGAGTGAAAACACTTTAGAGTGAGGTATTTGTTGTTTTCACTTTTTGGAAAAGTAATAACTAGAATAAACTTGCCTCCTGCATAGAACAATAGTTACATGTTTGATTTCATCAAGATAGGCTTTCCAATCTATTAAAAAATTGTGCTTTTAAGTAGGCAGTTTAAGGTAGTAATTGAAGTCAAATGCTCCACTCATGACAGTAACTTCTAATTCAGTATTTAAAGAAAAAGAAATCAATTGACTGTAGATCTTTTTAATGTTTTACTAGAACAACAGTGAAATAAAGGGAATAACATATTTTCTGTCTCAAAGTATTTTATATGTTAATGCATTTTAGTCACCAGGACCAGAGCTGATGCAAAAGCTGCAGATCAAGTCCACGATGAAAACGGGGATTTGGAGGTCCGCCGAAGCTGCAGACTTCAACGAAGTCGTTGCTCTGCTACAAATGAATCTGCTTTGTTTGACAAACTTATAACAAAGTGGGTATTTTTCATCACCCTGCAAAACTACTACAATGATACTGATTAGCAAGCCTTGGTGCTACAATATACTAGGAATTGGTGCTGTGGCAAATCCCAGGGGCTTTTTCCTTTTGCAGCAGAAAAAGATACTGTTATTCTTGGCAGCAGGAGCTAAATGTATTCATCGGTTAGGCTGAGACTACTCTGCATATCCTTGTGTTGGTGCTGGGCTGTATGTGTCCTCTACAGCAGAGTTCCACCAGAGTGGAACTGCCAACTAGCTCAGAACTTCAGATTGCTGTTGGCTAATGCTGACAACATTTCAACATGGCAGTGGATTGAGTGGCTCTCCTCTTCCTCTGCCTGCATTGGTGTGTCTTGTAATTATTGTTAGTATATTGATTTATGTAAGGTGTGGGCCTTTGTACTTCACAACCAAGCTGTTTGAAATAGATACTTGTACCTATTTTGTGAAATAGGAACTTGAAGCTGACTTCTGGGTCTGAGAGTGTGTGTGTGAGGATGTGTTTTGAAGGTGCTTCATGTGTAAAGAATTTAGCCACAGCCAATGTCTAAACTGGCCGCCGGTGTTTGTGTTTTGGAACACAAACAGGTGTGGAGAGGTCTTCACAATTGAACATCTCTTAAGCGGCTGGGTGGGTCTTTGTGTTGCTTTGTGAAACAAAATAATCCCTTTGCGTTGTGACTTTTGGTAGATTTAAGTTGCCCTCTAAATCAGTTTTCTTGCCATCAGAAATGCCCTCATTTTTTAATTTTCATGCTTAAAAGTATTTTTGTAATGTTAAGATACTGAGAAAAATGGGATACAACCAAAGCAAAGTAGTCTTGTGTTTATGCCTCTGTCTATAGCTTAATTTTTTTGTAAAACCCAATCTGAGGCTGTTTCCTGAAAGGTTTGTGAAGTGTAACAGCAGTGGGATGTTTTTCCCAGAACATAGTCATGTAAATTCAACATAAAACTCTAAGAGAAGAACCAGTTGTCTGTGTAAGATGATGTACTAAAGATGACTTAATGCTATCATTCAGAGCAACTTAAGAGCGGTTAAAAAGTGCTGTTATCCTTTTTTTCTGATTAAACCAGATTTCTTTTTTTCACTGTGCTCGGTGAGAGGGGGAAATTAACCTTTGCAAATCCTCAAATGCTTGTTCTTAAATCTCTTATAAAAACATTAATATTTGACTTAGACAAGTTTTTAAACACTCCTTAAATATTAAGTACTTTGTGCATACTATATTAAAATGTCATAGTGATTACATGTGCTGTTTTAAATGTTGGGGTGTTTTTGTGCTTGCCCTATCTTTGCTCTTACATGTCAACTTTTTTATCTTAGCACTGCAGAAGCAGTCTTGCAAAAAATGGATGACATGGAGAAGATGCGTAGACGGCGGATGATGGAAGACCTTGGGGTGTTTCATGATGCAGAAGTAGATTTTAATTTATTTTACTGTTCCTGTATAAGTAATGTATTCCACAGAGGGAAATTATTCCATTTTAGTTCTAATTTAGCCAAAATAACTTCTTCCAAAGCATTTGGTTTTGCTCTCTATAATTTAGTATCCTACTGTTATGGTCATGCTACTGGTACATTCTTAAGGGTGGAGGAAATGTCTTCAGAGGACATAATTAGTGATATGCTGAAATTTTTGTTACATTATGCTTTCTGAATTAGAATAGAATAGAATCAGCCACGTTGGAAGAGAACTCCAATATCATCCAGTCCAACCTACCACCCAGCCCTAGCCAGTCAACTAGACCATGGCACTAAGTGCCTCATCCAGTCTTTTCAACACCTCCAGGGGCAACGACTCCACCATCTTCCTGGGCAGCCCATTCCAATGCCAATCACTCTCTGTGAAGAACTTCCTCCTAAGATCCAGCCTAGACCTCCCCCAGCACAACTTGAGATTATGTCCCCTTGTTCTGTTGCTGGTTGCCTGGCAGAAGAGACCAACACCCCCACTATTGCCTTCAGATTTTTCAGTGACCACTTTACAAACAGCTGTTTCAGGGCTAATTAGAAACTGCATTCCTTGATGTTTCCTTTATCTGTATTTGTTCTCCTGCCAGCCTTGCTTGTGAGCTTAAGTAGTCCTCTGTCCCTAGAGAAACTTATGTTAAAATTAAATAGTTTTGCTCTATTAAATTATATTCTTCTACTGTCCTTTTAAATGACAGGCATTTTGATTTTTAGACATTTCCATAGCCTGCTTTCATAGTTTGTTTAGATCTGAATATTATTAATTTTTTTTGCAATGAAACCAGAATTGTTCCTAGTGCTTAGTATATCATCTCTAAAGTGCCCACATAAATTTTCTTTTTGTCTGCTGGAAATTGCTTTTCCTTGAATCCTGGCACATTTTTTGATTATTAACTTGTGATTAATTGACACACTTGATTTTGTATCTGGATAGATGTTTAACTCTCATCTGTGCAAAACCCTGTTTTAGAGCAGAAATTCTTGTTACTAATCCTGGATGCCAGAAAGATTTTCCTATTGTCTCCATGTGTGCTTTTATTTAATCTTATATGTGTGCTTTGGCACCAAATGAGCCCATCTAAGGTTTTCTGCATATTTGTGACTGATCTTTCTTGTTTCTTTTAATTAGGAAGACCTCAATGTGTACAGCCGAGGAAAGAAAGAAATCCAAAGAGCTGAAGAAGAGATGGCTGATAATCAAGATGGTTAGTTTCATTTAAAATGTTCTGTTTGCTATCCAGAAGCCTTGTATTAAACAAGTGAGTTAAACTACTGGGTGTTTCCCATCTATTAAAAAAATGTGTATTGCTATTGACATAACAAGCTGTAGTTACAGACTCTAAGGCTGTACTGAGTGAGCTCCGAAGAGTTAATCAGACAAAACAGTATCAAGGCTTTTCCAAAATTGCCCAGGTAAAGGCAGCAGATGCTGTCTGTGTATATTATGTAGCTTATCTTGTATCCAGGAAGCAGTGCAACCTTTTAGGGGAAGAAAAGGAAGGGCAGTGTTTTCAAAGGAATGAAACCTGCTTAATTTCAGTGAGGAACTAGATGAAAAGAGCATATAGGTTCCTCACTTGATGTCCAGCTATTCTATGTGAGAGGGTATTATTAAGACTCTTCTAAATAATTATACTCTGGTTTCTGCATTCATGCCATCTTTCATGAAACCCCTTCAAGTTACTTTGCAGAAGTTAGTGGCATAAACTGTAAGCGTTTGACATTATTTTCCAACTGGGGAAGTTCAAACCTATGATTTGCCCATTACTGCTTGTGTAATCTGTGGCAGAGCTGGAACTTGAAGCTAGATTGTCATGCTTAGTCTTACTGCTATAGAATAGTAAAAACATATCCTTGAAAATCTTTCTCAAAATAGTAAGAAATTACTTCCTGAAACAATGGGTTTCATAGGAGCGTGGCTAAGCAAGGTGACAGAACTGTTGTTAGTCTTACAAGACGTCACCCAGCCATTTCAATGAGGAGAGAACTATGTCCAGATGTATGCTTCTCTGTATTCTGTAATTTCTGGAATGTGTCTTGCATAAACTTAAGTGACAATGAATATAAATTAAAGCATAGGAAATGCCACCTCAATATGAGGAGGAGCTTCTTTACAGTAAGGGTCATGGAGCACTTGAACAGGCTCCCCAGAGAGGTTGTGGAGTGTCCTCTGGAGACTTTCAAGACCCCTCTGGATGTGTTCCTGTGTGACCCACACTAGATTATGGCCCTACTCTGGCAGGGGAGTTGGACTTGACCTCTGGAGGTCCCTTCACCAATACCCTGTGATCCTGTGAAGGTTTTGCAGATTTCCAGATCTGTTGTCATTTTCTTGAAGGTAATAGTAAAACCTGCAGGTGTCTACATAGTGCACTTTGGATGTGTTGGAATTTGCATCAATACTTAAATTAATGTTATGCTGATGTCCAGGAGATTCATCAGAAGAAAGTGAAGAGAAAGATGATGGTGAAGACACTCAAAAGCGTTACGACTTTCGACAGAGGAAAACTGTTGAACGCTATCAGGCTCCACTGGAAAGTAGGTTATATGCACAGTTGCTGTTGTGCACTGATATAAACTTAGTACATCCTCTTCCAAATCACTTGAACCTTATCCTGAAATTAGAGATGAGTGAAGCACATCACATTTTTCTGCCTCCTTCGCTGTCTCACTTTCTCTGAGAATAATGTTTGTAACATTATTCTCAATTCTGCTTTCAACAGAACCAAGACAACGTAAGATTTCTTTCTCGGGCCAGACTTTACCTGGCAGAGAGAGATACTCATTTAGAAGTGCTCAGCCAGGAGGCTCTTGCTGCAAAAGACCTAACAGGTTGGTGTATGGCTAGTGATAGCTCTTATTTATCAGTATTGCTGTCAGTGACATTACTGAACAATGTTTTTTTGGGGGGTGTTTGGATTGATGATAATTATGGATTAACAGTATGAGTATTGCTGTAGCAGTCTGAGGGTACCAAGGAAACAAATAGAGGAAAGGAGGCTACACTTTTACTGGCCATTAAACTTTTTAAAATGCAGTACTTATGGTCACTGATAAGGTGATTATAGAGAGTGTAGTTACAGCTGTGTAACTGAAGTTGTTCTGTTCTGGAGCTGAAGCCAGAATCTCTCTCTGAAAACCTATTTAATCTTGAAATTACATAAATTATTTTCTCAAAACTGAAGATATTTGAGTTAGAGGAAGAGTCTGTATGGAAGTTGTAACAGATTTTTTTTTTTCTTTTCAATCACTCCAATACTGTTTCTGATTTCTCTTTGGAGTCAGTTACTACTTCTATATGAAACCATCCTTAAACAGGAGAAATGCTAAATGAAATTGTAAAATATAAATTGCAATAGTAAGGACAAAGGAGTGCTGGATCCAGTAAGCAGTTAAAGTATGGAGAATGCTGTCTTTCGTTAGATATGAGCACTTTGTGTAGCATCATTGAAAGCAGACAGTTATGCAAGCATGGGGTTTTGAAGCCAAATTTGATACTACTTGGTATGTACTTCAGTTTCTTTTTCACTTGTTGCTTTAAATGTTTGCAGACGGAGACATGCAGTCCACAACGATTCCACGTCCTCTTCTTCTTCTGATGATGAGGAACACTTTGAGAGGCATAGGCAGCTCAGCCATAACAGAGATTTAAGAAGGTGAATCAAAATGGAGAATAGGAGAGGGAGAAATCTACTTGGGATGAGGGGTTAGCATTTGCTTATCTGTGGAGTGTTACCACCTTCATCTTGTATGCTTTCTGAATTGTGTCCATATTTAGTCATATCTGTTGGTGCTGACAGTCATAACTGGGCTCTGTAGAATGGGATTTTTTTAGAATGGATTTTTAGTAAGTAATTTGATTTCTAGGCAAGAATGGGGGTCAGAACACTTATCTAATTTTTTACTCTTAACAGTCTAGTGCTCCTGTGTTTTACGATGGTATATGAAGAAAGAAAGCTGGCTAGGGCTGGGTGATAGGTTGGACTGGATGATCTTGGAGGTCTCTTCCAACCTGGTTGATTCTATAACAGAAAATGTTATAAATAGAGGAAACGACAGAGGCTTTGTTACTTAACATGTGCTCTGTAAAAGCTATATTAATAACATTATAACAAGTAAGTTTTCAGCCCCTTGTTTCTGAGATGTGTGTCTTCTGGCACACGCATCCCCTAGTTCTTAAGAGGGACCAGCAGGGGTGAGCAGCCTTTGTTATGCTTGCCTATGCTGAAATAAGTATCCTCTTGCACTGTAGCTTTTTTCAAGTAGAGGCAAAATGTCTTTGAAAGATATCAGTGTGTTTTGAGGGGGAGGGGGTGACTTTTATCACAAAATAAAAGTCTGTTCATGATCTCTATAGACAGAATAACTTGTTCAAAGCTTGCATTCACGTGCATTGACTGGTGTGGATGTTTGTTAAGAGTTGTTAAAATAATTAAAACAAGTTAATGTCTAGAGTGATCATTTTATTTATTCTTGCCATTAAATGTAAAACAATTTGCATAAATATTTAACTTTAGGAAGCTGATGCTCATTTACAAGGTCTTCTGCATTCACTTACCATCACTAGAAAGGCAAAAAATTTCTAGCTGCATCTTATCTTAGAGCATGTCTCTTTGTCCTTAATTCAAATCAGGTGTCTTCCACTCAATTTTCATAAAGATGAGTTAAAGGGAATTCACAAGGATCGTATGAAAATTGGAGCAAGTCAAGCTGATGTTGATCCCATGCAAATAGACTGTTCTGTAAGTATTTTTAGTTCACTGTTGGTGAGATGTTTCCAGTGTTTATGAAAGCTTTCAGTAATGTGCTGTCTACAGCTACCTTGGTTTACAGTTTTCTCTTGAGCAATTTGAAAATTGCCTGGAATATTTCCTTTGTGCTGACATGGAATTTCTGGTGGAATCTTGTCACACTGCAGCTTTCTTTACCACATAAAATGCATCCTGTTTAATTTATCTTTAGGTGCGATTTGATGCTGTGGGTGGTCTTGCTGACCACATTTCAGCTTTAAAAGAGATGGTTGTTTTTCCATTGCTGTACCCAGAAGTCTTTGAGAGATTCAAAATTCAACCTCCAAGGTAAGAGACATTATTTAAAACTATAAATTCTCATTCACCTATTTTTCAGGGGAATATTCAACTGAGGTATGCTTCAAAATTTTCAGCAGTATTGATGGAGAATTTTAGCAGTCAAAAGTAGTGTCTGAAAATCAATAGAACATAGAATATATGTAAGTTGAAAGATTTACTTTAAAAGTGTCTTCCATTTAAAAGGTGATGTTAGAGTACCTTTGGTTTGAGTTCTATGTACAAGTCATCTTGATTAGTTTAAAAGCAGGAAGAATTATCTAATGGTACTCAACTATAATCTGTCCAGTAGTCTCTCCCATGTCTCTTGTTTTTTTTTTCAAGTGATAGGACTTCTAACTGGAACCTTGCAGCGTTTGTTATGCATGGGCTAAAATAAAAGGTGCCACTTCTTACACAGCCAATTTAGTTCTGTGTTGCAAAATGAAGTGATTAAAGATTTAATTGTTAGCTTTCTATTACTCAGTCATGATATGTTGAAATATGACTTTAAATTGTTTCAATTAGTCTAAAGGGTGTTACCAATAATGTAAAGAAACTTTCTGTGTTTTGCTTCTTTATTCATTGAAAGTGTTTTTGAAAGAGCAGTGATGGATTTTTTTAATTAATGTCTATATTTATCTGGAAATGCAGAATACCCTCCCAGCTTAAGACCTCCTCATTTATCATGCCCAATGGGAAGCCAAATCCATTAAGTTAAAGCATTTAAAGGAAGAGTGAAATGCTTTACTTACAAATTTTGCCTTTTGTGAAAATAAGAATGAATATTATTGAAAAATTAAGTGCTGATTCTTAAGTTAGCCCTCTAAGATTCTCTGCTGAAGTTTCTTGTTTGGCTCCATTGTGCTGTAGCCACTCCTGTTAGTTTGTCAGCAGTTTTGAGGACACCCTTTTGGGACACTGCTATCATTTCTCAGAGTTTTACACATCATTGTGTAGGAGTGAAAAACTTCCATCTGCTTTGATTTTTTTCATACTTCAACAGTTACCACTGTCTTATAGGTTAATTGTTTTGTTTAGGAGAGAAGAGTTGTGTCTCTTACGGATGAGGGTTACTGCTCTATGATCAGAATCATAGAATCAACCAGGTTGGAAGAGACCACCAAGATCATCCAGTCCAACCTATTGCCCAGCCCTATCCAGTCAACTAGACCATGGCACAGAGTGGCTCATCCAGTCTTTTCTTGAAGATCTTATGTAAATATCTTATTTTTTCATTAACTATTTTTTTTTCATTCTAGAGGCTGTCTATTCTATGGCCCACCAGGAACTGGAAAGACATTGGTTGCTCGTGCACTTGCCAATGAATGTAGCCAAGGTGATAGGAGAATATCCTTTTTTATGAGAAAAGGTGCTGACTGCCTTAGTAAATGGGTGGGGGAATCTGAACGCCAGCTTCGTTTACTGTTTGATCAGGTGAGATTGAAATTTGCTGTGTTCTCTACAAGTTGTAACTAATTTTCTGTGGTCTGTATTTTTAAGAACTCTTGTTTTGTCAGCTCCTTCCCCTGAAATGAGATTGTCAGTATTCCTTTTCCAGTAGGGTGTTTTAGGGGCTTGATATCTTGACATGTATTGGGAAAGATTAATAAAATAAATGAGGAAAGCTCCAGCCATGAAAAAGGCTTCAAGAGGCAAAAGATAGTGGTTTTAGATTAGAGAGAAACAGAAGCAGGCTGAAAGCGTGGTCATTTAAATTCATAATGGAAGAAGCTTGCTTCCAGAATGTGGAATTGAATTAAGTCCTGGCTCTGTTCTCAGGGTTTGCCAAGTAGCTGTAAAAATTGTTGGTGTGATTTGTTTCCTGTCACCCATCTCAGTGGGTTGATATAGGCTGCTGTCTTCTGTTGTTCACGCCAGTTATTCCATTAGCTCAATTAGTAGTGATTCCTGATGCTAGTCTGAAAAACCTGTGACTTTCCAGACATGAAATTGTTCATGCATTTTCCTTTTCAAGTGTGTCAGCATACCTGTGCTTTCGTTCCAGGCTTACCGCATGCGACCTTCCATTATTTTCTTTGATGAGATAGATGGGCTTGCTCCTGTGCGGTCCAGTAAACAGGATCAAATTCATAGGTAGTACACTTTTTGTATCTATGTAGAAGCTCCTTCATCTCTGTGAAAAGAAAACCACAACTTCTTTCAAGTTGTGGTGCTTGTTTATCCTAAAAACTAACTCACTGCTTTTGAATTTAAGATGATTTTTTTAAGCAGTGGTTGGAAACCATTCACTGAAGTTGACATCAGCACAAGGCCTGTGTTACCCTGCCTGGGTTTTTTTAAGTCTTAAAATGAATCTTTCACTAATCAATATCTCATCAATTAAAAGCTTGTTCCTTTTGAATGATCTTGCAGAAGGTTATGTTAGAATGTAACAAAGTTTGCTTAATCAGTGAATTAAAGTGATGTTTTTCTGTTAGCTCTATTGTATCAACACTTTTGGCACTTATGGATGGCTTAGACAGCAGAGGAGAGGTTGTGGTAATCGGAGCCACCAACAGACTGGATTCCATAGACCCTGCTTTACGAAGACCTGGGCGCTTTGATCGAGAGTTCCTCTTCAACTTGCCAAATAAAGAGGTCAGAATGTAATGTTAATGCTAAGGTGGTAAAGTCCATTTTTATAACAAAACCAGACAGTAATGTAATATCACAGAACAGTTCAAGTTGAAATCAGTGTTGTGCAGTTTAGAAGAGGGATATTCATACAGTCTGTGTATTGTGGAGGGCAGATCAGTATATGTGATTAAGACAATTTCAAGAATTGGTGAAATCTATAACTGATTTTGGTTTCAGAGTGACTGGCCAAGAAAATGGGATGCTGGTAGTCAATAAAATGTTGAAGAAAGAGTGAATGTATGAATTGACTATACATAACTGTTGTCTCATCTTGAAAATGAAAGAAATTATGTACACTCAGGAATTCCTTTTTGCTAACAAAACCTTTTATCAGCGCTCAGGCTGGAGAGAATTAAATGTTTTTTGTTCCCAAAGTGATTTATCTTTGGTTACTTACATAATCCACTGAGGCACTTTCCCAGGGTGGGTAGCATGGAAGGATACCTAGAAGTGTTTTGGGATCTGATACTCTTAGTGGTACTAACCAGCAGGGAGTTGGATAAAGATGTGAAGTACACCACACAAGATGTGGGGCTTTGGAAGCTTATTCTGTGGCAATAGCTAAGCAATGGGAAAAAAATAGGTGCATAGAAACTAAAATATATTGGGGGGGGAAGATAGTGTGCCAAACTGGAACTCTGATTTTATGGGTTTTTCTCTGGCTTCCACTTGTATTTCTTTCATTAGAAAATGATAAAATGGCTATTGGTTTGGAGGCAGGCGGAAGTGGTCTAAACAGAATATTCAGCAGCAACATTTGTCTCTGGGTTTTATTTGCTTTCAGGAACAGGAGAGGAAATGCTATGAAACAGATCTAACTATATGATTCCTTACTGTAGAAGATTTCTAGAAGTCTGTTATAATTAATCTGTGTAGCATGAAATAAAGTGTTACTAAGATCAGAGATGAAGATAAGCAACACTTGACATTTTTCTAGCTCAGTGACAGTAGTTTGAGTCATAGTTATTGTTCTTCTTTGTAGTAATTGTAGCAGTTTGAAAGCTAGAACTGTTTTCCTTGAGCAAAGTGGCAGAAAAGCAAATGTGATGAACTAAAGACACTGTCACTGTGAAATTTTGCTAAATTTGAGAGAATTTTCTTTGAAAATATCTCTGAAGATAATTATTTTGACTTCGTATTTTTTCCTGGGATCATTAGGTCTCCTACCTGTGAAACTTTTTTAATGGAAACTATAAAAGCCTTTTATTTCACTGCAGACCCCCAGAAAGAGTTCAGTGTAACAAACTGAGAATTGTTAAATTTCCTGCTTGAAAAAGCAGTGAGCATATTAACTGACCTTTGAAATACCTAAAACATCAGCAGATAAGAAAAGTTATTAGTGTGAAGATTTTGGGGGATTTGTGTTGTGGCAGGTGTTTTTAAGAGGAAACTTAGTACAAACTGAAATGTAATTATTTTGTTTACAGGCCAGAAAAGAGATTTTAAAGATCCACACACGTGATTGGACTCCTAGGCTTCTGGATGTGTTTCTTGATGAAGTAGCTGAAGAATGTGTTGGTAAGTGTGAAAACAAAGTGAGTTATTTGCTGCATGTGACCAAGCCCTAAGGAATCTGAGCTTTTACCAGCCAGTAGCTGAGCTCTTGTGCCTTTCTGCAAAGCAAGGCAGCTGGCAAACCTCGGGAGCAAAAGTAGATGCTTTTCTTTTCCTTTTTGTTTCTAAGAACTTTGAATGGGTTTTGGGTATCTTCCTCAGGAGAAAAGCTCTGAGTTTTGACTAGGAGGCTACTTTGTAAGAGCCAGGCTGCGACTCATGTAACAGAATCTCTCTGTAACTCTTTACATTCTCTCGTAACCTGTTAATTTTTGGCTGCATACAAAGTCACTTTAGAAACCTTGACTTCTGTGTTACCTGAGACTGACGTAACATTTGATTCTTGTTTGTTTGTCTAGGATACTGTGGCGCTGATATTAAATCCTTATGTGCTGAAGCTGCCCTCTGCGCTTTGCGCCGTCGCTATCCTCAGATATACAAAAGTAAAGAGAAACTACAGTTAGATATTGCTTCTATTAAAATAACAGCAAAGGATTTTGTCGTGGCTATGCAGAAGATTGTTCCAGCTTCACAGAGGGCTGTGGCTTCACCTGGGAGAGCACTACCACCCAGTTTAAAACCCCTCCTTGAAAACACACTAACAAGCATTTTAGAAGCCTTGCAGAAAGTATTTCCCCACACAGAACTTGCACTAAAGAAGGACCAACAGCAAGGTATAACAATAACATTCACTTTAAAATTTTGCAAGAGACAAAGCTTTGATTTGTGCAGTCAACACAGGCAAACCTCTCAGCTGTGATGACAGCAGAAATCTATAATGTGCTTGTGGACAGTGCTGGATGGGAGCTGTGAATGTCTCGCAATATGAAGTAGAGAACTATGTGTTCTCTTGTTGTCTGGAGAGATGAATCTGAGGTGTATGAGGCACCTCCTTCAAAACAAATGTTGAAATTGGGGGAGAAGTGTGTTTTTACATGAATGCTTCAAATTCCTCTCTGAAGAATGTCAGAACCACAATACAAGTGGTTTAAGCTGCACCTTGTTTTAGCTACTATGATCTTTAGCCAGTCTCTGAATTGAAGTATTTGAGGATCATGCCGTATGCCTTCACCTGAGATCAGAATGTTTTAGTAGTGTATACTTTGGGACTTAGCTTGCATAACATATGTAAGCTCATACTTTAACTGCATCAGCCTTATCAGGTTAATTCTGTCAGTGACATAAACTCATTCCACTCTTGGCTAATGAAGATCTGTAAATAGTTAGAATATCCTACGGCTTAAAGTAACCTACAGAATTACACTCAGCATAGCAGGCACATTGCATTGGTAAAGCAGGCACAAACCCTCCAAACAAATAAAAGCAGAGAAACTAGAAACTTGGTAATTGCATCCTTTCTGTCTTTGGTTATGTCCTTCTTCAGTGATCTTTGAGGAGCCTTATTTAGAAGATGTCTTGATCTGCATATTCTGACTCACTGGTCCTAGACAGATGGAATTCTGTGGCTGTCACAATCACTTATTTGCCTATATCCAGAGCAGGGGACCTGCTTCAGAAAGAAATAGTCTTTTTGGGTTTTCAGGTGTCGAGGAACTACAGAAGTTGTTCTAACCATCTTTATTTAAAGGAAACTCCCCCAAGTTTTGACCAGACAGGTAATACCTTAGGCAAATCAGAGACAGTCTGCTTAGAGTATAATGAAATCTTCAGAAAACAGTGTTCAGTGCATGTCCTCAAATGAATAAATGCAAGACAAGTGACTCTAGTTCTGATTTAGAAGCTATGTTAATGTGAGAGCAAGATGTGGGCTACCCAGGGAAGTTAACAAAGCTCTGTTGTCTTTCAGACAGTTTAAATCATATTTTAAATAATAATGGAATTGACACTGATGAGGAATCACCATCAATCTTTGAAGATGAGTCAGCTCATAAAGAGCCTGGTAGAGAAAAAGAAAAATTCCTCAATTTTGGCAGGTAAGTGTTTGTTTACATTTTGAAGATGACTGGGTCTTTAAGCAGTTTTGGTGTGAGGGATGGTAGATGGAGGAGTAAAATGTGTGGGGAGTGTGATCGATATTTGCAAGAAGTGTGAATATCCAGCTGAGTACTGATGTTCTGCAGGAGTACACTGCCATAACCTATCAAATGGAGTGGCCCAGCTCTCTTTTCCAAAGTCAGAATAGTCTGCAGACCGTTAGAATGTGTTGATGTAATCAATAGTATTCCTTGAAAGATTCAAGACTGAAGAAATGTGCTGCCTGTCTCTATGGATTTGTGTAGCTGTGTTTTGAACCTTCTGCTTTCCAAGACTGTTAAACAAAATTAGTAGTAAATTATGTAGCAGAAATAACTCACCATTTATCTTTAAAACACTGTGATAAAAACCTAAACCATGTCTGCATTTTGAACCTTTAACCTACTAAGTTTAAAATGCTAGATTAATGTAATGTGGAAGTTGTGTAAGCCATCAGCTGAAAAAAATAGATTATTCTCATTACTGTTGGTCAGTTGGGTGCTTTTCATGTTTTATTGCTTTGCTGTCCAGAAAGTCTTATGGCCTGCTGAGCTTGCTTAGGTCTTTAGGACTTCAGCCAGTGAAGGTTCAACAGTACTGTGATGGTATAACATGTGTATATATATATATATAAAAACAGTATAATACTCTTCACAAACTGTTTCATGCTAGTAAAGCAAGATTGCTAGGAAATTAATGCACTATTCAAAGATGAAATGGAATGATTGAATAAATACAAATCTTATGTATATTTAGTATATGCACTATTACAATTTAAGCAATCCAACTGTGTACTTCTGTAGGTACAGCTTAAGTGTTTCAGCACCCACATTATTTCTATCAAAGAAAAAAATTATTCTGCTCCTTCCTTTCCACCATCTCCAGTAATTATAGCAAATGTCAGTTGAATTTGACAGATCTAGAGATCTCAGTTACTTAAACTCAAGACCTGTGTTCAGCTGGCGAAGAGATGTGGTGTGTGCTGAGAGAGAATGTTGCTGTTCTCTCCCGTGTCAGGTTACTGACCAGTAGTGCAAGTTACCGACCAGCTAGACAGTCCCCTTGTGGGACTGAGGAGTTGTTTGCTGTTCATGTGGCTGAGTTAACATGTTGGGGATTGGCACAATTTCTTAGGGAAGGTACAAGTCAAGACACCTGTGTGCCTACTCATCACTTCGGTTTTAAACTTGTTTTCTTCTTGTTCTAGAAATGCTTATCACCAGCCAACATCCTATAGGCCACGTTTTTTACTAGTTGGAGAGCCAGGATACGGGCAAGCTTCTCACTTGGCACCTGCAGTAATACATGCCCTGGAAAAGTTTTCAGTTTATACACTAGAGCTGTCACTGTTGTTTGCTAGCACCACATCACCAGAAGAATTATGTGCACAGGTATCCTTTTTTTGTCTTTAATTGTAGGATTGATGAACTATATAGAAACTAGTAAATGAAACAAAATGCATTGTTAGTGGAAGTGGCCTGGCTTGAATATGCTGTTGTGTTTACTTCTGTCTCACAATCCACTTTTCTTCTAGATTGAATGATACCAAATTAGGATGTTGTACACGACCATATTTTCCATTCAAAATTAAATAGTGCTAGCAGTTTGGAAAGATGGGATGTGCTGCTAATAAGCACCTTTTTATGGCAAGAAATCCTGATGGTCTCAGTGGCATCCAGAAAGTTGTTTTCATTGCTTCTTGGGAATCTGTGCTCCCCATAAATGGTTCTGCATCAGCTCAACTGCATATAGTACAATTTTCCTGGCCTTTTTTTATTGTCTTTGTAAGGCAATCAAAGTTTGGGGAAAAAGAGATGCTTCTTTTTTTTTGTATAGTGTATACAGCTTGTACTGCTGCAGTATATACAGTAAGAGCTTTAAAATTCATGGGACTTGTAACGTTTTTACAGTGGTGTGCTTTTCTTAACTAGAAAACTTAAGTGGCACTAAATCTGCTTGCATTTAATGTTTTACTTTTAGGCAGGAAATCTGTTATTTGGCATCACTGTGTTAAAATATTTTGACCTTTAGTAGCAGCATTCGAGAGCTGTACAAGTAAGAGCAGAGACATTATATGACTGGGTACTTATTTTCTTCTTTTTTTTTCCATGCAATGGTTGTATCTGCTGTGATATAACTACCAGGCCTAGTCACTGCCTGCATATACTGTGTGCACTTCCATCTTGTGACAGGAACTCTCCAAATACTGATAATCTTCCAAGGGTGCATAGAGAATTTTATCATATGAAAGAACTGTTGCCCCTTTTTCCTCATGCAGTAGATGAATGTCCTCTGTTGTGAGGGAGGTAGCATCATTAGGCAACAGTTCATGTTCTTCCAAAGCATGTGATCTTGTCCACTGGATCCTTTGGTATAGTGAGAGGCAGTCAGTAACTCAGACAACCTAAAGCCTGTTCACCTCATACAAAATATACTTAAAATTAACATTGTTACTAGGCTTCTTTTAGTGTCAGCCCTCATCTTTTCACCTAGGTCTTTATTTGCTTGGATTATGCTGCAGTCTGACTTGGATATGTGCCTGCTCTATACTGCAAATGGTGTAGTCACAACTGTGTAGTGATTTACACAGGGTAACACATCTTGCTGAAGGGTTAGTCTTGTTTTTTCAGGCACATCATCATGTCAGCTGAGTTGTGAGGCACTTGAGGAGTCATCTTACACCTGAGTGGTTTGAAATCAGGTCTCTTTCTGTCTGTGCCAAAATGTCTATACTGAAGTCAGAGCAAAACTTCTACATTATTGTTAAGGAGTTGTTCTTTTTGGTTTGTTTTGATGTTTTGGCTTCATGTACTTGTAAAATAGTTTGATGCCTGGTTATTTGTTAGCCTGTTCTACATGGTTTAGTTTTCTTATCCAAGCTTTCATTTTACCAGTTGATGCAAGAAGCTCAAAAAACAGCACCAAGTATAATTTATATCCCACATATCCATTTGTGGTGGGAGGCTGTTGGAGCTACATTGAAAGCTACTTTTACAACACTGCTGCAGAACATTCCAACGTTTGCTCCAGTTTTGCTGCTTGCAACATCTGATGTGCGTCATGCAGATCTCTCAAAAGAGGTATTTCTATTGCTACTTTTCTTATGTTTTTATTGTGTTTCTTGTTAAGGTTTAAATCCTTTCAGCACTGGAGTGCTGTGCACTTCAAAGCAAATTCATACTGTGGCTACTCAGGCACCCTAACAAGGTCTATTTAAAATCTGCTCAGACAAAAGAATACTGAAAGCATTTGTCTGAAATCTTTTCTGAGTAAAGAGATTGGCTTTGACCCAACTTTTTCTCACTTCTGACACACACTTATTAGATAGATGCATACATTTACTTCAGATGAGAATTCAAGCAACTTCAAGATGGTTAGCTATGTCCTTAGTCAAGAATATATGGTGCTTGGAATGGAAATGGGAGAAAAGAAATTTCTACTGAAAAGTGAAAGCTACTTTTACTGAAAAAGTACACTGCTCACACTGTTAATGAAATGATATTTTAAATGCTTCAATAAAAACTTCCATTTCTGTATGTAGGTAAAAGCTTTACAAATTAGAAAGCTAAACTACAACTTCTGTTTACAACTGAAAACTGACTTCCAGGTTACTTAATCCTTAGCAAAAGTTAGTAAGAGTACTTGCTTAGCTTTTTGCACATCTGAGGGTGTGGTTAAAGGAAGACGGTTAAAATGTAATTATGCTGCTCTGATGATTTTGTCTCAGTTACTGGAGGACAGAGGACTTACCTAGATGTGTTTATTGTCAAATGCTTTGAAGGCTCTTAACTTTCTACAGAAGTTTTTATGCTCTTGATAAATTCCTTCTATAATAATTCTTTGCGTTTCTTATGTACATTTTGGTAGTAGAGGTTGAAAAATGGATGAAAACCTCAAAGTATGCAACTTCAGGCAGCTCACAAATTAATAAACACACACAAGCAGAATAAAAACGAAGGCAAGAAACCAACCAAAATTCAAACAACAAAAACCTTACCAAAATGCCCACCTTGTCTACTGATCCCTGCCTGTTCCCTCTGTAGCTGCTGTAAAGATTCAAACTGAGGAAGAGCAATGCAGGACAAAGAAGCAGTCTTGGAGATGGTGAATGTCACCACTTTAACAGTCATACAGTCCCCTTCATTGAGCTTTAATTCTAGAGGTACTCCCTAGAGAAGATACTTTCATTTGCTGTGCTAAACTGTGAAACTCTAACCTTTTGAGGCCAAAAAGATAACTTTTCGCAGCTTGTCTTCTCCACATGATTATTCAGTTTCATTTAAAGAGGTACTCCTGTTTCAGAGTAGAGTATGAATTTGTGTGGCCTCACCTGAAATATCTTTTTTCTTCATGCTTTAGATTAAAGAATTGTTTATTAATAATGATGAAGTTTTCAACGTTGAGGTACCTAGTAAGCAAGCAAGAGCAATGTTTTTTGAAGACTTAATTCTATACCAAGCTGCTGAGCCTCCTGTATCAAAAAGTGCAGGTGAGGATATTCTATTTATAAGATTTGGCTAACTGTAAATAACTCTACAGTATTTGACTTAATAGTAATGTTCTATCAATAATTTTTCTTGTATTTGAGTGCTATAAATTGACTAGAAGTTTCTGATTAAGCTTGTCAGCCACTGGAAGTGCTTCCCCTAGCACCACCACCGAAGCCTCCACAGCTGACAGAGGAAGAACTAATGCAGCTGGAGAAGCAGGAGGAGGATACGTTGCGTCAGCTTAGAATATTCTTGAGGGATGTGACTCATAGGCTGGCTGCCGACAGGCGTTTCAGGGCATTTACAAAGCCTGTTGATGGAGAGGAGGTAAATTAGCATTGAACTGTAATACCATTTTGTGTATGTGTATTCATAATCTCTTTGTGTGTTTCTCAGTTTTTGTGTGTTTTTTTATAGGAAGGTTTATTTTTGGGTTTAGGACCATGCTATAGCAGTTCTTCAAGAAGCAGGGAATTAATTTTGCTTATACTTTTTGCTGACTCCTTGAGGCTTTCAGATGTCTATTATTGGCATATTCATCAAAAGCCCCAGTTTCTTCCTAAGACATCTTTGTGTAGGCATGTTGCAGCATTGAAAAGCAGAGATCTCCCTTTATAATTATAAACAGCATCTATAGGTCTGTTTTAATAAACCCTGAAGCTCTTCAATTAACTGTCAGTAGTTTCTGTGAGAGCAAGAATAGAAGCAGTAGTCCTTAAGATAACAAATGTTAAGATTCTATTCTCTGTTTCATATGGGGCCTCTCAGTATAAAATCAACCATAAGGACTGTGTGGTTTGTTCTTCCTCTCATATGCATCTTACATCTCTTTTTTCTCATGTTATTTATTAAGTTTAAAGCAAGGACATAAACTTTGAAGTCAGCTTTAGTTTTAATATAGCTTTGCACTTCAGCAAAGTCCTGTTTCACTAAGTGTCCCCTAAGAGTAATGTAAACAAACATAAGTGTCCTCATTTAAACTAGTTGTTAGGCTTCTTTTATGGTATGGATAAAAATCAGCACCTCTGGGTCCAGTTACCTCATTCTAAAGCAAATGCCTAGAACAGATACTTCAGAGGTGCAGCTCCTGCAGACCTTTTCTTGACACCACCAACAAAGAGAATCTTAGGTGATTGTACCAAGAAAGATTTGCTTGCCAAAGCAAAGTGAAACTGATCCTACTCTGGGTGCTGTTCCCATCTTATCCCAGCACATGCTTCTGTTTTTCCCTTTTCTGGTCTGTCTCTTCAAAGCTAGTTGAAGTAGCCCTTCTAGTTTAAGAAACTAACAGTTTAATTTCCACATCTTTGGATGTGCCATAAATATTTGGGAGTTTTAACAAGTCCTTTATTTGACTTCATTAAAATAATTGATTTTTGGTGGATACTGTGTTAAATCTCTAAGTATGCATATTTCATTTGTAGGTACCAGATTATAACACAGTTATTGAACACCCCATGGACCTGTCAACAGTCCTTTCCAAGATTGACCTACACCAGTACCTAACTGCAGCAGATTTTCTAAAAGACATCGATCTAATCTGTAGCAATGCTTTAGAGTACAACCCAGATAAAGATCCTGGAGGTGAGGATGTGGTTTTAACCCTGATTTGGAAAAAAGTAAGATAAATGTCTTCTGTGGATAGTGGACTTGACATTATTGTACACATCCACAGAGAACATTTCTTACCAGGTTGTAAATGTTGTATCATTAAAACTACTTGGGCATGAAATGGTGATGAAAGTGTTGATAAGTAACTTGCTTTTTGCTGTTGTTAATAATTAACTTCCATGTTGTTATGTTGAAAATATTCACTAAGATAACTTTTCAGAACCTACCTATGAAAAGAGCAGACATTTCTGAGTAATTGAAATAAAAGATTTCAAATGCTCCATTCTGACTCAAATTTCAGATCGTCAGATTAGGCACAGAGCCTGTTCTTTGAGAGATACTGCATACGCCATAGTGAGGGAAGAAATGGATGAGGATTTTGAGCAGTGCTGTGAAGAAATTAAGGAATCTCGTAAGGAAAGAGGTATGGGGATTGATGCTGAGCATTTCAAGGCTTGTGGCAGTATTTGTAACCAATGGTGCAAGACAGTTCTTTGTTGTCTGTTTTCCATCGCAAGGTTGTAGCTCTTCAAAGTATGCTCCATCTTACTACCATGTAATGTCGAAGAACAGCCCTGTTCCTGGGTGTAAGAAAACTAACCCTAAGTGTAATGAAAACACAAAGATGCCAGCAGCACCAGTAGATGCCAGTACACCCTGCTGTCAAGGCAAGTCTTATTCTGATTTTTTTGAAGAAGATGCTGAAGTTACTCCTACTTCCTCTGGTCTTGTGACATAGCAGGTTTCTGTGCTCCCTGTCTCTACCTGCCAGAGGCATTAGATCTTTTAAGTCACTCCAAAATGTGAGATAAATACAGTCATCATGCATTCAGTGTGGTTATGAAGTTCAAGTATAGTGGCTGGTTGGCATTGTAAGGCCCTAACCTTGATGGCCCAATTGACATTTCATGGCTCCTAAATTGCTCCCTCTTGAAGTCCAAAATGTGGTTACATGGCAGTTTCTGAATACTCAATTTTTTGTAACATGAAACAGTATTTTTCCCTTCCTTGCCCTCAAATATTGAACTCTATACCACTTTTTACTGTGATTTCCAATTGAAAGGGGAAAAGGGGAAAAATACAGAGCAGTAATAATAGGTACTGAAAGGAAAGCTCATTATTTCCTCACTCTCCTGTGAAAAGGGCATGAATGAACAATGGGTCCTAGGGCTCATTCAGTTAAAATGTATGACATGGTGTGAAGATTTGTGGTCTCACTGACACAGCTGGGAATTTTGCCATTGACTTCACACATATGCTTTGTCCAGTACTCTGAACAGAAAAAAAGGTGGGATTTTCTTGAAAGCAAAAATGCAAAATTTATGTTAAGTGAGGTTAACTGAATCAGAAAGCATAGGAAGTGTAAGTCTTTGCAGACAACTTTTTCTCCATCATATGGTCCCTTAAAATTGGCTCTAATTCTGCCCAATGTGTGTATAGCTTTTGAGGTTAACAACTTTATGGGAGATTGGAAGGACTTGTCCTCAAATGCTTTTTTTTTTTGTTGTTCATCCACATTAGGTAAGATAGTAAGAAACACCTAACAACCTTGCTTTGTAGCAATGCTTTCTATAGAAAGTAAGAATTTTCTGCTCATATAAAATCTTGATGGTTTTGTGAATGAAATTCTGTAGCTGAGTTTCAAAAATCTAATAACAAATTGACTTCAACTCTGTAGTGAGACAAACAGTGGTATTTGAGCTTCTTTGATGATTTTCCTTGTATGTCAAATGAGATGAGAATGATGGATTCTGAAGTAAGAATTGTTCTCACAATGTTTTGAATTTCTTTTTCTGGTATCTCTTCATAGATATGTCAAGAAGGAAGCGTAGAAAGAATAAAATGTCTTCAAGTAATACAGCAAAAAGGAGGCATTTTCAATTCAATAAAGAAAATAAAGTTCCAGAAGACCAAAATGAAGTAGAAAGTGAGGAAGAGTCTCCAGAAAGACCTATTTCTAACATCAATGGCATTGAAGTTGAATCCACACAGAATTATTCAATGGAAGAAAATTACCAAGTCCTTCAAGAACGACAGAAAAATAGGAATGACAATAAACCTGGGACAGGAAATGAGAGAGGTCTTGTGGCTAAATCTACTTCTGAAAAGAGTGTCATGGTTCCTGAACATTCAGACCTGAGGGCAGAGAGTGAGACATTGCACTGCCAAATAATAGAAAGTTCTGAAGATGGAGATTCAAATGGTAAGTGAAAGTCATATAGATGCTTTTTCTTTCTGAAGAGGCTTACCCTGTTGTATTATGCTTTAGCTGCCTTTAATTGCATTTTGTTATTTCTGTTGTAACTCTAAAGTAAGCACAAAGTGTTTCTTGTTATGCCAAACTCTTGTTTTTCTGCAGTGATCAGTTAAAAAAAGCTGTGTTTCAAGCAGCGTAGACCTAGTCAGATGCAGAACAGATGAATAGTGTCCTACTGTTTGCAGTGCAAGATGTGATTCCTGACATAAGTTACTGTGGAGTTTTACTGTGCAGTGCTGTAATGACAACATGACTCTATTTTTCTCCTGCTTATAGCGTGTATTTTCTTCTGGTAATTTTTTTGTGTGCATCTGAGTTTTTAATTTTCGTGGGGTGACTTTTCCAGAAAGAAAGTCAAGCATTTCCTAGTAAATCAACAGTAACAATTTTAGCCCTGTCATTGCAGGTAGAGACTGTATCTTAGATGTGGGATACTTCACTCATACTGTGTTCCAGATAAGCAGAAGTCCTGACTTAAGAAATTTGTGTCATTCCAGATTCGTGGGTGCACTGCAGGACTCGTGCGAGACGTTCTCAGGTAAAAGAACAACAGGAAAGACGTGTTGAGAAAGCACCAGAAAACTTTACACCACCAGTGATTGTGGATTACTTGGAGCTCAAAGTGAGTCTTCAACGTTGTTTATACTGAAGTAGAACATTTTTTGCTATGTGCACAGTTGTAACTTAAGTTAGTTGTTAAGCAATGCCAATTAAAACAATATGGGAAGGATGTATAGCTTGTGAAATAATTCAAATTGTCATGGACAATGATTGCTGTGTTTCCACACCTGGTGGTATGGAATGTCAGGGAATGAGTTCTCATTCTAATTGTTAATTAAAAGGGCTTGTTGAATTTTACAATAGCACACTGACAACCTGCTAGCACTGCTGGCAATGTCTTAGCAGTCTTTATGATGGATATGAGGAGTTCCTTTTATTTTGGGTTTTTGCATGTTTACATTTGTTAGAAATCTGAAAAGGACCTTTATTTACAGCAGTGACGACTTTCAACCTTAATGTGTTGACATAAAGCTCATCATGGATAAAATACTAATACCTTTCAATACCTAATACTCTTTCAGAATGCAGCATACATACAGTTACAATGTTAAAAGGATTTTCCATCCTAGAAGAGAAGTTTATACCCTAGGCTACATCTGGAGAAAAGGTTAAAAATGGGCCTACCTGCAGGGAGTAAAAGAGATTCCTTTGCATGAATTGGAAAGAGTAGAACAAGGACCTAATCTTTAGGGGATACTGCAGTGAGGAAAATTTGGAAAAATGCTAGATCTTGGAAGTTGGCCAGTGCAGAGGAGGGTTGCTGTTGACCTGCAACAATGAGAAAGGAAGTATTCTCCCTGCGTGTGGAGATTGTGGCCAGATAGGAATCCTATTTAGTGAAGGGTTTGTCAACACAATTTCTGCCATGTTTTTAAGATATGACCTCAGGATGCTTGTGTTTCAAGCTGGCACAGCTCTAACTGAAAAATACGTAGCCTGGCTTCCAATGATCCATTTTATGGTGCTCTTTATTGCAGCAACAGTTTCCCTTATGAAACACAAGAGTGGCTATGCTGTGGCAGCAACTCAGTGTCAAAGTGGATTGTGTCATTCCCTGACATTCCGGAAGCAGCTGACTAGCAGTTAATACCTTCTAAGTGATAGATTGGTTAGCAATAAAATATTGTCTGAAATTGAAGCCTTCATTTTCTATGAAGTATGAAAAATTAACTCATTTTCTCCAGTTAAATCTTGTCAGATATTTCACCTGTTCTGAGAAGTGTCACTAGTATTTAACAATGTAAGTAAGCAGGATGTCACTTGTGTTGTATTGCTATTGTTTAGCTTAGTTTAGAATCTGTGTAGAGGATCTTGCACTATTCTAAACTTGTGTTTTCCTTTTTATTTTTCCTTTCAGCAACTGCTGAATTTTGTCACTGCAATATCTAGGAACTTCAATATATTGCAGCTGGAAAAACTCTATGCTGTTCTTAGTCAGTGCATTTACAGACATCGGGAAGACTATGACAAAACCAAATTACTGAAGGTAAAAATAGATATTTTTTAATATAGCTCTTTCTGTCACTGTTAGGCATTTTTGTGTTATGTGCATGTATGTTTGCACACTGACATTGTGCTTATTAGCATTACTCTTTACTGCTTAGTTGTCTGTACTACAAGACTTGCAGTCTGGAAGACATTTATCTATATTGCAAAATCACTGTTGTATCTGGCAAAATTTTTGGTGGTTTCAGCAGGAAAAGTCTTTAACTTGAAGACAATGGGTCCACCCACACAGCCCTCTTAGAGCAGTTAACCTCTAGTCTGTCAAAATTCCTTCTCCAGAACCTTTTTATGGGTGAGTGGGCTATGAAAGGAGAGAGCTTTTCTCAGCATGTCCCTTCCTCTTTCTTTTTCTCTCCTTCCAGGCAGTCAGACATAGTAATACTTGGTATAGTAATAATTCTATTCTTGAAAAGAAATAAAGTATGAAACACAGTGAGAGTTTGTGACTTTGCTCTAGTCTCACCATAATCTCTCTTAATTATCATGGCTCGAGCATTTTTAATTTCACATAAAGGGAGATTTCTGTTTATGACAGTTTAATGCTAATGAGTCAGATTGTCTGATCTTTTCCTGTAAGAGAGGATTTCTGTGTTGTTGGAACTCGGCAGGAATCTTCCAGAGGCACCTATGGTCCCGGACAGGCATTCCCAGTATTGAGTCAATTTTGATAGGCTTGATATTCAGTCTTCAGATTCAGAATCCTTGAATCCACTTGTCTTTGAGATGCCTATGCTTGACTATAGATAAAATCCTTCATGCCTCTCAGTCTGCCTTAAAAACTAGGAAGTGTGATGGTTTGGGTGTTCCTTACCCCCCCCACTTTAGAAATCACCCAAACTAGACTCAGCTGGCTCTGGAAATATGAATGAAGCTTATTGTTTACAGCTGGCACTATATACAAGCAGATATTTACAGTATATACAGTTATATACAGAAATATCCTGTGCTGGATCAAGAACTCTGTGCTGGATCAAGAACTGGCTGGATGGCAGAGCTCAGAGAGTGGTGGTGAATGGTGCCACGTCCAGTTGGCAGCCAGTCACAAGTGGTGTTCCCCAAGGATCAGTGCTGGGCCCAGTCCTGTTCAATATCTTTATTGATGATCTGGACGAGGGCATTGAGTCCAGCATCAGTAAGTTTGCAGATGACACCAAGCTAGGAGCAGGTGTTGATCTGTTGGAAGGTAGGAGAGCCCTGCAGAGGGACCTGGACAGGCTGGATGGGTGGGCAGAGGCCAATGAGATGAGATTTAACAAGGCCAAGTGCAGGGTTCTGCACTTTGGCCACAATAACCCCAAGCAGCGCTATAGGCTGGGGACTGAGTGGCTGGAGAGCAGCCAGGAGGAAAGGGACCTGGGGGTACTGATAGATAGTAAGCTGAAGATGAGCCAGCAGTGTGCCCAGGTGGCCAAGAGAGCCAATGGCATCCTGGCCTGCATCAGGAACAGTGTGGCCAGCAGGACAAGGGAGGTTATTCTTCCCCTGTACTCAGCACTGGTCAGGCCACACCTTGAGTACTGTGTCCAGTTCTGGGCCCCTCAATTCAAGAAAGATGTTGAGGTACTGGAACATGTCCAGAGAAGGGCAACGAAGCTGGTGAGGGGCCTGGAACACAAATCCTATGAGGAGAGGTTGAGGGAGCTGGGCCTGTTTAGCCTGGAGAAGAGGAGGCTCAGGGGTGATCTTATTACTGTCTACAACTACCTGAAGGGATATTGTAGCCAGGTGGGGGTTGGCCTCTTCTCCCAGGTAACCAGCAATAGAACAAGGGGACACAGTCTCAAGTTGTGCCAGGGTAGGTATAGGCTGGATGTTAGGAAGAAGTTTTTCACAGAGAGAGTGATTTCCCATTGGAATGGGCTGCCCAGGGAGGTGGTGGAGGCACCGTCCCTGGGGGTCTTCAAGAAAAGACTGGATGAGGCACTTAGTGCCATGGTCTAGTTGACTGGCTAGGGCTGGGTGATAGGTTGGACTGGATGATCTTTGAGGTCTCTTCCAACCTGGTTGATTCTATGATTCTATGATTCTATGAATATACAAGGTAAAAGGTAATACAGAAACACAGCTCCCCTCCCAGAAACCTGAGTCCCCAGGAGGGGCTCTCAACCACCCCTTCACCTTCCCCCGCTACCCCTCTCAACCTTATGCCAGTCTCAAGGAAGAATGGAGGTTCATCCAGGAGGTTAGGAAGCAAAAATGGAGGGTGAGGTTAGAGAGTAAGAGGTAGCTCAGCCAGCAGCCCAAGCAAGAGTGATTATCTAATATTTTTATTTCTTTCTCCTATACATCTCAGCAAGCCTGTAAGTGAAGTAGACATCACCATTGTTTTCTTTCCACAGCCTGTAGTCTAGTTCTTCTCACCAAAACATTCTAGCCAGCTTCAAACTAGCACAGGAAGCCTCTTCTCTTAGGCCCTGGTCATCTTGATCTCCTCCTTATCTGATAGAGAGCTAGTATAGACACTTGGTTCTGATTGTACAAGTGAGGAGTATTTGGATTCAGAGAGGCTGTTCCTGAAAAATGTGCCTTTCTCTCTCATCCACTACAATGACCCGTCTTGGTGCAAGAAGGGACTTCCTATGTTATTTTTGGGGCATGTAAGCTTTTAAGAACTTAAGTTTTAACAAAAAAATATCTCTTACTCAGTGAGTGTACATGTTGATCACAAGCTCTTCTATATGAATAGAGTTTAACAAGTAATTACTGAGAGTGCAGAAAATATTTCCAGCATTTAGTTGTGGCTTTTCAGGAGTTATCTCCTCTTTCTTTTGAACTGTTGATACAGATCCTCAATCTTTCTAAGCTACTCTCTATTTTGGATGCATAAGGATGTTTTTGCAGCTAGTGGGTATAGGCATTGTGCTAGTGGTAGCACATGTATTTGCTCATTATTACTGATAATTGTATGCATGTACAGGTCCTTTAATGGAAAAAAAAACCACAGAGTTCTTAAGCTTTTATTCATACTGACTACTAGTTTGTCTGGTTTTCTTATTAGGAAATGAAGAAAGAAACAACAGCCTTCAGTTACCTTCAGTGACACTTCTGTTTGCTGGAGTTATTTCGGTGGTTGTTGAATGCTGTCATCTGTGCTTAATTCAGTACTATTACTTATATAAATACAGTAAACAAATACCATACAGTTTATTAAGAAAGCTACAGTATTTTAACTTTTTGTATCATCCTCTATATTTTTATGTGACACACTGCTGTGATTGCCTTTTGGAATGCTGAAGATCTGAGCATCTCCCAGATAGTTTCAGTACTTCTCTTTAAAAGAAAATGATTGAAAACTTCTTAAAATTTTATAATTGTTTTCCATCTTGTGGGAATGCTTTTTTCTGAAGTGGTACAGCTGTGGTGCTGTACAATCCATTGCATGACATAAAGGTTTTAAGCCAAATGTGATTTTGATATATGAAAATTCTTTAGAGACCTCCTAATACAGATCAGAGGTATTATTTTTTTAAATTATTATTACCTTTGATAGCACCTCAGGTGGTTTTGGTAGAGTTAACAACCTAACAACAACATGGGAGAAACACTCTTTCCACAAACATTGGAACTTTGATTATGGCATAGTTTTGCCTGTCAGAAAAACCTAACTTGAATCAAAGCAAGATTTACTACTGTAACTTTTCTAAGGTAAAGCTTAGTCTTGGCTTGTCATAATGACAATCTTCTTCATACATACTCAGCTGCAGATCAGATGGCTTGTAGTCAAATTGCAAATACTCTTCTACTTACCTGGAGAGAATCACATTTATTACATATGATACATTGTTGGTGATAAATGTATTTAAAAGCAATACCTTGGTTTGAAGATGCGTAACAGAGAAAAATTTCTCTGTTAACTCTGTCAGATTATTTTTAAAAAGAAAAACTTGGTGATAAGATAGGCAAAATTTATGAGAATTAACATCTTGTATCACAAAGTCTGGTGATACTGAATGTTAACTGTGCAATTTGTTTGATTTCTTGCACCTGTATTGATTTTGTTTAATTTTGTTTCTAGTGCATTTGTCAAATGTGTGCTATCCTTTCCCCTCCCCTTTGTCTGTAGTGTTTGGAAAATGTTTGGATTAAAAAAAAATAATCATATTTTGGTGTGGTTTTGTAGTATTTTTAATCACAGAATTTTCATCGCTAATAACTGCACTTACAAAGAGCATGAGTTTCAAGAACTGTTATGTGAGCAGCTTCCCCTTCACTCTTGGTGTATTGCTTATTCTGCAAAAGCAAGCACAGGAGAAAGAAAAATGTTGAAATTGTAATGTATTACATTTGAAACAAAGGAATGAACATGATTTTTTTCCATGGTTTGTTCTCCAGCTTGTCTGCTCTCACCTACGTTCAATGGGAATGGGGAGAGTGGTTTGCTGACCGTGGTCCCTAAGATGACTTGAAAACTGAACCAGAGTGACAGGATGAGAAATAGGAGACATTGCTGGTATCAAAACTTTTAATGTTCAAAGCTTTGGTCTCTAGTCTCAACAGGGGACTGTATCTATACAGGGTGGGGTTTTTTTTTATTATAATGTTGTAAACCCTGACCTTCCATGACCAAGGACTGCCTCATAAGGGTTCCCACAAGCAACAGCTGTAGTTTCTTTTCAGGGAAACAATCCTGGTTTACTGTCTGAACAAAAGCGGCAGCCAGCGATAAAAGAAACTGGCTGTAGAAACGCAACATCTTTGAGACGTATAAAGTTAAAAAGAAGTAAAGTACTGACTAAAATGTCCAAGCGTGTGCTAAAGGAAGAGATTCCCTGTCTCCAAGTGGTGTAAGTAAATGCACAAAAAGGGGTGGGAGGATGCGTTTTTCCAGAGCCGTTCCTTCTACCTTCCTTCGCTCCTGCATCGGGGTTCTTGACCCCGCGGCACTGTCCTTCCTCAGCAACAGTTCGGGGGGGGGCTGGCGAGATCTCGGGGCTGGTGTCGGAGACAGAGCTTTCACGAAGCGACGCTATCCTTAAAATCTATCCGGACGAGTCACGGGAGCCTCTATCGCGGAGCTGAAGTTTGTCAGTGGAGGAGCGGGCCGAGGGCGCCGCTGTCACCCGGGAACTCCTGGCCTGACACCCCCGTTTCTCTCTACTGCAGCCTCAGCGCGCCAGCACCTTGTCCGGCGGACGGACGAGCAGACGTCGGCGGACCCAAGACTGCGGCGCCGGGGAACCCCTTTCTGCTAGCCGCTGCCTCAGTGGGGTCGGGCCGGGCCGCCCTCCGGCTTGTGTCCACCGTCTGACGGGCGGGGCGGCGGCGGAGCGGCTCCGCCCCCGCTCCCTACCAGGGAGGCTGAGGCACCGGCCGCCGCTGCCCGGCCTCCCCGCGCACCCGCTCCGGGGTAGCGAGGCGCCGGGAGGATGCGAGTGGGCGCTACGGGCGGCGGCGAGGCAAGGGACCGGGCGGCTGGCGACGTTGGGAGTTCCCGGCTCACCCGCCGCCCCCCCGCCCCAAAAGAAGTGCAGTAGTTTGTGAAACGCAAGATGGCGGCGCGGCCGTGAGCGAAGGCGGCAGGCGGGCAGGCAGGCGGGCGGCACGGGCTGAGGGGGCGAGGCGGAGCGGCGCCGTCAGGTAGGGGCTCGCGTCTCCCGTTACTTCTGGCGCAGGCGGAGAGGGGTCTTTTGGCGCCGGGAGGGCGACCCTCCTCGCCCTCCTCAGAGGCGTTCGTTCCGCCCACAAGCCCCCGCTTCCCCCGGGGGAGCTCGCTCGCTGCTCTCGGTGGGGACGGGGCAACGCCAGCGCACCCGCCGCCCCGCGCCTGCCCGGGGCTGAGGCGGCTCCTGGCTGACGGGGGCGGGCGGACTGAGCCGGACCCGGCAGAGGTGGCCGCCCCACTGCCGCCCGCGGGGTGGGCGCGGTGGGCCGTCCGTGCCCCGCCCGCCTCCCCATTGTCTGGCGGCTGTGGACGAACGGCCGACTCTGTCCCCGCGGCCCGAGTTGCATCGCCTGCCGGGGGCGGTGAGTTCCAGGCTGCCCAGGGGAGCCAGGGCGGGGGGAGAGCCGGGGCGTAACTTCGAAGCAGATTGTTGCTTGTCCCCCTGGCCCAGCCCGCAGTGGGGTTAAACCCCGTCGAGTCCAAGGACGATCTCCTCTCTCCCCGTTCCTCCCTCCTCCGCCCCGTGCCAGCTGTGAAGCCGGGAGCCAGTGCGTGGCTTTGCTCGCAACAGGGTGGAGGAGAATTCGTCTTGTCTCGTCAATCGATGAGGAGAGTGGAGAAGTTCATTCCCAGTGCGTCCAGAGGAGCTGGCGAGTTCCCGCCCAGTGTCACCGGACTGCGCGCACCCGCGCTGGCGTCCGGGCCGACGGACAGACTGACAGACTGACGACAGCCAACGAGCCATGAAGTTCTGGCTCCAGAGTTGTCTCGCATCCCGTGGCGTTGCAGAGCGGGGGCGAGCGTGGAGGAATACGGTGTATGTGCAGGCAAAGTTGGGGAAGATGTCTGGTTTACTCTTCTGGGGGTGTCTGGGGTTTAGGGTGTGTTCTGACACTCGGCTCTCCCCTAGATCAGGATGTGCGGCACTGGAGATCAACACCGACTTCAGTAAACGATGTAATGGAGGCAGTTCTGGATCTCTGAATGGGCTCGGAGTATCTGCGTTAACGAACATTCTCTGGTAGGTACTTGTGCTTTATTTCTGGGCAGCTTGGACTTTCCAGCAGGTTGAGTAGTCAGCAGAAGGCTGGAGAAGTTTACTTTGCACAAAATGTCATGTAAAATAGTGAAGGCTGGGATGTCTCTTGATCTGCAAGCTGGGCTAGGTGCTGTTTGTTTTTAAACTAGAGATGTGCAGAGAGCATATTGGACGTGTCAAAGTCCATATAAATAAGTCCATTTTGTTATGAGAACAGATATTCCATTAAAAATAAGAGTGAGAGAGGAATTTTAAAGTCTGTGCTGTTGGTTTTGACTACCAGTCTGGGTTTTGCTTGGTTTTGCTTAGATTTCCCACCAGAAATGAAAGTATATGAGTGCTTAAAGAAACCATGTTTAAAACAACCTGTGTGATGCAGACTAAAGGACTGGCCTGTGTTACAGCCTCTGAGCAAGCACGCATCACTTAGAAAACCGTTTTAGTACTGTCTTTAGATAGTGCCAGCAGGGCAGCCTATTTCAATTGTGTTCTTACATAAATTCCCCTTGAGCCGACGAGAAATAGATGCCATTTGAGAACTGACTGATTGGCTTTTAACTTTAGGCTAGTGGTTCATGACTTTGCTAGACTGAAGAAAACTCTGCTATCACATTTGGGTAATGTGTGTGTACACTATGATAGTCCCTAGATTTGTCTTTGTGAAACAGCTTTTTCTTCATGAGATACACTTTGCTCCTCTTGTTGTTTCTTATTCCTCTCTTCTGCATTATTTCCTCTCTTGCAACACCCTTGATGACCTGTGCGTGCTTTAGCCGGGTCCAGTGTCTGGCATTAATTGATGCCATTTATCACTGTTGGTTATTATTTGGATATTTGTCACTGAATACTAATAAATTATTGGAGACTCTAGAGCTTTGGTATGGAACAGTTCTGCAGTTTGTAGATTTCTCAATACTGAAGAATTTCTACCAAATAATGGACTTTGTACTATTGTTAGGATTCCTTTTGTTCCTCATGTACTGAAAAGACTGCTTCTGGTTTCTTGCTTCACTGAGCAGTCTCTAGTATTTCTCTTAAGCTTATTGCTATTCCTTGCCTTTCTTCCCCTTTTGTTTACATGTAGTCTGAGAGAAAGGATACATTTTTGTTTACTTTCTCATCTAGTTATGACTGATAACCCTTTTGTTAGGATGTGACTTAAGAAGTGCCTTCTTTAAAAAATGTCTGAAGTCAGATTCTTTCTCCAAGTCTGAGTTCAGGATTTTTTCCAGCTTTATGAAACTGGAACTTTAGAAGCACCAAGTGCATATAAACTGTGTGCAGTTGTTTCATTCTGTTTGCGTATAATCAATATAATCGAGGCATAATCACTTGTAGCTAAGATATGGCTAATCTTATTTTGGCAGTGAGTTTGTCTTTACCTGTCAAGCTGGGGTCTAGTCAAGAATTCCAGTGTCAAATGAAGTATTTTTATCTTTTCTAATTTTTAGAAGGCTTGAACCAGTTTCAAAATTTACAGAATTACCTTTTCAGTCTCTATTAAATTAAAATTCTGGTTGATAACAGTTCTGGGGGTCATGGCATGGGGGAGGGTTCTTTAACTTTTTCAGCTGAGTGCACGGACGTGATGTTCTTTTCTGTGTATTAATGGTCAATATATTCCCTCTCCCTTGCACTTTAGATGCAGGGTCATTGATCCATAAATGCCCAAGATAGTTCATCTCTGAGTTGTCAGTGACTTGTTTACACAAGTGATACAATTTTCAATACAGTGCTGTTTCCCTTTTTTCTGTTGTTTGTTTGCTATTTCCTAAATAGGCAGCAATATTGATCATAGCATTCCACTCCTGTGCCTCCCCACTGTGTCAGTGGCCTCACCTGTATGGAATATACATCTTATAGCAGTATGGTTTGCTGATGTTGTTACTCAAGTTTCTAATAATGTCCAATTAGGCATTAAAGCAGCTTCTTCAGGCTGCCAAAGTGATGTGATTACTTATGTTTTCAGAATTATAAGTATTATTAATTCAAATTTATTGTCTTAATTCCAATTAATATTTTGTCCTTTTATCACTTTTCAATTTTTTTGGAGTGTAGTTCTGAACCCAAATATTCAAACCACTTTGCTACATAAACAGTTGTTTCTTTTTTTGTGGAGGTGGAAGCCACCAAAAATGACACATTTCCTTATCCTGTACCAGCCAGATGGCATTTCATAGTTCTGTGCCTTGCATCACTTTAATCGATGGTTCATTTCCAGTTCTGTTGTCTTTCTGTCAAGGAACTGGAAGGAACTTCAAAAGGTCCACTCAAGTCTTTTGCATATCCTTCAGAGTTCGGTGACCTGTAACATATTTCATAAAACAGCATCTCTACTATCAGTGGATCCTTTTCAATCAGATTCAGAAATCAGCCCCAACTAAGCAAAACTCTGTGTTGTCTCTTGTGGGAAGATGTGTACTGATCTCTTATCCTTAAAAGTTTTGAGATCATGCTAAATGTTTAAGTTCAGTAGCATGCAGTGAAAGAAGAAGTACAGTCTAGAGTGGCAAGAACTGGAATGTAGAGCACAGCATCATGCTAAAGCACAAAAACTAGGGAGAGTGCTGATGACTGAAAGAGGAATGGATGCATCTAAATGGGAGAATATTTAGGAAAAATGGTAAAGACCTTTGAATATGCTACTCTTTGCACTCCTTAAATGATGTCTCAGATAGCAAAGAATGTTGCAAATGTCCTTTAGTAACATGACCTCTGATGGTATCTAACAGGTCTAAAGGAACTCAGTATATTCTACTTACGAAGAACCAACTTCAAATTGCCTTTTAACAAAGTGAGCTTGATCTTTTAGGTTCACTTCATGCAACTTGGCCTTCCTTGGTGGCATTCTGCAGTTTGCTGCTCACATTCCTCATCCATTGGTCTTACTAGGAATATAACATGCTGCCAGGGGACCCATGATTTGAAATTGTTGCTCAAGCAAGACTTGAAGGCTGGCAGTTCAGTTTAAACAGTGGGCAGACAGAAGTGTGTAATGGGGCATGCATAATGCCAGCCCTTACTGGCAAAGCCAGCATTGTTCTGTGAGCACCAAATTCACCCCACCAGACGGGAAAACAGAAATGAGCTTTTGAGCATCGCAATGGTTATAGTAGAAGTTCCACATGTTCAGCACACTGAATGGTGCATACGTGTGCTTAGGTAGCAGACAGCTTCCTGGCTTGTATCAGTAGTGTGGCTAGGGAGGGGATTGTCCTCCTGTACTCTGCACTGTTGAGGCAGCACCTTGAGTACCGAGTGTTCAGTTTTGGGCTCCTGACTACAAGAAAGACATTTTGGTGCTGAAGCATGTTCAAAGAAGGACAACAAAGCTGGTGAATGTTTCTACAGTACAGGTCTTCTGTACAGATGAGCAAATTTAGGCTGTTTAGTCTGGAAAAGGAGGCTGAAGGGAAACTTTACTGCTCTCTGTGAATACCTAAAAGGAGGTTGTAGTGAGGTGGAGGTCAGTCCCTCCTCCCAAGTAGCAAGTGACAGCATGAGGGGAAATAGCCCCAAGTCGCACTTGGAAAGTTTAGATTGGATATCTGGAAAATTTGCTTTGCAGAAAGGGTTGTCAAACTTTGGAACAGGCTGCCCAGGAAGTGATGGAGTTACCAACCTTGGAGGTATTTAAAAGGTACATAGATGTGATGTTTAGTGACATAGTTCAGTGGTGGACTTGGTTGTGTTAGGTTAGTGGTTGGACTTCATGACGTTAAAGGTCTTTTCCAATCTAAACATTTGTATAATTGTATGTATTGAATAGGAGATAGCTGTTAGCTTGCAATGAATACTGTAAATTAGGCAGTTATTTAATATTGATTTTAAGGGTCAAAACTTTGTTTTATAGATTAGGAGTGTAATTACTTTAACATCATCTGACTTCACAAAGGTGCTAAGAACTTCATGGATGAAAGGTCATGTCTGAATAATCCAAGGCAGTCTTGGTAGAGATGTCTAAACTTGGCTTTCCTCAAAGCTGGTGTTTATTAGCTAAAATAAAACAGGGTACTAAAGGGATTGCCTTCCTCCCTGTGTTACAATGGAAGGATATACTTCCTGTGTTGAAGTGCTGTTGATTTTAAAACTCGTATACGTTGGCAAAAGGCTCTTTTTGGATAATCAGTTCAAAACAAGGTCTGAGAATGTAGTATGCCCTAAAAAGAGGGGACACAATGGGAAAGAAGTCATGGCAAAACAAATGGTATTATCTAGGCTGTAGAAGACTGTAGTTAAACCTTAGTTACAGCTGTGTTCTTCTTCAAAAAGCCTAAATTCCTACTTAATCTGTAGAATATGATCAAAGTAGGAAAGTACCACCTTTGATACATAGGCCATCTGCCTTCAGCATCAGCTGGAGCTAAGGGTGCAATGCAAATCAAAGGCAGGAGTTACTAAGTGAGCTAGGTGGAGCAAGTATGAAGACTTGGGGGTTTCTGTTTCTCAGGAGGGTTCCCTGCAAGATGAAACACGTGTGGCTTCAGTGGAATTCTCAGAGCATTCAACACTGCACAATATCCAGCCTTGTTTGCAGTGCTGAATACTTGAGGCTCTCTGTTCTCCAAACTTCTCACTGTTGGAATTAGTGCCTGTACAGGACTCTGCTGGCATTGCAGGTTATCTGTTAAAACACAATGCAGACCCACAGACCTTTACTTTTGAAGTGTTTTCCAAATTGACTTCTTAATATGTTATACTCAAATCTGTTGGAGCAGTTTGTGAGCCGATAACTATTTTTTTAAATTTCATTAGAAGAAATAAATAGAAGGAGCCCTTTTTATTACTGCTGTTTTTTGTTTGTGAAATGATCACAACTTTGTGTGGTTTATCTTACAGTCCACAAGCATTAATTTTAAATATGATTCTTGACAAGTAGCACTTTTTTAATTCTCTAATTTCCTAGGTTCCTCTAGGGGAAAAATGAGGCCTTGTTAATATCAGTCATTTTTCTTTTGGGGAATGGAGGGGAGAGGTGAGAAAAGAGAGTAATACTGAAGTAAAGTACTTCTGCTCTTTCCACACATAGCAAAGAAGTAGTCTCATGTGCACATCCTTAGAATTATATATATATATATATATTAATCATTGTATATAATGTTCAGAGAGGGAGAAGGTATATGTTACTGGGTACACTGAAATTGAACTTCAAAATTCTTTGCTTTGAGATATTTCCAGTAGATTAATATTTGTATGGATGATTATAGTACAAACACCATACTCATACATTACTCTCATACATTCTTACTTGCTGCCTGAGGTAGTTTGAAGGACAGAATTTCTGGCTACATGCTGCTTTATATGAGTGAATATTCTGTTTCTGGGTACAGTCCTCCTGAAGTTAACTACCTGTGAATTACTGAAGAGCCCTCTTCCTTAGCAGGCAGTTTAACTCTGGATGCTGCAGAGAGCAGACTCCCAGGAGAGGTAGGCTGAGGGTGTGAGCCTGTTGGAGGGTTGGGAGTGAAGATTGCTTTGCACCAGAGCAGCTTCTCTGCGCTACCTTCTGTGGAAAGATTCAGTCATTTCCACCCAAAGCAATGCAATAAAAACCTCAGTCAGCCATTTCATCTTGAGATACTCCACCCTCCAAAACAAATATTAAATAGAAAATGTAGGTTTTGGCCCCTGCATATCCCAGTAATTTCCACTGATTAAGTTGATGCTTGTAATTAGGATCTAGACAGGCCATGTTTTGCAAAATATAAGTACCCTTTTATTTTATTAGAGGAAGTTACAACATTTATATAGTCCCTTTGATACTTTATTTAACCCAATAACTGCTTGGGAAGGAAGGAGTCTGTTTAGTTTACCTTTGTCCTAGATTCAGTTTTAATATCTAATGTTTAAAAGCAGGGGGGGAAGGCTGTTGATCTCTGTTTTTAATGATTCATGCTGCCTCAAAGCACAGTGGTTCCTAGTTGTGTGCTGCCTTTCCCACTGGGGGATGCAAACAAAAGAACAATAATTTCAGACTCCTCCTTCAGTTTCCAAGAGAACCTTAGCTACTCAGGGATAGCTTTGAATTTTAAAAGCATTTTTCTTCCAAATTATGTATTGATTGCACACAAAATAGGAGTGCTGTAATATGCAATTTAAAACAAATACATGATGGTGCTCATTTGCTTTTAATGCTGCTTTTTCCAGCAGAAAACAAAAAGTGGGTTTTGTTCCCATAAACTAGTCTTGCAAAATCCTTACAAACATTTATTAGTCTAGACACAAAATATTCTCACCCAGCCTCAGTTTGACGATGGAGAAAAAAAAAGGCAAGCTAATATTGTACTTGGCTGTCAGAAAAAGGGGAAGGGGAAAAAAAAAAGCTTGCCCCAGGCTAATGAACCAGTAACATTTTGCTGGGGCTGCCTACAACAACAGATGCATCTTATTCCCATGGGGTTTCAAGGCTTGCCTATTCTCTTATGCTAAACTTGGACATTCATAAACATCCTCTGAGTACCACGCCCCAATTGTATCTGGACCTCTTCTAATTTGGATGATTTAATAATAACACTAAACATGTTCATCTTGTCTCTCCTTACCAAATGGCTTTACCCTCATGAGCATCATTTAAGTAATGCATTAATTCAAAAGCAATCCTAATATATAGATATCAAAATGGTTTAAAATAGATTATTTAATCACAGTTTAAACTGCTTATAGAGAAGACTGATATAAATTATTTATTCTGATCTTGATTTGCATTTATGCTTTTGATAATTTTCATGAATTTGTGAATGATTCTCATTGTTTGATGTTGTGGTAGTTGGCAACATTTTGTTTTGTAAAGGGATAAATTACATTGGTGAGTGTTTATTTTATCAGTCCTTCTCAACATACACTCAGAGTATTAATTTTTAATTTTTGTAATTTTCTTAGAAAATACTGAATTATTAATATCTTGGGTTTCAGATAATGATTAGTTCCTGTTACTCCAAATTTATGTCAAACTACATTTGGTTGAAAATTAAAAAAGAATTAAAAATTACCCTAAACAGCATAACATGTCTGCATTATTAATGTCTTGTAAATGTGTAGAATATCAAATAATGCATTTATTCAGGCATGGCTGTGGGGTTTTTTTTATGACCTATGGGTTTATGAGACAATTACGATACCTTTTTTATAGCTACTAATTATATTTATTGTTCCTGCAATGACATATCCTGTCCATGTCTGCTAAGATTGTTTTTTTCTGTCCTTAACTTCGTGATTCAGCTTACATTGTAAAGCTGTTATATGACACTGGCAGCATTCTGGAGCTACAACTCTAAAGTATCCGCTCCAAAGTCACATTTTTTTTGCTTCCTAACTAGGGAAGCAAATCACGTGGCAAAGAAAATAAAGGACTTTTTATGCACTCTGCATCCTTGACCTTCTCACAAAGTGGTAGCAGACCTAAGAGCCTGGAGGAGGCTTTAAGGAGGACTTAGGGTGTGAAGCAGGTGAGTCTGGGGCATTCAGAAGAGGTTCTGAAGAGACATATGTAAGGAGAAGGTCATGTTGGCATAAGTGTTAGAGGAGGGTCCAAAAGAGTAGTTGCAGCCTTGATAATGTGCCTTCAGCTCTTCACCTTGACACATGCTAACCTAGGTCCATGTATCAGAACTGTAATTTTTGTTTTTCTTTTTTATTTCCTTTTCAAGGAAAAGGAAAAAAAAAAAGCCTTTGGCTTTTTCTTTGTTCATAAACCAGTGGCTCATACAAATACTGAACTGTACATTTATTTCAAGTGTTTTGAGGTCCTTTACAAATTACTTAAATTATGGGTCTGTATTGTGTATGCAAGTCTGTGTGTATATGTGGAGCATGTAGCGAGCAGTGCGTATTAGTGTCGCCCGGTGAGCCCATTGCAAGCCCTTGTTTTTAGTTTCTTATGATCACTGAAATGAGAATTTCTCACACATTGTTTCTATTTGGAGGATGCTTTTGTTCTCTGTTGAGTTTTGGGGACACGTTCAGCTGACTTGAGCAAAATTAACAGTGAGGAGGGAGGCAAGGAAAAGAGAAGAAGCAATTGCAAAATAAAAGCTGTATTATGTTTTGTTTTTCTGAACAGCTCTGTGCCGCAGGGATTTGACATAGGAACTTGAAATTTGGCAAGGATCTAGCCCTGAGGTCTCAGAAATGCATTCCACTGTTAAAAAAAAAAAAAGGGAAGAATTGTGAGTCATTATGCATCACTACCTTTTTGTATCCAAGGCAGAATTTGCAGGATGTTTTGTTACCTGCTCTTGATCATGCTTTTGTGCCTGTCAAGCACACTTTGAGGCTGCTTTAAACCCCTGTATTAAATGGATTCTACTCCTCGATCTGCCTAGGTTTTTGTATTGGCATGCATCAACGTAGTCCTTAAACTGCTGCTGCATGTTGTGCTCCTGCAAATGCCACTGGCCTAGCAGGAGGTACAAAGGCATTGGGAACTGGCAAGCCTTGAGACGTAGTCTGACTTGTATACGGGTGGAGCACTCCTAATACATTTAACTGTTGTTGAGAAGATATCATTTTGCTATGGTAAAAGGCAAATATTAATGAAAGCAGATAGCAGCCAAGCTGAAATCTGGTTTCCCAATGTGACAAGGGTATGTACGGTTAGCTGCAGTGGAGGAGGGGGAGAAGAGGAGACAATCTGTGCTGAGTTGTGTCACCTTCAGAAGAGCAGGGGTTCCTGTACAGCATGAGGAATGATTAGGGAATGAGTCGGGCTATCTGGCTAAGGAGACCATCTGTAGAACTGCTGCTCTGGTCCCTGAAGAAGCTGAAAGGTATTCCGGGGACATGGACTCCAGGAAGTGGAAGGAAGGTCTTGTGCTTCCAGCACTAGAGTAAGGCTTGGGGAAATGAGAAGTCTCCATTAATTTTTCATCTGGGGGAAAAATAAGTAGATTGAAGTAAAAAGGAACATTTTGTGAAATCTTGTCTGTTGCAGATTGTTTCATTTTAAAGAAGGAAATCCCAGGAAAATAAAACCTTTTATTTTGATGCTTCAAAGCAAAACTTTTTTAATATATGATCTCAAAAATGAGTATTTTTTTACTGTTCTTCTGGGGTTTTTAAGTCAGTATGAAACATTCTGGGGGTTGAATTACATGTTTATTCAACCCAAAAGACATTTTAAATTTTTTCTTGTCAATAATTTATTTCTTCCTCCTTTCCTTGTTCTGTGTAACAGCACAGCAGGCAAAAGAAAACAGAGCTGTAACTATGCAGAACAAGTATTCTCAACTCTATTGCCATTTTATGGCATACCTAAGTCTGATGCTTGCTTTCAAGAGTAATCATGCAGAGGTGTTTGATGTTTAAAGTCCTGAGTGCTCACAATTTGAATTGAGCACTTTAGAGGTCAGAAAAATACAAAGAAAAACAATAAGACAAACAACCTGTCTTTCTGAGGTTTAGCTGCCAAGGTGACCAGATCACATAGACAATACATGTGTGTGTTGTTGAAGAGCAGACCTCTGTGCCATACGTCTTACAGGTACTTCTTGATCAGTGCACCTGTGATCATTAAGTACTTGTCACATTTGATCAGGAGCTTCTATGGGATCAGACATAAAAAACAGTTAGGACTTTTTGTGTCAAAAGCAATGACACAAGTTGCTGTGCTCACTGTAGGATATTTTGTAATAGAGACTGGTAAACCGGGCTGTTTAGTAGTCAGTCGTGACCTGAAATTCTGAAGTTTACTTTGATGGAACCTGCTTGTTACCCATTAAAACCGGTGAGGATAGGAAGTAACTGAGAAAGTCTAGAAACAAAGTCCCATGGCAGGCTCCCTTCAGCCTCTGCTGGGCTTTATTGGCATCCTAGTGCTCCAGCATGGGTCTGGCTTTGGCGTACCCTGAAGATGTGTGTAGGCACGCAGTCCAGTAACATTTGGTACTGCCTCACTCATTTCAAGTCGTAATGCAGCAGGGACCCAAAGAATGCCCTTATCTTTGTAGCACATGTGAAGTCCTGCTGAAATCAGTTTGACAAGTTTTGCTCTTGTGTTGAATTAAAACCAGATCTCGTTTTAAACCAGAGTCAAATGTGAATATTGCAAGGTTTAGATAGAGATTTGGCTTTATTTTGGAGCCATAAGCATAATGCCCCCTGAATTTTGGCAATAATGAACAACTAAAGAAAATGGCACTGTAAAGCAAAGCCCTTTGCCCTTCTTGCTGAGAGGTAGCACAGATGAGAGCAGGTTAGCCTACAATGAGCTCTGTGCAGATAGGTTTCTGACATGAATACATCTACACTGAACAAATTCAAATAGTTAGGAGGAGGCTAAATGAAGGATCATCAATTACATGTTATGGATTAATGTGATGCTATAAGGAAAAGACAAGGCAATGTTTTCTGTGCTGAGAGACATTGTAGGCAACTTGTAAACTGGGTGATTTTAGAAGTTAGAAGCCATTTCCATTGCTTCATCTTCTCCTGAGAAACTGTGCATATTCTTAAAATCACATTGTTTGGGTATGGATGTCTTGTTGGCATGCTTTTTCTGCACAGTGGAAGTGTCATGCAGCAAACAGGGAGAAATCCCTTTTCATAAGGCATACAACCTGAACACACAGTGAATGCATTCTGTAATCTCATTTCTTTTTCTTGCTCCATCAGCTACTCCTGACCTTCCTCCTTGGAGGCAAGGAAGAGATGGGTAAAAAATGTATGCTAGGAACAGATTCTTCTGAATATGTCTTCTGCTGTGAACGCTTCATCTTTTCCTTCTGAAGCTATAATCAAAGGGGCAGAAGGTTTCTGCCTGCTTTTAGAAAATATTTATATAATTGTTATCCAGATCTGTTACAGAAACAACTTTGAATGTTGAATTCCACTCTGGAGAATAAGTCATCATATAGTTGTTAATGAATTGGGATTAACTGTTTATGTCTGTTTCTAAGGAAGCACTGTCTGAGCAGTTCCCTGCTCAAAGATAAATATAAGAACTCGGACCTTCAAAAAGAATGCACCTGCCCTTTTTGTGTCTTCCTTTACAGTGTGTGTTCCATGGATTGGTTTTGCTAGGAATGTCAATTGTATGAAAATCTGTGGTAAAAATATGGAAGAGGATTGAATTGATTAATGTCTGGAGAGATTAAGAGTGCAATGAAGTGAAAGTAGTTTTTTATCCAGATTCTTTTATTGAAAAATGCTGCTTTTGACATAAAGCAAACACCTGAAGTATTTAATTACAAACATTAATTGCACAATGTACAGATTCAGTGTTAACAATGAGGGATAAAAATACAGTCCAGATAAAACTAGAAAGTCTTAATCAATGTTAAGTCAGGTATTTGATGTAAAGTACATAAGGGAGAAGCCAAAGCAATCTCTGAACTACATACTGATGATCTTCAGGAATTCATGGAGGCTGAGGAGTAGATCTCAGAGAACTTTACACAGGCAAACATAGTACCTTGTCTTGAAAAGGGAGAGGCATGAGCAGAGGAGGAGAACATGAAAGGAATCATCGATCAGTTAATAGGATCTTTCTTCTCAGGATGATACAGGAAGAGTTTACTAAAAATCAGACTGTAAGAAACTATACAATTGTAACAAGGTTTTTAAAAAGGTGGATTTGTCAAAACCTTTCTTTGTCAGAACAGTGTGGATTCATCTGAAGTCAAGATACACAGAAAGGTCTCACATGGCATTCTTGTGAGCACTACAGTGGAAGTGTTGTCGAGGAGCTGAAGTACAAGGGTGATGCAAAATTGGTTTGATAAACTGCTGGAGTGTGAGATTTCATAATCCCCTGGTAAATTGAGAGAATAGGTCAAGCAGGGCTCTGCAGATGGAATAATCCCTTTAGCACCAAGGAGAACGAAATGGAGGTATCTGTAAAGTCTGTGAGAGAAGGAAGGCTGGGAGGGTTTGTAAGCCTCTTGCTTTACTGCTATTTTAGTGAATGTTGTTGTATCTCTTCACTGTCCTGATTAAATAGGATTTTGAAATCACAGTATCTTTTTTCTTGTAATCTTAGGTAGTGTAGTCAGAAGAGCATAGGTGCAGCTCCCTTTTTCTGAGGCCTACTTGCATCAGAGACATGTTGCTCTGTTGGTAGACAGTGAAGGGATGAGATAATTTTCCGGTGCACGGTGAGTGAAACCGAACCTCAGTAACAGATGTGATACAGAGATTTAGCTAAAAGGCTGCAAGTGATGCAGTTGCATGTGGGCCTGTAGGCTTACAGGGACTATGAATGCCATTTGGTAAGTGAGGGGCTGAAGAAAAACACTTACTGATTTGCTGGACAGGCTTCCCTTATTATTTATTATATCCAGCTTTATCTGCAGGCTGCTTCAACACTGCATGTTAGTTGCTTTCACTTGTGCTCCGTGTCATACTGGAACGGAAACCTCAGCGAGTGCTTGCACTCACTCAGGGTGCCCTCTGTATAGATACTACCTGCTGAACTGGGCATGAAGTGCTGTAGAATTATCACAGGCACTTTTCAAACTGCAACTTCAGACAGCAAACTAGCTGTTAAGTAGCTTTTGAAAATGGGCGTTTCTGGCATGTTTGAAATTTTACTCAAGATCGCAGAAAGATTAGGTAATACCACCCAGCTCTCCCCCAAGAGCATTGCTCAACGTTGAGTCTTGGCAGTTGTCTTTCTTTTGTCAAGAGCCCTCTTGCCCTACAGAGAAGCAGTGCCGTTAATAATGCTCTATCTCTTGCCCCTCAGCACATGGAGACAAATGGATCCATTTAGCTTTGCTTCATGCTTTCTCTCACTGCAAAGATTAATGAGACGGCCTTCAATACATACTTTGGATATATATATTAAAATAAATACCTCTTACACTTCTGTGCAGTTTTACAGACTGCCAGCATTAACTTGTGGAAGAAGGGTATCTTTCAACTTAAGTACTATTAAATGATTGTCATCCCAGAATGATGATCATCCACGATTTATTGAGTATTGTCAGTGTCCTTTATGCTGTGTAACTGTATCCTTGGCATAAAAAAGCCTATCATGTCAGGCTGTGCACATTGGATGTAAGCACAGAAGTAGTGCAGAGGGTGACTGTTAAAAACATTTGGGGAGGATATTTATGAAAAAGTGAGGTCAGGCACACAGTTTCAAAAACAGAGCTTACAGAGCAGCACTGGGTGGCAGCTACAGATGAACACTTCTGTCTTTTGCCTAACGAAGAAATGTGATGCTAATAATTATTTATCTTTCTTTCCACAGCGTCTACCCTCCCATGATAAAATAGAAAGAACTGCCTTATATAGTGAGAAATAGCAATTCTTATCCCTTTCCCATCTCCTGTAACTGCCTTTCTTCCTTTAACAGTATTCTTTTTCCTCTAAGACTTTGTCATGAACAAAGCCTTCTGTTTTTAACCTGTTAAATGCTCTTTCCTTTATAAACCTTCTGAAACAGCTACTGAGTATTCCCCATGAACTTGAGCATGTCTCCACTTTGGGAAGTAGATGATATTCCATTGTCTAAAAATCCTGTACCTCTGGGGCTTCTGCTGTGAAAAATCAATGTCTGATTTTGTTTGAAGAAGAAAACTATTGCAGTTTATAACTCTCTGCAGAAGTTTTTGCGCAATTTCCAACAGACTAGTGGTGGTCCCTGGGGGATAAAATTCTCTCCAGTCTGTGCTATTTAAGATGGTATTTATTCTATTATTTGTTTGATGGTTCTTAGTATTTCTTAGAAATGGATAAGGAATTGTAAACAAAAAAATACATCATTTTGTTTGGCTTCTGCTTCTCTCCCGTACAGTTCACAGAATCAATCATGTCCCTGTTAATGCACAGAGGCATGAAAACAGCTTTTAGTTAATTGCCATGTGCTAGCAATCAACTTTTATCAGTTTGGAATTGGTCTTCAATTGGTGAATTACATTTGGAGAACTAGGAAGAAAAGACAGTCCTCTTTTGTTTGTCAGAGTGCCTTAAAAAGACATTGTTTTGCTCGATTTCAGACTTGGGAGAAAGACTTTGCACCAGCTTGTGCTCACACATATAATGCAATAGAAAAACACTCCAAAGCTGCCTTTTTCCAGGAACCTTCGCAACCTGTGCCATGAAAGAATAAGAGTCAGTAGCAGAGAAGTCATATGGGGCCTGAATTTGTGATAGAAAAGACTTGAGCTCACAGAGAGGTTGAGAGAAGTTGTCATAGCTTAAGCGAAGCAATCCAAAGGCAAGACTGCAGAAGTTATGTGGGACAACTGACCTCAGCATTGTGCCAAGAATAAGGCTTCTGAAGAGAGGGGAACAGAAAGTTACCTCTTTTACACCATCCTGTGTTTTATGCCTTTCAGTGCCTTGACACAAACACACTTCAGCCTGTAATGAATGGATTGGATTTTGCCTTTCTTAACTTAGCTTTGAGTAACTTTTTCTTGGAATGGGTCTGCTGGTTTCAGGGGATGAACAGTGGCAGATTGACCCCCAAAGACCTTAAGGCAAAATATGTAGCAGAATAGAAGTTACTCTTTAAATTGAACTAATTCCACTGTCTCTTCTTTGCTACAGGTGGTGGATGTGGACTTTAAAACAGTGTGTCTCAACATTTCATCCTCAACTATCTGTTTTTAATCTGATTGCACTACAAAAGAAAAAGCTGCTAATGGGATAAATGTTGAGACTTTACAAGAGCTAACTTGAAGTACCGAAAGCCATTATTATTAATCAAGAAGAGCTTGAAGCTAAGTCTGTATCTGACCAGTCAGTATCATTTTCACATAACAGGCATGGCAAGTAAAAGAAAATCAACAACACCATGCATGGTCTTAGCCAACGAGCAGGATCCGGATCTAGAAATGGTATCAGACTTGGAGGAAGGACCACCTGTACTCACGCCAGCAGAGAACCCTACAGCAGAGAGTGTAACAAGTGATGAGGATGTTCATGAGTATGTGGATTCAGACAATCAGAAAAACACAAATAAAGTAGAAGGTGGTTATGAGTGTAAATACTGTACTTTTCAAACTCCAGATCTCAATATGTTTACTTTCCATGTGGACTCAGAACATCCCAACGTAGTGTTAAATTCATCCTACCTTTGCGTAGAATGCAATTTTCTTACCAAAAGATATGATGCTCTCTCAGAACACAATTTGAAGTACCACCCTGGAGAGGAAAATTTTAAATTGACTATGGTGAAACGTAATAATCAGACAATCTTTGAACAAACAGTAAACGATCTCACTTTTGATGGGAGTTTTGTTAAAGAAGAAAATGCTGAACAGGCCGACTCTTCTGAGCCCCCCTCGTCGGGGATCTCAATTAGCAAAACTCCTATAATGAAAATGATGAAAAACAAAACTGAAACTAAACGTATTGCTGTTTTCCACAATGTAATTGATGACATTCCTGGTGAAGAAAAGGGAACTGATAATGAGCCAAACTCTGAAGAAGTAATAGAAAACCCGCCACCACTGGTCTCGGAGTCAAAAGCGAGCCATTCGGTTGTTTGCAGTGCAGCAGATGTGGCTGGTGCGGTAGTGACTCCAGCACCAATGCTTCAGCCTGGGGTAGCACAAGTTATAACAGCTGTTGCAGCTCCACAGAACTCAAACCTGATTCCAAAAGTCCTAATACCTGTAAACAGCATTCCAGCCTATAATACTGCTTTGGATAACAATCCTCTTCTGCTTAACACCTACAACAAATTTCCGTATCCAACTATGTCGGAAATCACTGTGCTTTCCACTCAAGCTAAGTACACAGAGGAGCAGATTAAAATCTGGTTTTCTGCGCAGCGTCTGAAACATGGTGTGAGCTGGACACCGGAGGAAGTGGAGGAAGCAAGGAGGAAACAATTTAATGGCACGGTGCATACTGTGCCACAGACTATTACTGTTATTCCAGCACACATTTCTGCTGCTAGCAATGGTTTACCTTCAATTTTACAGACATGCCAAATAGTTGGTCAGCCAGGACTTGTTCTTACTCAAGTTGCAGGTGCAAATACATTACCAGTAACAGCCCCGATAGCTTTGACTGTAGCAGGAGTCCCAAACCAAACACAGTTGCAGAAGAGTCAGGTTCACACCGCTCAGCCTGTTGCAGAAACCAAGCAAGTAGCTGCTGTTCCAGCCCCTCAGCCTATCAAAAATGAATCCACACTGATGAATCCCGATTCCTTTGGCATCCGAGCAAAAAAAACTAAAGAACAGCTGGCAGAATTGAAAGTCAGCTACCTTAAAAATCAGTTTCCTCAAGATTCAGAAATTGTTAGACTTATGAAAATAACAGGCCTGACTAAAGGAGAGATCAAGAAGTGGTTCAGTGATACACGCTACAATCAGAGAAACTCAAAGAATAATCATGGGATTCATCTCAACAGTGATTCATGTGCCACCATTGTTATTGACTCAAGCGATGAAATGAATGAATCCCCAACGGGAGTCACTCCACAGAGCAAATCACTGTGGGGCCCTTTTCCTGATTTCACCCCACAGAAATTCAAAGAGAAGACAGCTGAACAGCTGCAAGTTCTCCAAACAAGTTTTCTTAACAACCCTATCCTTACCGAGGAAGAGATGAATAGATTAAGAGCCCAAACAAAACTGACCAGGAGAGAGATTGATGCCTGGTTTACAGAAAGAAGGAAGTCAGATGTCTTGAAGGAAGAGGGAGCTGACTTGAGTGAGAGCAATGCTGGAAGCTCAAAAGAAGAGGCTGGAGAAACATCTGTGGGAGATGGAGCAACAGGAGCAAAATCAGGGTGTTCCACTTCAAGCAAAGTAGGCAAAAAATCACCAGAGCAGTTGCACATGCTTAAAAGTTCTTTTGTCCGTACTCAGTGGCCATCTCCCCAAGAATACAACAAGCTGGCAGAAGAAACTGGGCTCCCAAGATCAGAAATTGTGAGCTGGTTTGGAGATACTCGCTATGCCTGGAAAAATGGTGGATTGAAATGGTATTATTATTACCAGAGTGCTGGTGCAAACAGTCTGAATGGCCAGAGCTTTGCAAGAAAGAGAGGGAGAGGAAGACCAAAAGGGAGGGGGAGAGGGAGGCCTCGGGGGAGGCCTCGGGGAAGCAAGAGGTTAAATTGCTGGGACAGAGGTATGTCTGTCATAAAATTCAAAACTGGAACAGCAATCCTGAAGGACTATTATATGAAGCACAAATTCCTTAATGAGCAAGACCTTGATGAACTGGTAGCCAAATCTCACATGGGATATGAGCAGGTCAGGGAGTGGTTTGCAGAAAGGCAAAGAAGATTAGAACTTGGAATAGAGCTGTTTGATGAGAATGAGGAGGAAGATGAAATGCTGGAAGAACAGGAAGATGAGGAAGAAACGGATGATAGTGATACTTGGGAACCTCCCAGACATGTTAAGCGTAAACTTTCAAAATCAGATTGACATGTAACTTGAGATTTGGCAGCCAGAAACCTATGAATTAGGTTTGATGTTGCAATGAAGAGCCAAATGATTTTTTTCATGGCCTTCAGTTTAGCAAGCACCTGCTTAGCATCTTCCTGCTACCTAAAAGAACATGGGCAAGATGCTCCCTGTGCAGGCAACAATTATTTGCTTCCTTGTTGTAAGTGATGGTCATCCTCAGGCCCAGCCTAGGACATGGGGTTATAAATCAGATCCAGTTCAGCTCCTCCTCTTCCACGTTACTGATGGGAAGGTTCATGTTCATCAGTTCACATGATGGCTTCTCAGTATTTAATTGCCTTATGTTGTTTAATTCCAAAAAAAACCAGAGACCTATTTTTTGTTGATGTGGGAGAACATTGCCTGATCATCAAGGAGGAAAGTAGAAAAACCTAAGATATTTTTTTGCAAATGTCACTTCACCCGAAAGGTTTCCAGGCCTGGGTTTGTTTCTTAAGGAAAGAGCTCAAAAGAGAAGGGGAAAAGTGTGATGAAAGAATCAGTGAGCCTAGGGGTGAGGATTGCTTGGTTTAAGAAAAGGATGTGATATCGGCACCTTTTGCATATCTTTAGAGTGTTTCGGGTTTACAGAACTTGTGCTGAAATGTTCCTTGTTGATGATTCTGAGCTAACTGAATGAATCTAGTGATAGAAGATGCTTTTCTTTACATTTAATCAGCGTATCCTACATCAATCTAAATGCCTGACAAACTTGATGCAGTCAGTAGTAACACTTGTTTTTAGCCTGTGCGTTCTTTCCTTGGTTGGAAATGGTAAGAAAAGTTTGTATATTTCTAGCTAAAATGACTGATTTCTTGAAATCTTACACTGAATTTTAAGATAAATGTGAGGTAGAAACTGCCTAGAACTTGTTCAGAGTTGCTTAGGGTTTTGTAAGAACATACAGATACAGAGACAAAAAGCATCTTTGAGTACTAGTAAGAAAGATTTCCAAGTAAGTTTTGGCAATGACATGGTTTAACTCTCAAAAAAATGAAGTTATGTGGCTTTTAGATGCTTAGAAATTATAAACATGCTGATGTTTAATGATTCTTCAGTGATAGCCCAGTAGAATGATTTGTCCAAAAGTTTAACCTTAATTCATCCTAACTAATTGAGCTCACCACTATTCTTAGAGCTGCTGGGTGAATGCACCTATTTTTAGAGGTCATTTGATCTACCTGAGCTGAACTCCAGAAGTAGTTTAATTAGATACAGAACATCTACATCTTGAATCAGTGTCTTGAAAACAGGAGGGGGAAAAAAAAAGGAAAGAAAAAAAGCTAGTCTCAAAACATTGAACTCAGCACACTAAGTTTTAATTAACAACTTAAAAACACAGTTGTAAGTTAACTTAGGCAGGTGTCTGGCATCCTAGAGAACTGGTACTCCAAGGAAGAGTAGTTTGTATTGTAGCTAATGTCAATCTGCATTTTTTTAGGGATAAATTGCTTTATATTTAGGTGTCAAAAGATGATCATGAGTTGGTGCTGCTGTCACCAGCATTGGCAGCATATGTTGGCACTAATGGAAAGGATGCTGGCAATCTCCATTTCCACATCTGTTAGCATCTTCTCTGTAGGCTTCTGCTCGGATGACCAGTGAGAAACAGATTAGTATAGAGGAAGTGTGTCCCAGTATTGCTGTTTTTCCCAGGGACCTAATTTGGAATTAGTCTTTCTTCCTTACTGTGGTAGCTGTCAAAAGACCAAGAAAGTTCTTTTAGTCAAGATTCTGTGGAGCAGAGGAGATGTCTATGTTATATCTGTTTTTCATATCTGATTGTGTGTGAAGCCCAGGTCAATGCAAAACAGGGAATGACATCTGGCCAAAAAAAAGCTCTGTTAATTCACCTTCCTCTCTGGACATTTGCAGCTGCCCTTCTGCTCCCAGATGGAACAGGCTGCCCGAGTTGCATAAGAATGTTCTGTGTGAAAGCCATTTAACAGGGGGAGCTCTTAGGACCATTTGAGAATTCTGGAAAGAAAAAGGCAGTAGCTTTCAGTCTGTGACGTGAATTTGATGATGAAACTATTTCCTGTCTTCCAAGATTTAAATTGATGTGGCACAAAGTGGCCTGTGGTGCCAGAGGGGACTAGCCAGAAATCTCTCAGTTTAATTTAGGGTCAGGAGAGAAGCAAAACTGTGTTGTCAGCATATTCCATTGGAGTGCTTATGATTCTGGATGTGATGTGGTGTAAGAAAGATCAGGATCTGGCCTTTTCAGCACTGACTTCTCTTGTGTGCTTGAGAGGCATTCTTGTTTGACTTGTAATGTTATAGATTATGCTGTTGTAGATGCCAGCAGGTTTAAAAAAGGCTCATGTTAGCTTCAAGCTCCACTGGGAATACAGGGTCAAAATCAGTGCTTGCTGAGTGGGATGAAGCTAATAGGGATAGAGATGCTATTTTTAAGTTTCAAAAAAATATTAAAGCAAATTCTTAAAATCCTTGGGAATATGCCTCTAGCAAGTGAAATCTGGAGTTGTGTTAATCCCAAAGCTTGACCCAATGCTTATATTAAAAAACAAAACAAAACAAAACCCCAAACACACAAAACCCCATCCAGGCAACCTGTCCAAATAAACATCTCCTTTTGTTGCTAGCAGAGACTGCATTTAGGTTAGCATTAAATCCAACTTTTTTTAAAAGATGGGGAAGAAATAAAAGTCCAAGTTAATTATATGATTAAACTGGGAAATTTTCCATTTTGGCAGTGTTCTGTTAAATCACACTCGGCCACAATGGTAGGCCTCAGCACATCTGGTCTGAAAAACACAGGAAGAGGAAATACATTGTTTATTAGACTAAATATAGTTGGATTGGACATCTTCTTTCAGTAAAATGGTCAGAGAAGGCTGATGTAGACTAGGCCAGATTTTCAATTGCTGTAAATATTACAGTTCCGTGGATTCCAATGGCTGTGACAGTTTTTAACAGCCCCTTGAGGAGTGTTGTCTCACTGCAGAATATAAAATTTAAAGTGTGGACTGTCGGGTGATTAATGAGAGATATGGAGTAGCCACCTTTCCTTTGGCCAGCATGCACACTGGAAGCCTGTCAGTTATGCCAAGGATGAGAAAAATCTCAGTGGGTTCAGTCTGAAGAGAGCAGTTGTATGCATTCATTATTACTCAGAATCTGTTGCTTCTGTTTGAACATACAGCATCCATTTATCATCAGGTTGGTTTCATCTTTAGCTAGGACAGAGAGAAACTCCTCCTGTAGGCCTCCAGCATCAAGACTGACAGGAAAAGTGTTGGAAAGAGCTGTCAGCATGCTCATCTGTGAGTTGTGGTTGTGCCTGGTGGGAACTCAAGGATTCTAGTAGCAGTGGATTAATCCAGGTTCATCTCAACCAGCCTTTCGTTGCTGTGCTCCTTACCAGGGTGCTTAAGGCACACTACATAGGCACCTGAGAGAAATGGAAATCAACTGGCGGGTGAATAGGGCACCTCCTCATGGTACCAGTTATGTACAGGAAACTTCCTGAACTTGAGCACACGTGGAAGTGTCTTAATTTGTGATGGTCTGAGAATCACTGATCATTAGAAGTGTGCCTCTGCAGCCTGACTCCCTCTTGTAGCTTACACACACCTGCAGGGTGTTTTAGACTCAGCTGCACTGACAGTAGGGAGGGAAGGGGCAAGAACGTCTGCTGGGTGAGTGTGCACGTGAGGTTTTGCATGTTTCCCTACTCAGAGAACTGTGTGGATAGGCCTGGATAGTTTACTGTATTTCTGTGGAGCCTCGCCCCTTAGATTCGAGCTTGTTATGCACCAGTGGTGGTCACTGGTGGTCATTGACCATGAGAAGAAGAAAGTCTTTGATCTTGTTCAGATATTAACTTCCAGTAGCTGGTTTGTTTTCAGTCACTGTTGAGAGCACTGTTTCAGAATTCACTTGTGAGCACCAGTTCCTTTAGAGCCAAGGCAGAGCTTGTCTCTTTATCTGCTGTTTCTGCTGAGAGTACCTAATCTGATGATGCTAGTTACTGCTGTCTCTGAAATTGCACTAAAGAGAGAAAGATAATCCCATGCCAGACTGAAGAAAGAGAAGGGCTAAAAGAAAGCAAATGGTGTCACAACCAGGTGAGGCATCCACCGTCACAGTATTGTGTGGCTTCATGGCATGTTTTGCTCTTGCTTTTGAGTACCAAGACAGAGCACAATTCCATCTTAAAACAGTGCTGTCTTCCCAGTATCAGCCTCTCAATGACCCCAAGGTTAGTGTGTTGTAAAAGTCAGACCTATTCCTCCCCAGAGGTCTGGATGAACTAACAGAGTGCTGGCTTGTAGGAAGTGGGAATATAAAAAAGGAAAATACAGAAGCCTGAGGGCTGCTTGCCCTGCAGAATTCACTTACCTGGAAGTTGTTAAGCAAAATAGGCTTTACTCTTGCTATTCTGACAGAACAGGTAAAACATTACCAGCATTTTCAGCACATGGATATCTCTGCTTTGTTTTGAACACAGAGGAAAGATACCTAATCTCTCTTGATTAGAATTGAGTAGGTTATCTCTAATACACTGTAGTAAATGAGGCCATTCCCAGTTCTTAACCTTGTCCACTACCACTTTAAAAACTGTTTTTTCAACACATTATATGCAATGTGGTGTCTGAGTATAACTTTGATTCTTGGGAAGGAAAATCTTGCAATGTCGGCACACGACACAAAATAATTTTTCTAATGCATGATTTGCTGGCTTTGGGCAAAAGCCTTTTTTATTTCCTGCTCACCAAGGAGCTCTTAAGGCAGGCACAGAAAATATTTCTGGAGCCCATACAAAGTGATTCATAGCCTTATGCAGTCCCCGTAGGCCAGAAAGCCCAAAGATGCAGACGCTCTCTTCCTCCTGTTTTCCTCTGAAATGAGAGCACAGCAGTAACTCTTGACAACTAGTCACTGGCTGCTGAGTAACCAAGCTGTAGTTTGAGGTGGGGAGCACTTTCCCTTTTGCACTTAAAGGAGTACTGTGTATTCAGGCTGGATATCAGTGTTTGCTTCTGTAAATATGACAATATCAATTTGCGTCCACCCGAGGTCCGTACCCGTCTATATTCATATCTCCCAAGGAGAGAAGATAATCCTTAAGCTTCTGCAATATTGAATATCCCTCCCCTAACCCAAATACACAAAAATAGAGTGCAATGAAATATAGCTATTTAATTTATTTTTTCTCAGAAAATATTTTTTTTCCTACACTCAGTAGTAATGAAAAGGTAGTATCAGTAATCAGCACTAAAACTGTTGAGAGGTATTCATAATGCCTGGGATGATTGTGCAAGTTAGAGATGGGAAGGGCTGAGTGAGGGCTTGGTTCCCTGCGCTGAACAGTGCTGGGTTACACCCGTGTTCTCCATCAAGCTTGTGATGTCCCAGGATAAGCAGATTTACCAAGTAGCATGACATAAACTTCCTGAGTCAAGTTACTTGATGTTTGGTGATGCGTTAAAATTCTGCAGGAAAGTATTTTAAAATGAAAGTTGTAACAAAGTAAAAAATGCCCTCAGTAGTTGCTTATACACAATAGCTCAAATGTCTGTATTGGTTTCCCACTTCTGAAAAGGGAGGTTTTGAAGCACGGGTGGGTTACAACTAGTATTTTGAAGTTGAAGGTTGGAGTTCTTGGGGAGTTTTCTCCTACAGTGAAGAGCATCTGCACTTTTTTGATGGATATTCATTGTAAAACTGACTTACAGTGTTGTAAAATCTGGAGAGGTAACTGAGGATCCCATAGCACTTTTCATTAATTAAGGTGGGATTTGTCTTGTTGCATGTTGATGTCTACACTTGAGGAGGACACCATGCCTAGTCCATATACCTATTGAATGCGAGTGTGTGTATCCCACACGTCTGGAGCTGGTCAGACAAACTGCACCCTAAATTCCATGGACTGACTTACAGCTTGCAGGCAGGCACTGATGCTACAGACATCTGAAACTGGGCGAGATGGATCTTCGCCTGGAGTGTACTGGCAGGGTTGCAGCACTGATCCTGGTGCAGTGGTTAGCAATGGTACTTACCTCTGCTTCCAACAAGGCTTGTTGGGAAGTGAGGCCTTTTGGATTTTTGTTTGATTGTTTTTGGTTGTTTTGTTGTTTTTTTTTCTTTTATTCTAGAGCAGGTAGCACTGCAGTGGTGGATAAATTAACTGATCCTTGGTTATAGTACTATGGCATAAAAATGATTTTAGAGACAAGGTTACTGTAAGAACATTGGACCGCGCATAACTTAGAATGCGTTAAGACACGTGATATTTGTGTCCCAGTTGATGAAAGTATTTCCTTATGCTTACTCAGTACTAGATACCTGTCAAAAACTTTCCCTCCAGAATCTGCTAGAGTGACAGAAGATTCGTCTGTGATACAAAGCGATCAACCGCAAGAGCTCCGTTACGGTTTCAAAATGTTCCCCCACCTCCAGTTCCAGCTTACAAGTGTTTCCAGTTTTGCATAGTTGGCTATCTGCACATATGCTTACAGTCTGTACAGAAATGCACTAAAATGAGTTGCCCTACCTGGGAAGGCTTTATATTGTGTAGAAAAAAATGGCACTAGGTACTGCTCTTCGTGTGCACAGGAGAGTTAACAGGTGTCAGTCTCGTTTACAGAAATGATGGCGCTTTGCAATTTTCTATAATATATTGCAATATATTTAAATGTCCTGTTTGACATGTGAAATTAAATTAATGCATTGTTATGTATTTGGAGTATGAAGAAGATGATTCACTAACGACCAGCAAGGTTTTTAGAAGGTATCCAGTATGTAGCTGTCTGTGTGATCTGTCTGGTGTTTGTGATGTTAAAGGAAGCAACAATACTGTCACTGTTTAGAATGAAGAGTTTCTTTTGAATGATGCAATAGCTTACAGTGTCTTTCCTTTGTAGCTGCCCAGTGTGGTGAAGGGGAAGCAATTCTTGAAAAAGTTCAAGATAACTGGTTAACTGTGAATGGGCCTAATCTTTTGTGAAACCAAGAAAATTTTTGGACACACACAGGACTTGAAGGACTGGAGCTTAGTGTTGTGCCAAAGTTAAACTACTGCAGTTGGCAGAAGTTCTGCACTGTAAATAGAAGACTCATGAAAAAGACAGCTTGTAAAAATAAAAATCAAATTTTAATACAGTACATTTTTATTCTGATACACGAAAACATTCTCTTTTAGACCTTTTTGAAGAGGCTTCAGTGACCACTAGATTTTTGTCCTCTTATATTTTGTTTGGCCTAATATTATATGTTCTAGTAAGATGGGCTTTATTGCCTGTGTTCTTTGATATGTGATTAAGCTTATAGCTTTGAGTGACCAAACATTTTACAGAGTAAAAGTTCTTAGAAACAGTATAACGTAACTGATATTTCTGTGTCTTATTTATCAGGCTCTGCACAAACTTGGAAAGTTGTGCTGGACTTGTACAACTCATTTACGGCAACGCAGCATACTTCTGGATGTCACAAACCTAAGCCTTCGTGGCAGTATAGATCTTGTCTTTGGATTTATTTTTGTTATTTTTTTGAGGCAAAGAGAAGAATGGATGCTGCTGTAAAATATTTGTAATATTGCCATTATTGCTTTCTGTAGCAATTACTGCTTTTGCTTCAACAGATAAAGAAAATAAATCAGAGATTAGAAAAGTCCTAAAAGGCGCTGGTAGAAGAAAAGACCATGTGGGAACTTCTGAAAATAAACTTTGTACCAAAAATTTGACAACAGAAGTAATGGAATAAATGTCTCCTTACTGAGTGCATGTGGTTTTAAGAAGTGATGTGGAAACAGGAACCATGATTGTATGAAAATATCACATACCAGATCTTATCAAATGCCGTTTTTCCCTATTACACAAAACTGAATTTCACTGATTCCTCAGATGCATTGAATTTGGAGAACTGGCTTGGCTGAACAGCCAGCGTGAGGTCAGCTTCATGTGCGAGTCAGTACAGCTGCTTGTTGATGAACTGTTCTGCTGTGTCAGCAGGCCAGAGATGTTCATGTGATTTTTCTCATTAAGTCAGATGCGCTTTATTGCTGCATTTAAAATACTTGGGGGGGGGGGGGGGGGAGGGAAGAGTAGGGCCAAGTAGGAATCGCCTCCCCACTGAAGTCTTTGTCCACTGGACTTGGTGTTTTGTGGCTACTTTTAACATGTGCCTTCTGCTCAGAGAAGAAAGGTCTGAGAGGAGCATTTTGTGTTGTGCCCTGCCTTTTTCTGGCGAGCTTGACTTGCCGTCTCTCTCAGAAGCTCCCCGCTGGAGGCAGTGCCACTGTCTTGCGTGGTGTGACTCATCACACCCATCTACTTCAACTGCTGTGCTGCAACTGAAAGGGCTGAGACCCGGTCTTCCCTGTGGGACCTGGCGTCATCTACAGGCACATCCCCACCTCAGAAAACTATGCTTAAGGCAATACAATTGCTCCTGTGCTGTAGCTTACATCAGCCCTAAAAATTACATCCCTATTTCTGAGCTATGCAGAGGCCTAGAGATGAGCACCAGTAGTCAGTACTGCTTGGTGTTTGGCCAAACAGTACTACTCAGTTTGGTTAGGAAAAAAAAAAGGGGGTGGGGGAGTGTAAAGAATGGTAATTCAAGGATCCGTCAGCTAGTGAGGGAGTTGTGAAAAGCCCTGGATTGTGTTCGCCGTCACCTCCTTTAAAAACAGTTACCTTTTTTGTTTACAGTGCTATCAGCAATTCCAGAATGCTGCAATTCAGTTGATATTTTCACAAGAAACCAGCTGGCCTCGTGGGTTGTTTCCCTTCCAGCCCGTTCCATCTTCCATTTGTTTTTCATAACAATACCATCAGCTATTATTTTTAAGAGTTTAAAATACCAAGCCACTTTGTGCACTGCCTTATTTTTCTTTTTTACATCATAAAGTCCCCTCTAGAATGGTGTTAAATTGCTCCCTGTGGGCATGGTGTTGCTTTGAAGTACTGCTGCTGGTGGTCTTCAGTCTGTCCAGTGGTGGTCTCTAATATTTTTGGTTAAATGACTTCATTACACTACAAGCACTGTAAAAAGAAACTTTGAGTATACATTTCTACTGCTATAGTGTTGAACTATTAGCATTGTGACTAATGCCTCTCCCATGTGTGTTTCTTTACAGGCTCAGTGCTGAGCTGGTGTTCATTACCTTAAAATATTTATTTGGTAGAAGAAAAGACTGGAAAAGGGAATGAAAGTGTGTGTCACACCTAGCTGATTTGTGTCTTTGGGTGAAAATACAGGTCAGTGTTGGCAGTAATTCTCCTCTTAGTGATTTTCAGTTTTCTTAAATGAAAACCAAGCAGTAAAGATGTTTTTGCAGTGAAGCCTGTCTTAAGGGACTAACATAGAAGAGAGGTCACAAAATACCCTCTTAATAGTGATGTGTTCTAAACAAAAGGATATAGTACAAGTAATACTGTAACTCCTGAATTCTACACTTTCTTTCTGGTAGTTGCCAGAGGCTCCAAGTGAAGTCCAGCTGCAAGGATTTCTGTATAAGCATTGCACCCAATACTCATGAAACGCAGCAACAGAGACCTATGGAACCCCTGTGACAAAAGTGGCATGTCATTTTTAGTGACACTGACACCAAAAAGTTAAAAAACTGCATTGCTGATGTATAGTTTATGGTGTTCTTTACTCAAAATACATTTCCACTGCAATAATTTGGGGATGGAAATAATTGTAGCCAAAGTCCATTCTTGATTTCTGTATTTTGTTTACATCTGTGTTCATTGAGCACTGCTTTCCCTCAGTGTTGCCTCAACAGTTTCTGCAGGCACTTGATACTTGTACAAATATAAAGCCATAGAAACTAAATTTAATAGAAGTTTCCACTGGTCGTTTCCAGCAGTGCAAAAGCTGCATGGCAAACAAGGCACTGGAGAGTAAACAAAGATTTTGGTTGTTTCTCTTTTGAAGGCAACCTCCCCTGCCAACCTCCATATGGAAAAGGAGAGCAGGACTGGAAATGCCAGTGAGTTGTGAGGGTCACTCAAGGGCAGTCCTAAAGCCCTTCAACACAGAATATTTCTTCAACATAGCATATTTTTTTCTGGTTCTTTAGATGTGTTTCTCTTTGTTCCTGCAAGACATCAGTATTGTAGGAGGGCAACCCATTTTACTAGATGTTACTACTAATTGAGGTCTGCAGCAGCCAAGGCTGCTCTAGGAGAGGAGTTGCCACCAGGCCTTAGTCCTGCCACCTTAGTCCTGCCTACTCCTGGAAAGTGCAGTAGCAAAGTTTTAACCTAGAGGTAACAAATCCACTCTGGTCTCTGTGGCCTGGTTTTGTCACGAGTATCAATTAAGCAACAAGCATAACTGTGGCCAGGGGAAGTTAATGAGTTTTCAGAAAAAATGATAAAACTGAAAAAAGGGACATGTTAAGGAGACACAGGAACTTCACTGCTCCAAAAAGTGAGTCTGTTGGGTTTTTTTACAGTTAGATGCCAGTCTTTGCCATGACTTCTGCATCCGGATTGTATCCATAGACCATCCTCAGTCCTTGTGCCACATGTCTGAAGGAAGCAGTTCAGACATGTGCTTCCCACTGGCACTGGGAAGATCACTGCTTTAGGATTCTCCCCAGCACTTGATCACCACATTGTTTCTGTCTTTTCAGAAAGTTTTGCTCCTCTTCTCTTTCAGCAGTATTTTGATCAAACCCAAGGGCATGCTCACTCCTCATCATTTGTCTTAACTAGATGGAAAATAGTTGCATAACTGAACACATCTGTGTGTAGTGCACCCTTTTGGCAAGAACCCCTTTTTATTGGGTTTTGGGAGGCTGTAGGGGGAAGGATTATGGCCTACTTAATATGGCTTGCCAGGGGTTTGAAAGGTTGCACTGTTTTAAAGTAGAGCAGGCAAATGAACTGTCTTCTGGGGGGTGTGTCCTCTCCTGCCTGTCCTAGGGACCTCTAAAAAGCTTTTGTCATGTGTTAACACTTTTCTTGGATTCCCACGATCCCTAAACCCTTGCCTCCATTTGTTGTATCTTACTAGAACTAAGGGGGTGGCTTGGAAATTTACAGAGAAACCTGATTCCATGGGTTTACTCTCCTAGAGAGATGGAAAAGCAAACGAAGATTGCCAGCCCACTGGTTTATGTGGCTGTTCGGGGCAGTGCTGCTGTCTCCACTTACCCAGTCACCTCTTCCTGCTTGGAATCTTGCCTGATGTGCTTCTGCCCAGCTGCTGCCCCCAGCCCCATATTCTCATGTTAATGATGTCCTGGTTTCAGTGTTCTCTCCAGCACATGAGAGTACTGGAGCACTTCTCCACTTTAGATGTAAGGAGGCATTTTAATTCCCACATTTGCCTTTCATCACTTCTAATTCTTCCTCAGGGAAAGATGGATTTAGCAAATGTAGCTTGCTCTTGGTCACATTTGTCTGAATTGGTTTCTCAGCTACCTTGAAATAGATGAAGTTTATCTTGATTCTGCCAACATTTCTTTAAAGATTTACTGAGTTTGAGACAAGTATTTTGAGAAAATTGGGTCAGTAGCTTCTGGGAGCTTTGGCTTGTGGCAGGGCTGAGAAGTGGTCAAACTTTCCGTGCCCTGAGCATGATCACTTGCTCTTCAAGGAAGATTCCTTCTGAGCAATCTCCTACCATAATAGTGGGATGTGCTAGAGCTCATCTGAGCTTTACCTGCAGTTTCATTTGTAGTACTTACGACCTCTACATGCCCCCAGCCATAAAATGTTATTGATATTAGCCTCTCACATTAGTCATGAACAATATCCTTTCACATGTGACACCATGGAAAAAGGATCTCTGCTGTAAAGAACTTGCAATCTAAATAAAAGACAAGAGACAAGGACATGGTGAGACACTGTCAGCTGCTGGTCTTTTCATGAACATGTTTAGGGAAGAGCTTATGACTGTCAGAAAGCTAATCTTCCCTCAAGGTATAAATATTTCACAACGTCTGGAAGAATGCACTTGACAATTCAGAAGCCACCCATCCTTTGAGGAATGCTGCCTGTGGGCCTCACTGCCCTCTTCATTGCAGGCAGCTCTCTGAGGAGGGAACTAGTCTCTTGATTTCTTCTAAGGCCAACTCCTTTTCAGCATGTTTTATTAAAGCTATGAACCACGTGAAAGCTGCATTATTCCTTGGCTGATGTGTGGGAAGCACCTACCAAGACAGGGCCCTAGTTGTCAACTGAGATTTCTTGTTCCTACCGCATGTGCTCAGTGGTCTCTCAAACCTTTGTGGTGTGCATTCTCCTGGCACAAAAGTGGCAAGGCTGAGACAAGGGCCTATGGAGGCTTATCACAATACAAATAATTAAAGAATCACCTGGGGAGAGTTCTGAATTATTTTTGTCTCAGAGTAGACTGGGAAGCTGGGAGAAGAAAGGCTGTCAGGTTCTAGATAAGTTCTATCTGCCACACTGTGTTTTCTTCTCTTGGCCAAATGCCTCAGACAACAGGGCAGCATGACATATTCCTGCCTATGGCTTGAGCTGTCTTGACCACCCAGGCTTTCTTGACCACAAGATGAAGTCTTGACTGCAAGATGAAGCACACTGCCTGCCCACCACCCTGTTCACCGAGGTTGAAGCTGGGTCACAGCTTCACCTCACCACTGGCATAATGAGACCTGCTCATCTGAACAGCTACAATAGCTTTGCTGATGCACAGGAACTTGCTTGGCAACCACAACGTGCTGGAGCCCATTTATTTTATTGGTCTGATGTTCAAGTGCTGAGCCTGTGGTTTAGGCTGCTGGTGGAGTAAGACCTTGGCTGCCTTTAGGAAGAGATTTATCTGTGGCTTCTTTTTATCCCTGAAGCTGCCTGCACAGAGCTGCCTCAGCAGCCACTGGCACTCATAGAGCTCGTGCATTTCTGAGCCCCCTCAAAGCTGCCTCTTTCAGAGACATGATTTTCTCCTGTGTGAAGCCAGGCTGACTGCACTATGGCAAATCATGCCGTGCAAACTCAGACTAACAGCTTTATTTAAGTGCAGGGGGAATTTGTATTCTGGCAAGCTGCACTGATGACTCGGACCTTCAGGGAGAAATTGAGCAAATACCCAGTGCTGACACAGCACAAGATTTTCCTAAAGTTGCATTTTGTTATTTCTGTAACTAATACACAAGGACCCTCTAAATGTGAAGGAAATGGGAAGATGCAGGCAAGGGAGGAAGGGAGAGGCAGTGTTATGCCTGTGACTTACGACAAACCATGTACTCAGCTACTAGCCGCCCCTGTGTGGTGCTCAGGAATCACTGCCTCCTATCGCTGATTTACCAGACAAAGGCATTCTCTGCATTGCAACAGAGACCCTTTGCAGGCCATGTTGGTATCCTCAGAGGCAACGATGGCTGAAACTGCCAGCCCTGGAGGACTCCAAAATCCAAGCTGGTAGCCAAGCGGCTGCTCTGGGATTTGCCCCTGGGAGTGCATTGCTCTTTGTGTTTTATTTTGAACTAGGGCCATATTTCGTTTTGATTGCTCTTGGGGTTTTCTTGGGTTTTGTTTTGTTTTGTTTTCAATTTGTTCTAAATCATCTTGCTGGATTTTCATGTTTTGCATATTAGACTGGTGTGTTGCTGTGTGACCAGAAGCACTGGAGTGGGAAAGGAATGTGTGTGTCCAGTGTATGTGAGGAGAGCTGCAGATGCTGTAACTGTTTAGACACTAATGCTAACCTCCGTGGGCTGACTTTCTGTGCTCTGCCTGTCCTGCAGCTGCTCATCACAATGGCCTGTAGGCAGGATGAAGCCAGGTGGTTTTGATGTGTACATACAAGCAGCTCTAACTGTCCTGGCCTACCTTGATATTTGTACCCAAAATGATGTCAAGCAAACTCCTGATTTTCTCCAGACATATTTGCTAAGCAGTTTTCAGTGTTCACAAGGACTTGTTTGTCAAACAGCACATGTAAAACCTTCATTTCCTTTTATTTTTTGGATCCAATTTACCTTCCAAAGTTGAATTTCTACTCAGGAATTTACACCAGCTGATGCTACATCCAGTCCTAGCTATGCCAGTATGGAAGGATATTTTGACCATGTATCCACTTATAAAGGACAAGAAAACCCAAACCTAGAACCTGTATTTCACATATCTACTAGAAGGAAACCTTTAGGATTATTCCTATGAGCTGTGCTTTGGTCTTGAAAGCTGTTCTGGTGTAGACAGGTTCATCAGTCCATTTTGAAGTTGAAGATGACCAAAGACAACTTTTCAGCTCACCTGTTCCAAATTTGTGTGAGAACCTTCCTGAACAGACTGGCTGCCAACAGACTGGCAAAGGTGAAGAGAAAGGAAGCAGCATTGCAGCGCACTTAAAACGCAGCACACTATGCATGGTAGTACCATGAGGCAGGGCAGGAAGCTGGGGTAGCTGCAACTTCATCTAGGTGCTGTTAATGAGCAGCAGCATGCCTGGGAGTCTTTACATCTTGAGGAAGCTCTAGCATCAGTCTTCACTTTGTCATGTCCTCGTTTCTCCTAGCACAGAAGACTAGGAAATCCAAGTCTCAAAAAGCCTGAGGTTTCACGAGTTTCCCCATCTGCTTTGGGGCAAAACTCAAATGGAAAGTTACCGAAGTGCACTCCCACCCACCCCCATGCAGGCACCGGGCCAAGATACCAACAGAACAACTCTAACTTTATGCATTTATCAAAGCTGGGAACACTTTGGTTCGAGTATTTATTTATTTCAAGATCATACACTTCCATTACAGTGACTTGTGACCGAGCTCTTCGCCAGAGGCAGGTGGGTGCCTCGGCCCTGCTGCCTCCATTTACCACTCACCCTTAAAAACAAGGCAAAGGCCAGACACGAGGAGTCACAACCTGCGCTACAGCAGCGCATTCCTCTGCTCGCTTTTGGCAAGGCCGATGGCACCTGGGCTGCCGTGGCCCTGTTTCTGGCCAGGCGGTGTCCCGGCCTAGCGGAGCTCCCCGTTTGGTGGGGGCCTGCTCTGCCGTAGCTGGTTCTCCGCTTTCAGCCGCCGCAGCGGCGGAGCACACGAAGCATTTAGAGGGCGCCTGCCTCAGCAGCAGCAGGACTGGGGGCGCGGCGGTCGGGACTACAGCTCCCGACGGGCAGCGCGGCGCAGCTCTTCATCGTGCTCTGCCCAAGATGGCAGCTGGCCGCTGCGTCCCCTCTCACACAAGCCGCCCTTAGCTCGGTTCCCTTGGTGGCTCCTCTCCGCCACGCCGCCGCCCTCGGCGGACCTCCTGGAGCGGCGGTGCTATAGGGCCGCGCTGATGCCATACAGCAGACACCAGCTGGAGCGGAGCATCGGGATGGAGTCGCTGCTGGGCTGGGAGTTCGAGGACTCTCTCTTCGCCCCGAGCCGAGAGCGGGGCGCGGGCGGGCAGCCCGTGTCGTCCTGCGGCGCCAAGCTCTGCGAGCCCCTCGTGAGGAGCGGGGGGTGGCGGGGGGTGGCGGGAGCGGCCAGGCGGGCGGGCTGGGTGCGGCGAGGGCGGCCTCAGCTGCCCCTGACTGGTTTGTGCTGTGCCCGCAGTGGTTTAGCAGCGAGGCGGACAGCGAGGAGGGCGCCGGCAGGCTGACGGCCAGCAAGTTCCGGGCGGACTGGGCATACCGGCAGCGGGACTTCGAGGTATTTCCAGGGCTCTCGCACGGCGTGGAGCCTGAGCTGCCTCGGTGGAAATTATGGGGATACAAGCTGGGGTGATTCTGCAGTCCCGGTGTGCATGCAGACTGTGTGTGTATGAGCCACGGCCTTGGAGGTGCAGGGGTCTGTGGCGTGGTTACATCCTGCTTGATGGTTCCTCGTTGGTGCTGAAGGCGTGACAGCCCCACAGACAGTGATGAGGAGCTGTCCTTCTGGCTGACTTGTGGTCAAGCCACGATGGATAACTATTCTGGCATGCTGCCCTCAGCCACACGTCTTTTCAGTAGTCATCATGAAGTCTGTAAACTGGCCAGAGATGCTGCTTTACACCCAAAGCTGCTACAAATCAGGCTTGCACGTCCAAGCAGTTTAATAGTGAGCAGAGTTGGTCTTTCTGGTCATGGAGGCTATGGTCAGCCAGAGAGAAGCATGAGGTTTTCTCTTGTGTGGGTAATGTCATGTACCACAAAGGCTGTCAAATCGCTGGCAACCACCTGGCTGCTACTCACCTTTCTCAGAGGAAAAGTGACTGTAGTTGTTTGGCTCATAATTGTCCCAGCACTCTGCTGCCTCCCCTTGCTTTGGACGCCTGATTGTGCCTCTGGGGTGCGCCTATGTTCCCCTTTTCTATTCCGACCTGCTGTAGTCCTAGACTCTGTCCTGCTGCTTACATCTGTGTCTTCCTGCCTTTGTAGTCCTAGTTGCTGGGTCTGGCTTTGTGTTACTTTGTTTCCCAGTTGAATTCAGCCACTTCTGCCTTTGTTTCAGTTACAAGAGGTTCTTGTTCCAGGTGATGGCTTGCATTACAGGCACTCTGTTTTCAAAGCCCTCAGACCGGCTGCTGACTCCGCTCCTTTCACCTTGCCCATTAGATCTGTGGATCGCTTTGTACCTCAGTTGGCATTGACTTAGGCTTTTTTATGTTCTTCCAGTGCTACTTCTGCCTTGTCTGTACCCGACAGATGCTTTCGAGTCTCTGCTGAGTTGCCCTGAAGGGGTTCATAACAGTATGCCGAGAAGAAAGATGCCTCAGGCTGCAGTCAGACATGTCTGCTGACCCTTAGGAAGTGCAGATTGCTTCTTGCTGTGTGCTGTGGTGCCCTCTGAGGAGAGAATGACACCCCCTCAGGTCTGCTAGCAGAACAGACAGTTGCTTTCTAACCCTTTTTGTTGCAGTGATGCATTTTAAAAAACGTCTAGTCTTCAGTGTCCTTACTAACCTGGATCAGTGACAGAACTACAACTAGACTGCAGGTTAAGTTACATATTTGAGAGCACCGACCTTAGAAAGGGGGATGGAAATAAGTAAATGGGAGTAGTACTCTATTTACTTGTGAATACTTTTTTACAGCAGTCTAGGCTGCTTGATTGGAAATGCAAGAGACAGCGGTGATCTAAGCCATGCTGATTTTCAGAGTATGGATAACTGTAGAATCTACTCGATCTTTGCCAGGTTATGTGTCTTAGTCTCATCAAAAGGCAAACAGGTGTGTTCTGCAACCCTCTGATCCCTTTTTTGCCAGTTGCTGCAGCACTCACTGGACAGAGAAGAGCTCCCTCTTTTGCTTGAGAAGAAATGTGAGCTTAATACCAGCAAAGAAAAATATTTCAGCCATTTTGTTAGGAAGTATTTAGAATATGTTGCCTGAAAGCTCTTTCTGTTAGAAGTTTGCAAGAAATAATTAAATGCTCCCTTTGGGAAATGAGAGAATGAGCACTGCTCTCATTGGTCTGAGCACTTACACAAAGGGAGAGAAGCTGAGATTCCAGTCCTAGCTTCACTGAATACTTGATGTATCTAAATGTTAATTGGAGTCCTAGTGAGTGCCCTGAGCATTAAGCTACACAAGTATTATTCATCCTTGTCTTTTTCCTTAGCCAAATGAATATTTAATTATTTAATGCAAATTAGAACCACTGTGCAGGAATAATGGAGATTCACCTTCCTTGCTCTATTCTCCAGTGTGATGATTATTCATGTGAGGTGAGGTACTTGCAGGTTCAGACCTTCCCATGGAGAATGTAATGGGTCTGAAACAAGGTCCCTGAAATTGAGGATGAATGCTCTGGTTGTAATAGTTAGCAGCTGATGGAAAGATGCATTGTGTCACATATTGCCCAGGTAGGTAGATGATCCTTCCTAGCTCATGCTTGGTGGGGGAGAGGTGAGCACTCCAGCCAGAACTTAAACATGAGTGAAGTTGCTCATCACTGTCAAGACTTGGCTGTGTAGTATTAAAGTCCTTGTCTGTTGCTGAGATAGGTAGTAGCTGAGTCCAAAGATAGGAAAATGTGGATTTCAGCTCCTGTGTTCCCTTTGTCACTGCAATTACATATAAAACATATTGTCAGGCTTGCTTTTAGATTAAAATCTCTCACTATTTCATTTGGCTTTTCTCTTTGTTACCACTGCCAGAAAGCCCTGGGTGAATACTCTGACTGCTTGCTACTTCTACCTCCCAATAACATTGCAATGAGACGAGATGTCCAAGAGGGCCAGGCTCGATGCTTATCTTATCTAGGAAGGCACAAGGAAGCTCTGGATATTGCAGAAAAAATGGTATATAATTCAATCTTTCTTCTAGCCTTTGAATGTAAAAATATTTCCAGTAGATCTTTTATATGGACCATTTTCTGAAAAAATAATCTTCAAGTGTGTAATCCTTCAGGATGTTCAGTGCTCAGAGTATTTGGTAAACAGAGGGTAACTGTCACTGCAGATATAATCACTCTTTGGAAATCAGAACACCATGTACCACAACGAGTTCCCTGTGTAGGGAGGCTGGTAGTTGTGGAAGGGACTAAATATCATGCTCTGCCAGGCAGAATTAATGTAATGTAATAGGAATTATAAAAAAGGGGATAAATGAGTGCTTAAATCTTTCCACTGTAAAAATGACTGTTCAGTCCTCCCTGTTATTTCCATTTGCTGCCAACCTGCCACCAAGAAGAGTAACCACAAATTGTTTGTCATTTTTTTTTCCATTAAGAAGTCCAAAGGCTCTGAAGTCTGCTAGAATTTTACTGCTGCTGTTTATTTTGCATAAAAGGTGTTTACACTATAAAGAGCAGCTGTATAAAACTCTGAAGGTGCATAAGCAAGTTACAGCGTTAGGGGCCTTTTTGTTGTGCAGAGTGGGACATAGCAGCTAGAGCTTGATTGTATATCAAGCTGTGTCATCTAAAATTAAGAGTACAGTTTTGTACAACTTAAAAATTACCTTTAGTGATACTTGTTTGTCATTATCCAGGGAGACATTTTCTTAGGCTCTGAAAGGTGACCCTGTTCTACTCCTGGTTTTTATCTGCTCTCTCTTGTTTCTAGAGAAAAAGCGCTACTAACACGGATCACTTAACCACGGTTCTCAACCTGCAGTTTGCCATTTACCAGAGTCTGGGAAATGTAGAAAAAAAGATCACATATCTGCAGCAACTGATCTGTTTACATCCCTTCAACCCCTGGTACTGGAAGTTACTTGCTGAAGCTTATATGAGCCTTCTGCAGAGTTTGTCTCCATTAGTCATTCCAGAAACAAATCTAAATCAGTGTGAAGAGGTTAATGTAAGTGACACTAGTTTCAAAACATCAACCAGAGTAGAGATTGACTTGCAGCCTCACAGACCAGACAGCCAGAAAGAAGGTCCTTGGTCCAGTCTTAATACAGAAACAAAGAGAGAGAATACAGTGGCTTCTAGCAGCAGTCAAACTGTAAAAGAAGTCTTCTACACTTCGGAAGAACTGGAAAGGACAGATGAAGGGGAAGGCACAGCCTCCAAGTCCTGGGAGGAGAATGTATTGAAGAGAGTTGGAATAAAGGCCTGTGCCTCATTTATTAGAGCAAGGTAACTAAATGTTAGAATAATGTTAACTTACCCTAATCAATTAAAGTGTATTTTCTCCAGCCTTAATCTTTTCAGTTTACATTTTTGATTGAAATATTTGTTTTGGTGTTGGCAATGATAAGCTTAGAAGCATCCTGCTTTTGCTTCATACTTAAAAAGAAAAATCCACTAGCATGGTAGCTGTGAACAACCTAAATCTGAGTGGAAAGAGTAAACCAGTGTCATGCACTATGAAGAAATACAGCATCTTTCAGTGATGCTGTTATATGAATCTTTTCAAGTAATGGTGCAAAAGAGCTTAGTCTTCAACAAATGCTCCTGATAGAACATGGCTGTTCCCTGGTTTGGTGCTAGAGCTGCAGCAGCAGAAGTGCCTCAAAGGGAGGGCCAGCCAGTCTTCCTTCTGCATGTGCCACCTGACTTATTTGCTTGAAGCCTCATGCTTGAGTGAAAGTGTAGTTTATAATAATACCCCAATCTGCATAATGGATGAGGTTGGAAAATGAACTCTGTGACAGCTGATTGACAGGACTGCATTAAAATGCTCTTTTCTTTTTCTTCCCTCTCTTCCTAAAAGTCTTGCACACAACAAAAATCCCCAAAACATAATCTTTCAAAGAGATAATTAGAAACTGGTTTTGTTAAAATAGTCTTGGGATTTTTTTCCCCTCCCTTTTGCCTCTCAGTGTTAAATTAGTCACCAAACCCATTTAATGAACTTCTACAAATGTTTACAGAGACCACTTTATAACTACCTTCTTAGGGCAAGCTTAAGAAATGTAAGAAAGGAAATGGTAGCTTTTAACCCTACTCAGACTAAGAGTGATTTTAATGGTACTCGGGAGAAATGAACAGTTTAGTACTGATGCTGAAAATTAAAGCCACATTCATAGTAAAATAACCTGTGGTGCTCGTTTTGGTATGTGTGGCTCCAAATTCAGACAGTTAAAAATTGTGGGATTTCCTTGTCGACACAGTTTCACAAAGTCTTATTGTGGCTTATATTTGCAGATACACTTGTCCAGGGTAAGTTTCTCCCCTGCTCAGAGCTTATGCATTAAATAGATTTTCTAATGATTTCAGGTCTGTTGGACTTTAAGTGAAATGTGGATGTTGCATAAATGTATATGCAGGGTGACGTGCACCTGCTAGAGGGATGTTGGTATTGCTTTTTGTAGGTAATGAATTTTGTAGCATGAATAACTGACACTTCTAGTTTTGCCAAAGAAAACTGAAAATTAATAAATGGTTTTGTTTAATTTTCACTCTGATTTAATTCTTTCTTACATTATAATGATGAGAGCTTAGAAATAAAAGTATTTTCCATTTTTCCTTTTCATTTCCCAGCCAGGACTTTACAAATGGTTTGTTGGCTCAGACTTGTTACTGTTGATGTTTGTAATGCTTATGTGAAAATTATGATCTAAAATCTGAAGTCTTTTCTTCATAAAAATAAACACCTTTTTTATAATCCCTGCTTCATTTAACTTTGGTAAATGTGATTTTTAAAGATGTTATTGTTCTTTATGCATAAAGCTGGAATTAAATATAGTTTCAGTAACCATATTGCTAAGTCCCAGTAGTCCCTTGGTTCCACATACTTAGATATTTCCTCTGCTGATGTGTTTTACAGTCCTTGGCTGAGGAGGACTCTGGAAACTGCCTTGCTCCCTCTGGCCAAGCAGCTGGCGATGGAGTCCCTCTGTGACCTGAAGTCACACTATGAGCATGATGTCTAGCCTTCACCAAATCCTGGTGGTGACTTCTCAGGCACTGCCTTGAACATAAAACTATGGTGAAAGATTTTAGAAACTATTCCAGAGCTGGCCTGTGTGGGCAGGCTGATTGATATTTATCTAAACCTCCTAATTTCTGGCTTTTCAGGTTACAAAGATAAGCACTACTTTAGGCAAAAATGAGCTGTGTCATGTTAGGTGTTAATAAGGCTGTGGACCACCTGATGTGCCGCAGTTAATGCTGGCAGGTCTGAGCTGTGCTTTTAAATTGTGTGACGAATATGTGGAGAGAAAAATGTTTGCACAGGCAAACCAGGGACTCTTGGCATGTCACTCCTCAAAAGTACATCTCGGTGCTTCTGTCATAGCATGAGTGTACCACAGCCATAGCAGACCGATAAGGATGTACACGTTTCTTTGCAGTCAGCAAAAGTCAGGAAAAAGAGCTGCTTTGAAGTACTTTATTTCGATTTGGCTTAGGTTTGCTGACTTAACTCTTTTGACAGCTGTGCTTTTTTACATTTCAGACTTTTACTTCAGCTTACTCAGTTGCAGCAGTCGTCCTTTGTACTAGAGAATAATGCAAAAGGTCAAAAAGAAGTGGACGACAAAGTGGCACAACTTGGTTTTGATGAAAAGTCCTTGCTGTTGATGACCAAGGTAAGATGTTGTTTCATTGTGTGCAAGCTCCCAGCTATGTGTAGGCTGGTTGCAGTACCCTAGCCAGTTCAGGCACAACGACTGACTGTCAGTGTGGCGCTCCCCTGAGCTAATTAACTGTGGCAGGAAGCAAGGTAAATTAGCTGGGGTGGGTTGCCTTGGTAGTGTGTTATCTGGAACGCAGCAATATTCGTATAGTGCTGGCTTGTGTCATGCAGGCGTGTCTCTGTTCTGCTGAGATTTTCCTTTTGGGAATGGTCAGAGCTGTTAAGTTCCTTTTCCTGTATTTGCAGATGCATCATTGTTGTGTGTTTCTTAGGATGCAGATTTTATCTCAGGAATTCTAGGTGCCATGAAGCGAATCACAAGTATGAAATAGAGATTAAACTTTATTTTTTGGAGCTATTTATAGTGTTTCTCGCTTTTATCTTAAGGAACAGAAGGACGCCAGCAAGATTCTAACTTTGCTGTCGGTATTGCAGCCTTCAGTTCGTGAGAGGCAATTCAGTCGGCAGTCAGTCTTGTGGGATTTCATCCATAAGAGGGCAATAGTGTGCAGACCATTTCAGGGTTTGGAAAGGCTGGGGGGGAAAAAACTTCCCTTCTTGCTTCCCTTGGTTCAGCAACCCCCAGGAGAAGATCAGGGTGTCGGTGCACTTGTAAGGTGAGCATAGAACAGAGAGTTAACATTGAGGTTTCTGCTGCTTGTCAGAGAGTAAAAATAAAAGCATAGCCTGAAGCTGGATGGGGTTGTGCAGTTGTGAAGGTTGGGCTCTCGGTTCTTCCCGTTTGTTTCAGAATGCAGCTTGATTGTGACTTGGAAACTTCTCAGATGGCACTTGGTTCATGCGTCTGGGACTTTTCTTGTAAAGGTCTATTATTAATGTAATATTTTTTTGTTTTATTTGCAAGTTATTTTCTCTCTTCCTGTCTTCTTTCTTACTCTGCAGGTTATGGGGCAGGATCTGATACCAGAAAAACTAAAAGAGGAATTTCAGGGTGAGGTAAAATGCATAGGCCCTTCAGCTCTGTCATCATTGGTAACTGCATCGGCCACAGAATTTGAAATCAAATGGTTTGGTAATCTCCAAGATGATTTATATCATTTTGACAGGCAATTCTATCCAGACATGTATCCCCCACCTTCAGTAACTTAAAGGTCTTGTATTTCATCTTGTACCTCCAAATGATTACAGAATGGTATACACAATAAAGTTCATATTACATTTTTAAAGAGTTGTTATTATATAGCTTTTAAGAATATATAAAAATCATTGCACTTAAACTTCTAACATTTTGTCATTCTTCACTGATTTGCCTGTGTGTAAGATAACAAAGAAGCTGGTATAATATCAAGCTTTCCAATTCAGCTTTCAGAGGTAGCTTTCCATTTCCACAGTGTTGTGTGTGGAGAACCTGTAATGAGTTTTTGGGGCCTGTGATGCTGGTATACTGTGAGGCTTCCTTTATGATGTCCAGTTTGAAAGTTTCTTGGTATCAGATTCTATGTTGTTGCATTTAAAGCCATGGAATTAGCCATTTTCTTAATTAATTTCCTAATATTTCTTGATTAATTGACATTGTAGTGATTTCCTATTCAGCAACGAATAGCTAGAAATCTGAAATATATTTATGCTGAGGAATTGCCAATAAGAATAATTGCAAGTGCTTCAGGGAAAAAAAATCTAAGTGATAAATATTTAACTTGGAACTAGAAGATTTTTCTTTCTTCAAAGCTAAGGGGGTTTTGCAGACAAAGAATTAGCTGTAGTCATGTCTTCAGTGTGCTTAGATGAGGGAGGAGAAAATCTGTCAAGGTTGTTTAAATGTGGTGAAGAGTGTTTAGTCAGATCGTATCCTTCGTAATACTGCAAGGAAGAAGATCTTTGCTGTGAAAACTGGCAGTGTTTCTGCATCGTGCAGCTCCTTATGTTACCCTTTCAGATGATAATGACACCACTGTGCTTTACTTTCTGAAGTATGGATGCTACATGCTTTGGGCTTCTACGGGAAAAAAAGAGATTACCTTGCTTTAAGTAATTTACATTTGAGACAAACAAGTTGTGCTCTTCTCTCATCTTCTCTTAAAGGTGAGCCTTAAATTCTTTGCAGCTTTTTGTAACTGTGCTCTGTAATGATGTAGTTTTAAATCCTGGTATCCTTTAGACATAACTTGTTAATGTTTCCCCATGTTTCTCTTTTTGAAGTACTAAAGAGTCCTGAAACTTTAAGTCAAAACTGATTGATAATTCACTATATATAAACACACTTTGCCTTTGCTACTTTGAGGTGAATTTTAGAGTTTTAAGATGCTGGTTAGGAACCTGTCACTGAGCCTTGGTATGGTAAAGTCCTCTGCTAAGCTGACTCTGAAAGCTCTCTGGAAAAATGGAGTATCACCTTCAGCCATGTCAAATGATCTTTTCTAGTTTGATGACTCAATGCAATTAAACCACATCCTGGTCAGCTTGTTACGAAAGATGATGATTTGGCAAGTATACTTGGGCAAGCATTAATGCACTCACAATGTATTACAGAATATTTGGTTCAGTCACCCGTGTGCTTTGCTAGGTGGAATTTTTTGTGTGCATCTGTATTCTGTATTCAGATGGAAGCAAAGCCTGCCTGAAGGGCTAGGCATACTTTTAAGTCTAACTGGTGTCATAAGTTTTCAGTAGAGACTGTCCATAGTGTGCTGTAAATTAATTACAGTGTTGAAATCAACACAAATAACTAGCAAATATAGAGAGCTTAATGCCACATAAGTCAGTAAGAAACTGTAACAAGGGACTTCTCCCAGTTTCTTCTTAAACTTAAGGTCAAGAGTAGCCACATAAAAAGGCTGTAATTTGTTTTGTCACAGTTCTTGACTAGGACACCAGAACACAGCTTTTGTGGAACCAAGTCTGTAGAGATATTTAGTGGGAACTTGCCAGATTGGCTTCACAGTTTAGAAGGTGGAAATAGCATTTGAGCTGGTTTAGAAGCAAATTAAATACTTGCCAAATGTTGTCATTTTGTGACAGATGTCCAAAGTATACAGTAGCTAGCCAAGGTGACTTGGAAACTTTGGTGTAGGTTCAGATTGTTTGACTTGAGGTTGTCTCTTAGACCGGGAACAAAATGGTTACCTCCCCAGTGGCTCTAAGAGTGGAAGGCAAGTGGCTGTTCTTAAGGACAGGAAGTATTTTCTCCAACATAATGAGAAAGCAAAAATGTTGGGTTTAACTACTGCAAAGAAAATAACATGCATGTTGTTCTGAATGTGTCACATAGTTACTGCCCCAAATAACCAGTGTTCATTGCACTGGGGCTATGAAATAGTCCTTTGTCCCACTTTTGCCTGGCTATCCCTCAGTTCAGCTACTTCAACTCTTCTTTTAGCTTGATCCTCACTTCTTTGATGTGCCACTTTTAACTCCAGTTTCCTGCTTCTGATCATATCTCATGAGGGCTTTGGTTTTCCATCTTGCAAGGCATTCTTTACCATGAAGATGGCTGCTATGAGGAAAGCTAACTCCATCTCAGGCAGACCCAGTACTTACATGGTCTGTCCTGGCCCCCTTGCACCTACAGAAGAAAAACCTGAAATACAAAGATGTCTCCCAAGACCTGCAGTAGAACTTGCATGGTTGTTACCTCACTTAAACAACTGCTTGTTGCTAGAGGAAAGCAAACCAAGCACTCTAAAAGTGACAAAGTTGCAATAAAATTGTGTATGGCTTTTGTGGTGAGTTGACCTTGGCTGGCCACCAGATGCCCACCCAGCTCACCCTGCACAACATGCAGAGGACCAGGACACACTATACAAGGCTATACTGCCCCAGCCCTGCCCCATAGCAGACGCTGTCTCTTGCGTGGTGAAGGAAGACAACAGCTGACACAGCTTGGGGCTTTGTAGCCCCTCGCAGATATAGGGCAGGTGGCAGTGGTGGCTGTTGGCAGTGGTGACTGTTAGCAGCAGTGTTCCATGGCCAGTGTTCTGGAGCAGAACACTTGCCTATAGTGGGCTCTGCAAGACCTGGAGAGGCAATGTGGTGCCCTGGAGATGGAGCGCTGCCTCCTGAGGAGGAGAATCTCTCCAGAAGCATTCTGGCAGAGAGGCTCCTGCAGAAAAATGCCCAGCTAGTTGTTCTTACTGAGCAGCGACATGAAATATGAAGGCATCTGCAGAAGACCATCAGGCACCAGACAAATAGTCCAGTGCCACAGCCTATCCAAAACTTGTACGTGAGAAGCCTCAGACAAAGGTGTGAGGAGTTAGAGAAGCAGCTTCTGGAGATGAAGCATGAAAATGCCAGACTAGCTGAAGAAATTTTTGCCTCCATAGGCAGATATGCTGGGTAGAAAAGGTTCAAGCTGAAAACACTGACCTGAAGAGGCAACAGATGCAAGTAGCAGAGGAACAAAAGTCTACCATCTAAGCCATCAGCTATCTTCAAACCTGAGTGGAAGTTGAAGAGTGTAGACTGAAAGCTGCGAGAGACATGGCAGAAAGTTCTCAAGGATAAGTAAAAACAGACCACAGAGAAGCCAGGAAACTGTTCAAAGCCCAGGTGAGCGAACCAGAAAATTAGTTTCAGACCTCCTCAGAGTCATTTTGGGCAGAGGACAGTCCTGGGTCCTGCCTTCTTTCAGAGAAGGACCTTGCAAGAGAGACAGAAGAACGAGCAGCAGGCAAATTGTCATCCTGCAGGCTCTGGAACATCATCTGAGAAGGCTCAATGCAGCTGTGATCCTTGTGATGTTCCCAGCGAGCAGCCTGATAAACCTTCTAACTGCTGGACAGTCTGCTTATATCTTTGGGCAGGTGGAGGAAGGCAGCTGGTCTGTAGGAGAGCTGGCAGACAGCATGAGAGGATTCATCTCTAATTTGCTGAAGATGATTCAGATGGTGACCTGGAAAGCAAGAGCTGGAGTGATGCTTGTTACTACATTTTTGGTCTCTCACCTATTTTGGAGAAAGATGAATTGGCTCTAGATGTGGGTGAAGGGGAGCTAAAAAGCATAAACAAGCACAGCCCACACAAATCCAGAATATTTACAGAAGTGAATGTGTACTTAAGAGTGACTTTTTGGGGTTTTTTTACCTAGACTTGTAGATTTTGTGTAGAATGAAGGGATTTCTGGAGAGCAGCAGGTGCCCAGCAAAGCCTGGATGAGGCACTGGGGTGCTCTGGATAGTAATTAGGAGCCTTTGTAGAGCTTGTCCCCAGCGCTGGACACAGTACTGCAGATGGGGTCTCACTAGAGCATAGCAGAGCAGCACTTGGCCCACTAGCATGCTTCTTTTGGTGCAGCCCGTGGTAATGGTTGGCTTTCTGAGCTGCAAATGCACACTGCCATCTCCTATTCAGTGTTTTATCCACCAGTATGCCCAGATGTCTCTCTGCAGGCTAGTCTCAATCCCCTAGTCTGTACTGATACTGGGGGTTGTCCCAGCTCAGGTGCAGAACCTTACACTTGGCCTTGTTGAACTTCACGGAGTTCTATGGGCCTCCAGCTTCTGCCAGTCCCTCTTGACAGCTTCCCTTCCCTCAGGTGAATCACCTGCACCACTCAGCTTGGTGTCATCTGCAAACTTGCTGAGGGTATGTTGTATGCCAGCAGTGTTTATCTGAGCCCTTCCCTTGCTGCAGAGAGGTGAGGTTTGTCAGCATCTTAACACGTTCATCTCCTCTCTGAGTGATCATGCCTGTGGGAACCTGTTAGGATTTTTGGCATAACTCATTGCTGAAATTGTAACCTCTGATTGTTTTCCATCAGATCTGAAATGCCATTAGTTTGATATTCATTTTCAGTAGTCATCTAACTAACACAAGCTGTATCCCTGATATAGGGCTGCAGCCAGCTCTTGTAAACTCACAGTGCTCCTTCTCGGTTACTTGTCCCTTACCTACTTTTCATTAGCTGCATTCTCCATAGCTTCCATAGACAAGCTGTCTTGCCCCATAGACATGAAGAGAAGCTCACACATGGATTTTATGGATCATGAGCTGAGGAAATGAAGGCTGCATAGGTAGTGGTCTAAAAACTTCTCCATGTATGCTCCTGTGTGCTGCTGCCAGTTGCACCACAACAGGATCAGGTTGCTAAGCCAAATTTAGAAGTAAAAATCTTGATGAGGATGGAGTGGATGTGTATGTTCAATTCAGCTCCTCTTGATTTCAGGAGTAATAAACTGTGCTTCCTCTTCTCCTGGGCTCTGACCATATATAAGTCGCTTAGCTTTTGGCAGAGATCAGTGTGCAAGAGAATGAAGAAACAGAATTATTCTCAGAGGGATTTTAATGAAAGTCTTCTCTTTATTTTGAATGGTTTCTATATTTATATAATTAAGTAGAATTGTCATAAGAACGAAAATCAACTTTCCCTTCTTCCCAAGAAATCTGCAAAATGTTGCTATATACAGAATTTACAACTATATGCAATAGGTAATTCTTATTCCTTTGGTAACGCAGGTAAAAACATCCACACTGGAGCTACAGCAGGATGAGTCCATCCTGTACCTTTGTCATAGTTTCACAACCTTTCAGAATGTTCTGTAAACTTCATCAGTATACTTTCAGAGTGATGGCTCTTCCAAGGATGAGAAGCTTTCCTCACCTGAGATCTCTTACGTACCGGTTTCATCATCTGCAGCCTAAATAATTAAACTCTATTCCTTCCTGTGCAGGTGAGAAGTCAGGCAAAATGGGCCAGACATACAGGTTTCTGTTTTCTGTTGGAGCAGGGTGAAAGATAATATAAAGCTAGTGTAAAAAAAAGTCTACTGATAAATCCATAGATGTTAAGCACCTAGAAATATCTGGATTTGGATGAAAATCCTTTGTTTCATTAACTTTATTATTTGCCTTCACTTACAGAAGCTTCCATGGCTTGTCAGAAAGTTTTTCTGGTTTGGTTCAAGCTTGTGAACTTCTGTAATTCCCTCTGTACTGTGCTCAATGGGCACTGCTAACACCCATTTTCTCTTTAAAAATTAGAAACCTTAAAGAAAGACTCTGAAATTAAAAATATCAATAAATTAACCTTCAATCAAGTGACCACTCAGAGGAGATGGAACTCGGTTCTGGTGTGTTACTAATAGGATTTTGTTTCTATACTCAGCTTCCTTTTCCAGTTTGAATCTACACAGCCACTCTGCAATAAGGCAAGTTGTTGGTGGCATTGGAGGTTTGTAACAAAGGCTGCTGGAGCAGACTCCTGTTGCTAATGAGTGGAAGTGAGCATACAGTGGCTTCAAGACGTAACCTGAACTCTCAGTCTTGGACCATGTCATGGCTAGTGGGCCCCTTCCTAGAAACCTGCTTCCCCCTTAGGCCTAGAGAAGTCCTAAATCAAGAGCAAGGTGCAATGGCAGGCACAGTCAGCTGCTGCCAGCGTCACTTCAGGTGGGTATGCAATTAGCAGCCTTCAGTCTCCTTGTGCTAGTGCATAAAATGCACAGTAAACTCTTGAGTTTCCCCAGTTTCAGGTGCCCAGCCATATGAAAAAACTGCCACCTCAATCTACTGCTACACAAAGGTGCTACCGAGGGCAGGTGACAGGCAGCAGCAGTGTTGCACTGTGTTGCACATGATGTAGATGTGTTCTTCCTGGGATCCTGAGGCACCCAAGGTAAGTTTACATGTCAGTGGGCTTGGGTTTTTTTATCTGGGGAAACAAAGCATCCATAGGCAGCAAAACAGAACAAGAGGCTTGAAACCACCTTTGGTTTGTGTTACACAGAATGTCTACATTCATCAGCACAGGAGCATTGCTAAACAGCTCCTCACTGCATTTACTTGCAATTCAAAACAAGGTGGTTATTATGTAAACAGATTAGCTTTGTGGAGGCATCTCCAGGGTGAGCTTAACCCTGTCCTGTTTGGCTCCTCTTGTCTAAGTCTGATAGGCCTGTAAACGTTCATGTTGTTGTACAGAACTGCAGAGTTATCGGCCACATGGTGTGGCTGGTAGTAGTTAGCCTGGATGGCTGCCTGTGGTGGAGGAGGTGTGAATGAGACATAGCTGTGGAAGGAATTAACTCTGTGAAGAGGTGACTGAGGGCTGAAGTTGCTGCTGAACATGAGAGTTCTTGGGGTTTGCTTAGTCTGGTGGGTGCTACCAGTTGAGAGGCTGCTGAAGGGATCAGAAAGAGTGTTAGCACTTTCCTCATTGCTGTCGGGGAGGCTGCGCTGAGGGGCCCAGCTCTTGCTGAACAGGAAGGGCATGGTGCGTGGTGGAGACTTTGGTCCCCTCACTGGCTTGGACAGCGCATAAAGATGTCGGAACTCTTCATCAAACAGCTCCACAACTTGACCTGTGAACTTGGAGAGGAGGTTGCGGTGAACCTGGCCACATAACCACGTGAAGCTAGGAGGAAGACAAGGTAAGAATTATTGTTAACATCAGCCATTAGGAACTGGAGATTCCCACAGAGGTGGTGCCAAAGGCAAATGTGTTTCACTGCTGAAGCTTCTTGTCTAAACACAGGATGAAGCTGGTGTCACAGTTGAATTTCAGGTCAGTTCACATCAGTGCTCTGTGACTTGTATCAAGCTTTGTTATTGCAGCTGCTTCTAAAATCTCCAAGAAACTTTGTAAAGTTATACAACCTCCTAAAGGGGGTGGTGATCTAGATCCACTGCTCTGTCAGATACAGTACCTCAGGTTTATGTGCTCCATGGAAAGAAGCTTAGACCTCTCTTGGGTACCTGTCTTTCATGCAGAGTGGTTAAATTCAGCTATTACCACGTGCCGTCTGCACACACGTAAATTGTACCTTCCCTGCTGAATGCCATGTGAGTTGCTAACTCCTGCTGACTCAAAACTGACATTAGAAAGACCAGTGAAAAATAAACATCCTTTGTTTTCATTTTATCATACTTCAGTGTTGGACAAGAGAAGCACATAAACCTCCAACCACCTTATCACATCGCTCTCCACAAAACACACCACCATACAGACTTTTCCATGCTACAGAGAAAATACAATGGTAAATATTTCCTGTTTCCTTTTCAAAATATAAAAATGCCAGTTTGCTATAAAACACCATGATATTTCTTATTCTGGTAGTCCAAGGATGCCTTTGTATACCCCAAAGCTTTTCTTTTCTGTGCTTCCCTAATCCACTTGGCATAAATCTGTACTCTTTGACAAAACCAGGAGCCAGGCTGCCTTTTCTGAGCAGCAGCAGCAGCAGCAATAAAATAAGCATAGCTGAGAGAATGAAATATAATTACTCCCTGAGCTGACAGAGGCTTGAGCTGTGCAGCAGAGGGTAGAGAGCAGCGTTGGATTTGAACGCAAGGTTACTGCGTGTCGGCAGAGCTCTGCCCGGGTTATACCTGCGTGGCTGTATTAGCTACGCAGGGTTTGCGTGAGGATGGCCGAGGGCCAGTCTGGCTGTAGGTGTGTGCGCTTCCAGCCGTGGCATGTTTTGACAAAACTCCCGAGAAACTCAGTGGGGCTGACAGCCTGAGCTGATTCTCAGGGAATAAAGACAGATGGTTTACATCTGCCTGCTCAGAGCATTCTTGCGGAGGGTTGGGTTTGGGGCATACAGTGGGTTTATATCATTGCTTCAGGAGCAATGAAGAAATCACTAGTTCAATGCCACCGGGCAACCTGGCAGTGCATTACTGTATGTTGTGTGATTGGACATGAAAATACACAGTCACAGGGTCACAGGGTGTCAGGGGTTGGAAGGGACCCAAAGAGATCGAGTCCAAACCCCCTGTCAGAGCAGGACCATACAACCTAGCTCAAGTCATAGAGGAATGCATCCAGACAGGCCTTGAAAGTCTCCAGAGAAGGAGACTCCACAGCCTCTGCAGAGAGCCTGTTCCAGTGTTCTGTGACCCTTATAGTAAAGAAGTTCCCCCTTGCAGCAGTCAACTACAATACTTCTCAGCCACTTTGTTCAAATCATTCTAAACATGAACAGAACCTGGGGAGTCCAGCTAAACAGCACAGCAAGCTGATTCCCTGCTGTGTGGGTAACTTCTGCTCTGCTAGGCTAACTAGAACCACTCTCCAAACCTTTGCATGGCCTTTGTCTAACTGTGAAGGCAATGATAAGCCAGGTACAGATACAGAAACATGCAATTAGGTGTGGAGTAGCATGTTTCTGCTTTATGTGCTAGAGATATAGCTAATTTATAAAAGAAAGGATTACACTTATAAAAGGCTCTTAAAAAAATCAACAAAAGCAAAAGAAAAAACCAGTTGCACCCAATGTTGATCATTTACTCCCACATGTAACTCATCAATCTTATTGGTATCCCTTGTGAGCAGAGGAACTTGGATCCAGTTAATATCCATTCTCCACAGACTGATGGCAATTGAGTCAGCTGCAAAGTAACAAGGTGAGAGCTGCCTGGTTTCAGACAAGCGTTTGTGGACTTAATGCAGCAAGTTGCAGCAATTTACATTCTTTGCACTTTGCTGAAGAACAAAGGAGGATTCAAAGACTTAACATTGCCTTAATTCTAAGATGAAATTCATTGTTTAGGGTTTAGACCCAGTTTTGTTTCTTGGATTTCGATTCCAGTTGCTCTTTCACTGTCTGCCCAGGAGGATCATTTTTCTGGTGAAGCACATCAGAAAGAAAAAGCACAAGGAATTACTGCCTAGCTTGGGGATAAAGCTGGGTCACAAATTCAGTCATTAATAAATACTTCTCAGCTGTCTTTCCAGGGATTTGTCTCCAAACATAAATCCTGTTCTAGATCCTCTCATTTGTAACAGTCTAACTCACATCTCACCTTCTGTGTGCACTCTCTGTTTGCACTGGACTGCTTATTTTGTTGCTGTTTTTTTTCCAGTGTACCCCCTGCATTGCTGTAGCTGCAGTTCAGGGATATTCCCACCCCGTATGTCTACGGCACTACAGTTATATTGCAAACGTTTAATCTGGAACAGAAGGACTCGGTTCTTAGCTGAGCTCAGCCCTGAATTGACCCATCTGTTAGTGCTGCCTGCTGGTGGGATAACCTCCGCATGAGAAACCTGCCTCACCTGAACCAATGCTCCTGCCAAAGGACCCCAGTGTTAGATGGCTCTGTGGAGGCTGGTGGCTTTCAGAGTGGCAGCTGGGAGCTGACCCTGAGAATCAAGGTCTGTGCTTTCCACCGTCTTAATTTTGGCTTCTTTAGGAACACTGAGTTCATGCACTACCTAACTACAAACTATTACCTAACATAATTCTCATAGGATGGGCCAGTATACACAGAGACAGCAAAAAGAAGTACAGCATCCTAACCCCCCCACTACAGACACTGGCAATAAAAATTGAGAAGAAAACTTTAACTAAAGCATGCCTGCACTTGTGCAGACTAGAGTGGAACAGCCTTCAGAAGCTTCTCAGCTTCTGGCTGCCCTATGTGGCAGGACCATGCTTATCCACACTGATCCAAGCAATGGCTTTTCAACGTGGTTTTAGAAACTACTCCAGGGCAAGAAAGGCCACAGACTCAGTGGTGGTTCTTTTGCCTCTAACTAGTTGCCAGCTTCAGCCCTCTTTGTTGTCCTTTAGGCAAATGCATTTTGTCTCCAAATACTCTTGGGTCAGGGTCCCTTTTAGAGGAGTATGCCCTGAAGGGCTACTTTATTTCCCTACCACTGTTACAAAGTTATGCAGAGCACAGCATTTAGGTGAAATTTGCTGTTGCGTTGGTTTATAAAATTGTTTTGTATTAGTTTTAAGATCTATTCCAATTTGATTTCCAGCAAATGCATTGCTGTTTGAGTCTGTTTTACTCACCATTATTCTTATTTAAACCTGTAGAGGTTTGGAGAAAACAGAAAACTTTCATATTATTTAATAAAGTGAGAGCTAGCAAGCCTAAAGCAGTGCATTGTATTGACAGCCAGCTGCATCCCATGTGAATCTGCAAACTGATGCTGAGCAAGCAGAAGTTAAATAGTACATAGATTTGTTTCTCACCACCCTCTCTGCTTGATTGCTGGACAGGGGATTACGCCGTTTGACAAGGATCTTTAGGTTAGAAAATACTGCAACAGCAGAGCACAAGACAGAAATTACTCTGCAGAGGACTTTGAGGGTTTTTTGGTGTTTTGGTTTGGGTTTGGTTGTTTTGGGATTGAAAAGAGGAGCCAAAAGGAAGTCTCCTGGCTATAAAAAAACCCAGATCTCATTCTGTCCCTCTTCTCCTACACCCTTCACTTCTATCTAACTGTATAAATCTGTTGTTGTGTTTCTACACATCTTTGGTGGGAGATGGGAAAAAACCCAACCCTGGAAGAAGCAGAAAAGTACAGTGCAACCAGTAAGACAAAATGAACACTGAATAGTCACTTGTTGATGGCTGATGGTTCATTTGGAAACTGAACGAAAACCGGATGTAGGCTTCTGTGGACAGCTGAGCTCCTGCAGCCTATACCAACCCCAGGTATTCAGCTTTACCTTTGTTACTATAGTTATGTAAACTTCCTGGTGTCTCAGTTTTATCAAACCAGAGGCATTTTAGCTTCCAAATTGTAAACTAGGATTAAGAAAAACAATCTCTTTATTTTCCTTAAATAATCATCTCTTGTCTTCTTGTATCTGGATTTCTAGGATACACTTGGTCATTTGTGAAATTCATCTATGTAGCCATGAGGCTCAGTGGCTTAATTTATTTGATACAAGATCAGAATCTCCTTGAAATTCCCTGACTAGAGGATCTTGGATCTTAATTAAAAGCCCAGTTGTTGAGATGCTACATCCTCTACCTAAAAGAATTAAAGGTGCACAGAAGTGCAGAGTTGCAGACATAGCTCCACAATGGAAAAAAGGATAAAAAAAGGAAAGGTACAAGAGTTGCATCCACACACACTGCCTGGCTGTTAATGAAACACAAGAGAAAACAGTAAGTCTCTCAAGTATTTCTGTTTTACCTTTAATCACTAAACTTGTCATATAAAGAACAAATCCTCAGATAAGCTGAGTGACATACGCTACATTAAGGCATCCCAAGGGAGATGGAAATGTATCACATCTCATGATCACAGCATCTGAAGATCCAAACAATGAGGAAAGCATAATATTAAAGCTATAGGTATTTGTAGCTCTGTCCCAGGGCTGCACTGCCAAAGTTGGCTATGTTAGTTTCCAAAAATATTAAATACCATGCTTTATAGAGACTTAACATCATCTGTAAGCTAAACAGGTTATTGGAAAATGGTACATTTGAAAATATGAGAGGAGGTTGTTTAAAAAAAACCTTCTCACACATACAAAAAGTATTCATGGCACTTTTTTGGTGAAGTAACATTAAAAAAAATCATAAAAGATCACCTAGACATGAACTGCAGTGGCTTGTCTCACCTGTAAGATCCAGACAGCACATATCTCCAGTCAGAGATAAGAAATTTTTCTTGTATTTGTCCTGAAAATTTCCTGCCCGATTTGGCACAGTAAACCTCCCCACAAACGCTGCGGACCGAAATATTCTGTAAGGAAGAGAAGAAAACAAAAAGGTAGTGGTTTTTTTTTCATTTGAAAAGGACCCTTCACCCCCCACTGCCTCTAGCTCTTCACTTCCCCTCTGTCTGTTATGGTTTCTTCACAGACTGTCTAGCATTACACTTGAAGGTTTGGGGCTACAGGGAAGCTGGTTAAGTGCCAGATGCCACAGGGTTACTTGTTTCAGTGGGTACATAAACTTGCATTTAAAGTCACACAGCTGGAGCTGTGCTGTGTAATTACTACTGATGCTACCCCAGCCAAAACGTGAATGAGATGTGTCCCTAGCTGAGAGCAGACTGTTAGCCACTCTGACACCCCAGCAACAATTTGCTCCAGCTGTAAGCTCGTGTTTGATATGGGCTATGGCACAATGCAGCAGGGCAAAACCTGTGATCTTCCAGTCCATCTGGGCCAGCACATGTGCTGCTCTCTGGTGCAGCCCAGACGAGTGCCATCCTGCGGGATCAGCTGCAAGTACACTTGAGTGCAGAAGCTGCTCACTTTGGCCCGTGCAGTGCTGTACACTGTCCTTGTACCTGAGCAAGTGCATTCAGGGCAAGCCAGGCCCTGAGGCCTGGCTGCTCTCCGTAGGCACACTTTGCAGAATCAAAGTAAATGGCATTGTTAAAGCCTGTGCATTGTATCAGTGTACCTACAATAAATGACACATGCTTCATCTTCCTAAGGAGTGGGGGTTTACAGACATGAAATCACTGTTATGAGCACTCATTTCAGTTTCTTTATACATTTAGAGTGGAATTCAGCTACTGAAACACAGGTGTATGGGGCATGTAAGATGCCCTCAGGTCTCCTGCATGCTCTCCACCTGCCATTCCAGAAGGCTGTTGCCACTGCAGAATCAGCCATCCCCACAAAGATGCCACAAGTGTCCTACAGTATCTCATGCAACAACCATGTCAGGTCCCTAGGAGGTTGTTTTTAAGGTCAGTTCCCTCTGGCAGAGATGAAGGCAGACTAAGCTAACAGCCAGCTAAATCTGCAGTGTTATCTTTAAAACAGAGCTTTAATACAGAAACTCCCTAGTGCAAACACAAGAGTTTTGTGCACCATGGCTACCAGACCATGGGTGCTATATTTAATGTTTGTGCTAGACAATTCTACTAGAAGACTTAAGCTTTCTTGTAAGACTTCAGGGTCCAGATTGGTTTCATCTAAGGACTTAATGGAAATGCCTTAACTTCCTGTAACACCCCTGGGAAAATGTAGGCAGCTTCAAAGAAAGAAATTAGATGTGCTAATGCTACCTCTGGAAATCTCCTGCCCCCTTTTAATTACAAGGTGGAGTGACCCTAGCATAGCCATGCTTCTAGCCCAGAGTGCTTAAAGTCAGGCAGATGAATCTGAGCCTAAGAGCTTCAGAGCCTCAGTACCTTGAAGAGATCCTCAGCAATTTGCAACTTGTCACACATTTCTGAGAAGAGATTTATATTGCCATGATCAAGCAACAAGTAGACAAACACCATACGCTTGTTAGCTGCCTCCAGGAGGTCACACAGAATCTCAGTGTCTGTGAACACATCCATCACGATAGCTAGCACCTAGGGGAAGAAAAGCAGAGGCATTAACAGAGTCAGTGTACCTAACTGAAGGCTGCCTGTCAGGCCACTGAAATCTAGTTTATTTGTTAAAAACAAAATCCAACAAACACAGATCTTCAGAGATGTATGTGGATATTTCTTCTAGACTTCTCTGTAGGTGGCTGGATCAGCCTCTGGTGAGGCACGTTGCGTCATTGCTTTATGGTTCATGTAAAGCCCATGTAACACACAACATGCACTTCGGTTAAGCTCTATTAACCATAAAACACAAGATTATCCCTGGATTTGTCGGTGAGTTTTCAGCACTGAAATGGTAATCAGAGAATAATAAGAGACCACTGCCCATGCCAAAGAGCTGACTGGCTATCCTAAGTCACACACATTTAGCAGGAACCACTGGATGATGCTTTCTCTGTTATGACTTACACCTAGAATGGTAAATCTTTACTGTGGTGTTGTTGAAGTGATAGACTGCAACAGCTCCATCTCCTTGGTGTTTCTTTTAACACTGATTTAGAAGCTGTTTCCATTTAATCACACATCCATGTCTCCTAATTCATGTGGTGCAAAAGTCTCAGAACTGGGCGTAAAAGTGCTGACAGCTAGTTAAATGTGCAGCCTCCTGTGTTTGAGGGAACTGCAAATGTGATATAAAACCACTTCCATACTATTAGCACCTACACTCAGTGTTAGGCATGGCCCTGTGAAGGTGTTGGTCTTCGCTGATGTCTGCTAGTGACCATGGAAAGGGTCATCTGCCTAGGACAATTTAGCTCAGCTAATATCTGACTTATCTTCATGAAGTGCCTATTCCTCTACTGATGCCTTGGAACCCTTGGTAATTGCATCCTGGGATATCATCCTCACTCAAACTTTATAGAAATCTCTGCAGATCTTACTAATTGCTTCCGACTTGCACCAAACCTTACTCCAAAGCTTATGCCCACACCTGCCTGCAAAACTTACTCCCTTTGCCACCACAAGGCACTCCTACAAGACCAGTCACACCCTGCGCAGCCAGTATTCTGTTCAGGCAAGCCAAATTATTTGCAGAGCAGTGAGGATCCCACACCTTCCTTCCACTAGCAAAGCAGTGCTTCAGAAAGGGCCTTGCCAGTCATAGGTAAATGGCACAGTTACATCCAGTATCTTACTTCTGTACTTACTGTTAATCCACATTGCCTTTTTAAACGGCATAATATGTGTCCAGCCTCACCATAGCTCCAGACCACTCCTTCTGGCACTACTTTTTCACCATCCATTCCAAATCTGTATTTCTGCACCTGACTTTTCTCTTAACTTTGCAGTACTTCTCACTTCTTTTGACCAAATTTCATTTTATGATTCACATCTACTCTACAAATGTGTGAATGTTATAGAACCACTCACCAGTCTTTTGCAGTTCAGTATCATCCACTAAGTCTTTATTGTTAAGTTGCTAATGAATATATCAAATACTAGGCTATGCAGGATGGCTTCTTAGCAGGTACTAATTAATAAATGCTGCCACTGGAAAACTGTACTCAAAAAGAAGTTGCCAAATTTATACTGTGAGTAAGTGTAGATCCAGCACCCTCTTGTAACATAAATTAGATGGTTAAGAAGGTCATGTGAACCATGGATTTATACTACAATTCCCACTTTATCTCCTACAAGTTTTCTCCTCTTGGGACAGTAAATTAGCCTGTGTTGATAGTTTAGTGATGCCTGTTTTACTGTTCTAGAGACATTTCTTCTGTTATTGTACCTTTCTGGTGCTGCCAACTTATAATGACTGAACTCTTCATTCCTCTGATATGCTGAGCACTTGCAGTGTTTGCCAGAGCAGCTGCCTACAGGGATTCTTCTTGCTTGCCATGACACTCAAGTGTTGTCAGACCCAGCACTTGTCCTTGCAGGAGAATAATAAAGTCTGTAACTCCACTGGGCTCTGCAGGCTGTGCCAAACAGCAGGCGCTGCAGCCTGGTTTTGTTTCTGACCATTCCCCTGTGAAACTGCTTGTGGCATCTTAAGTTTGTGCAAGGGGAAGAATCCCAGATAATGGTTAACACAGCCCTCAAATGTCAGATATTATTTCCTCAGGAAAACAGGATAGCTGCCATAACATGATAGAGGATTTTCGTTCCATTCTAGCTGCTCAGCTTCTGGTTTCCCAGTGCGCAGCCAGCCTGACTTGCAGCTGGCATCTCACTGCAGCCCCCCTGTCACTTTGTTGTCACAGACATCATCTGCACCTTTCCCACATGCCAGGTTACAAAGTCTCCATATGGAGCCCACATGGCACTTTTAGCGATGCTAACAATGTGTTAGGGATGAAAGATCTTTTTTTTTTTCCTGAATAATTTCCTTCCTCTGGGGATGGCTGCTGGCACACCAGACACATATGCTCTTCTCTGGGCTGCCCTATCGCCCACATCTCCCACCAATGCCCTAAAATAATCACTAAGGGGTCAGAGCTAACTTTACAAGTTAGTTCTGGTTCCTGGTGCAACGATGTGACCAGAGCAAATCATCCTGCTGGTGATGCAGGAGAAGGGAGCCCAGCTGTCCTTCCTGCCACACACCTGCTCCACTGGGTTAATGGGAGTTAAACAGAAGAGGGAACGCTTTCCTTGTTAAGTCACTGACATAAAACAGTGTTGCTGTGAGTAAAAAAAAGGAAAAATAAAGCACTCCTTGTGTTCACTGACGGGCTCTTTACAGCCCCCTTCTAGAGCCGAGCTACACTGCTATGCAGAGTGCTGGCTTGGATCACACACATTTACCTGGCCTTAGTAGGAAGACAAGCAAGTGCAGCAATTCTCTCCCCATACCTGAGTGGTCTTGTTGATGTAGCGGCGTATGATGTCTCTAATGTTGCTGTTCTTCTCTGTTTGAAAATACACAGTAGCAGTGGATTTTTCCTTTAAATAGGGCTTCTCTGCTGCAATCCAGGTGTGCAGTAGAGCTGGCTCACTGCTATCAGATATGGTGGGGAAGTAGGTCCCTGAAGGGAGTGACATGGCATCGTTCTGCTTTGGTGCAACCGCCCCATCGGCAGCCCCATCCTGTGCATAGTAGGACTCTCTGGCGTTGTCCTTGATGTACTGAGCTTCCACCGAGGAGAGGAAATCCACTTCGCCTTCTTTGCTTAAAGTTTCAAGGTAAGAGTCTGTTCCACCATCCAGGAAGGCGTCGGTGGCCAACCTTATGCTTTCATTGTGGCTGAAATCTGCCTTTGTCAACTTCGAGGAGTGGTTCTTGATGTCCTCCAGCCTTTTCCTTATCTTTCCCATGTGTCTGGAGTGGCTCATGGCTCTTGGTCGCAAGAGTCGTTCTGCCGGGCAGGCACCATGCATATGCGAGGCACTGGCAGTGCACTCATCCTTCTTGTTTGGAGACTGCATTCTGGCGTGAAATTGCCTCAGATGAATGAATTAACTATGAATAAAAATAAAGAGACCTTATTACCTGAGGCAAATTCACACTCCCTGATTTCGATGGTACACTTACCTTAAAAAACCCATTGCTTCTCAGGTGTACTTCGGCAATGACTGGTCTCCAGATGGGATGCAAATGCCAAGCTGATTAGATTGCTTATCTGAGAGGCACCCACCTCACCCCTAGGGCATACGAAGGATTCAAGTCCAATTACCAGGGCCCTCCGATTTGGTTGCATTTCCCTCGCTGTCGCATCCTGTGAAGTGTGAGTGAGGAACGCACTCAAGCAGAAGCTGGTAGGCTCCTGAGCATCGTTGCACAATCTTCAAAACAGCTTGAGGCTTCTCAGTCTTCCCATAGTATTCGTTAGGGAGCAAAAACAAGTCTGATGTTGAACTGGGACAGAGGCATCAGCCATGTCCATAGCTTTCAGAACAGCAGAAAGGGTCGCGGACACACTCGTCTGCACCTACATGCTGCCAGGCAGGCTTAAAAATAGACTTGAACTTTGTGCTCCGTTCGTAGTATGGTGCTATTACCACGGACGATTCACTCAGTTATTTCTTTAAAGCTTTGTGACTACGCCGCCCTATTAAAACACCCCTTCCCAAACATCCTGACTATTATGTGGAGGGAGGGTTGTGAGCTGGCCTCAAAGCATCAGAAATACAAACACTCATCCCTTGATTGTGCGCATTCAGGGCCGGTTGGTTGGTTTGGTTGGGTTTGTTTTTGTTTCTTTTTTTTTTCTTCCCAGGCTGCAGCTTCTGGAGTCACGTTGCAGCTCGGCTGCTGTGTCATTAGCAGGACGGCGCTGCAGGTTCGCAGCGGGGCGAGAGGCGCAGCGCCTGCGGGGAGCCAGGCGGACTGGCATGACTGCGCTTGGGTGAGGAGGAGAGGGAGGGTGGGTGGGCAGGCAGGCAGCCCGCCTGGGGCGCGCCGTGAATACCTGCCTGCGTGCTTCTACACACAGGCACGCGTGACACGGTTTCCTTGCGCAGCTCTGGTGCCATGGCTCTGGAGGGGAGTGCAGGGCTGCGGAACGTGCCGTGCTGGGCTCTTGCGCCGAGGTGTGGGCTGCGTTTGTCTGAACGTCTGAACCAGGAGGGGCCCCGGACCAGCACGCTCAGGAGACAGACGTCTTCAACGCTGCCCAGAGTGACACAGGCACAGGTAGCTTTCTAGATTCCGGATCTCTCTGTATGCTAGATGCTTTATAGGGGTAAAGCCCCAAAAACCATATATATATATGGATCATATATACATATATATGAAAAGAGAAGAGGGTATGAAATGGTTCTGATCTTAATGCCAGTGTGACAGGACGGGAAGCACACAGAGGTGGTGGTGAGGCCTGCTGCTCAGCTCGTGGTGTGACTTTAAAAACTATCCTGTCCCTACCCTGACATCCGCTCGCAGCTGTCAGACACGGCCAAAAGTCACTAATTATCTACTGACCTGTGCTGGGCAATTATGCAGAAAATGATGCTGCCTAATTAACCTGCCGTGCCAGATCGCGCCCTGTCAAGGCCAATCAGGGCTTCTCTGTGCTCATGAGGGCCATCACCCCCTGTCCCGATCGGGAGCTGTGGTTTCATTTCAGGTCACACATGGTTACCCCAGTGCTCCATACAGTCACCCTGGTCCCCACATGGTCACGGCAGTGCCACATGCAGGTCACCCAAGGTTGTCATCATGGGGCTTCACAGTGTCACACCAGGGAACTGCCACTGTCACCCTGAGGTCCCATATGGTCAGTCCCACGTCCCACACAGCCACTACAGAATTCCACACTCTAACTAGCTGGACCCACATGGTCACCTTGTTGCTCCACAGCCACTGCAAAGCCCAACACCATTTCCACCGGGCCTCGCATGTTCATTCTGAGGTCCCACGTGGTCACCACAGGCCCCTCGTATGGTACCCTCTAGAGTAGCTGGAGCAAGGGCCGTGCCGCGCCATTCCTTCCTTCGCACCGCTTAGTCTACAGCGGCGCCGGATGAAGCTGCTGCCGGGCCGAAGCGGCGGCCGAACCATCGACAAATCTGGCGAGAAGAGAAGCCACCCAGTAGGGGACGAGCGGCGGCATCGAGAGGTAGCGAGGGAAGGTGCTACTCAGCCGCCTCGTTAGCGCAGTAGGTAGCGCGTCAGTCTCATAATCTGAAGGTCGTGAGTTCGATCCTCACACGGGGCAAAGGCGGGCGCTTCTTTTCTTCCTGCGGCCGAACAAGTCGCTGCGCTCCCCTGTGCGCTCCGAGCCCGCGAATTCCTCCGGACAGCTGTGGGTGCGACCCACAGCGCTTTTAGCTGCGACCAACCACTCCAAAACCGCCCTCAAAACCCATGGCATTGTCGTTCCTATCGTGGTTCAAAAAGCTGTAGTTGCAGCACTTGGGCCTGCTGCTCCTGGGTGTGGGTCTTACCCAAACTATTTTATCAAAGTATTTCGCTAAATAATGCCCTTCAACAGAGAGGCCTCCGCATCCCAGCTGTCGCAAGCCCACTTCGGTACTGGGTAAGGGGGAAATGAGTCCTCTCCTAAGGGTGGGCTGCGGGGTGCACGCAGAGCACAGGCTGGACAAGACGTCCCGCGGCCCCCGGCGGTGGGCAGGGAGGAGCGGCTGTGGAGGAATGAGAGGGCGCTGGTACCTGTCTGCTGGGAGCGGGGGCAGGGAGGAGCGGCTGTGGAGGATTGAGAGGGCGCTGGTACCTGTCTGCTGGGAGCGGGGGCAGGGAGGAGCGGCTGTGGAGGATTGAGAGGGCGCTGGTACCTGTCTGCTGGAAACGCTCCCGGTTTATGCACATTTAAAGCTGTAGTGTTATGTGTGCGCACATATGGCCCAAGGTGCTAGCCAAAAGCATTCTGGGTTTGTTATTTTCCTTTCAAATATAGATATAATCACATACAAACTCCAAGCCAATCGTCAGGAAAAGGCAATTTTCTCATCTACTCCTTCTGCCTACCAGAGACGATCTTTGCCTGCTGTGTTTTTCTCCCTTTTAAAAGGAACAATGCTTCTTCCCTGCACTCTGCTGAGGGCTGCAATAAGATTTCAGTGGATCCCCACTCGCTACTAGTGTGTCTGTTTCTGGTTCAGATGCAGAAAATGCTAATGCGAGGACACAAAGTACTGCTGCACACTGAGGTCGCTGAATAATTTAATGAGAAAGAGGGAGGCTGCTTTTAGCCCCAGGTGACAAGGAGTTGTTGTTTAGCGTTATTGCCTAGGTCTGCCCCCTGCAAGGTGCTTTGGCACCGACACGGCACCATGAGCAGCCCTGCTCCAATACTGCTGCCCCAAAAAGCATCAGCAGAATGCCTTGGGAAACCAAGCAAATTAAGTTCCAGGTCCTCATACTTTTACACAGCCAAACATACTCCTGCCTAGGTATTGTGTGTAATCACTATGAATGCTACACTTTTGTTTTTCATGCTGATAGGCTGCTTTATACTGGCTACAAGATGATGTGGTGTTAAAGTAAGGGAAAGTAAAATAACTTGCTAATATGTTTAACAATAATATATATCTCCAGCAACAGAGGTTCCACAGTCCCTCTGGGCCTTGTTTTCAGGGTCTGGCTCAGAATGGAAAGGTTTTTTTCCCCTCCAACTGCAAATTTCCCTGCTGCAACTTGTAGAATCCACTTATACATCACTGACAAACCAATATTTTCACAGCAGTTTGTTTCTGCAGGTAACGACATCCACCTAAACAAATAAAGCACACAAATATTTCAAGTGTAATCGCTTAATGGTAAAAAGTGAGTTTATTTTACAAGTAAAAATAGCATTATAGTTCCTAACAAAACAATGAGAGGGTTACAAACACATTTTTCTAGCTAGCATTTTGGTATTATTAGAAAATCACTTTCAGAGTAATATAATAAACAATCTGTGATCAGTCCTCTATCACACTGTACATGTTTAACATTTCACTGATCCGTAATTTGAAAGTATAACTGAGGTCCAGAGCAAATCATCTCAAGGTGTCCACTTTGTAGCTGGGAAGGGAGGATGTTTAGTTCGAGCCTGTGAGGTAAGTTTTTGTCTGAGCCGTCTGACTTCTGCCATCAGCTCCCGCTCTTGGCATGCCAGTTCTTCTCTTCTTCTGCCTAAAGACACTTAAAAGCAAGAAACTGGGCCGTTATGGTTTTCCATAAACAAACACTATGAATGCCTACTGGAAAACAGCTCTCTGGCATAGAAATGAGATATGTTACCAGTACCAGTGTACATAAGGCAGCCCTAAGACCTGTAAACACAAGTTCTTGGAAAGCGGTGCCCATGCTTTGTTATGAAAAGGTCAGATACTGACAAACTCCTACAGCAGGTCCATAGCTAGGTGTTTCCCCCTTGTGTGCAGGGTTTTGTACTTAAAATGCATTAAGCACTGATGATTTTAAAATATGCTTTTGCTGGATGTAAGGGCCAGGACAGCCCAGGACTGCAGACTATCTCCTGACTCTAACTCTCAGTAAGATTTTGGTGAAAGACAGTTTTACATCTTAACCCATTCCAATCATCCATAATTATGAAAACAGAAAAAGCATAGCTAAACTAGACCATGGCAGTAAGTGCCCCATCCAGTCTTTTCTTGAACACCTCCAGGGACGGCGACTCCACTACCTCCCGGGGCAGCCCATTCCAATGCCAATCACTCTCTATGGCAAGAACTTCCTCCTGACATCCAGCCTATACCTCCCCTGGTACAACTTGAGGCTGTGCCCCCTTGTTCTGTTGCTGGTTGCCTGGGAGAAGAGACTAACCCCCACCTGACTACAACCTCCCTTCAGGTAGCTGTAGAGAGCAATGAGGTCAGCCCTGAGCCTCCTCTTCTCCAGACTAAACATCCCCAGCTCCCTCAGCCTCTCCTCATAGGGCTGTGCTTCAGGCCTCTCACCAGCTTCGTTGCCCTTCCTCTGGACATTTTCCAGTATCTCAACATCTCTCTTGAATTGAGTGGCCCAGAACTGGACACTCAAGGTGTGGCCTGGCCAGCGTTGAGTACAGGGGAGGAATAACCTCCCTTGTCCTGCTGGCCACACTATTGCTGATCCAGGCCAGGCAGGTCAAAATTGGATTAAACTAGGCTAAGGTTTAATATGACTGTGCCAATAATGTGATGCTTTAGGCGCTTCCTACCTGTGCTGCCACTGGTAGTGAAGACATTTTTGCAGGGGTGAAATAGAATACAACAGTAAACTGGTTTACTATCCACTAAACACCTACACAACTGGTAGGTTGCAACTCAGTTGCACAATGAGGTGTTCCAGTAACGCTTCTGAAATGAAATGTGAAAGAAAGGATGGTCCTAACTTAGAAGTTTACCGTGTGATGATGACTCTGATGCAGACAAATCATTGAAGCAGACGTTTCCAGACCTTGGCACCTGCTGCGGTTCTACCCTGCTCTGTGCACGTCTGGCCTTTACATCACACAGTCTCTCTGCTGAAAATGGAGAGAACAATTCTTTGTAAACTGAAAGTGGTTTGATTTCTAGTGATTTTTTCTAGCTTGAGATGAAACAGTTTTTCCCCATGAAGCAAAACTGGAACAATCACTCACTCCATCTAATGGCAAGTACAATTTGCTCAGAATTAGAGGTCAATGTTTCTACTCTCTGGGTCAAAGCTATGCATCACTGCATTTAATTTTAAGAAATTACAGCTCCCCATGTGCTCCTTCTTCCTATATAATTAATCTTCTGACAAACGGGCCACTAAGATCATGTGGAATATCACTACTCATACTTGCAGTTTTAGAAATAGACAACCATTTTAATAATTTGCAGTTGCAAATTAGTCCTTATTAAAAACATTAGGTAAATAAGGACACGGACTGAAAATGTTTGCCCAAAGCAATACTAATCGCCTAATCTTAGTAACTAATCTCTAATCTTGTGTGGGTCATGCAGAGATGGGGGAAAAGGGGAAATCTGTAAAAACATACACAGAGCATTACAAAAAATGCCATTTTTATTGCTGCATCTGATAGACATCAAACCAAGATTCTTTTCCAAACCCAGCCTGAGATACTGATTAGTTTCATGAACCAGTATTGTCCAAAAGTACTTACATAAAGGAGTTGAGCTTAAGTTTATCCCTAATATAGGACACTTTGCATTCAGTTGTAGAATGCTTCATGCCAAAATCCATGTTGACATCCTTACGAGAGAACTGCATTATCTACATGCTCACCAAAATAGGCTTCTTTTCTTTGCAGCTTTTCAGCCAGTTCTAATGTGTCCCACATTGTGTCTTCTAAAAACTGCTTCCGGTGCTCATCTGCAGCAGCAGCAGCCTTCTGCTCTTCCTCCAGTTGAGTTTTTTTCTGTGTAACTCCTTCCCACTGTGCAACAGAGATATCAAATGTGTCTTCAACAAATGTGTTGCAAGGAAAAAAGCAACCAGTAAAACTACCTGGATTATTACAGATTGCACTTTACCCTTCAATCAAAATAGATGTTAATAAGCTGAGTGAATGTTTCTTTTAGAAAAGCTTCTCCTTAATACACCTGGAGAAAGGTAAAAGTCTTGAATCAGAGTTAAAAAAGACACAGATCTGGGAATATGCTTTCCTAGACCTAAATTATCCTCACCACATTGTTCTAGTGCTTCTGGAAACTTCCAGACAAAACAGGAATGGTGATTTCTAACAACCTATTTCTTTCTTCAGTACCTTTCAGTTTCATGTTCTATCACATTATGGGCAAAAGATACGCTTGTGTCAGTCTCCCTTAGAAAAAGAAATCATGCAAATACCTTCTTTTCTTCTGCTTCTCTCATAGCATTCAGCAGTCCAGCCTCTTTCACCCTGTTGTCATGCAGAACCTTGGCTATCTCTTCATAACGCTTCTCACGATCCTGATCATCACTTCTTAGCTTACGCAACGCTTGCAACCTCCAGTCAGCGTCAATGCATTTCTGCTCTGCTTTGGCTAAATTTTCTTCAGCCACCTAATGAAATACCTTTCTTAGCAGAAATCCATTTGCTCTATTTCAAGTACACAGCCTTACGTACAGATAAGGTAAGATGAACCAAAGTGTTCTCCAGTAGCACTATTACATGTCCCTGCTGGGGAACTCTACCTGCGCTGCCACTCCATTCATTACGGCAGGCTGCCTCATCTTTCAGGGCTTTTTTCTGCTGCTTCTTCATCCTTCTTACTCTTTCCCTTACTGAGGGTCTTTTATTTTGTTTTATTTTTTGGTTTGTGGGTTTGTTTGTTGTTTGTTTTTTTTTTTAATCTTTTGGAATGAAGAAGCATCAACCTCAACCCTCTCTGTGATTTTGAGGATTTAATACAGGTGCAATTAACATAAGATTGATACCTGGAAGCCAATACTTCCACCCACATCCATCTGCTTCTAAAAATCCAAGGCTGTTTACAAAAATCCAGACCCATATGTTTATTTCTAGACAAAATATAAATGCAGATGCCAAGCATATGGACAGTGGGTTAGCTGCAACTATTTTTCCAACTGTGCAGTTACACGTTCTGGGTTTGAAAATCTGAACAATTCCTACTGCGAAGCTACACACATTCATTACTGTGATCTAGAAGGCAGTTTCTACAGCAGAATTTCCTGCCAAGTACTACCAACTGAAAGTTCCTTTGAGGCTTACTTTCTATTTTATTATGCTTACAAATAAAACATATTCCTTCACATAAGGATGACTTATTCTGAAAAGCATTTTTGAGTCTAAATTCTGAGAAGCAGAATTGATACCTGTGGCAGGCCCAGAGAATTTCAGTGTTACACAGCTGTTTGGACACTTTAGTCAGATTTTTTTAAAGCCTCCAGACTTCAAACATACCATTTTACTCTATTCAGAGAAGTACATATAAATTAGACTTCCTTGGAAAATATTAACTTGATGTAGTTAACTGCAGTTAAAATACTAATAACTAGTATTACGTGTACTAGTTAGTATACTAACTCCCCAAAACACATTAAGATCCAATCATCTTACTATCTGAGCTTTCTGTTTTTCTTCTCTCTCTATGTCCATCAATCGTTGAACCAGATGGTCTTCCAGATCCACCCTTCTTTGATGGGCATCCACCTCTTCTTTGATTTCCTTTGTGACTGCCTCTTGATCTTTGATTAGACGCTGCCCAACATACAAACAAATTCTTGTTGCTAAGCTACTAACCCACATTTGTAATTTTCTCCTTAACATTTATTAAAATTTAATTAAACTAGTATTTGAATATATCCACATATCTCCCACTTGAGTCATTACAGTAGTCTTGGAGGTTGACACTGATGTAATTCCATTCCCTGGGTTATAGTGGAGCATAAAAGCAGAATTCCAACTTAAACTGATTAATCATGAAAATATTCTGCACTTTTATGGCATATTTTAGCCGAAATCTCAAAACGTTTCACAAATATAAATCATGTTGCATGGTACAGGGACTTGTAATGAACACATCTGCAGCTTGAATGCACAGGTGATTTGCAAAAGTTGCAGGAATCAGCAGTGGATCTAGAAATGGAATTTTAACTCTCACCATCTTTTTTTCCACATTCATCAAGGCATATCTACACACTTCCAGAGGAGACATAACTCTTTGCCAGGCCTGTGGGAATCTATTGAGCTGTATCAGCAGGGTACTGAAGGAAAGTTAACATACACAGCCTTCTGAGCTTGAATATAGCCCCTCACTGAGGGCAGTGCAACAGTCAGTTCAGGGCATGGCAGGGAAAGTTGTCTGCACAGACTCTTGGGAGCAGCCATATATGCTTAGGTAAAGAAAAAATTGCTACCTTTCTAGCCTAAAGAGGATGGTCACTGCAGAGTTACTTCCCTTCAACAACTGTTTTCATGTGTACCAAAATGAGCTTAGCCTGATTTGTGTTATGTGGCCACAATACATTTGGCTGTGTAATTAATAAATAAATGCTAAAAGAAAGCATACAGCCAAAAGCTTTAGCAAGCCAAACATAGGCAGACACATGCTTCCAAGTACGGGTTAGCTATCTGGATGCCTACTGCTGCTTGCATTCCATCAGGTTTGCACTTAGGCAAGATGGGAACACGTAGCCAAGATTTCTAAACACCTTACAATTTCTATCCAAACTGGACATTACAAAAGCCTTCTGTTGGCAGCCTTGCTTTTCAGTAATGTATAATAATATTTAACTTTAAATAGTATTTTTGATTCAAAGTTTATTACTGAATAGTGAGCCTTCTAAGTTGGCCATTTGAGAAAAGAACTGGGAATTCCCCATGAAGCATCCACTCCTTGCTTAATGATGTTGTTGGCAATTAGACATTCTTTTCATCAACTGTATTAATCTGCTATACTGTTCTCACCAGAAAACATAGATCTATCTGGTATCACAAAGGAAAAGGTGGGAGTTTCTGGGATGAGTAACATCTTGTTAAAGACTTATTTCTTATTTACATATTCTTTGCCTTCTCTCAACCAGTGGAGCACACAGCTAAACTGTACAGCAATCACATGATACCTTTGCAAATGAGAAGAATGAAATGCAGGGGATGTATTTTCTTCCAGCAAGCAGTGAGTTCTTCTAATGCTTCTAGTAACAAGGGTTTATTTGAAAAAGAAGTATTGGAGAAGGGAGAAAAAGGGACACACATGTTTTCCTCACAAAGTATGGTTGAATGAACATAACCAAATCTGAGAATCATTAAATATAAACAGCTCTGCTGTTCCCCCCTAGTAATTACCTGTTCAAAAAGCTGCCTTTGCGATTCAAGTTCCATCCATTGTACTTCTACATCTTGAAGAGTAGCAGCTGCTTCCTGCTCTCTCATAGATGCCTTCAGGAGAAGAGAAACATATGAACATAAAGGAGAAATTCTTCTGCCCTAAACCATTAAAAATTCCCAAAAACCCCCAAGAAGAATGTTCAAAACTCCAAGCCACACCCTGCTTCTGAATTCTAGTTAACTTTTTGTCATACCATGAATGACAGAAAGCATTACATCTCAAAAGTACAGGCAAGGTGGAGAAAAGACACAGGAATTGTTTTGCATCTAACTAAGCATGTTAGGGAAATCTCAGGCTTGATCTAGCACCAATAACCTATCAGATGCAGCTCTGAATTGAATCCAGAGTGCTGTGGACAATGGTACACAGCTAGGGAAGTTGCCACTTTGCACTTGGCAGATCCTGTGCTGAGCTGGAGCTAAGGAATTATACAGTGCCTTGATTGTAGAAACAAACATACAGTTGTACTGCAGTCTGCAAAGTGTGGTGCTGAGACATGAGAAATAGCTTAGCCAAGACTAAATTTGTGCCTATGAGCTTCAAAAGCTTCCATTCTCAGTAACTGCATGGCACAGTGCCTAAGGTAGTAACAAGGAAGCAGAGCTAGGGTAGTAACAAGGGAGCAGAGCCAGGCCTGCCCAGAGGCTGCTGCAGAGCCTCTCAATCAATGGAAGAGTTAATTTGCAACCTGGACATCCAGCTCTCAGGCAGCTGAGAATTCACAATGCTCTGAGAAGCATTTTTCAACACTGCCAATACACAGATTAATCTGGCTTTTCTCAGGAATTTCAGCAGTTGAAGCTAGTCAGTGGAAGATAGTAAGTATCAAATAAATCTGTTAAATTATGCATTCACCACTTAGAACAGTTCATCTAATGATAAATACACCTCTGGGCTCTCAAGCTGCAGTACATCAGCTGAAATTTTACTTATACATTGTTTCCTTGTTTGTTTTCACTAATAAACCTTCAAGGGGGAAAATTGCTTGATCAATACTCAGCCTTTCTTGCAATTTCATCATCAAGGCGTTTCAGTTGCATTTGACGCTGATCTTGCTGGTATTTCAGAAAACGCCGCCTTGAAGCCTCGAGAAATTGTAGTTCTTTCACTTTCAATTCTCTTCTTGCAGCAGCCAATCTTCAAAGTCAAGACAAACAGAAAGAAGGGGACTTGTATATACAAGAGACTGATACCAAAGAGCACAAACTTGAACTGCAGTTATCCATTAACTATTACAATCTAATCTCTAACTCAAAAACTTTAGGGCAGTTGCTTTCATTCTTGTATGGTTTGCATTATATTCAGACACATAAACATCCTCTCATGGCAACGAACCCAAGGAATCTTTGAAGTCCTGTGCTCTGTTCCTGTTCTACTTTAATAGTTTACTATTTTAATTTATTAGTTTACTATTTCAATCATTCAGAACTGGAAACTGTTCCTTAGAACTACTGTCAGTGCCCTGGAACCTCTTTCTGCACAAAATCAGTCCTAAGTGTATTTGGAAAATAACAAACTCTTTCAATGAACAAACCCACAAACTCAAGAACTAGTTTGCAAAGAAAGGCTTACGGCTCTCTTTCTTAAAAGACAGATTGCTCTGGGGGTTAGAGAGATGCATGAGAAGATGTGGCATGTGGTTCAGTGGTGGAGTTGATAGCATTAACTGCTGACTTGATGATTCTAAGGATCTTTTCCAACTTAAATGATTCTGGAATTACTTGTAGGTGATGTGAAACCTAAGGAGATGTTGAAATTCTCTTAAATTTCCATGGCTCCAAAATCCACAAAGCGACAATTCAGCTTCAGTGCTATCACAACTCGTTGCTCAGCAACTGATAGACAAAGCAGTTTGTTGTTTTTTTTTGTAATACCACTAGAAATACAGGAATGTGCAGTCACTGATACTGTAAGTGAATCTTGTATTGGTAGTGTGGGTCTGCCTGCAGTACAATTCTGAAGTCTTAGCATGCAAACACACAGCAATTGACTGCTTAAGAGCCTTCACAGTCTGAAGAGATCAGACAAATAACTGGGAGCTGAGACAAAACTATGAAGTGACTTGGCCTGTAATCTGCTGTATTCCCTCAGACAAGGAGTAACACAACCCAGATCACTTCATTCCAACACCAAACTCTGACCCACCAAACTGTGGTCCCCACATTACAATTTATACAAATTAGTGGTCATTGCTCCTTTACTCATGGTTAAAAATGTAACAGTGGGATGCAGCAGTCAGGCCTCTAATGCTTCTTATGTTGTAATACCTCTGCCTCTGTTCTGTCAGCTTCTCTTCTTCTTCTAACAGCATTTTCCGCCTCTGTTCTTCAGCTTCTTGAAGTAATTCCTGCTTCCGATACCAGGCTTCATCTTCTGCTTTCCGTTCCTGTGCTTTAGCTTCCAGTTCATGTGCTATTTGTCTAAGTGGAAGGAAAACATGTTAATAATTGAAGCCAAGCATCAAGACACAACTTGGTTACTTAGAAACTGATGACTATACTAGCAAAGACCTTCCAAAATGCACTGACAGGAAAGAGTACGGCACCCCCTTTATGTACTGATAAAGTACATGAGAAAGAGTTGCAGTGCTAGCACAGGCAACAGGGCATTTCAGATGAGTGCAGGCATCTTCCTCCTCATATTCTTGGAAAAAAACTTGTTTATAGAAGGGTCTCAGCATCAGGGTACATCTGATTTCAATGAGCTGAGAGCTCCTGGTCTGTCACAAAGTTGGACACTAGAAGGCCCAACTTCAGTTTGGTTTTGGCTTTCAGGTTTGAAGACTTGTGGCCCAATATTTTCTGCAAATTAACAAGCTTTTTTTATTTGAGACAAAATGACCAATTTAACTTAAAAGTGTGTCAAACCAAGTAACGTTTAAACTTCAGCAGCCATTTAAAAACCATCTTCCTGAATTTTCTCGTGTCTCTTCTCCATCTTACACGTTTGAGCAGGAAATAACAACTGTGTCAACCTGTCCTTCCCAGTTTGATACTGACTTCACCTTCCCCATCAATACCTCTCTCGTAAGTATTCAATTTCATCCTGTCTGATCCTTTCCCGTTCCCGAGTTTGATAATCCACAATGAACTTGGGATATTTGTTAAATACAGGGTACTGTCCTTTTGTAAGTGGTATGAAGTCATCAAGCATATGTTGTGGATGGATATCTAGTGGTGTAGCCTCCATGAGATGATAAGCTTTCTTAATCATAACGTCAATGGCCAGGTTGTTACGATGGTGGAAGAAATACTGTAAGAGACATGCTTCCATTTACATTCCACAAAAGATTAAGCAAGTTTTTAATATACTTATTTGGGAATAGTTAGGGAAATTACCAACTCTATATTCCAAAAGTGGATTTTAAAAGGGATTACTAAATTAGCCCTACAGGTATTAAAATATTACCAAATCAAATGACTTGATCCAAATGTCTTCGACTTACACAAGTGTGTTCTGCTTCCTTCTCTTCAAATGGCAGTTGTGTAAGGGACCTAGAAAGCTAGGTGTGAATTTAGTGTTCAACTTCCTGCACAGACACTCCTACCACTGGATAAACTTCTCATGTGCAAACATCAAGCTTGGAGTTTCCTCTTCTTGAAAGACCATTCTTTCTGTTAAGTATCTTATTCACCAAGAAACTCTTTACATTGGTTATTATTAAATGTAGCAATAATGTTAGCTGCCAGACTGACTGCTTACAAACACATTTTCAATGTGGAACTATTTATTTGCCTACAGAGATGTTTTCATGTAAGAAAAACTCTTTCTCCCATGGGAAGTTAAACATAAGGAAATATTTGAATCTAGCTGCAGAGAACATCAAATAATCATGCCTCACTTTGTGAATCTGAAAGCAAAATAATGAAACAATATGGCAGAATGACTGGATCTTGTCTCCACAGGCAGAAGTACCTGTTAGATCCCCAGAACAGAGGCAGAACTATTCTGTGGTTGATGAACTATTGACATTTACAAAATTATTTTGGAGGCATGAGAAAGCTTATGAAAGCTTTTAAACATCTTGCTATATGAAACTGCAGGGAACTGCTCAATATTTTACTTATCTATTGTGTATTTGCCAGGTACTAGATGATGTTCAGAAATATGCAATAATACAGAAATGTGGAAACATCTTCTAACCCCCCTAACAACAGATACAATGTTTTATACTTCTCTGTAGACACATTTTCACATGACTGTGTTCAGTCTGAAGGTGTTTACCTCAAAATCCACTGTTTTATTACAGCGAAGCAAAGAAGCTCTGGAACATATAATATAGGCAACAACAATCATCAGAAAGTATGAAGGGTGGTTGGAAAAGATATTGTCAAAGACTTTCAGCCATTCCTCTCTTGTTAGAACCTCAGAGAACAATGTTTCTAGAAGAGGCCATGCATAAACCTACATTGTTTAGGAAAATTGACAAAATATAATCCATTAGTACAATTTTACCATGCCTTTTAAAGAAATAAGACAAAAATTTCTTGCTTTATACCAAGAATCTATTGATTTATGAAGGAATAAAGAACAAAATGGAATAAGTTTAATCAATCGCTATTAACATACAACATTCATATTTTATTTCATATTAATATACAAAATTGATATGGGGTGATTATATGGATGTCTAAACCTTCTGGTTAGACTTGTGAAACTAAAATTATCCTTAAAGATAAACAAGGGTTACAAAATGAAGTCATCACACCTATGTTCAAACCCCTCCCCCCCCAAACAGTACATTTATAATTTGATTAATGGATTTTCAAGCAACATGGACTTGAAAGCAAAGGACTTTTAAGAACTACAGCAGCATGTATGTAAGATTTATGATTATGGAGAGGGAAAAGCTGCAGAGAGGCAATGATACATTCTTTACACTCCCATATCATTCACTGCTATTTAATGAAAACTCCCTCCAAGAAGAATTATGTCAAAATAAAAGACTAGTGCACTATCATTCACTGCAGTGACATTTTATATACAAAAGGTGGATAGAACATTACCTGTGAAGTCACACTGTGTTTTATTAAATGCTCAAGTAGTTCTTTGTCATGATGTGCCAAAACATTTTCCATCATACTAAGAATGTTAACTGGAGGATTTGGAAAATACTCAAACCAGTGCTGACAAAAATTTACTGAAAGAGAAAAAAACAACAAACCACAACAAAATCCACTGCAATCCAGTGACAGACTCTTGACAACCTTAAGGTTTGGTTATAAAGGCTATGATTTTAACAAGTGGCCTTAGGCAGCAAAATCTATTTTAGACATTCCTATCTGTCCTCCTTCTTAACACTTATTCCTAAGCCATTCCCACAGTCCACTGCTCCTCCAGCAGCACTGGCGTAAGTGTTTGTGTCAGTACACTGTGAACCAGAGTAGGGAACTAATCTAGCTCAAAAATAAAATAAGCCTGTGTGCTGTAGGACTAAGTGGTTGGAGACAGATGGGAACACTTAACCCGGTATTTCTGTCTCTTGAAAACTGCAGCCTGTATCAAGTAATTTTTAACACAGCAAGAGTAAGTTCTGCAAACTTGGATACTTATTTACTAACAGCATGTGTTTGTGAAATGGGCATGTATGCTTGGCAGCACGTATCGTCTACAGACTTAGCAGCAGCTGTAACAATTAATTTAAGTGTAAAGCACTTCAATTCAGAATGTTTCTTCAGAAGACAGCCATAGGCAGCTTCCAGCCAAATGTCTAATTCTGAGTCACCACATGCTTAGGAAAACTAAACACAGTAAAACCTTGAAAGAGATCGTTCCTTTTTGACTTGTAGTGGCTGAGGATGCATGTGTCTGTGACTATTTTCCCCCAGTCTCAGACTTCGGTAGTTATAATTTAGTTTTGCTGATTAAGCTTTACAGATAAACTGCAAACTCTTTGCTAAAAACACTGCAAAAGGAAGTCGAATATCTTGTTTTACTTATGAGTAAGATTTTGTTTTAAGCATACAGTTGCTATATATTAATTCCCAGCAACACCTCTAACAGGGAGCCTGGTGACCTCTTAGGAAATACCTCATTCATTTCAACAGGAAAAGCTCTTTTGCATGGGAAAGCTGAAACAAGTTGCAGCAGATCCAAGTTTTTTTAAATCGTTGCTTACCTACTACTGTAGCAACAACTTCAAAGCAGATGAGCTGGTTGTTCTGGAATAATTTTACAAATGGGAATGCTAGCAAAGGAATATAAGGTGTCTCAGCAAAGATAGAAGACCAGTGAGCTAGAGCTGATAACGTCCTGTATGCAAAGACAAACGAGTAAGTAGACAACATCGATCCAATACCAAAGAAAAACATAATATGCATTTTAGAACCACAACAGAAAAAGTTTGTAAACTTCAAAATAGCTGCAGGATTATAACAGTTACAAAAGCAGAACTGCATGAGGGCACCACTATTTCATTTTAGAATTTTTCTTGCAGCTGATTCCAGCTATTGGATAAATTTCATATTACTATATGAAAATTTAAAAAATAGAAAATAAATATCAATATATATGTTTTACCTCTGTAAAACTCTCAGCAGTTTCCTACTTTTGATGGGATACTCTTTTTGAATGTTCACATATGCACTGTGTGTACCTTTATCTATTAAGCTGCTGAAGGCTAAGTGGTTTTCAGGAAGCTGTAATAAGGAACGCCAAACAAACATCCTGCAATTAAAATGCAGACTTAGTCAAGCAACTTCTCTTTCACCGGCCAGTAAACACAAACAATTTCATTTAGTGCAAGCATGAACATGCACACAAACACACCTGTACTTTGCTGGATATTCTCCAAATCCTTTCAACAAGGCCTGCAGACGTTCCTTGTTCAATCCGCCTGGCAATTCGTTCTATAGAACAGGGGACCAACAACTAATGTAAGCATTTATCTCTCACAATCTCTTTCTTTGCACTTCGACTGCTGATAGTAGCTAAATACTGAAGTTACTAACATCTGAAAACAGTAAAATAATGTGTAGTGCTGTTACATAATCCTCGGTATTTCAACAATAAAAAAGACAATTCAAAAGCTCATTCATCTTCTACTGAACTCAAAGAACAGCTGCTGCTGCTTTCAGTCAGAAGCAGAGCAGACCATAACTGACGATAACCATATACTATTAAATCATGGGTATGGTCAAAGCATAAAGGATGATGACAGATCGTGTTGTCATCAGTGTTACAGGATAATAAACACAGGCATAGATAAAGATGTGTGCATACACATGTCTGTACACACAGATATGTGTAAGATGCAAGATAAGAGAGAGAAGAAGGCATAGTGATGACAGTAAAGAAATAAATATCACATTAATGCAGCTTATAAATAATTGAAATAGAAAAAGCAAGCCCCTTTTAGACAGACATTTCATGTCCCAGTTTGGTAGCAGGGAAGTAGATCTGATCTAGCAACATCCAAACATGTGATGAATTGCCTGAACAAATTCAGAGGTACCCCAAGCTGTAAGCAGCTCTGCCTGTGTCATGTAATACAAGATCACAGGATGTCGGGGGTTAGAAGGGACCCAAAGAGATTAATGAATCCAACCCCCCTGCCAGAGCAGGACCATAATCTAGCTCAGGTCACAGAGGAATGCATCCAGACAGGCCTTGAAAGTCTCCAGAGAAGGAGACTCCACAACCTCTCTGGGAAGCCTGTTCCAGGAGAATGAACCAAACAGAGAGAGGAAATAGCACTAAACTGTCTCAATCCCTTTCCTGCTCAAACATCAAAGTGAATCAGTGCCTGACCTTAAAAGTGCCCAAATAATTTTTTTGCAAAGAAATCTGAATTTGAAAGACTGGGGAACAAAATATTTGCAACTTCTTTCTACCTCTTTATTTTCAAGTGATGTGGTTGCTTGCACTTTTATCAATCTGGTTTGAATTTTGGTTCCTTTGGATTTCCAAGGCTGCTCTGGCCTTCCTGAAGTCACTCTCATTGCCAGTTTGTTTGCCTCTGGTGTGCACTTGGACCAATCTTCTACTACTTTGAATGTGGGTGGCAGAAGCTAATATTAAGTGAAAAGAACGCAGTTAGCATCTTGTAGGAGATTAAATAACACTATAATTTGAAATTTATTTTATATGCCATATTTCTGAGCTTGATATCCATAGCAAGTAGAAACATTTATGATATAAATATATATAGACTGCATACTCCTAAATAATTATGCCAGTGAATAAAACTGCTGAAATAAACTAGAAAGGCTGTAAGAAGGTTCCAAACCAACTCAAACACCATGTTCTTTCCTTGTTTAGCAGACACTAAAATATACTTGGCACAGTATACATGTGTATAATGTACTGTCCAGATTATTTACTTCAGCATGTCTCACAATGTCAGTAAAATATTTTGCATTTCTACAGCACCAGTTAAAAAGAAGACAAAAGACCTTTACAAACTTTAATTAGTCTTCAGTGTCAGGGAGGTATTAACTCGGTGGAGATTGGGAAAGCAAGTAACTAAGTGGACAACCCAGTTCAAGTCAAACCGGCAACAAAAGTGCAGATGGAATGTATGTGTGACACCTTTACACATCCTTCCTCAGCTCCAACTCAGTCATTATCTGGTTACTGCTTACTTCAAAGACATGGTGATTAAAGATACCTGGAATTCTGGATTTAGAAATCTGACTCCCATTAATAAATTAATAAAATAAGAACTAGTATTTAGAATGCTTGTTTTTTCAGGAAGGATTAGGAGTATGATTGTGCCATAATGATGGATGCTGGCACCCAATAACACAGTAAGATGAATAAAATCACAATTACAAAAACATCATTCATTCCTGCAGTTTAAGAGACCATTAGTTACAAAATATTTCCTGTAGGAAATGGGACAGAATCAGTGAAATTAGGCTGTTTCCATCTCCCTCAAATCTCATTACAAAAATAAGCTGCTCTATACACACTGCTATAAAACAAATACCATCTCCTGCTCCTCCCAACACCAGAAACACAGTGATAAATATATCTAATACCCATCACATTACCTGACAGGCTGAAGTAACTATGAAGAGAACTATATGAAGCATATTTTCTTTACTTGTAATGTTAAATATGGCACTCCAACAGATGTCTGCAAACTACTGCTGATACAAAAGTTATGTAGACAAGTATCAACTTTAATGGGATTTATTGCAGGTTTTGGAAATGTAAAATACTCTACCTTATTTCCTTCTTGAGTCAAAGCTTGGACACTGTATAAATTAAGGCTACCATTTTCCATTACTGATGCAATATATCGTCCATTGGGGCTAATTGCTGCTGTACTAATTCCCTCTTCATGACTACCAATGTCAAAAAGAAGTTTGCACGTTTCTATGTTGATAAATCTCATAATATTATCTTGACTTAACACTCCAAGAACCTAGGAGTTAAAAGGATGCATCAGTTAATACCGTCAGTGTAAACCAAAGAGGAATACCCAATTCAGCAATGACATGCCAATGAGCCAAAAGAGCAATTAAACAAACATTTTGCATGGCAACATTCCTTTCGAGTGGAATGGGCCCATATCCCCAGTGTCACATAAAAGCCTTCAAGCGTATGTGTTGAATCAACCAACCACTCCAGCCTTAAGCTCTGTTAAAAACTGACCTGATTGGAGCCTCCATCAAAGCTGTCAGGGAGGAATTCCAGATGACGGACAGCTCGTACTTTTGCAGGCATCTGGATTATTCTTACCAACTGCTTTGATTCCAAACACCATAAGTGAAGATGATTTGATTTTCCACCAGCTACAAAAATCCGGCCATCTCTGGATCACAGATGAGGTAAAGTTCTCATCAGAATACTATAATTTAAGGGAGTATTAGCTAAATAGGGAGAGATTGTACATTTACTTCTATGCCCTCAAATAACTGGAATCTGCCATTATTCTTGTCACACTCTCCTGAATGAACAAAATAGCTTCTAAATAATAATATTTGCTTCTGTAAAGGACATAATTAAACCTTATTTTGGGGGTCATTAACAATCAACTTACTTTGTTTCAACTGCTATGGGACTGTAATAAATCCTGCAATTGATCCTTGCTGAAAGTATCAGTTGCAACAGAGTTCAAAAGCCATCATACTATACAGCTCAGTACATCCACAATACATTACAAATAAAGAAAGAAAAACTGCTTTAAAGCTACATTCTTTGTGGTCTGCCTTCAGAATGGTTAAAAAATACAAATTTACCTGGTCACTGCAAAGACTTTATAAAGTAATACAGAACCTTCTACAGGAGTTGGCAACTGGTATTTACAGTGAAGAGTATCAAATTCCCATGCAAAAACAGAATTATCTTTGAAACAGCTGATGATGGTGTTACTCAATGGAAGAAAAAAAACCTGAAAGAATATGGAAAAGAAAAATGATGGACTGTGTTGTCAAGGGTGGCCTTAAATTGGGCCACAGTGCCTGGCAAAATAAAACACAGCAAGGAACCATGACAGCATAGCTATTACTGCAACTATGCCATGCAGCTGCACTGCAAGGCTTACATCCCACAAGCAGCAGGACTCCTTCCTGTTACAGCCCAAGCAGGCTCACTCCCCCTTGTGCTAGTTCAGAACTTGTCCTCTCTGCTAAGCTGGTTTACCTCACTGAAATGACACAAGTCATTATCTGTGTTATTTCTATGACTGCTAAACCACCTTGTGAAGGTTTCTGATGAGTGTCAGAGAGAACATGACATACACAGGGGGAACATGAACCTAGGAGGAGGAAGGGATGGAAGACATGACCTAGAGCTGCTCAGTCAGCAACTGCTTGTCTCATCTTCTAAAAACTAATTCCAGCATTCAAACAGTACCAAGAGCCTCCAAAGGCACTCTAGGAAGCACCTTTAGACTTAAAAACCAAGTAAATATAAAGTTTAGCAATGTATTCTCCAATGTATTCTCCAACTATGAAATGCAGATTCTACTCTGAGGGTGAATAAAGATAAAAGCAAAAAGCATGTAAATGTATTTTTTCAATTATTCTGAGCATCTGTAATCTTTTTCACTAAGGAAAATATTTGGATTATTTACATTTTTGGATGTCTTTAGATGCATCCTTGTTTAATGATAAATCATTGGTTTAGATCAGAGGTTCTATTTTGGCAACAGCATACGAAGGTTCAGCAAATTGCCTGTACCTGTAATTTTGAAGCTTAAACTGAAAATGTCTTCTAGTAGCTGAACATTGGAGGGACTACCTGAAGTACTCACAGGCTGAGATTAACAGTCAGTGTTACAAAGTTCAGAGTTTCAGTCTGAAAGGTCTCATGGGGCCTTGAAAATCTGTAAGTCTGGGTACATGGGATGGGATTCTCCTTGCTGAATATTAGTGGATGAAAGTTGGATGTTCAGACCAATTTATTCACTTGATAGAGAGCAAAAGTTACCTCTGGGGAAAGAGGCACCTCATTTACTGAAGTCATTTATCTTCAGACAGACTGAGATGGTTTTCCTCATTCAGGAACCCTGAGGAAATCTAGACAATGAATTGAGAGCAGATGCCTATCATGCAGAGAGATGAAGTGTAAATTTTAGTAAACTGGAGCACTGAACAGTTCCTCATTTTCTGCTTTGCCCCAGAAAAATACCAGTGGTCACAAGCAGCTGTTGAATAAGCAGTGATGCTTTGAAAAGAGTCATTATAGATGTCTTCTCTTAGTTCTTTTCTCATTTTTCATCTGCTAGTCTTACAGTGTGCAGCTCAGTCTGTCTTTTTAACTAGCTTTGCTCCATACCAACTTAAAAGACAGTGTATGTTGGAGTGCAAATGGGCTTAAGAGGCAACAAAAAATACATCACAGAGATTGGTGTGACACTACTACAATGGCTCAAGACAGCAAGCAAGAATCCAGCCTTGGACAGTGAATGTCAGGGCTGTAGTTTAATAAAGCACTTGTCTGTACATCTTAAATCATGGCATTCTCTCTGTTCTAAAGACAGGAAAGTGAAATCCAGATAGATTTGATTAGTTGCATAAAATCCTATCAGGAATGGCACAGCCAAACCAACAGTGCAGGCTCTTGATTTCCAAACAGTGATTTATTCATGCAACCATAGTCACTACTATTTGGATTTAAAGGTTGCTTCCATACTGTAACATCCTGATCCTACCAAATTCCACCTATTAATACGAAGCCATTAACACATAGTCTACACAAAGCAAGATGCTGAGCAGCTGACATATCTTATTCAGTAAAGAAATGCAGCCATCTCTGGAAGGAAAACATGATAATTATTCTAGCAACATGCACTACACAGCAGTTTTAATAAAACAAACAAACATTTATGCATCATCTTCCAAAGTAATTGCTAGGTGACTATTTCAAGCTGACAAAATTTCTGCCTGACCTAGACCACGGTGAAGACACCCAAAGGAGTGGCCTTATTCTTTGCAAAATCAGCATGACTTTCTAGTGACCATCCTGATGAAAACTTGAAGTGGTGTTTCTAAGGCTATTCACTGCAGGGCAGCACACATGCAAGTTATGCCCAGGCACTGCATCAATACATTCTGTAGTACTTATGCCAAAATTTGACATTTGGTGGCGCAGGCAGATTTGTTTCAAACCATGTAACACCTATTTAAACCACTCCCTGACACAAACGTGTCATCCTTCTCATCTCCTGTGTTGTTCCAGTATAAGTGCCTGTGGAGCAAACCAGAGCAAAGAAACCACTAGGCTGAAAAGCAGCAATTTCATTTTGCTGAGTTACTTCTCAGCTTACTGTGTATAGGAGAAGCAGCTTTGGAACAGGCAGCTGAACAGGGTAGGTGGTGACTGTCTGAAGCTACCATTATGACAACAAAACTGTTTTTCTAACAACACCCTAAACTTGAACTATCATCCACATTTAAATTGATCTCTAGAGTTCCTCTGAGCCCACCTTCAGGTTAAACAAAGGTCAGTCTAGAAGATGGCTCTGACTGGTAGGAAAAAATTTGCTTAGTAAAGGTCATATCTAACTAAGTTTTGAGTATCTTTATATATGAAAGCTCCTTAAAAAATGCCCAGCAGCTCTCTGCAACTATTGAGTCATGATTCCAGTGGCGTGGATGATGTGACAGGATGACAATTAAGCAGAAATGTCCAAAGAACACCAAAAAGATTAATCTGTATTTAAAGAAATACTTTGAAGTACTTGTGGCATTACTCCTGTTGATGTACTCTTGCTTGCCCTTCACTAACTGCTCTTTACTCACCTTCTGTATGCCCACAGACTGGCGAACATTCAGCTTTCTTTTTCTTTGAAAGGTGTCCAGGTCCCACAGTTGTGCTGTATCAGCAGATGTAGTGATGGCATACCTGCCCGAGCCATGGACAGAGATGGATGACACTGAAGAATCATGTCCCCTCATCCAACTAACTAGCTCTTTGGTTTCTGCAGGAGATGATGAAAAGATTGAAAAGGATGCTGTGAAAGAGACTTTTAAACATACCCAGTATATCACCATTTATCCCAACAAACATGAAACAAAGTTAGCTGTCTTTATATAGTTATTATACCTTAAAGAAACATAAGCAGCTCCTCATCTCTAAGTAACAAATTTCCTAGGCTCTTCTTGGCTCTACACAGAAAGTCAGTTTGTACAGACTTGCTTAATCTAACCTAAGAATTAGTTTTCAAAAGTCATGAACATTGTGATCAATTAAGTTCAGCACACCTCACAGACTAATGAATTAACTGATGTGAACATCTGCAGCAATCGCTAGAAGCTGAGATTAAATGTTCCAGTTAGAATTCTCCACTTGTTTTTACTTGGGGGCAATACCTATTTACAGGTGTAAGGAAGAAAGGTTGAATGACACTAGGCTATGACTATAGAAAGGCACAGTCAGAAAGCACACCTCATTATTTTTTGTAGAGTCCAAAACATTTTTATGCTGTGTATTGCATGCCAAAGAAGTGGATCCTCTGACTACATTGTCTCCCTTATGACTGCACTACCACTAATCCCTCAGTAACCAAACTCTATTTGTGGCAATTACACTATTTACATTGGGTCATTTGCCTGACAGCCCATGGGGTGGTTCCAGCTGACCTACTGCTGTGGCATCGAATATGAGAAATGGCTATAAAGCAGCTCATAAAGTCAAAATTTCTGCTGTGCTTACAGACAGCTGAGTGCAAAAGCTGCTGTCACTTGGGAGGATGACACAGAATTCGAGAGTGTGGCTTCTAAAGGAGAGGATGCAACATTACCTAACAAACCTCTAAGGATAGTTCATCCAGTACTGACTTACACGAATGACATCTATATTTTAAAACATTCTTCAGTATTGATAGCTTGGCATCTGGAAATAGCACCACATAAAGACTCCACAGAACAATTAGGATTTTGACAAGTGCAACCAAAATCTGTTTGGTCTTACCTCAGTTGAAAGGAGAAGAAAGAGCATAGAGGATTCCAGATCTCAACCCTGACACCTCTATTTTTCAAAAGAGTGTGTTACATTACAATCTTCACTAATAATATCAAACTCAAACTCTAAAACTGCAGGTGATTCCTATGGCTTTTAAAAAAAAGATTTAAATCCAGATGATGTGAAATGTCACAACTGCACTTTCTGATAGGTCAATGAACTGTCAATGCTTTTCACCATTTAACTTCTGATCAAGACAGAGACACACAGTTGGCCTGTGAAATCAATTTTAAATATTACTTTTGAACAATGATAAAAATTTATTTGCTTGCTCAGAAGTACTGACAATCCTTTTAGTGCATATTGGCATTTGGCTTAAATATTTCACTATCAACAGTTAATAACTGTTTGAGTTGCAAACCAACATACTGAGAACTGATTTTGGTTTGATTTTGCATAGGGCACCTCACTCTAAGCAAACATGTACAGAACTGCTTTAAAAAAAGGTAATATATATATAATTGTGATTCTGTGCTAGACTTCACTGAAGTAGATGCCTGCATGACTTAGTGGGGGCAAGAATCTGCAACAAAGTTTCACCTGCCCACAGGACTGCAACCCACTTGGGCACAAACTCTTATGGCCAGATGCCATGAAATACACAACAAGATTTCCATTACAAAGAAAATACAAAAGAAGTGAAAAGTTGTATAGCTTTTCATTGCAATCCAGAAAGTAAGCCTTTAAATTTCTCCTTACCTGTATCAAAGCACTTAATGGAATAATCTGCTAAAGCCACAAGGAATTCTGTCCTTCTGCGGAGATTAAATGCCAAAGCAGTGCAAGCCTGCATTGTGCGCTGGACGAGGTTGAACCTATTTAAAAATACACATTCACCTTGTGTTAAGAAACTTTGGTTCCTCATGTCAAGCAAAGTGGTAACTTCAATAGGTTTCAGTATATTTCACTGAGAAAAAAATAACTCAGCAGAAGAGAGCAAATAGATTTCTCATCATTTCTTTGATCCCATATATAAAAAAGAGCACTCATATTTTAAGACTCAGGTGTGTAAAAAGACAGATGAATGCATCTCTACAAGTGACAATACCAGCTCTAATTTATTGGAATAACATGGCTCATATTAAGTGATTGGTACTGCCCAAAGAATAATCAACTGTGGTAGTATTTAATTTCTATTAAATTGCTGTCTGTTTGGTTTTGAGCTACAAACTTCTGATCTTTCGAAGCAGCTGAACTAATAAAACAATACTTAAGGAGCCACACTGTAGCTTCATCTCTCAGCAAACTACATTCATGGAAAACTGAGGGTTAAATCCAGACCTGTGGCATGCTGTCCAGGCAAGTTCCATGCTCCTGAATGTTATGGATGTCAAGACAATGCCTTGATACAAATATTCTTACCTGTTTCTATTCAAGTCAAAAACATAAATATTGCCTTGGTGGTCTCCAGCGAGTAGAGAATCTCCAGAGCTGTCAAAAGCCACATTCAGAAAATGTATGGTCTTTGAATGGTATCCTTTGACACTATGAATTATGTTTACTATAACTCTGTAAAAAAACAAGCAAAACAGGCATGCTTAGAATAATGTTATTATCATCATGTGTTTCTCCAACTCCTAGAATGAAAATGCTCTTAGCTTCTGGTTTTACAATTCTAATCATTCATAGTGTACTATGAAAAAAAAACTTCTTCCATAAACCCCATCTATTTCTAATGTAATAAAACAAAGGAAGCAATTTACCGTCTCGGAAGGTAGTTAGGGGAGTGTAAAGCAGACAGGGGAAATCCACCATTCACAATCCTTTTATGTGGCTTTTCATTGATGTTATTAATGCATAACACTAACGTGTATGCTGGTGTTTCATCTACCAATGTGTCTGAAAGCCCAATTCAGCACTCAGGATGCAACTTTGCTCTTCATTATTCCCATTAAGAAACACGCTAGAAAATGGTGAAGCTATGAATTAGTGTAAGGAACCAAATTAGAGGTGAAGGGAAATCACTTTTAATACTGCTTCTTTCCACCATCTTCAGAAGCATAAAGAAAGCTATTTTTACCATTATTCACTGAGATAGTATGGAACAAAAGTGACTGTTTTTTTCACATTCTATCTTTGTAGTGTGCTGTGAGCATAAAATGGAGCCAGATGCAAAACTAAAACCCACGTGCAGGCTATGTTTTAAGAGAAAAGCTTTTTCAGGAGGCAAGACATTAAGCTTTGAGGGATCTGCTATCCCTGGACCTTTTGGCTAACACTGAATCATAGAACCATAGAACGTGAGGGATCGGAGGGGACCTCCAGAGATCATCGACACCTGCAAAGAACCACTTAGCACAGGCCACACAGGAACATGCAATACATTGGAACATGCTGAGCGAATCAATTATTTTTTACCATCATTTAGATGTAAATTCAGAGTCACATCTAAAAGTGGATAGAATATTACCAGGCTGATTAAAGACTGCAGGGCACTTGCAGACTGCTATGATCATGGCTACATTACATGCTGATAGCTACTCAAGACACCAGTTTCTAAGGGAGCAGAACATGCAGCCCTGAACTTGCATGCAGTTTTAGGTGTACGTTACAAAAGTACGAGTCCATCAGGTCCAGGAAAGTTCCCCTCCCCCTCTGCTACACCCTGGTGAGACCACACCTGGAATACTGTGCTCGCTTATGGGCTCCCTGATTGAAGACAGACAGGGATCTGCTGGAGATAGTTCAGCAGAAAGCTACGCAGATGATTGTTGAGACTTGAACATCTCTCCTATGAAGAAAGACTGAGAGACCTGTGGCTGTTCAGGCTGGAGAAGGGATCTTATAAATGTCTATAAATATCTGAGGGGTGGATGGCAAGATGAAGGTGCCAGCCTCTTTTCGGTCGTGCCCAATGATAGGGCAAGGAACAATGGATGCAAGCCAGAACCCAGGAGGTTCCACCTCAGCATGAGGAGACATTTATGGTGAGGGTATCAGAGTACTAGAACAGGCTGTCCAGAGAAGTTGTGGAGTCTCCTCTGGAGACTTTCAAAACTCCTGTGCAGCCTGCCCTAGGCTTGGCCATGGGGGATGGACTCAATGATCTCTGAAGGTCTCTTCCAACCCCTAACATTCAGTGATTGGAAGACAAGGAAGGGCTATGCAGCTGTGACACAGGCTAGAGACAAAACTATTTGCACCTGATTCTGTTAAGCTTGTTCTTATCTGTAATAAAAAGGAAGTGCCATAAAAATGAAAATTAAAAGATGCTAAGCTATGGTACATTGTAATTAAAATTCAGAGATGTTAGAGCCTTCAATGTCATTAAGAAAACCCACAAGCAAAGTATTGCTTCTGATTCTGAACACAGCCTGAAGTGTATTTGTCAGTGTAGACACAGTGTTTTCCAGGACTTCCTCAACACTGCTCCCTGCCCTTCAGGAGTTCCTTTGCCCCTAAACTAACTCCGCAGAGTAAAAACAGGATTTAATACAACTACATCTAGATTCTCCAGGTGGAACGCCATACAGACACTGCAAAGCAGCATTCGTACTGCTGCTCTCCGTCTTGGCACCGACAGCATTTTCGCAGTATTTCACATTGTAATTAAACTCTGGGAGGTCACTCATGGCAGTTTGCTCAGTACATTTAAACCTCCAAAACTACATTATCCGTCCAGCTATGCTGTGAACACCTCTGAGCACCGAGGTTTCACAGCCTCCTTGGGGACCTGCTCCACCGTCAGTGGGAATGTTCCTCCCTGTTATCTAACCGGGCAATTCCGGGCTGTGCTTCCAGCCCGCAGAAGCTGGCAGGTGGGCTTTGGCTGGTCCTGCCCACGCCGCCCCCTTCCCACGGGATGCCCACTGCCTTGGCCTCCTCCGCGGCGCAACGTTTGGAACGGTCACAGTTGCCGCCGGCTCGGCACTGCGCCCTGGCTGCTCCCGGCCGTCCCCTGCCCCTGCCCGTTACCCCCGCGGTGCCGCCGGGCCGGGCTTGCGGTGCCAGATGGGACCCTGCTGGCGGCCGCCCACGTCGGAACTCTCCATCCTCGGCGTGATGCTCCCGCGCTCGCCGCCTCTCTTCGAGACTCCTCCAACGGCCGCCGCGGTAGGGAACGCCGCACACATGGTACGACCCGCTCCCCCTTCAGCCACGGGGAGCAGGAGAACGGAAACAGACACAACCTCCCCAGCGTGCCGAGAAGTTGAACCTCCCGGCACCCCTGCGCCTGCCGGGAGTTGTAGTTTTCCTGTGGGGCGTCACGCCGGGCTGGGGCGGGAACCGGGGAGTGGAGCGCGGCTAGTGACGCGCAGTAAAGTGACAGAGGAGGGTGATAAATGGCTCCTTTTCAGACTGCCAACGTGTCTGTCACAAGTGGCGTTCCCCAGGGATCAGTGTTGGGTGCGATGCTCTTGAATGTCTTTGTAAGTGATCTGAATTAGGGGATCGAGTGTATCCTCTTGAAGTTTGCAGGTGATACTGAACCGAGTGAGGGAGTGGACGCTGTGGAAGGGAGAGCTACCCTGCAAAAAGAGCAGGATAGGCTGGAAGAGCAGGCTAAACGAACCCTGTGGGGTTCAACATGACAAATGTAAGGCCTTGCGCTTGGCAAAACATGATCTGGGAGTGCAGCCCAGGCTGGGATCCACCCAGCTGGGAGGCAGTTCTGTGAAACGAGACCTGGGGGTCCTGGTGAACAAGCAGCTCAATATGAGTGAGTGGTTGCAGAGCAAGCCAACAAAATGCTGGCTTGCACCAGCCAGGCATCACCAGCAGAGATCAAACAGTCATCATCCTGCCCAACACTCGTGAGGCCACACCTGGAATGCTGTGTTCAGTTTTCATCCCTGCTGTGCAAAAATGATGTGGATAGGTGGGAGAGGATCCAGAGAAGGGCCACAAAGGACCGAGAAGCTGCTGTACGTGGAGAGGATGAGAGAACCGCGTTTGTTCAGCCTGGAGAAAGAACAGCTCGGGCATGACTTTCTTACCACGTTCCAGTATTTAGACGGTAGTTACAGATAAGATGGAGGCTGCCTTTCTACAAGGAGTCATATAGGAAAAGTGAGGGGTAAGGGATATGGGTTACACCTGAGGAGGTTCCTGTTGGACACAGGAGGATTTTTCAGTGAGGACAATCAGGGAAGTGGGGTATTTCCTGACACTGGGCACTGCTCAGATTCAGCTGGACAGGGTGCTGGACCTGGATGCTGCTCTGGTCAAGAATGGTTGGACCACATGAGCCTTGAGGTCCCTTCCAGCCTGGCACTCTACGAAATATTTCTGCAACTTAATGCTAGACAGCAATAGGACATTCGGTACTTTTGGGGGGACTTTCACGCGTGAGAGAGTTACTGCCGCTTCACTCTTCTTTTCAACGCACTCGCGTTACATAGAGCAGTGCATAGAGCTGCGGGGAAGGGGCCCGCTGCAGGCACAGTTTGGAGGACAGCAGCAGCGGCGGGAGCGGCAGCGCCGTCACCCAGCAACAGCGGCTCGGTGTCCCCGCCCTCGCGGACAGCACTTCCGGCGCTCTTGCCGCTCCGGTAGCGGGGGGTGGGGCCGGAAGTAGTGGCGGCTCGGCCGAATTCGGCGGCGCCACGTCTGGCTTGGGGCTCCTCTCCCTGCCCGGGGCGGTGGCGGCGGGAGCAGAGCGGACGGATATTTGTTAGTCTCTCAGCGTCTGGTTCGTAGCGAGGCTTCGGCGGTGACCGAGCGCGGCAGCGGCGACATGTCGGACCTTGGGGACTGGTTCCGGAGCATCCCGTTGATCACCCGTTACTGGTTCGCCGGTTCCATCGCGGTGCCGTTGATCGGCAAGCTGGGCCTCGTCAGCCCCGTCTACCTCTTCCTCTGGCCCGACGCCTTCATCAATCGCTTCCAGGTAGGGGCCGCACTACCGATCCCGGCGTGCCCTGCGGTGGCCGGGCATAGGAGCCCGCACCTCGGGGTGCGCTCGGCATGCTGGGAGCTGTAGTGAGCGGCCGGCAGTGTTTCGGGGCGAGGGGCCGCGGCGGGGCCCGGTCCCCTCCCCTGCCCTCCGTAGCTGCATTAGGAGGGCATCGCGCACCCAGGTAGCCCGTAGGAGTGGCCCAGGTCACCTCCAGCAGGAAGTCGGGCCTACCTTCGTGCTTAGCCTGTAAAAGGCCTGCGATCTGGGTCCCGGATTTAGCTAGAGCTCTGCCTCCGCAGGCCCCGAGCTTCCCACCAGAGTGACACAGGCTGCGTGCCTGGCCATGCCAGGGCCCCTGGCTGAAGTAGGGAGGACTGTGGCCCCTGATAGGCCCTCTAGTTTGTTTTTTGTCTACTTCTGTTGCTTTTTTTGGTCTAAGCGATTTTTAGGAGTTATTCTGGCTGGCACCGGTTGTTAAGGCAAGGCACTCTGTAGTCATGAAACCTGTGGCTGTGACTTGGGGTGACTTGCCCGGCCTCCGTTGTGCATTTGTGCGGGCGTGACTTTGGCAACAGGGCGTACAGGCAGGTGTGTAACAACCCTGAACTACTCTGGAGATAAGATAGTTAGTACATTTCTTCCACATTCTTGCTTGGAATTTGACAAAGCTTGTGTTTGGTATTGTCAGCTAATGTGCCTAGGTGTGGTTGACATAAACTCACAACTGAATTCCTGAGGTTTCAGATGTACAGTGTTTTGGGCACATTAGCAAAACCAAAGGGGGTCACAAATTTGGCAGTCTTTCCCATCCATTGGGAGGTTACAGTGTTTTGGTATGCATGTCTGTATTGGGTGATCACCCACTGGATGAACTGAAAATGAAAGTGAAGGAAAAGATCTCAGTCTTTTAAAAGATAGTTTTTTCTGTAGTTCATTTCATGTCTTGTCCCTGAAGTTTGGTAGCTTAAACCACTGTTTTCCTCTAGTTGTTAGTCATTCTGATTTTGTGATATTCAGGTTCCTAGTGCCCTTATTTGGAGTGTTGCTGTTTAGAGAGCTTGTTCATACATGGCCAGGCATTTTACATCCTTGCTATATTCTACCATGGAGTTGTCTGTGCGCCATATCGATAGCTGGGAGACTCTAAAGCAGGTGCTCAAAGCTGTGCATGCTGTCTGGAACTGTACACTAAAGGCTGTTTAAATTCCTTGGCCTCTGTGCATTAGTTAAGAATGGGTTCTGTATGGAAGATCTTAAAACAGAGTAGTGTCATTGCAAGCATATCTCTTTGGCTCTATGATAGAGACTCATTACTGCAGAGATGAAATGGAATTGATCTGGGAAGTTGTATGTGATTTTCTTGTAATCTTAACAGCTTTTCTTATCAGATTAAAATACCAGAGTAAAAGCTGTTGAATGGAAAGAAAACATGTGCATATGAGTTCCTTCTTCACTATATAAATGTATCTTTCTCTTTTGATGTGGACAGATCTGGCGGCCCATAACCGCAACTTTCTTCTTCCCAGTGGGACCTGGAACAGGATTTCTCTACTTGGTGAATTTGTATTTCTTGTATCAATATTCATCGCGATTAGAAACAGGTATGTTATCCACTAAGTTGTGTGTGCATACTGAGCTCTGCCTGGAGCTGATAGAGCTTCTCTTGGGAATGTTTGCAGTGTTGAAGTTGTGGCTGATTCATACATAGTTGTGAGAAAGACACTCACCTCTGCTCACCTATGTTGATCACTGGGAAATTGCTCTGAAAACTGTTTTTCAGTGGCTGGCTTCTTCTATTTGGCCGTGAGCTTGTTCACGTGAAATCTGAACTTGATATTTCTTTCAGTGAGAGGGTCTGGTGCTTTTAATTGTTTGATTTCAGGAAATGAGGGATAGAAATTAAAAGATGATGTTACCCTCTGTTTTCTTGTATGTGATGTCTTTTAGCATGGAAAGATGAGGACAGGCTGAGTGAACTGGGGTTGGTCAACTTGGAGAAGAGCAGGCTCCAGGCAGACTTACTAGCAGCCTTCCAGTATGTTAAGTGGGGCTACAATAAGGCTGGAGAGGGACTGTTTTCAGAAGCTTGTAATGATAGGATGAGAGGCAATGGTTTTACTTTAGAGAAGAGTAGATTTAGATTGGATGTTAAGAAGTCTCATGGCAGAGAAGAGTTCCCTGGTGAACATGTCATCCAGAGAAAATTGTGGTAACATTTTTGAATTGTAAGAAGAGTAGCAGGGAAAGAGAGGAGTGGTGCCAGTTTGTCAGATTGCTTTCTAAGTGAAAGTAAATAGTAGTTTAATAGCTAGAAGTGGTTCCTCCTCCTCCTTGAGCCATCCTGCAGTAGCTTATGAGCATGAGAGTACTGGCAGTTATGACATTCTACTGTGTGAATCTATATGTAGTGAGGTTGATAAATGCAAATTATAAAACATCTCTGTTACCAAATGCTCTAGTTGTCTGTGCAGTGGCAAAAGTCCCATGGGAGAAATTCAGTTCTTTCAATAGTAAATATACATTTCTATTGTACAACACATTGGGATGATTTAACTGAGAAGTGAACTGTGTTGTTTGAATCCCTGTATTTTTTCCATTTTACAGTCATTTTAATGGCTACAAATTAAGTTCTTGGCTAGGTTGATGCTTCCTGTCTAGAGAGAAGTTTTGAATCCTTCTGGAAGTGGGAGGTGTAGAAGTTGCTGTTTACAGGTGGAAGTCAGTGTATGACTATGCTTCCTTTTTGTCTGTGAAACTGAAGAAGTGAAACTTCTATTTTTAGGGTTGTGTATGAGTTTGAGCATATGCTGATGTATGCACACTGGTGTTGCATGCTAGCTTCAAATTCAGCTGTCAAAGGAAGCCGCGATTTTGTTTTGTTTCTGTTGGAAAAGAACATAACAAATATAAACAGAGAAACCAGAATGCAGAGTTCACTCCCCAGCAGTACAAATGATGGGTTGATGAGTCTGCAGCTCATCCCTGATGACTGGATTAGACCCAGCACCCTACTAAAGGACTCAGTGAGTTAGAGTTCACCTTAGTCCTGTGCTGAGCTTTTTGGCAACCTAGTTCAGTTTTCTTAGCTACTCATTGGAAAGTCAATTTAAATAGTTTATCTAATATTCCTGTTAGTAATCTCCTAGCTAATGGGAGATGAAAAACTTCAAGGGAATAATTCTTGCATTGATTTATTCCTATTCTGGAGGAATTAATGTGTTGATGTTTACACAAGGTTAGTCAGCTTCATTTGTTTGTTTCTATTTGTTGTGTGGCAACAATAAGGAGATAAGTCTAGTTTATGTAGTTCTCCAACTTCAAAACTTTGGGTAACTTGCATAGCTGAACTTGGTAATTTTACATTTATTATTTAAAACATCAATTTTATTTTGCATAGGGTGAATTAACTTCAGTTAGTCTAAAAAGCAAATGCTTAAAAGTAGGTTTTCTTTCTTTAGTTTTTTGGAGACATATAAAGCAGTTGTAGGAAGCCAAATAGTGCTAACATGGCCTTCTTTCTAGAGAATTAGATGTTTAATTTTTAGCACATAATTCAGCTTGTTCATGGTGCACTGTTTGTTCCTGCGTGGTTTGGGTCTATTTCAGCAGTATTCTCAGGCTTTCCTTGCCTGTTTGGGACAGCACAGTAGTTGAGAGGAGTCTTGCTCAGGTGCTGAGGTTCTTGCCAACCTTTTATTGCAGTTTGTGAGAGTGAGAGCTTGCGACCTTCATATTTGCATAGGAGGTTTAGGTTTTTAACCCCTCCTCTCTGCCAAGTCACAAACTCCTCTAGGCATCTGAAGATGATTTCACTCACTATGTCCTGAAAGAAATCGATGTTTGAAATGGGAATTGAGGCAAGCAGTTCAGCTTAGGAGAAGGAACAGAATGTCCTGTCTGTCTGTACCCTCCTTGTCGTGTATATTAATTTTTCTGGAGTGTAAAAAGTTTTGTATCTCTTGAGGCTGAGTATATGATGCAAAAAGGATGCAATTTGCCTAAGCAGTGTCTGGTTTTCACATGACTTAATCATTAAACTTGATGTTGCTTTTGCTGTGCAAGTGCATTTTCTTAATGTGTGCTTCTTACTGGCAGCTTCTTATCAAGGTTGGGGTCCAATTCCAATTAAGTCTTGTGACGCTAAACCCACTTATCTCCAGAGTTAGTGCATTCTTTTTTAAGTAGAGCTGCTGTGTGAGCACTTAATGCAGTAGGCTGAATATCTTATTTTTGGTCCACTTGTAAGGCCACTTAAAAATCATGAACTGCAGACAGCATGTGGGGTAATTGTTAATAATTAAGCTTTTCTTAGACTCCTAAAAAAAAGTCTTAATTTCTTACCAAGATTTCAGTACTATTCCTAACAATTCTTTTTATTTATAGGGGCTTTTGATGGAAGGCCAGCAGATTACATGTTTATGCTCCTGTTTAACTGGATCTGCATTGTTGTATCCTTTTGCTCATCACCAAACTCTCACAATATTTTGATTCTCCTGTTTCTGCCTGAAATATATTCAAAGACTAGATTTTAGCAACTAGCTATTTTAAAATGCAGCAGATGTGCACAGGTGAACTGTTGATTTTCCTGGAAATACAGTCAGTGGCTTACAGGGAGAACACTAATAAACGTGCTAGCACAAGGGACTAGAGTTCTGCTTATGTGAAGCTCAGCTCATGCTCCGTGAGCTTCCATGGGGTTTCCTGGATTGCTTCACTTAACCTCTTCTATGGATTGCTGCATATGCTTAGAGTGATGTGGTGGTTTGGCTGTTACCCGTCCCCCTACACTCTAGAAGGTACCCCAGCTAACTCAGTTGGACTCTGAGAATATAAATGAAGCTATTTATTTACAGCTAGCACAATATACAAGCAGATATTTACAATATATGCAGTTATATACAGAACTATACAAATGAAAAGGTAATACAGAAACACAACTCCCCTCCCAGAAACCTGAGTCCCCAGGAGAGGCTCTCAACCACCCCTGCACCTTCCCCCTGCCCCTCTCAACCTTACCCCAGTCTTAAGGAAGAAAAGAGGTTCAGCCAAGAGGTTAAGAAGCAAGGTTAGTGGCAGTGAGGTTAGGGAGCTGCAGCTGAGTCCGAAGCCAGCCAGAAAGAGAGCAAAATGGCAAAAGTGTTATCTAATGTTTACATTCTTCTTCAGCGAGACTCTGAGGGAAGGAGACATCACCAGTGTTTTCCTTTCACAGCCAATTTTCTACTTTCTCTCACCAAAACATTCTAGCCTGCTTCAAACTAGCACAAGTGAATTTAGTGTTGTTAAGCTGCCGTTCTGTCTGATCTCTGCCATTCTTGGAGCTGGAAATTCTGGGATATCTCATAGATTTTCTGCCTGCTGAGTGTAAGTCAGATGAGTCTATGAAAGCAGTATTATCATATCTGCACAAAGCTATCTTCCTGAAGAAGCAAGGTTTTTTGTTTTGGCAATGTTGGGAAACAGTTTTTCCATTATCTATGGTGTTCTACCTGAATGTCCTTCAGATCTTGGATGCAAAACTAGGAGTAGATGGTTGTACTGTCATTCAGAGGGATCTTAAGAGGCTGGAGAAATGTGCTGGCGAAAAATCTTAGGGCACTCAACAAAGCGAAGTGCAGAAACCTTGCCCCTGAGGAAGATCAGCCTCAGGCACCAGGACTGTTTGCAAAGCACCTTGACAGAAATAGTCTTGGGGGTCCTTTCAGAAACCAAGTTGTCTACAAGTCAGTGCTGTACCTATGCGAAAAGTGGCCAGCACTCTCCTGGGGTGCATTAGGCAGAACATTGCCAGCAGATTGAGGGAGGTGATTACTTCTGTCTGCTCAGCCCTTGTGAGAAATAGGGGTTGGGCTGCATCCAGTTTCAGGGTACCAAGTACAAGAGACATGGACATATAGGAGTAAGTCCAGTCATGAAGATGATTAAAGGGTTGGAGCATCTGTCAGCTCTGATAAAGCTGAGAGTGTGCAGCATGAAGAACAGAAGTGTCTTATCAATGTGGATCAGTAGCTGGGAGGGGAGGGAGTAAAGCAAATTGAGACTTCTCTTAGTGATGCTTAGTGGCATGATAAGGGAGAACAGAAACTAAATGAAGTACAGAACATTCAGTTTAAACGTAAGAAAGACCTTTTTAATGGCATGTGGGAAACAGAGAGTGGTGACATCAGCACGAGGTAGATACAGCCAAGAAAGCTAGTGTAAATGCTGTCACCCTTAACAGTAGATTCATTTATCTCTAGTCACATTCCAGGCTATCCCTCCTAGCTTTTGAGCCACAGCAGTTAACTAGAAAAGCAGTGTGATTTACTTATGTTGTTGAGAAATCCATCAGCTTGATTGTAGTTGCAGGTTGTTGGCTATGAGCTATTAGATGGCTGTGATTGTGATTTGGCTATCAAACGGGTGGTTTAAAAAATTCCAGTTGCTTCTTCCCTCTATGATGTAAGCAGCAACTGGGATACACGATCTGGAAAAATGCTTGGTGGCAATCATGAACTGTCAAAAGCATTCTGATCACAGCAGAATTCTTCAGCAATTGTTTCTAGTCAACAGTTACTATAGCAAGTAGATCATTCAGGTTCCAAAGTAGAGCAGTATTAAAAGCCTGCATTGATGCCCTTCAAAAAATTAGTACTTTTTTTTTTTTTGGGTGATCTGCTATTTTAGTCTTAAAAAAACTAATAGAAGAATCCAGCTGTTAAACTTGTACCATGCTTTTATGCAAGGACTGGTGATTTTGTTATGGAGGGAAGACCAGTGCTTCTGTCAGCCCTCAGGGTTATGCCTTCAGGTGGTAGCTTGAAAAGTTACTGAAAAGCAGTTATTGAAACCAAGTGTTTAAGTCTCTAGATCACTTTAAGTTTTTAATTTTCCCTGGTTAACTTAGTACTACCCAGGAACATTGCTTTAATTTTAAACATTAAAGACCTTTGCAGGTGTATTTGGTGTGTGTGTGTAGCTTCTTTTTATTGTTCCAGTCTATCAAGTTCTGCTGCATTTTCCTTAATGGGTCAATGACAGATAACTGGCTTGGCAATGGATATGCAGGTAAGTGCAGAGCAATTTCTTAGGTAATAAACTTGTGGAACTTTCTGGCTGTTTAATGATTTTATTGAGTGTATTATCATCATAGCTGACAACATAGTTAACATAGGCTTATTTAGTTTGTACCAAAATGGACTGCTGTGTGTTAGTTTTCCAGTTTGGGTTAGTCTGAGCTAACAAGCCTGGATCTGACTTTGTCGCTTGTAAGCCAGTTAGGGTGTCAGGGAATGAAAACTGACTCTGTGCAGTCAGGAAGTGTCCAGCCTTTTACTAAAATGGACACAAGATGTCACCTGTGTACCGTTTCTTCTGATTAATGTGGTTCTGCAGTCTGTATCTAAAAACAATTCTTGGTCTTCTCAAATTACTTGCCAGCAGAAGATCTTTTTTTGTGAAAAATGTAGCTTCACATTCAGATCAGAACTGTAGAGTGGAAAAGTTCTCAGAAGGATGATCAAAATAGTGGTCTAAAGAACCAGTTTCAATGAGGTAGTTCTTATCTCCCCCAAGTATTACAGAGGGGAATAGGAGAATGTGTTTTGGATACAGCAGAATACAAGATAACTGCATGTCATCAGGCTGCCTCTGCTCTTCTTTCCTTATCTCATTCTGTCCCTATCACCCAAAGCATGTACCACTATTCTGTACAATCTTATCTAGGCATTTAGTATATCACTTATCAGGCTCCCCTGGTAGACAAAGACAGTGATCACGCATCTGCAGTCAGGATCGAGTTCTGTTAAGGGCTGCCCATAACTTTGAATTTCGAGTCCTTTTTTGCCGTGAAGATGTCACAGCATTATTCAAAAGTAGGTTGAAGCCACTTACCTATTGTGTGAATTTTGAGACTCTGTTGGTTTGCTTAGGTCTGAGTGTGTTTGGGTTAGTGCCCTGGGTTATGAATGGAAATGATTGTGGCACAAGTATGTTGCTCAGATCTGCTGTAGATATGCTTACCAACCAAACTGGGAGCAGAGGAGTTTGAGACAGCTGCTCTTTCACTTAGTGCAAGTTGGAGCCTTTTGCTTGCAGAAGAGTATAACCAAATAGATGATACTGCTGCTTACCTTTCTTAGTAGATTTTAAGCAGATCCATGCCACAAGATGGCAAAGATTCTGGGACATCCTGTAAAGATTTTGCTGATGTATCATGCTTACAGCCATTTTTGAAACTTGCAGCTCCTGCTGCCTGTTTGAGTTTCTCTGTGAAAGTGCTGGTAACGTTTTGCCTTTTTTTAACATTGCAGTTGCTGATGATTCCACTCATCATGTCAGTACTTTATGTGTGGGCCCAGCTGAACAGAGACATGATTGTGTCATTTTGGTTTGGAACAAGATTTAAGGTATGTCACACAGGATATGTGAAAGGTTTCTGCTCGGAAGATGCATGTGAAGGGTTGAGGGGTGAAGTATAAGTATTTTAGCCTGTTAAATGTCCCATGCTTTCATGTAGCTATATACTCCTTGAGATGCAGCAAAGACAGAATTTTTTAATAATCTTCCATAGTGTCACCCAGTGTGGCTTTACAGAAAAGATGTTCTTGGCAGCTGAGATCCATTGGTCTGAAAAGAGCAGAAAAGTCCTGATAGATTGACACTTTAAAAAGCTGAATGTAGTGACCCCACAGTGACAAAACGTTGATATTTTATATCATTCTTTCTTGTGCAGCCTCATCTGTTTCTGCCTGATCTTGTAGTGAAAACTCTTGATCACTGTTTCCAGACCTTCTCAAAATCAGGAAAACTAGGACTTTGTTTGAGATGTAAGCTTGCTGTAGAGCAGAGTGTAAAAGATACAATTATTTATAATGCTTAAATGAGTGTGATTTGTCTAAAAATGTTAGTGATCACTCAGTTTGGGGTATTCTACCTTGGTGGGTAGAGTCTGCTTAAGTTATTTGGTATAGTGCCTAAAACACTGAGATTATAATCATGCTTATTAATGCAGTGACAAGTTGAGCAGGTTTATATTCTGAACTTGTACTTACAACTTCTGTCTCCACTGCATTCTTTTTCAGGCTTGTTACCTTCCATGGGTTATTCTGGGTTTCAACTACATCATTGGTGGATCGTATGTATTTACTTACATGGCAAATTTGAAGTTATAAATGCTTTTACAGCTGTCAGACTTAGCACTGAATTTAGAAAAAATAGTAAAATAAGATGCTTAAAGCTGTGTAATCTGACTGATAATGTTCAGTGTCACAGGGTGGTCACTTAAGGTAACAGTGAAGAGATGTGCATGTGAGGACTAGAGAATGGAGGTGGGGGGAAAGTAGTAAGAATTCAGTTTCTTTTCTAGTGATCTATGTATTAGGCCTTTCCCTTACTAAAAGAATATGGCACAGTAAAGAAAGGAGTCATCCTAGTTCTTATTACTGAGTTTAGAAACAAATTTAGCTTGATAGTGGTTTTACTTCTTACCCTCTCAGCCTTGCCCAAAATGAATGTTTTTGAGCTTGTGCAACAAGGAAAACTGTCAGCAGCAAGTCCACAGAGTACCGCATTAGCACTTGCTCAATTTGTTGGTCTGTTCTGGGTTTCTCTGACTAAACTCCATGATGCAGAGATTCCTTCTGCACGTGGTCTTTCTCGTTGGGGCCTCTTGGTGCCGCTGTAACACAGTCAGTGACCATAACAATTGTGGTTGATTTATGAAAGGAGGAGCTAGTACAGCAAACCCAAATTCCCTCTTCTGGCTGTGCCTCCTACTGACTCATCTGTCACTTGAGAGCTGTGTGCTGTTAGATACCTGCTGTTTCTATGCATGACAGAAGATACTTAAGAGGCTCCATTCAGCAGTGGTTTTTGCAAAACTGGGAACAAAACAGCTGAGTACAGCAGGAGCCAGGTTGTCCAGTGAAAACAGCAGTAACTTCTCAAGCTTCACAAACTGTTATTTTAGACCCTAATAGCTGTACGGTCCAATTCCCTGATGTAAACAAGTATTTAATTGCATTTTCAGTCCAGACTGTAGAGAAGGCTTGGAAGGGAGTGTGGAACAGCCTGTTGATGTGTTGGCACTGAAGGCTGGCCCCTTTTGAAGAAGTGGTTGCAAGATGCTGGGGGAAAGAAAATTTTTTGTGGTTCACAGTCCTGTCAATGCTGATGACAGGTGAACAGTAGTAGCTGGTAGAAGATGATAATTTATTTATTTTCAGAGAAGACAGAATGTGAAACAGTTTTTTTTCTTTTGCCTTACAGAGTCATCAATGAGCTAATAGGAAATCTGGTTGGACATCTGTATTTCTTCTTGATGTTTAAATATCCAATGGATTTGGGAGGGAGGAATTTTCTGTCCACACCTCAGTTCCTGTAAGCTGGCTTTTGATCGTTTAGCTTACTGTTTCTTTGGTCCAGTTTTCTGTGTTGTTCCTCAGACGTGTATTTGCTGGAGTCATGAAATGTCAAATGCTTTGCTAAATCAACGTGCTTCAGACTCTCATATTTACCATGCTGCTGAGCTCTCAGAAATGTAGAGTTTCTTCTAAGTGGCCTGTGTGAGGGTCCTTTGTTACCCCTATGGGTGGCTTGTGTCCTTTGCTTACTTATGAGAGCTGTGCTAATCAGTTGAGCTGTAGTAAAGAGAACTTGTAACAATTATCACCAAAAACAAGAACTGTTTTTGCCTGTAAATTATCTTTTTGTCTGTATTTCCATGTATTATTGCAGTAGCTACCAGTTCAACAACCTGTAGCAGTAATAGCAGTCAGTTGTATACTTGTTCAAGACTACAATGCATATTCTGCTTTGCAGTCTGTACCAATCACCTTGATTGAGACATGGTTTCTGAAAAGCTTTTACTTGTGATCTGTTCATTGTTTTGACACTGAATTATAATGATTAGCAGCCAAAGTTGCTAGCTTCAATTTCCCTTCTCCTCATCATTTTAGCAACTCAGTCAACCCTTTTTGTAGCATAAAATGTTAATTAGAAGATGCAGAGCTGAGTTACAGTAGCACTGCCTGTGCAACTTTTAATCAGCAAGGAAGCTTTATATTCTACCTTTGTGTTTGCAAGCCCTTATGGTAAACTTTCCTATAAAGATTAGAATGGAATGTTTTTTAGAAGTGCCTTTCAATATCATAATGTCTCTGAAACTGCCATCAGTCTTGTCAATTATGTGCAATTCTCTTGATTCTGTGTTTTTAAGTTATATGTGAGAATGAGGGACACAAGTGCAGCAAATCATCTTCACAAAGAGATAAATTCTGCATTTGCACTATAATGTTTTGTGTAAAAAAATACATTGTGATGACTACAGTTACCCTTAATACAGTAAGAACTTTTTTCTACACAGGATTGTTTTTCCTGAAGAAAGGAATGTGGATTTTATATCTGAGTCTCAGATTTTAGTGGTCAAATTCAGTGTTTGCAGAAGCTCATTGTAGCTATTGTAGAGCTGAAATGACTCTGCATGGGTGGCATCTCCTGCAAAATGCTAAAGCTGTAGTTTGAATGACTCTGTTTAGGTGATAGTTTAAGTTGGATGGTAAAATCTTACTGCTCCTATTTGCTCTGTCCTGGTCATCTGAGCTTTGTTTTCAGACAAGTTAGGTACTTGAGCCTGCCTCCGTTAGTCTCTTTGGTCCTCAGTAATGTTTACTTGGCGAGCAGTGAGATGGTTATATGCTGTGATCACAGGAGTTCTGCAGCTACTGAAGAGAGAGAAAGATATACTCGGAAGTTATTTGGATGTTTTCATTATTTCCTCTGAATGTAAGTGACATAGCTTAGGGGACTTAAGTCTGTACCACATCATTTATTCTCAACAATGAGCCTCTTTTTATAGTGTGGCTTTTTCTCCTTTGTTTGGATTATTGTATTTAACCATATCTCAGAGGTGGAAGCTCCCCAACGTTCCTGTTTCTCTGTGTGCTTAGCTTTGGGAGGAATGCTGAAATACTGCTGTGAAAGGCCACTTGTTTTGCAGAGTTTAACAACTAAAGGTAGTGTATAAAAAATTTGTCTGGTGTTTACTCCCAAGGTACAGCTGTTTCTCAAACTTTTCCTCTCTTCTGGCTTCTCTTAGGTACCGCTGGCTGCCAAATAGGAGAGGAGGAGTGTCAGGGTTTGGTATTCCACCTGCTAGCATGAGAAGAGCTGCAGAAGATCAGCAGGGTGGTGGAAGACACAACTGGGGTCAAGGTTTCCGGCTAGGTGACCAGTGAAGAACTCCTGCACTTGGAAAACAGCAACTTTGGTTTTAATTGGGCGTAGGACTGACCCTTCCTGGTGCAGAGCATGCTTAAGAACTGAACTCTCTGTTGGATTTAACTGATTAGAAAGAATGTTTCTGGTCCAAGAGAAAGTTAAGAACTCCAGAAGGGAAAAATGTAGGTCTTGCTCCAGGTTAGCCAGTAGTGTCCAATTTGATTCTGCCATTAAAAAAAGCCTTCTTTACACAGTATTGTCTGTCACAACAGGCATTCATTATGCCCTCTTGTTCCCTGATGTGGTGGAGCAAGCTAATGGTGTTCTGTCTTGCCTGGTATGTTAAAAGCTTCATTAACTGTGGTAAGGTAAGAATCCAGTGTAAGGCAAATGGATCAAACTAATCCCAGAGACTTGAAGACAACTTTTTCTGTAGCTGTGCTTTAGTCTCAAGGTCTTTGGAAGCATTAAGTGATCTCTGCTGCATTCATCAAAGTGCAAACATTTTAATTTCCGTTATTACACTGTGTTTTGAGGAGAGTTTTTTCTTGCCATGCAGCATTTGTCCTACCTGCTACAGCATGGGTTGGGCAAGACTAAAGGTAAGAGGGTTTTTGTTTGAAATGGCAATAACAGATACTCACAGAATTGAAATCTCTGTAAATGGCATGATATGAGGCTTGCTCTTTTAAACTGAAATAATATGGCTTTTTTCCCCCTGAGATGTGTGAATTCTCTTGGCTTCAAGGTTTTGTCTTTTGATTTCAAAATTGAGTAGCACAAATACTACTTAAACTAGAGAATGTAACATATCATCATGGTTAATGTAAAGGGTACTGACTGCAGCATTATATTTAACTGAATCTTAAACTTCCTCTTAAAAGCTTTAAGACATCAAAAGAATCAAAGCTGGAAAGAAACTCTTCCAGGGTCAAGATATAATAGAGAAGATTGCTTTGCTACAGAACTTTAATTGTCAAATAAGATATCATGTTCACTGTTTCTTAGTATCTGTACTTGTTTGGTAAAACTTTTTTTTTTTACATGGAAAGGGAATGATTCTGTACAGTAGTTTTCCTCATACGGGTTCCTGTGGGCAGAGCACAGGGCAAAGATCTAGGAAGCTGTTTCTAGCTTGTTACTGACTCACCACATGGGCTTGAGCAAACTTCTTACTGTCTCAGTTTTCCCAGCTGTAAGGAGGACTCATGCATGTCTCTTCATTCTTAAAAGGTAACTTCCCTCACTCCCCTAGGTGGGAGCTGCTAGTGAGCAAGGTAGGATGTAGGTTCACATTAATGACAACACTTAAGCTGGGAATGCAATTACTCTAAGCTTAACTAAGACTTGTATGCTGGAGTATCACAGAATTGTGGAATGTTTTGTGTTGGAAGGGACCTTTGAAGGTCATCTAGTCCAACGCTCCTGCAGTAGGCACATACATCTTCAAAAAGTTGCTCAGAGCCCTGTCCAGCTTTACCTTGAACATTTCCAGGGATGTGGCTTCTATCACCTGTCTGGGCAACCTGTGCCAATGTTTCACCACCCTCTTCATAAGAAAAATCCGTCCTTATGTCTAGTCTAAACTATAGTTGCTCACTTTTTGTTTTGTAGTTGGAAGAAGAACATTGTCACTAGGACAAGATTCAAGTCTCTGACTAAATTCTCCTGTAGCATTTGTCTGTCTTTCTGCTGGGTAGGTAGTGCACAGAAAGCCGTTCTGGCCCAGCTTGGGTATCTCAGGTATCTATAAGTAGGTAAAGTGAATCTGGGCCAAAACATTTTTATTTCTCTTTTTTCTTCACTAAACCCAGATTCTGAAGGTTTGAAAACATGTAAATGCTACATGATGTGAAAGTGAGTGGAAAATAAGCAGTCGGACTGAAAGTTCTCAGTTGGCTTGCTTGAAAAAAGTGCACGATCCATTTCTTCACTGCAACTCAATTTGGCTTGTGGAAAAATGTAGAAAACTGGTAATGGTCATATTGTGTGCTTAGGTTTTACAGAAACCTGGAATTCAAACATCACCTGCCTTTTTTATCTATTCAGTGATGAGTTTTAAAGATGCTTTTGTCTCTCTATAGAACAGTAGGTAGCAATGAGAACGGCAGTGTTGTAAATAGTAATCTGTCATTGACCAACAGCTGCTCTTTGATGTTAACTTGAAAAAGTCTGAAAACTGTCATTTTTATAGGAGTCATGATGCAGCTGGTCTTCTAATCATGTCTCTCCAAAGCATTTGTCTTCATTTTGAGGCAGAACTTTTAAGCGAAGATGTCACTCAGCCAATACCCTTGCACACTCAAATACAGGAAATCTTCGTACAGATCCTTCTTCTCTAAATTAAGAGGAAAAGATTTGCAAGGCAAGTAGACTTCTGATAAGTCTTGATTCATTTTTGAGCTGCTTCAGGTCTATTTACTGTGGTTTGAAAATTCACTTCAGAATTCCATTTTAGGAGCTCAGTTGTTCGTTTCTCACTTGCCACTTGACCTGAAGCAGTGTTTGTCTTTCAGCATACGTTGACAATGGCAGTCTCTCGTTAAATGAGTACCTCCTTTCTTACTTTGTACAGATAACTTCCCTTTTTGTAATCAATTTTTGTTGGAAAAGTTTTAAATTAAAGTTTTAATCTCTGTTCTTGTCTCTGTTTTGATAAATCATGTTTCAGCTTGAGGTGAGCCTTGTCATCTGCATACCTCTGGGGGATGACAGCTGCATTGTTACACCACCTCCTGCTGTTGATAAAAGTACTCAAGAAAAAGCCCTGCTTTTGGGTGGGATCTTGTCTTCTCTGGCAGGTTGCAAAATTGTAAAGGCATTTTCTTTGTTTATCACCACGAGTTTTGACAGTCTGTATCCTTCCTGGGCCATTAACATTGTACAGCTTTTTTTTGGTTACATAGTTGATTATTTATTCTGTGTTGTCCTCTGGGAACGAGTATCCTTCTTTTCACATGGGACTTTGTGGGATTGATAGAGATCACTTATTTTTTCCTGGAGTAAGTTTGGTGTTCTGCAATACCTTCTTTCTGTCCCTCCAGATGTGCACAGCTGCCAGAATTCCTTATGAAGCTTTTATCTCAACTGATCTGGAGACACATGGGACATCCTCATAATGACTCTTCTGGTCCTCATTACTCATCTGACAGCACTTTTTCTGTTTGTTGCCATAGAGACTCCAAAGGAGATCATGGACTTGGCACACAAGGCACTGTAAGAGTTTGTTGTGCTCCTTGAACTGAAGGTCCTGGTCCATACTGAATGTGGTGAGGCAAGGGTGTTCCTTTCAGTCTTGCTTTGGCTGCATAAGGAGTTGGTGGAAGAGCCAGGAATATGAAATCAGCACTTCTGAAATGCTTCACCTTTCCTTCCTGTTGCTTTGTCTTGGCAACAGCTCCTCTCTCAACACAGTAATGTGTTACCAGTGACTTCATGAGAAGCTGGACCTATTGCTGATTCTGTCATCTAATTGTTGCATTAGGAAACCTGAGAGGCTTCCATTTTCAGAGTAGCATATTGTTTGCAATGGAACATCAGATCCTTCTGTGTTTATGTGTCACTGTGTACTTTTATCAGGGAAAGAAGGCTTGATGGTTAAGGTAGGAAGCTGGAGATACCACTAACTCCCACATCTGAGCTTCTGATGTAACAAGTCACCTAACAGCTTTGTAATCCTGTTCTGCATCCATGAAATGCAGATGATTCATATTCTTGCTTTTCTACGCAAAGTTTAGGTCAGTTTGTATTTGCTGTAGTGTGGCAGAGCACCAGTTTTAGTGAAGGTCATTGCCTGCATTAGTAAATGGCTCTTCTTGGTTTGTGCCTTCCTAGGTTCTTTAATGCCATGAATGACACTAAGAGTGTGATTTGAAATTCAGAATTGAATGTGATTTAAGTTAAATATATGTTGATTAAGCAGAAGTGCTCTTGTCTGAAAGGTGATTATGTGCTTTTTTCTAGGATTGAAAAAAATTAAACCACTTCAGCTGCTGGTGTTTTTCAAGCACAGCTTTTTGCTGTTCACAGCAGTGGCAGCTCCTTTTACCATCTAGAACGTGATCTAGATAGTGATTGCAACACTTGTGAGCAAAAGTTGCATAAAATGCAGAATCTTGTTGCTCTCAAGAGGTGAAAAAAAGTGATGATGAAACCTTAATTTTGGTGCCTGGAGGTGGTTTATTTCTTTTCTGTGCCCTCCCACTCCCTAAAGGACAAAGCCTTTGTGAAATGCCACTAAAACTCCAGTCAGTTATGAAGACCAAATTTCTCTGGACTGCTAACCAGCCATAAGCCTCATGTGATGAAAATCATAACAGCTGGAGGCAGTGTTTTAAAACCAAAACTATCACAAGTAGTCTTCTTTGCATCTGAGTTTTCACATTTATATCCTGAATGGGATGTTTAAATCTAGTGCATGAACTGACCATGGTTAAAGGACCTTATATAAGGTGGATCCTTGTATTAATGGTTTCAAGTGACTTGCCATTGTGACTGGAGGTGTGAGAATGCTGCCTATGCCAACCCTTGGGCTTGCTGAATTGCTTGGTAAATCCACAGTACAGAGCTCAGGTTGCCTTCTGGTCACCAGGTAAGTGTAGAAAGTTTCTTTGCAGTAATGTTTCCTTTTGCTGTCATGTTAGTGACAGTTAGCTGTAGCTAACCCTAACAGGCCCCTCAGCCTGTTTTAAAATCAAAACATTCTCACCTATCCCAAACTGGAAAGGCTTTTTGTAGCACCTGTTTCATTAGGGCTTCCTGAAGCACTGTTAGTACTGGGATAACTCCAGCAGGCAGTTGGGTACGAAGTTCATTCACAGACACGAGAGTGAAGAAGCCTGAGGGGTCTTCCTGCCAACCATTTGTCTCTCCTTGCAGAGGCACAGTGTGCTTCTCCTGTATTGCTACTGCCCTCTTTTGCATTCCATAGAGTTCCTCTCCTGTGCAGTGCTGTTCCTATACATAGGAGAGGATCCAAGATCAGTGCAGCTGAAAACATTTAGCTTGCCTGATGCTTGGACAGCAGCATGCTCATAGCCCCAAGCTGTGGGAAGCAAAAACTCTGACAGAGGCATGCAACTTGGGTTAGGTTGTTGTTGGATGGGATTCTTTTTCTGGAATAAAACATACTTAAAATCAGTTAGGAAGGTATCTGAAGATGCTGAGGAGTTGTTTTTTTAACTAGACTTGAGAATGGGAAGAAGAAAATTTATCAAGAACTGTATTAATTGTCTGATGAAAGAGTGTTTTTCAAAGTGCCTTTTTTCCCCAGTATGGGCTTAGAAAATGGCAGTCTCAGGCTGCAAAGGAAAGCAGCTCCTTTCTCTGCTCAGGTGTACTGAACCTTAACTCCACACCAGGTAGAGGAGCAAGATGGGACACTGGTTTGCATTTGTACCCACAACTGTACTTGGTGGATAAACCTTGATCACGTGCACTCTCTTTTTAAGCATTTTTTGTTGATTCTCAACTGCCTGCTACAAATTGAATCAGTTGCAAAAAGAAAATGGCAATGTGTAGGCCTTGGGCATTGACCTTGTTTGTTTTAGGGGCTCAAGGGGTTAACTGTAACTGATGCTTCAATATTTTCACTCAGGAGCTTTCATGTACAGATTAATTTTCTTAAGAGCTGATTGAAGGCCTGAATGCTACAAGGTTTGGGTATTTTAATTTATAAACAAGTAGGAAAGTTGGTCTTGTTCTGTCTCTGTCTTGTCCTTCTTCCCCAAGGTATGGCAGTTTAAGATAATATAATTAATGTTGAAAAACTACAGCAAAGAAGTTTAAACATCCTAAAGCTGATGGTATCAAGAGCTGTTGCACATTAGCACAAGAGAAGAAGGACATTTTCAGCTCTAGAGCTTTGTACTTGTGCCCACTGACAGTGTTCTGCAGAGGCAGGGAAGACATAGCAGGAATCATCAGATGCACCTGCAAAATGTAAGTCCTGGTCAATTTAGAAAGCCTGAGCAGGCTGCAACAGGGAGTCTTCATGCATTGCCTGCTGTGACAGCCAGCAAAGAGCTCCAGACCATTTGCAGAAGTTGAGTCTTGTGTCATGTGCCCAGTAGCAGTACTGGATTTACAGCATTGTCTGATCTGTTCTTTCCTCCTCCATTGACTGTCATGCAGGCACTAAGTTACCAGTCTCTCCTTTTTTCTCCCCTTACTTCTCCAAAGGTAATAACCAGTGTACAATACCTCTTCCCTTGCTTATATCTGTCTCTGTTTTCCAGGTTTGAATTTAACCAGTTAAAGTAATTGCGCTCAAATGCCGTAGGTATTTTTGGAGCCTGCTGCTGCTACTTCTGCAGAAGAGATTTTGTGCTTTTGGTCTTCTCAGTTTTTTTTTTCCTAGCTGCATTAACTGTCTAATGATTTCTCCAAACTTTCTCTTTGTTTCTGATCCTTGGAGCCAGGTGGTGAACATGCACAGGCCATTAGGAGCAGATGTGAGTGTGAAGGGCTGTGGCAGTGGCAGGTAGCTGCAGAGACACCGCACTTCCCAAGCACAGGGAAAGCTATCCTTTGCCAACTGGTGAGCTCTACTTGCTTCTTACCTGGGCTGTCTGGCACTGGGAGGTCGCACCACGCTGTGGAGTACTGGGGCAGACCAACAGCTTTCATAACAGATGGATTTTTGGGAGTTCACAGAGTGACCTGCTCAGAAACAGCTTTTCTCATGCCTGAGGGGATTTTTGCCTTTCTCTTGCATCCATCACTCTGTCCTTTTCAAAGAATGAATTCTTCTGTGTAATGTATTTTTTAAGAAAAGAGGAAAAAGCAAGAGCAACTGATACAAGTTGATGCTATTTAACCTTCCTGGACAAGGTGATAGGAGCATTGAAGGATAAAAATCCTCTATTAGAAGTGTTCATGGTGTGGTGATACTGCACTTGAAGGTCTAGTAAATCTCCAAGAACTGTATCAGTCTAATGCCTTGAAAGCAGATAACAATAGGCCCTACAGCTGCATTACTCGGTTGAGTAGCTAAGTGGATAGGGGGATGTTTAGCTGGCTGCAGTCCCTGTGCTGAAGGATCTCAGATAGCTCTGTTAGCTGCTCTTAGAGCACAGCTCACCAGGGCCGAATAATTGCTGTATAATTTAATGCCAATACAAACAGCATAAGCTAATGCATTTGCTCCCCTAAAGAAACGATTTGTCCTCTAAATCTGTTCCTGCCAGTTCCTCAAAGTCATCCTACAGCTTTCCATGTCCCCTCATGCATCTTAAATGAGATCAGTGACTTCCTAGACTGGCTCTAGTGGAGCAGCTCTCTGAAGCTGAAAGCAATGCAATCCGAAGGAAATCCTGCTGAGTAAGGGTAGTTTCTGTTAATGTGTAATCAAGTCATGATAAGACCAGCTAATAAAGATAAGGTTCTCAACAAGTGGCACGGGACAGTGAGCAGGGAAATAGAGTATGGAAAGCTCTGTGATTAATTGTGACCCCTGGCTGCATTGTTCAAAGATAAAAAAACACTCAGAAGAGGATGTGTGAGCATGTTACTGAAGGGGAGGAATCTAGGGAAAAGAGCAGGCAGAGGCTCTGTGACTGTGAAGACAGCACCTTGACTCTGGGGAAGGCTGTCTTAAGAATAGGTCAGTCTTGGTGCCTCCATAGCTGAAAGGCCAGAGGGAATACAGTCCCACTTGTATAGTTGATTTGTTCTTTTAATGTGCAGAGATGGGCTTGCTCTTGCTTGTTCTGTGAGGGCCTTGGTGGAATGTGAGGGGCTTGGGCACTGGATGAACCCTGGATGAGCCCTGGAGGGCTGAAGCAGCAGGACAGGGCTGTGCATCCCTCTCCAGCCAAAGCAAGGGACAGGACAGTACGGATGTCTTCTTTGTGTGATCTTTCACTTGGTGCTGTTATCACTGCCAGGATGGCTCACACTGCCTATGGTGGGGTGTTGGAACTAGATGATCTTTGAGGTCCCTTCCAACCTAAACCATTCTATAAATTCTACACTGGCTATGTATCTCACTATATTGCTGCTGCTCCTTTGACCCAGGGTGTAAATTAATCTGTGGGCTAAATCACTGGCCTGTAAAGTTTCATCTTTTTGCTTTCAGAGGAACATCTTAAAATCACAAGCTGTGTTAAAGTAAATGTTAAAAGGGAAGATTACTTGGCCATAGAGGATCCTTGGTGGGCAGGGAGCAATCATAAACTGTGAGTTGCTGCAATTCTTTGGACTGGCACTTATTTCTGAGTAGGCCACTGTGTGTCAGGCTTCAGCTTTGCTACCTGTTTGTCAGGAAACAGCCTACAGCTGGTACTGCAGCCCCAGTGTACAGCTGGTGAGCACGGGTGAGAAGGGGCATGGAAGAAAGAAACGTATTTGTGCCCTGGATTTGCAAGCCCTCTTTCTAAGTAGCAGCTGCCACAGATAGGATGTGGGCATAATTTATTTGGTTTTGTTAACCCACCCTGTACATTTGTCTTGTGACTGGAACAGTGATGGTTTTAAGAAGCTGGTAGTTTGGGTCAGATTTGAAGCATTGATCTAGTGTTGAACAAGCATAAGTGTCAATTAAGAAATTGCTCTCTGCACATGATAATTCAGGAAGTACATCATTCCAGAGAAGTGCTGATCTTTCCTGTCTGTGAGTTCGTTTCTTGGCTTAGCTACTGGTGGCTATGGTTCAGGAATAGCAAATTAAAATCACTTATGCAAGGCATGGGAAGCAGGGCTGTTCCAGCTTGCATTAAGGAGGGGATGCTAAAAGCCTGATAAGCTCTGAGTAGCTCTTATATTTAGTCTTATGTTTATTACATTAAAAATAAGCAGAAAAAGAGGAAAATACTATTGAAGCTGTGAAGACGAATGAAGAACTTCAGTGTGCAGGATTCTGAGGAGATATTAGTTTTGGCTCTGCTATCAAGAGATTTGGGATAAGGCTTGCTGAGTCTGTTAGCAATAGACCACTAGAAGTTTTTCTTGTGAAGTTTGCTCCATGCCTGTGCCCTTCAGTTCTTTTGCAGCTGTCTAGGTAAATCAGCAGCTTCTGCCAAAAGGTGGGATTAGGCAGAAATCTAGGAGTTACAACTCTGGCAGGCTGAAACTGCAGATGGCCACAAACAGTGGCTCTGGGAGAGGTGGGAATTGCTCTTTTTCAGAAGAGGTGTCAACACTACAGTGAAAATTTAAACACAGGGTGATTTTTGCCTGTTGAAGGTCAGTGCAGCAGCATCTGCAGCCATCCTGAATTGGTGGGTGGTGCTTCTACTGAGTGAAACCATTTCTCTGCTGACAGGGGCCACCTGGAAGTTATTTGTGAGCAGGAGAGGAAAGCTTCAGCAACCAGTATGACTTCAGTTCTCAAGTCGCTTGTAAGGAGGGGAGTGGGTGAAATCCTTCCAATAGAGTAAGTGGGGTGTAAGAGACTCAAGAAACAATTCAACCCCCTGAAAAGCCAAATACATCATGAGTAAACCTGCTCTGCAGCATGACTTGCTGCTGCCTAGCCGAGGACAATGCACTGAAGGCATCCTTCAGTGCCACCATCCCACTGCCTGCTTGCTCAGGGAGAGGAGCACTTCACCTTTGTTTACATGCTGAAACGCCCTTGAAAGCAAAATCCCTCGAGAGGAGGTGGTTTGGAGATAAGTTTGTGCTTGGCAAAACACTGTTTATGCTGCAGGGCTGTAATGTGCCCCGGTGATGGTAGCCAGCCCTCTAGGATGGTGCTTAACGCAATTACACTGCCGCACTTTGTGGCCAGCACCGATGCTTGGGCCAATGTCCTTCCCTTGGCATAGAACTGCTGTCTGTGAGTGCAAGAGGAGAGGTGCTGCCCAGGCTCAGGCATAGGCCAAGAATGCAGAAAACAAACCTCAGTGGCCTCTTGTGATTCAGGCAGGCAAAACTCCCATGCTGGAGGACAAAACTGCTCTCTTTGGATAAGCGCTTATCGTTCTTGAAGCTGGCACAGCAGAGCAGAGCAGCCCATGCTTCAAAAAGCAAAGTAATTAATTCTCCTTGCTCCCAGCCGCAGCAGTCTCTGTTGTGCAATGCTGCACCACAACCAGGCACGGAGAAACTTTCTTTGCAATCCAAAGAAGCATTTGGTGGTGCTTTTTTTTGCTCTGACACAGCAGAGTTGGTCTTCCTTTTAATATTACGGAAGACAATGTCTGCCTTGCCTTTTGTGTGACCTTCAGTGTCTGGATTCATGTTAAAATTTCCATCCTCCCACATTCAAATGATGGCACTTACAGAAAAAAAGAAAGATTAAAATTCCTTTTGTTTAAATCCCTAATAGTGAGCCCTAGAGCTGCAGCCCTGCAGAGGTGGTGATAGGGTTTGGCTTGTGCTCCTGGCACTGGGTTCACCTGGGCTTTGTCAGCAATACAGAGAGTGGGTAATATTCATCCATCTCCCACCCTGATCCAGGTGATTTTTGCCTCCTGTTTGCTTAGCTACAGAATCATAGAATCATCCAGGTTGGAAGACACCATCCAGTCCAACCTATCATCCAGTCCTGTCCAATCAACCAGACCATGGCACTAAGTGCCTCATCCAGGCTTTTCTTCAACACCTCCAGAGATGGCGACTCCACCACCTCCATGGGCAGCCCATTCCAATGCCAATCGCTCTCTCTGCCAACAACTTCCTCCTAACATCCAGCCTAGACCTTCTCTGGCACAACTTGAGACTGTGCCCCCTCATTCTGTTGCTGGTTGCCTGAGAGAAGAGACCAACTCCAACTGGCTACAGCCACCCTTCAGGTAGTTGTAGACAGCAATGAGGTCCCCCCTGACTGTCCTCTTCTGCAGGCTGCACACCCCCAGCTCCCTCAGCCTCTCCTCACAGGGCTGTGTTCCAAGCTTCTCACCAGCTTCATTGCCCTTCTCTGGACACGTTCCAGTAGCTCAACATCTCTCTTGAATTGAGGAGCCCAGAACTGGACACAATACTCAAGATGTGGGCTGACCAGTGTTGAGTACAGAAGAATAACCTCCATGGCACTATGTTTGAAGCCTGATGGTAACTGAATTTGGGCTGGAGAAAAAGGTTTGGAGCTGTGCCTCCCAGTTTGAGGTACTTCTGCTCTTCATAATGGGGCAAATGATGCCAAATCCACTGGCATCCTATTTCTTTCACAGTTGCTCCAGGTATGTCCCTCATGCTTAGCATGTGCAGTGACAGTATTTCCATACGTGTCACAAGTGGTAATGACAAACATCAGTTGATCACATTCAGTGCTGATGTAATGTCCTCTTTGCAGGGAGTCTCCATGGCTTTCCAGGTGCAGGTCCCCTTCTCAGCATCCTCCCATCACCTGGAGGTTGTTTTGTGGGACACCATGGAGGAACATGGCACTTCAGCAGCAGCTGATAGGGCTTGATGATAGAAGCTGTGGCCAACCCAACTGAAGTGTTCAAAAGTGGCCTGGGAGAACCTGGAGCAGGGTTGTAGGCAACACCTCATCAGTGAGCAGCCTGAATTTCTGTGAGACCCTGGCTACATTGAACAGGTAAGTACTGGGATGATCCCTTCGTGAAGAGCTTTAACAGTTGGGTGTTAAGATACGATGTTGCTGTTTATGTGTCTTGGGAGTGCATCAAGGCAGGAAGCAAAGTATTTTTACTGAAGAACTACATCATCATTCACAAGCTGATGGCCCCAGTACTGAGATGAGAGGGACAGCTGGGGTTAGAGGATGACAAGGCAAAATCTGTTGGTTTTAAACATTCAGGTACAGATTTAACGTTAAATGATACTGCATAGCAAAACACCTTTTGTTATCAGTGACTTCATGTGCAGTGTAGGGAGACCACAGAGGCTGAAAAATTCCATTGCTCTCAAGCTGGGGGGATATCTATGCTCTTAAGGGGGATTTTGTCACGTGTTGATGTGTTACAAAGCATCCCAGGATATACCAGGAGCTCTTGCTTTAAAGGAAGGAGAAATGCCCCCTCCATGAGAACAGCTGCAGCTGTGGCCAGAATTGCTAACCAGGCTGGGAGGAGCAGCTGGTATTTTCTGTGGGACTCTCCAAAACAAAGTTCCCTGAAAATGGGAGGCAGAAAAGTTGATTAGGGAGAGCCATAAAGGTGGAGGCAATTAAGGCAGGAACATGAAAGCTTTGCCCAGATAACTGCACTGAGGCAGAGGGGTGTCTCCGTGGAATCGTGTGGGATGCAGGTCCTGAGGAGCCCCAGTCCTGGCTCATTTCTGCCCTTGTATCTTTGCCTCTTGGAAAGGGAAAGGCTTGGGGTGAAAGCATAAGAAAAACAGATGAAATGGCAATGATTTGATACAATTATAAAATGAAGCTTCCTTACTGGAAGTCAAGACAAGGCCAAGCTGAATTCCAGCTCTTGCCTTTAGCACATTTATTCTGCAGTCTTGTGAATAACTACATAACATCCCTCAGCTTCTCAAGCCACAAACTTGGGTTAACATTATTGTTTCTTTATCTCATACACGTTGCAAACCCAGTGACTTTGTAGACTGAGGTTGATACACAGTGTATGATACATTGCACTGGTGTGATCAAGACTTCTAAAAATGAAAATAAGAGCAAGGAGAGGACAAGTTTGTGTACTGAAGAAGCTTCACAGATGTCCTATTTACTGTACCCGAGTCAATTTGCTGGCTGCGTGGCTCTTGAAGTAGACTCAAATTGTCTTATAATTAGACCAACCCTTTTGGAGTATCCTGTCTGCTGGAAATGAGAAAGCAATGGCAAACCTCTGCTTTTGCTTACTGCACTCTAGATGTGTGCTGTGTGATTAGGTCTGACAATTACCGGGTCACTCGGCTCTTAGCTCCATCCTCACCAGAGCTTGCAATAATCTGATTGGGATACAGTTCAGCTGTGTAACACTTGAGAAGCCCTGCCTAGGGTTTTATGCTGCTTTTCCATTCCTTCACTGCATGTCTCACATTCTCTTGCTCTTCATACATTCACTTTTCCTGCTGTACCGTGAATAGCTTCAGAATTACGCTCAAGAGTCATAACTCTGACCAAATGAGTATAGCACTCCCTACAATGTTGCTTTGTGTGCCTCTGTAATTAGTTTTTCCCCTTCTGTGAACTGGTGTGATTCCAGGTGATGTCTTTTTGCTACCTAACAATATCTGAGGGCCACAAGAGGATGACAGGCAAAGTTTCAGTGATTAGAGCTCTGCTAATGGCAAATAGAGTGCATATTTATTTGGTAGCTTGGTTGCTATTTATAGCTTGCTTGTGTGTTTCTCTAGATTTTAAGTTCTTAACACGTAATTACATTGTAATCAAAAAGATTTCTCTTATAACCTAGAACTTCTCCTCCAGTCTCTGATGGTCCACATGGTGCTGGACACCCTCTGAGACTGATCCCTGTAACTGCTGGCCTTCACTCTGCAGCTGCAGCCTCCTTGCACCACTCAGTGGCTGACTTGCAAATCAATGCATAAAATGAACTCCCCGAAGCTTAATATTGGGTATTTGTGATTAGAAATGGTGCCACTGTAGGGACTTAGTTGAAAGTGAAGTTTGGGGGGGGGGTGTTAAAAAAAATAGTAGTGACAAATGAATCATTTAGCCTGCAAGGAGGTTGGTTTGGGATTTCTACCCCAAAACTCAGTCAGATTAAATCAAGTTTTGAGCATCCAGATCCAGTCAAAGATGGTCCTTCCCACTGGGTCAGATGCTCTTTGAAAGTTCCTTCCCACCCAAACTAATTTTTTTCACGTGTGTTTTTGTGTTAACTGGGTTTCTTCTGATGAGACCCTTTCAAGACACTTAGGGTCAAACACATTGTGAAAGCCTTCAGTCAGAACCTGAACAACAGGGACTGCTGGGCTTGGGGCTGTGCTCCTGAGCTTTTTCCTTGCTGTGGATCTTGACAAGGGGCAGGGCCCTGTTCTCAGCCACCCAGGGTGGTGCAAGCACCAGGGAAGCAAGGCTATGCAGGAGGAAACTCGGTGTCAGCAGCCTATTTTCATCCGTGTGCAATGAAATCCCATGGCCAAAGCTGTCCCTAATGGCTGCAGTGTGCAAACAATGTCCTGATTGTGCCTCCCTGCTTGGACTCTCCTAGAAACGCAGTCACTGCGTCTGTATTAATTAAAAACAAAGCCTGCTTGCAATGCTCAGTTTGTGAACTCATTCTGGCAGCCACAATGAAGCAATCTTTGTGGGGACCTGGGTTACTTTAAGCAAAAAAAAACTAACCCACCAAAACCAACCCCAAAACTGAAAAGGGGCCACCAGAACAGCTTTCTGGCTGAACTCTGGCACCTGGAGGTTTGGTATCCCACCAGCACACGCCTGCACAAACCTACCTGGTGCTGCTGTTTTGCCAAAGCTGGCAAAGGCCACGCCAGTCTTTTGCAAGCCCGTTTTGTTTCCTGTGGGAGAGCTTCAGCTTTATTATCTGTGTGATGACAGACTTCAGGGCCACTGCTATTGTTTTATTTGAATTGCAGGGATCTTAGAGAGACAGGATCCTGGCCGGGAATCCTACCGTGACTGGGGCTGTACAAATGCAGAAAACCCAGGTGGGTCTTGTTCTTCCTAAACCTCCTGCTGAGCTCTCTGGGAGTGGTGCTGGTTAAGCAAAGTAGGTCAGCACTCCAGACAGGCAGAGGTATGCGCACATCAGGCAGGAGATGCAATCTGGAATATTGAGCCACCAAGTAGCTGTTAAAAACTGTGCACAAGGGCAATTAAAACATTAGCATCCTTTTATGTAAGCAAAGCAGACAGAACTGGCAATTAGTTTCACTTACAGCTTTGGAGTCCTGGAGGAGTGTCCTCAGAGGCAGATTCTGGTTTGGCCACCAGACACTTGGATCCATCGATCTGACAGCTCACGCGGGAGGTAGGGATGTGACTGCGCAGGCGTCTGCCTCCACACACGCACAGGAGTAGAATGCACGGTGCCGTGTGTGATGGGACAAGTGCTTACCTACTGTCAGGCTGCCTCTGGCCCTGGAGGAGAGGAGGTTGCTTCCCCATCTCCTGCTGTTAGCATGTGACATGCACTGCCTGATCCAGACACTCCTCTATGACAAAGGGACTAGATAACTTGCTTCTAAGGACAGTTGCTGAACACTTGCCCCTGCCCACTGCATCCCTTCCTCAACGCAGAAACGCTGTGCTGATGCTGTGAGTCATAGGAGTGCTTTCTTTCATTCATTCAGGTTGTGACAGCAACCAAAATAAAGCTGCCCCCCAAATCCCCATTCCCAGGTGCTCTCTGACACCGTTTGCATATGGAAGAGCCATCTCACACTTGGGAAAGAATCAGTAGTTGACCAGGTTCACTTTGGTTAGCGTTTGCCAATCTGATTATTTCAAAACTAGTTAAAATCTTAATCATGGCTCTAGAGACACTAAGCTCTTGTACACCAAGGAGAGCAGCTGGGAGCTGAGTTTGGGTTTTAAGTAACATAAAAAAGAAAAAAAGAAAGAGGGGGGGAAAAAAAGAAGAGTGAGAAAAAGGTTACCAAAACGTTTAGCCTTTGTTTTATTGAGTTACAACAAATGAGCAACAAGTTAGAAAAGTTGGATTTATTCAAATGCCCTAGCATCCTATTTGTGCAGCGTACTGAAAGGTGGGCAAGCTTTCCCCACCCAGCTCAGCAGAGGAACACACCGGACAGCTCTTGCACCCACTCGCCCACACACCCACTCTCCCTCCTCCTCCTCCTCCTCACACGTGCATGGACAGACACCTCCCTCCAAGTCCAAATTAGCAGTATTTTAAAAAGAAAGTGCACTCGGTAACCTAGGATTGATCTACAAATTTAGTGGCAAGGGTTAATCAGAAATCTGTTGTGCGCTACAACTTCTAAAGCTGAAGGGCAGCCTGTTGGTTATGGTGTCCGTTCTTGTATCAGCTGAAGAAACACAAACAAGTTCAGATAATGAAGCATCTTAATTTCTGTGCTCCAACCTCTCTGGGGGTTGTACTGCATGTTTAAACAAAAAGTGCTAAAACAAACCAAACAAAAAAAGGCATTCTAGCCAGATCACTGGAAACCCACAGCTGAGGTTGGCTCGTGAAATACAGGAGCTGGAGAAGACTTGCCTTGCAAGAGCACAAAATTAAAAAAAAAAGGCAGTAGCAGGTGGCCATAAAACAAAGTCAAAATGAGGAAAAAAAACCCAAACCCCAACCACTCCAGAACAACCCTCCCCAACCTCGCAACGTGTTTAAGTGGGCTGAAATGTAAACCGAGGTGGGGATCTGGGCTCAGATGTTGATCTGCACTAAGACTCCAAAGACTGCAAATCTGTCTTAAAATGCTTTAGAAAATACAAAAAAACCAAAACCAGATCTCCTCTCCCTCCCTCACAAAAGAAACTTCCCTCCCCCAAGCTACTCCCCAAATTTTGCAGTGGCATTCTATGCAAGAGTAACTTGCATGTAGTAAAAAGTTAACAAAATTTCCATGTTGTACAAATCTGTTCCAGTAGAGGAAGAGGCTGGGCAGGAAAGTGGGTGGGAGAGAAGCTAAGGAGAAACCTATGTACAAGGACCCTTTTCTCTTTCTTTCTTCTCTTTTTTTGATGCAGTAGTAGGACTTTGGCACTATAAACGATCCCATGATGGTGCTCCACGATAGTATTTCTCGCTGTGCCTCTGAAGTGTGGTTTGAGACCTGGGAGTCACAGCACACTATCTCATCCCAGACAGGAGAACAACTTTTCTTCTATTTTCAGACAGCATTTCCTCTTCAATATGAGGACAGTGCAGCTGAGGAGTATCCCTGCAAAATTATAAAAGCAATGTATTATTTTTGAAGGCATGATGAAGGCAAGAAGTGCCAGCACCCACTCCGGCTGGAGCTGCATGCAGCAGCACAAGGCAGCTTTCTTGCACCAGCCTCCTCACCCATCCAGTGGCAGTGCTTGCCACAGCCTGGGCTGGCCCATTATTTCACACTCTTTGTGAATGTTGTTACCAGGTCTTTTATTTCCTACAGAGGTAGTGAGCTTTGTCTGGCATCTGCAAGGCAGAAAGCAATGTGATTGAGTCTGATAAAAAGGCACTCCAACACTGAAGGCAGAAGTCCTCCCCTTGTGGTCTCCACCATCCTTGTGACCTGCTCCTCCTACCTCGCTGGAAGTTCATTAGGGTTTGCATCTGTGCAGCCTTTCATTGTGTTGCACCTTGGGTCTCCAGTGCACCTCATGGGTTTCAGGTGAAATGGCAGATTATAGGTACTTCAGCCTCACTCCTTGGAAAAGCTTTAGAGTGATCATCAGTCTGCAAAAACACTGATCAATTCCACACTGACTTCATGATGGTGCCTTGGAGCTCAACACCACTAACAGGAAGAAAGTTTACAGCGGAGAAGGTGACTCTAGGGGGGGAAAAAAAAGTATGCTTCTGAGAAAGAAAAAGCAAAATATGTGGGCTAAGGAAGTACTGATCTTGGGCAAAACCCCACAGGGAGACCATGCAGTGAAGAAAGCCAGCGATAGCTGCTAACCACTCTGCCTGCTCTGGTCCTGTTCTAGTGTCTGAGCTGCAACTTACTGCATTTAATTTTGGACCAGTTTCTGTTTGGGGCAACAGACCTAATTTTGTTAGAAGGCAGGAATATATTGATGGAAAGGGAGCCAGAACATTCCTCATGATAAAGCAGTTGGGCTTCCTAACAAGAGGGATATGAGGCTTTATTACACAGCCTGGAGCACTTCAGTGATGGCTTTAGCAAACCCTACAGCAGCCATTCAACATCTCGAAGACCTTGGCACCCTGCAGTGACAAGTCTCCTAGCCTCACTACTCAGGAAACCTGATGTGCTCTGTGGAATAAATCCAAATTTGTCAGAAGCTTCAGAAATATGCAGGCTGATCACTGAAAAATGTTCACTCTAACTATGTATGTCAAGCTGAGAAAGTAGCAGCACCATGAATATCAAAGGGGTGTCTTTCTGCTCAACCTAGGCTTCAGCAGTGGAAGTTTCATGTAATGACTGTGTCTGTGTGAGAGCCAAGAGGAGGAGAAATGCCTTGTCAGCTCTTCAGTCCACCTCTTATGGGCAGCCATGACAGTGCCACAACCCTTTAAAGTGCTGAGAGAAAAATCAGACTTTCACATGACAACAGGCAGACACAAGGTCTCCATCAGCTCTTAATGAAGTCTGTTTTTGAGTCATACCCTGGCTGTTGCTAAGGTAGTACCAAATGATTTTTATCTAAAGCACCAAAGCTTTAGGTAAGAATGATGTAAGATAGGCTTCATGAAAATAAGAGTGAAAGCTTGTGCAGAAGGAAAAAGGAGCCATAGATCGGATTGTCCCATGGGTCTCATCAGTGTAGAGTATGAAGCCTCCAGCTTTGGTGTCACAATGCCTGTGACACTGCCTCCATGCAAGCACTGAAGAGCAGGTACTTGTGTTTCTGGGCTGAGACTTACAGAGAAAATAAAGGAAAATGGAAAAGGCTTTGGGTTTTTGTCAAGTCACCAGGCCAGCATGCTGAGAAGCAAGCAAAGCGCAAAGGACAAAACAGGCCTCTGATGTTCCTGCATGTTCTTTGCAGAGGAAGACCTGCTCCAGTGCATCTCTTTGCAATGGGTGCATTTTTACAGCCAGCCACCACAAAGCTCCTTGTCAAAAGCATAACTCAGTGAAAGTTTAACTGAGATCAAAGTTCTTACTACATTTCCTTTCTGACAGCACTCAAGCATCTCCACAGATGGTCAACAGCTGTGCCAGGGCACAAAGGCAGGAAGTTCACCTGAACATATCCTACACTGTTTGCAAGCAGAAAACTCTGGGCACCAAAACTATGCTGCTGGAAGAAGGTTGTTGCAAAGCTTGGTCTCATGATGCAGAAGGTCTATAAGAGATAGCAGTGTCAGGCAACTCCCCTCTCCTGCCCTTCTCCCCATTTCCTCTCCTAGCCTGTAGTCTGCAGCCTCTCCTCGGCTGGAAGGGGTAGATGATCTAGAGTAATGCCCCTGGGAGGAAAAAAGGTAATCCCACAATGTGTTTATTCAGCACACAATTGATTTTAGAAGGCAGATCAGACTCTGGCTCTCCTTTCTGATGTGGTAGCACAACAGTGGCACCCCAGCATGCCTCCAGCTGATGTTCCCATGTCCCTCCTCCTTTAATCTCTGCCTTTGCCACACAGGCAACACAACCTGCTCTTCACATCCCTAATCACCAACTTCTGTGAACATAACACAGGACAGTGCACTGCATGGCAGGCTGGAGCTTTAAAATGCTTTGCATTACAGATCCTGTATCAACATTTGTCACAATTAGCTGACACAAATCATAGCTCAAAATAAAACCAATGCAGAGTTTCCTTTTTCATCTCGAGAGAACGTCCAGGAGACTTTTGGACAAGTATTGCACTGCACAAGGAGAAAGTGAAGAGCCTCAAGCTATACAGCAGGGCTGGCTAAGAAAAACTATCCTTCTGCAAAGGAGAGCAGCAGTTCAGTTCAAGTACTGCCAGCTGTAATAGTAGAAGTGCAAATGTGAAGGGGTGTCTCGCAGCCCTGGGGGTTGAATTTTGGTTGGTTGTTTTTTTTCTCTTTAAAGAAATACTGCAGTACATTATACTTATTAGACACTGGAAAAGCACTGACTTTCTAAAATAGGTGCTCTCTCACTGTGGTGCTGAGCATTCTGTGGGATACATTCCAGATTAAGGAGACTCCAGCCTGGGAGAGACTGGCTCAGTTATACAGAGCACAAAATGTTACAGGCTCCAGTGAACTCGATTCAATGCACGAGTCAAGAAATGCTGACGGTGCTTGCTCCAGATTTATACCTGTGCAACTGTGACTGGAAACAGGCTTCAGGTCTCCAAATAACACATTGTGAATGGTTGTATAAAACCCCCTTAAAGAAAGGCCTGGCAGCTTGCTTTTAAATTCAAGATCCTGTGAAAAAGAGCTGCTAAAACACCCACATAGCTTAGTCTGGGGCATTTCCTAAGCCTCTAGTGTGAGCAAGCAGAACAAAACAAGGTTGGAAGCAGTTCTCACCTGCAAGAGGAAGAGAGCACATTTGCATTAGCCACTTCAGTCCTTACAAGGTTATTGTTGTTTGGGGTTTTTTCCCCCCTTTTTTTTTCTTTTTGCTGTTGCACAAAGAAGCACCTCTGTCCTGGGCCCTTCCCCCAGTGACCTTTTATTCTGAGCTGCGGAGGATACTGCAAAGGAAAGGCTCGAGGTGCAAAAACAGGCACAGCCTCTATTCACAGGAGATCAATGACCTGTTGTTACAACAGGGAATATTAGCAGCTAGTGTCACTATTTCTTTGCGTGGCTCAGCTGGTGTGTTTTACATCAAGTGCTGCAGAGGTTAGATAGGTTGTTCAAAGGCAGAAAATTTTAGGTTTAATCACTTATTGCCAAAAAAAACCCCAAACAATTAGAAAATAAAATCTCCCTTATCCAGGATTTGACCCACAAGGAGACAAGAAACAAGGCAAACGGCACTAACCCCTCCCCTACCGTGCAGTTGCTTTAAACTACAAGCAGGATGGGTCTCCCTTTTGTTCAGGCATCCAGCAGGCGCAATGATCCGGCAGGGATGGGCTCCAAGGATTTATGCTGATGAAGACCTACAGGATGCTGGAAGCACAGCCAGAGAGAAGCTCAGAGAAACAGGACACCATCAGCATTACCTGTCTACACGTGGGGATTTTCTCCAGATATACTTTCAGAGTCAAAGTCTGCCAGCTCTGCCTGGCCTTCGGGTGCTGTGTGGCTCCAGCTGTCTGTACAGTCTGATGCAACATCCTCCTCGCCCACCGTCACTTCCACCCAGTTGACCTCTGCTGGCTCCTCGTTCTCCTCACTGCCGTGGCCATCGTGGCTGTTGCACTCCAACCTGTCTGTACCCTCTGCTTGATTTGCCAACAAAGAGTCTTTCAGTGGTTCACAGTCTCTTTTCACTCTGACCGGTACTTTCTCCCCATTCTCTTCATTAACTTTTTTATGCTCCTGGTGATGCTGCCTAGACACCTCGCTACCATTCTTTGGACTCTCAGTGTGTTTTGATCCCTTTTTCTGGCTTTGCTCATTATGACCATCAACAACATACTGCTGCTGGTACTGGTCAATCCATTTCAGTGACCCTGTTCTAAGTGATGAGCGGTTTTCCTTGAACCAGCGAACGATTTCAGTTCTTGTGAGCCCAGTCTGAGATGCTAACTGGTCATACTCCTGGGGTGATGGCCACTGGGTCCTTGCAAATGTGCTTTTTAGTAGGTGAATTTGCTCTTGGGTTTTCTTAAATGTGGTGGAGGACCCAGATAAAGCACCAGGGAGCTGAGAGCTACTCAGTAGTTCTGCCTGGTTTATTGCACCATTGGGAGTTTCTTGTTCTTTAGTTTTTCTGTATGATCCCATCGAGTCCAAGACAGCTTGCTCCATGCTGTCCCTTATCTTTCTTCGCTCAGAGAACCATGAATCTATCTCCCTCCTACTCAGCTTAGTCTCCACTCGGAGCCTGTCTAATTCTCCTTGGGTAGGAAAAGAGCATCTTAGGAAGCTTTCCTCAAGGGCCCTAAGCTGCTCTTGGGTTTTCTCTTTGAATCTCTGGGGAGTAAGTTCTGTGTATGGGTGAAAGGATCGGCCATGTCGGCCGGCTGAAGGTGCTATTTGGTCTTTCCCTAAAGCATCGCCAGGGATGTGCACAATGCCCCTTTGACTTCTATACCTGTGGTCACTGAACCACTTCTTGATCTCACTCCTGGAGAGACCTGTTGCCTCTATCAGCCGGTAGACTTCTGCGTCATTGGGAAACTGGCTTGCCGTGAAACTGGCCTTCAGCTCTGCTATCTGCTCCTTTGTCTTTTTTCGCTCACTGGCTGGCGTTAGTGGTACAGCAGTCAACTTAGCAGGAACCTCAGGCACCTGAACTACGTGAGGACGCTTGGCCTCTGGGGCACTTGATAAGTTCTGTATTGTCCTCTTTTGCCCCTGGTTTGGGGCAACAGCAAGCGTAATTGGTGAACAGGAAACAGTTGAACCGTTTGATACAGGAGTCAACACCAGACCTGTCTGGCCCAGTATCTGACAAGGCAAAGCTGTCTGGATAATAGGCTGAGGCATTTTCGCAGTTGTCAAAGGAGCTGGTAGGACAGTGATGGTTTGGGGAACTGCCTGGATAGTACCATTGAACATCTTCTTTCTTGCCTCCTCCACTTCTTCAGGAGACCAACTTATACCATGCTTCAAGCGCTGTGTAGCAAACCAGATTCGGATTTGCTCTTCTGGGTGTTTTGATGCTGCTGTCAACCACGACAACTCTGCCTGTGTTGGGTAAGGAAATTTATTAAAAGAGTTGATCATGGTCGCATTAGTGTCCAGTGCAGAGTTGTACTTGGTACTGTTCAGAGGTACCGGGACCTTGGGGACAAGGTTAATGTTTGGCGGCAGCTGTACAGAGGGCATAACGTGGGCCAACACATCATGAAGAAGGTCTCCATTTATGCAAGCAATAGCCTCGGTGGCTTCAGTTAGGATGCGGGGCAGACTGCCATCCATGTGATTTTCTGCAACTCCCTCTTCTGGCTTTTTGGAGCCTTTCTTGGTTTCCCCTTTAGGCTTTCCCGGTTTCACCGCCGGTGTTTTACTTGCGCTAATTCCCCCGTGAAGTGAATCATCACACTCTGTGTTTTCTAGCCCACCGCTTGAGACAGTGGCATCGTTAGCAGTGACCTCAATGGACTGCTCTAAAACGGTCTGATTATTACGTTTGATTAGTTTCAGTTTAAAGTTTGTCTCTCCTGGGTGGTATTTTGTGTTGTGGTCAGATAAAGAGTCGTATTTTTTGGTTGTGAAGTTGCACTCAGCACAGACGTAGAGGGGGTTGAGAATGACATTCGGATGCTGGGTGTCGACGTGCTCTGTAAATTCATTTAAATTTTGCGTTGAGTAAGGGCAGTATTTACACTCATAACCACCTTGGGGTTTCTTAGACTGGTTTTCAGCTGGGGGCTTTGCCTCAACTGCTTCACAGTCTTTGACTGAGCTTTCTGAAGGCCATTTCTTTTTAGAGTCCTGCTGCAGCGTGCCAGGCCCCTTTTCTTTAGAAGCCTCTGCGCCCTCCGCGCCTTCCTGCTCTGTGACTTCAGAAGTGCGCACCATACAGGGAGTCGTTGACTTTCTTTTGCTAGCCATGGCAAGGGGCTGTCCCAAACGGTGAGTTCTTCTGAGAAATCAACTCGATAGATCTTCCAAAGAGCTCCAACCTATCTTGATTATTTTACTCTGTTCTGTTTAATGAAGACTTTCTGGCCCAGCTGCACCATCAACTCCACCGGTAGATCTATCAGCTGCATGACACCTGTGAAACAAAGCACACATCCTTAGGGGCTGATCTATTAATCACAGACTTAGCAGCAAGCCACAGCTCAAGATATGTGCATTTACAAGGCTGTTTTGGACAAAACTCTTCCTTCCCCTATCGTAAACTTCAGAATCAAAAATCTCCTCATGAAGAATAAAAGCAGTAAGTGATTTGCAATGAAGTGCACCATAGGAAGAAAATGGCTTTGAAACAAGTAAGATGAACAGACAGGGGACTTTAATCTCTGCTAGACTCAAGTGTGTTTAGCTGGAAAAGAAAGAAGATACTGATATAAATACTGCAACTTTTTATAGAAGCTGAAGCTTCTATTAATTATTATTTTGAAGCCTACAGATCTGAAGCAGAGTGTGATTTATATTACACTTAATTACTTCCCACTGTCACTTACCTTGTAAATATGTCTTATTAAGTGTGGTTACTAATGATGGGTGATTTCTAAGTTTAAGATATAGGGCCTGCCTTGGTTGTAAAAGTAAAGGCTGAAAGAAGATTGAATGCAAAGCAACACTTTCAAAAGTCTATGTCTTTATGAGAGGTGAGTTGAAAGAAACTGCAGTAGATCCTTGGAGGCCTATCAAATCTTTCCTGGAACAGAATTTTCCTTAAAACACCAGTTTTCAAACAATATTGACAGAAGCAGCTAGTAAAGGTCACAGAAGCCCTTAGATATATTGTAGCATGGTCCCTTCCTGCAGTGCTGCTGATATTCTCATCAAGCCCTGATCTGTGCACTCTATCATAGAGTCAGATTGCACTAGGTTGAGAGGGACCTTTAGAAGCCATCTATGAGGACGGGCTGAGGGACCTGGAGCTTTTTAGTCTGGAGAAGACTAAGAGGGGATTTAATACACATCTGAGGGCTGGGGATCAGGAGGGGAGGGACAGGCTCATCTCACTTGCTCCATGTGATAGGACAAGGAGCAATATAAGCTGCAGCATAGGAGGTTCCACCTGAACGCAAGGGGGAGCTTCTTTACTGTAAAGGTCACAGAGCACTGGAACAGGCTCCTCAGAGAGGCTGTGGAGTCTCCTTCCCTGGAGACTTTCCAGGCCCATCTGGATGCATTCCTCTGTGATCTGAGCTAGACTGTATGGTGCTGCTCTAGCAGGGGGTTGGACTCTAGGATCTCTGTGGGTCCCTTCCAACCCCTAACATCCTGTGATCCAATCCAACCCCTTTGCAGGAAGCATGATCCCCAACTGGATCATGCTGCTTAGAGTCCCAGGAAGCCTGACCTTCAATATCTTCAAGGATGGGGCCTCCACTACCTCCTTGGACAACCTGATCCAGTGTTTCATCACCCTCCACAGTAAAGAACTTCACTTTATATCCCACAGAACTAAAAAACAACCAACCAACCGTGAGTCACGGTTAAAAATGGGTAAGTCAGAGCTGACTTGGAAGCTCCCAAATGCCAGAATTCTGTAAAGCATTTTAAAAGGGATGTGAGGTCAACATCCGTCGCAGCAACCACAAAGGAGATCTACACTAGCTCTATTAGGGATCCAGTTGCACTCATCAGGGCGGGTGGAGAGGAAGGGAATTTAGTTGTAAAACCAGCTTCATTCATTAAAAAAAGCAAAGAAAGGACACGTCACTCTCCTGTTTGACAAGATGCTATGTTAGGTCCCTGGGTCCATCAGTACTCAAAAGCACATGTCCCTGTGAGCATCCCTGCTTTTAACACTCGATTCCTACTGTGTGGCCAGAAGTCAGGCTCGTAATGTTTAAAGCAGAGCAGAAGTTAATTTCTATTACTTGACAGCATCACAATCTCCCCACCACTACCAACTCTTTGCCCATGATGGCTGCAGCAGCACAAACAAAAGTAGCATAGGGCAGAGCTATCACCGTGTTCCGTGTCAGAAACACTGAACCTATGCTAATTGATGTTGCAGTAAGATTATTCTCCTCGAAACCCAAGGATGAGAGGTGAGATACACATTTCACAGTGTTAAAAAAGGCACATGCCTAGAGTGATGTTTTCCCTTCCTTACAACCGCTTTTAGCATGCAGCTGCTACAGTAATATCAAAAAGCACATCAGCTAGCACAGCAAAAAAAAAAGGTTTTTTTGCTCTCCACTGTGATAAAACACTTAAAAACATTGCTTAATTATATGCAGGAGAATAAGCAGAAGCAAACCAGGGCAAATAGCTCCTGCATGATGGAGTGGGATGGCAATGATTTACAAAAGAAAGCCAGAGGAAGGAAGGCAGGTTTTGTGAACCAGAGCCCTTAAGTCAAAGCAGCCTAGAGCTCTGTCACTTCTGCAGCTCTTTGTAAGCTGGATCAAACACAACTAATGAGGAGGTATGCACATGGGCACAACAATAATTTTTGCAGACATTCAATTGGGAAGTGCTGTGTATTTTCAACTCACATGTGTCAGTGCAGGTATTTCCAATTAGAAAACCCCCTATGTAGATGATTGTAGCAGGGTGCCACAGACATGAATTTTCACCTACAGAGAAATGGCAATTGATGATTTTTCTGTCTTTTAAGGACCAGAGGCTCACACCTTTCAATGCAATCAGCAAACCAAACTGCCTCCAGGACTCCTGACTCCCTCAGCAACACGGTCTGAAACTGGGTGTCAACACACCTGCCAACGAGGGCAGAAGCAAATCCAGTGCACATCCCACCTCTGCCTTGCACCCCTGCAACACAGTCACTGAGAGACTCTAAAAATCCGTGGATGACACGGAAATGAAGGGGGTTTGGTGGAGAAAGGCTGAGGGTAGGATGAAACAAGGTCTCAAAAAGGCCTGGACAGCAGCAGACAACCCCAGAGAACTGCGTACCTAAGCCAAATCCATGTGAAAGCTGTGTCTTTACATTAACAGCTCAGCTCTGACGTGGCCACCGTGTAGAGATAAAGAAACTTATTCTGGAAAACACTGATATTCTGGGGAAAAAAGTAAAAAGCCTCTCTGCAGGCCTCACCAGAATAGGTTGTGTCAGACAGCAGTATGCAACAGGTGTGTTTCAGAGTGCACCACTCAGAGCCTTTGGAGCTAAAATGTTCTCACCCGTACTGCTGCAGAGCCAAAGGCAGGGGTGGAACGGTAGGGCTGCTGTGCAAAAGCAAATGGCCAACCCAGGAAAGAGGGAGCTGGACATGGTGTGCTGTGGATTTTCTAAGTACTCATCTGCAAATGCTGGCCTGGTGGGGTTTTTTTCTGGTTTAGGGTTTTGTTGTTGTTGTTTAAAATGCAGGCTGAAGTTGTTAAAAACTGGATCAGGCCTGATTTTAGTTCTTTTGTTCTCTGGGAAAATGACACCGTCTACTCAGAATCACAGAATTATCCAGGTTGGAAAAGACCTCCAAGATCATCCAGTCCAACCTATCACTTAACCCTTCTAATTAACTAAGTGCCTCACCCAGCCTCCTTCTTAACACTTCCAGGGATGGTGACTCCACCACCTCCCTGGGCAGCCCATTCCAATGCCAATCACTCTCTCTGGCAACAACTTCCTCCTCACATCCAGCCTAGACCTCCCCTGGCACAACTTGAGACTGTGTCCCCTTGTTCTGTTGCTGGTTGCCTGGGAGAAGAGACCAACCCTCACCTGGCTACAGCCTCCCTTCAGGTAGTTGTAGACAGCAATGAGGTCCCCCCTGAGCCTCCTCTTCTCCAGGCTGCACACCCCCAGCTCCCTCAGCCTCTCCTCACAGGGCTGTGCTCCAGCCCCCTCACCAGCCCTGGTATCCCTCTCTGGACACATTCAAGCACCTCAATATCTTTCTTAAATTGAGGGACCCTTCTCTGGATACAGTACTCAATGTGTGGCCTAACCAGCTCTGAGTACAGGATGAAAACTTCACAGCTACTACTCAGGATGAAAATTTCACAGCTTACAAACTGGTTCATGCCCTGAAACAACATAGATATGGTATCAATGGCCACTTGTTCCACCAAACATAGTGGCCCTAATCTCAGCCTAAACAGGAGATGGTGCTGCACCAAGGGAGCACACACTGGAAGAGATGAGGCAAGTAAAAGCAGGACAAATAGCAGTAGAGTGCTGAGGTTGGCACCAAAATCTACATTTCTTCACTTCCCAGATACTGTTGTCCCCTCCAGAGAAAGGGCTGAGAACCCACAGTTGGCACACAACATGGGGCACATGGACAGCCATGAACAACACACAAGGGCTGCAGATCCCACTCTTTTCTGAAGTTGACACAGCCTGGGGAAGGCTTTTTCCCCTGTAGCATGGGGTTCTGCTTCTGCCAGAGGCATCTGTTTTGCTGTCCTGCTGAGCATGTGCCTAGCTGGTGTCCTCCAGTGGAGTCACAGATGCTCAGGGACAGAAACAGACCCGAAGTTCTAGCGGTACCTATGGCTGTTCGCACTCAAGAGGCGCACTCCTGGGGCCTTGCCCTCTCCTTTGGGAAGGGAAAATATGAACTAACCTCTTCCAAGCAGGAAGATTTATAAACCACCAATGTAAGATACAGCCAGATACATCAGGAGATGCTCTTGACACCCTCAGGGGGCCTGAATCTCTGTCCAGTGCCCTACATTGGTGGCTTTCAGGGTAAGCAAGCTCCAAAGATCAGTCACGGACCCTGGTACCCTGTCAAAATTATCTCCTTTAATCAGTGGTGTGTTTACTCCTAGGGTGTGTACTTGCATGCTCATCAGAGAGAAATAAAGACCAACAGATTTCTTAAGAGAGAAATAGAAACACTATAAAAACATTCATTCTAATTAGTTTAATTACTTGTCTGTGCAGCTCACTGAATCCTCATCACCGGGCTAGATTAAAGTCACTGGATTGAAGTAATTCCTCGCGTTGAGTTTTTATCCAGCACCATGTGGTGGGAGGACAAGAGACTCAGAGACACAAAACAAAACAAAAATCATCTGCAGACACTATCTTCAGCTATGTGGCTAAAGCCTGGATGTATCCATCTCTGATTTTACACAGAAAAAAGCCCCACCTTATTCTGAAAGTTCACCTTAATTTTTTCCCCCAGGAATGCTTTTAAAGAGTATATATTTTTTTCCCCCTCTGGGAAAGGGGATGTGTGTTAAAATAAGTATTCTTTGTTTATACCACTTCCAGTAATCCTTTCCCATTTTTTAAGCTTTAGCATCTTAACAGCAATGCCTGATCTCCTTTCTCCTTCACGTCAGCCATCACTTCATGACACTGCTACCCAGATTGGGTGCAGCTGCTGACATTTCCTACATTATCATGTATTTTTTTGTATTATTACCTATTGCCATTCTTAGGATTTATTGCTGTATGGGCACTATCCGTCAAATGCCTCCAAAGAAGAAAGAAGATGGGCTATTACAGAAGCCCATTTCATTTCTTTACAGAATCAGCTGGACTGGAACAGACCTTTGAGATCATCAAGTCCAACCTATTACATAACACCATCTAATCAACTAAATCATGGCACTAAGTGCCACATTCATTCTCTTTGCACTTCCAGGGATGGTGACTCCACTGCCTCCCAATGGTCAGTCACTCCCACTCCTTCTGTGAAGATATTTTTCCTAACATGCAACCTAAACCTCCCCTGGCACAGCTTGAGTCAGTGTCTTACAACTTATCATAGAAACCACCAGGTTGGAAGAGACCTCCAAGATCATCCAGGCCAACCTAGCACCCAGCCCTATCCAGTCAACTAGACCATGGCACTAAATGCCTCATCCAGGCTTTTCTTGAACACCTCCAGGGACAGTGCCTCCACCACCTCCCTGGGCAGCCCATTCCAATGCCAATCACTCTCTCTGTGTGAAGAACTTCCTCCTAACATACAGCCTAGACCTACCCCAGCACAACTTGAGACTGTGTCCCCTTGTTCTATTGCTGGGTGCCTGGGAGAAGAGGCCACCCCCCACCTGGCTACAATGTCCCTTCAGATAGTTGTAGACAGCAATGAGGTCACCCCTGAGCCTCCTCCAGGCTAAACAACCCCAGCTCCCTCAGCATCATTCACCAGAAGAGACAATATATAGCAAGTCCAGGAAGATCCTTTGACACATCTGCATGCTCTCCCCTCACTGCAGGTCACAAAACACATCCCCCAGCTTACTGTGCATTTAAAGCACTTAATACAGGGCCAGAAGCCACTGTCCATCTTCAGAAAACAGCAGCCAGCTTAAGTATCACTGATGTTCCAGATGCCTAAACCATCTGAAGCTTGAAATTAATAGATGTTTGCAGCTGAAGTTTTCATGAAGTAACACTGTTCTAATTTACTCTGTCATCCAACAAACAGGCTCCCAATCAAATATTTGTCTTCCTTTGGAAAAAAAAAAATCACAGATGATACATTCAATTCTTAAATGAAAAATAAAAGGAGAGTTAGAAAGCTTTCCAAAACTCTGCTTGCTTATAGGCAAAGGCTTCTCTTGCTGTGCAGTACACTGAGGTTTCAGGTGGCTGTGTACAGTTTATGAAGTGTCCCTAGAGCTGTCTACTAAGCAGACAAACAAATCCATGTTGTCCCTAAGGATCATGGGACTGAACAAGCTTCCTCTTCCTCTCTGCAGCACTCCTTGTTGCTCCCATTTGTCACAGGGCAAAGCCACTGCCCTCTGTGCACAGTAAGAGTTTTGCTGCTGGGAGAATTTGGCACGGCCACAAAGGACCTTTGTTCATGCCAGAAGTTGGGCACACAATGCAATCCTTCCCCCTTGTCACACAGAGTTGAGTGAGTTTCCATAGCTGAGTTAGAAACACTCCTCGACAACCACAACTCACAAGCCCAAACATCGTCCCCCTCCTCAACACGGGATGCCTTTTCCCCTGGCAAGTCCTGCAGGGCAGAGGAGACAGAGGGGAGCGGTTGCTGTGCTTTGAAGACCAATTCCTGCAAACTCCTCACCAGACTTGCAGCAAGGATGGGTCTGAAGGACTGCTGGAGCTCTGCCCTTGGTCTCTTTGCAGGGCTTTTGTTACCTGGATACTGTGAGACCCCTTCAAAACAAGGCTCTCCAATTTCCAGGTACATTCTTGTCCTCAAAAGGCCTGAAACTTGGCAGATAGATCTGGCCAAATATCAAGCAATTCTTCTGTGTCACGTTTCCCACTTGTGTTTAATCTGCCAGCCTCTGTGTGTGTTTATGCATGCACAGGTACATACATGTGTGTGTATGTACACAGAAGTTTATTTATCCCAGGGTGGCAGCTCTGGGGAGCTGCTCTGAATCCAGCCTGTCCTACCTTTCACTCAACTGGCCCTTAGAAGGAGGGTCCCCAGGCCAGGATAGAAGCTTCCAGTACAGAGGAACTCTGGGAAAGGATGCCAGTATAAGAGGCTGGGGACAGAGGGCTAGCACAGCCTGACATGGTAGTGCTGGGAAAGGATGGGATTTAGCAGGATGTGTCTCAGTGTTTTCATTTCACCCAGGAAATACAAATCATTCACATATTATTTCATATTTTAGCTCAAAAGAAGCAGTGCTTCTTTTGGAAATATGCAGTGGAAGAAAATGGAAAGGATGCTTGGAAGTAAATGAAGCTTTGTTAAGACTTGATTATGCATTAAGAAATACAGTGACACACCTGTGAAGACAATCAGCCCAGCATAACCTTTTGCAGACTGGTCACTGAGTGCACCACATTGATGGACACATTTTGTTTCTTTCACTTTTCATTTTAAACACCAAGGGATGCAGCACAAACCAGTTCATACTTTCAAAACTGAGTTGGAGCTGGACTATGCAAAGCTTCCATGCTTTGGCACCCTCCTGAAATGTCCTTTACATTCCCAAACCCCAGGCCATGTTTCACTCAGACAGATTACTACTATACTGAAGAGTAAACTCTCAAGGAAAACGAAAAGGAACTGGCAAAACCTCCCACTCATTTCTTACCAGCGGAAGTGTTTGCATCAGAACACCTTAGGAGCATGACAAAGTACACTTGGCAGTTGCCTCCTCCTGTCTCCTCCCACGTGTTTTAATCCAGGCACACTCAATATTCCCAGTGTAGATCTGGAGTCATCGCAGGCATCGTCCTCTTTGTCTCCCTGGTGTCTGGAATTCCCCACCACCACCCGAGGCTACTTCATAGCATGTCCAGATGAACAAACTGTAACAATGATGCTTGAGCAATACTTAACAAATGCAGAAAAAGCAGAGAACTGCTCCTTAAAAGTTTCTCACTGAAGAGTATTTGTTTAATTTTTTAATTTATTTTTTCCCCTCAATGTGTTTTTTCTCCTCCTGTTTCTGGGAGGACAGCAGCGAGTAGGCACAAGCTCACCCAGAGTTTATCCTCACTCCCACCCCGCTCCAGCAAACCTTCCTCCTCCCTACTCTCCTCTGCACTGCAAAACAGGCTCCAACAAAACAGTCATCAAAATCCAGTGCAGCACTAATGTCCAACATTTATTTGCCAAAACATGAGCGTGCTTCTTCTGAGGAAAGAAGAAAAGAATAATCACCATAACAAAAGCATCCTTAATGATTTAATTTCCAGAGCCAGCTATTTTGTGACCAGCTTGCATTAATTTAGTTTGGTCTCTTGGTTTTATAATGTTTGTGAAAATGTCTCTCTCAAAATGAAACAACCACCTAACACCCTACTATGAACTCAGTGAGATGTGGCAGCTCTTTCCATAGCAACCCACCAGCACCAAGCCTGCTTTTCTGCACAGCTAAGGAGGGCAGGAAAGTGCCTGCTGAAAAGCTCTGGCTGTCAACTCCAGCCTGGCAGTCCTGCCACCCTGGGAAACCGAATACACTGGGGAAAGGCAGCACTTCTACGACCTTCCTGCTGAAATGCTTCTTAGCTCCAACTGCTAACCAGCTGCTCAGTCATTTGCAGGTTGGTTGGTTTGCTTGCATTGTGAAGCAGTCACCTTGTTTCCTAAGTAGCCTATGAAATTGTCTTTGTAGCCACCAAAATGCTCTCCAGAGTGGAAGTGGAATTAAAGCAACTGGGACCTGCTCTCAGATGACCTCCATGTGCCACATCAAGGTGCTCATTGTGGGGGGTCTTCTTTCAGAGAACAGGCAGAAGCTTGTGTAACTTCTAGCACTGATAGGACAAACACCCTGGGCTCACCATTGCTGCAAGTAGCTTGGTCAGTGTGGAGGGCAGGCAGATTGCTGGCAAGCTTCTTTGCTGCCTCTGATTGTCATTGCTGGATGCTGCAGCTAAGGTTCTGCTAGACCAACTTGCCATTACTTCAGAACCAAGTCAGGCAGGCTCTCAAGCTTGTCTCTGCAACCACAAGGCTTTCTCTAAAACATCTCCCCATGCTCTTTGATGAATACTTTATAAATTCAGCATCCTCAGACATGTGGGAACTAAGACCTCCAGGTACACCTTGCCTTTGACTATTCTTCAACATAGCTATTTATGTTTGTGTAACTACCCTTTGTGTAGCTACTCAGGATCCAAAGCTGACACACAAGGCAATTCCCAAGAATCCCCCACAATGCCCCTTCCCAGCAGCATTCCTGTCTGGCCTTACCACCTGCAAGAGTTTGCCTGAAGCACTGTGATTACCTAGACTGAATAGAATCAGCCAGGCTGGAAGAGACTTCCAAGATCATCCAGCCCAACCTAGCACCCAGCCCTGGCCAATCAACCAGATCGTGGCACTAAGTGCCTCATCCAGGCTTTGCTTGAACACCTCCAGGCATGGTGACTCCACCACCTCCCTGGGCAGCCCATTCCAATGCCAATCACTCTCTCTGCCAACAACTTCCTCCTAACATCCAGCCTAGACCTCCCCTGGCACAACTTGAGACTGCGTCCCCTTGTTCTATTGCTGGTTGCCTGGCAGAAGAGACCAACCCCACCTGGCTACAGCCTCCCTTCAGGTAGTTATAGACAGCAATGAGATCACCCCTGAGCCTCCTCTTCTCCAGGCTAAACACCTCAAACTCTCTCAGCCTCTCCTCACAGGGCTGTGCTCCAGGCCTCTCACCAGCTTCACTGCCCTTCTCTGGACACCTTCCAGTAGCTCAACATCTCTCTTGAATTGAGGAGCCTAACACTAATATCAGAAGTCTAGGAAAGCAAGTGAGAAATGGCCTCTCTGTTTTGTTATAATTTGCTTTTAATTCTAGATGTTATTGTTTAAAAACTGCCTTTAAAGAAGAATAGACAGATTCTACTCCTTTTGTGGAATAAATCAACCTAACAGCAAGGTCAGGCCAACACACAGAAACAGAAGACCTGGCTGAGGAAATTCAGCACTGGCTGATTCATCTTTTAAGAAGGATGAAGAAGAGCCATCCTGGCAGATCAAATTTATTTCTTTGAAGGTGAAACAATTTAGTGTTGGTATCAAGTGGTAGGAAATGAAAACCACACCTTTTCCAGAGTATCCCATGCTGTCTTCTCAGGGCTTCAAATGCTGAACAATGGGACAACCACAGTATCATCAGGGTTGGAAGAGACCTCACAGATCATCAAGTCCAACTCTTTACCACAGAGCTCAAGGCTAGACCATGGCACCAAGTGCCACGTCCAATCCTGCCTTGAACAGCCCCAGGGACGGCGACTCCGCCACCTCCCCGGGCAGCCCATTCCAGTGTCCAATGACTCTCTCAGTGAAGAACTTTCTCCTCACCTCCAGCCTAAATCTCCCCTGGTGCAGCCTGAGGCTGTGTCCTCTTGTTCTGGTGCTGGCCACCTGAGAGAAGAGAGCAACCTCCTCCTGGCCACAACCACCCCTCAGGTAGTTGTAGACAGCAATAAGGTCACCCCTGAGCAACCCTGTGGCCCATCAAGCTTGCACTAAAGCAATGTAAAAGGCATTCTCACACGATCACTTCTTGGCACAATGGCTCAGCCCTGCTTCTCACCCTGTATCTCCAGTTCAAGACATGCAGAGAGAGACCATGGCAGCAAAGTGAGAGGAGAGCAACAAATTATTTAACCCACTAAAAGAGGCTCCAGATGGGATTTGTGCCTCATGTTTCAGAGGAACCACTGTATTGCTTGAGGCTTGCAAAAACAAAACCACCATCACCACTCCCCAAACCACACAGCAAAACCCCACCAAAAGCATACTATGAGAGAAGGGCTGTGAAAAAAAGATTGCAACTGCATATCACTTGGTTCTGATTTCTTACATTGAGAGGGGATCAGTGGGAAAAGTTAAAAAGGGGGGAAAAAAAAAAGTAGTCTTTCCTCCTTGGACACCTCCATGTCAAGATGTCTACACACAAGGTAGATCAAGCTATACAAAAGCAGCATATGCCATTGCTGCCTCCTTAGAGTGTAAATAGCACCAGGAAAGAAACAGCTTTCAACCTGGGCCCCTGTTTGCTTCCAGTCCCGAGTGACTCAAAAGAAGGGCTGTCTGAAGATGCTCGGCAGCACGTCAATCTTTCCTAGCAGCTAAAAATCAATTGCTCTAAACCACAAAGCAAAAAAAAAACCCAACAAAACCCCCTGAGGCTTGCTGGGAAGAAGTAAAATTGGGGGGAAATAAAGGTAAAGATGAAAGGCACCTATAATCTCTTTAATGCAGCACTGAAGTTCTTCTGAAGAGAAAGCACAGCAACGATAAGAAAAGGGAAGAAAGGGAAAGAAGAAAGCAGCCCATTGACACCAGCTACAGATATATTTTTTTAATGGGCATTAGGTCAGCAGGGCATTTTCCACCTGCCCTGCTTAAACCACAGCTTTGATGATGTTACACATGTGATTTTAATACATTTATCCTGGTGGGACCATAAGTTTATTTTGTCTGTGTGTGCGAGATTATGCACAGGACAGCTCAGGGTTTTCCTGAGGGGAGGAAGGGTGATCTGCAGGCATAGGATGAGAAAAGCAGCTGTCAGGTTGCACCTCAACTATGTTTTGGGTTGCAGACAAAGCGAGTGGGGAGAGAAAGGAACAAGCCACACAGTAAAGGCTACAAGGGCTTGGAGAGAAGGGAAGAGGAGGATAAGAAACAGCTTTGCCCTCAGTCTCCTACAGTCCTCCTGAATTCAGCTCAAATGGTCAAAAGGCACAGTCTTGCTGCTGCTGAATCCCGCCTGGCAGGGGAACCTTCTCTGTACCAGCAGAACCCTGGTCAGGGCTTCAGGCTTTGTTCTCCCATGTGAAATGCACAGGAACTGCTACATCCTCTCACTTCTGCCCGACTTTCAGTGCAACCTACAGGCATGCCCATTGCAACACAACACACTGGCCAAGACAGCAACGATAAAACACTTTTTTCCCCCTATACTTTTTTGCTTGTGATTTCTGTCTATATATAGAGGAAGACACCCCAGGCTTTCTCCTTCAAAAAGACTACAAAAAAGGAAAGACAATGAATCCATATTCGGTTTTTCTTTTGAATCCCACAGTGCTTTTTCAATCTAATTCAATAAGGACTGTGTAAAGCAACTGGAGCCTGAAAGAGCTCCCAGTGAATCAGCCACTGATGTAGTGGAAGTTAAAGAAGACTAGCCTAGAAGGTGAAGTCCATGTTTAAAACACAGACTAGGGGCAGCTTTGAAAGAGAGCTTTCAGAAAACCCTACCCTAGAAGCTCAGTGATCTCTTAATTTAATTACTGCAGTTTTAGGATAGCTTACCATAATTAGACTATAGTTTCTCTAAAGGTGTTAAAGATCTCTGGAGGACAACACCTTTTGTGCCAGCACAGATTTGCTATACACTTAATTGCATGTAATGAGCTTAATTACACACAATGCCTTTTAGTTGACTATATCCTATAAACCCAAAACAAGCCCAGGGAATCTTTTTCTGCACAGTACATTATATACAGGGGTGACATTACCAAAATGGTCACTGCTTCAGGACACCTGAAGGCTTGAAGAACAGCTGGCAGATGAAGAAGCAGAAGACATCCACATCTCTAGGGGAACCTCCAGCATAGGCAGGACATAGCAATGCTACAAATGAATGGTGCACAGATTCACTTGGCCCTTGGGCAGGTGAAATTGGGGTAGAAAAAGGCACTCAAGACCCAACAAGAAGCTTAATATTCACAAGCTGCTCTAAGAACAAACAAGGAGTTAACAATTTCCATGGGTTGACTTTATAAGGGACAAGTTAGAAATGGGGATACACTAAAAGAAATTATTTTTACATTCCCTGAGGATTATATTCCAAAAAAAATGACTCTGCTATGTGAATATTGTTACTGCCTGACATTTTGGTCCCATTATCTTTTTGGCATGTGTGTCAGATATGAGTCACCATATGTTTAATGACATGAGACACACTAGCTCAACTACATCCTACTAATGAAACAAGCCAAGAGAACCTTTGTTTTCTTATGCTTCAAGTTACAACTTTAATTAGAAATGCCTCAGCCACACAGTCCTCATTCAATCTGAAGATCTCCCATGTAGATTTATTGAACTTTAAACAACAAAAGAAAATCTCCCGAGACAGATAAAGCCTTTTGTCTTCAGTTTGAGAAAGACAGGATACATTTCAACTGTTAGCACTAGAAACATCCCAGTCCTAATACCTTCTCTTCCACCTTTGAGCTATTCATGTGAAATGGTTTCTCTGCAAAATTACTGGGCAGGATTTCTGTAGTAGAAAGTTTTTTTTCCAGATCAATACCTTTCCCCCAGTTGTGACTCCTGCAGTACAAACCCAAACAAGCCCCAGTCTCTGTCCCAAAGACTTTGTATGCTATTTCTCTGCTCAAAGGGGAGTTAGGAGGATTATTAGTTGCAAATTGCTTTCAAGGTAAAAAAAAAGGTGCTAAATACTACTGCCTCCATGAAGTCAACCCATACTCTTCACAACTCTCTACTACCCACTTACACTGTGATAAAACTAGTGATTTTGAGCAATAAGCTGGTTGCTCCTCAACTGGAACAACAAGCAACACCAAGCATTTTGCCTCTGACAAGAGCCCCTTGCAAGCAAACCTGCTTTAAGCTCAAACATATTTCAGTTCAATATTTCAACTCATGCAGTCAAATGCTGTTCAATCCCTTCAGGCAAAGAGCTGAGTGTGCTTCTACCCTGCAGAGAGCAAAGATCAAGTGGTGTCCACCAGAATGATGCCTTTGCAAAGAGGGGACCACCCTCTTGGACTATGACACACAGCTCACCTCTGGTTAATTCTGCTATGCTAAAGGTGCACAGAGCCATTTAGCACCCAGTCTCTGCTGAGGAGGGTCTCAGATAAGGAGCAACAGAGGAATATCAACCACCTCCACACAGGGAAGTCTGGCATGTATCTAGCCACACTACCAGTCATCTTTTTCATCAAGTCAGAGAGAATTTCACTAAATTCACCACAGGAATACAAAGCCCCCCTCCTTGACATTCTAATTGTCTGGAGTAAAGTTCAACCTTTGGAAAGCAGCTGCAAACTAATTTTCACAAGTGTCTAGTACCCAAATTCCCAAACAATTTAAAGGCAGTCCCAGGAATTCAATGTCTTGGGAAAAAATGGAAACTCTATGCATTTTGTACAGATGTTTGACACAGCAGTGGTGCTTAAATCCCAGCAAATAGGCCAGCTGTGATGTTATCTGGGTCTGTGCTGCCATCCCACCAGTGGGAAGAGGTAGGAAAAGCAGCAGGACACACAGAGAGGTCTTTGCATAATGACCCGGCCAGTCTTGCAAAGGCTGATTCCTTTGCTCATGTAAGATTAGGAGCCATCTAAAAAGGAAAGCACACATGAACTCTTTCAATGTCAGTGTTTTGTGAGAGGTGACACCAGGGATTGTCCCTCAGTTAGAGATCTCAAGGCTGTTTGAGGAAGAGCAGAAGCGCAGAGCAGTGTTGGACAGTGCCAGCAAGATTAACCCTGCTACAGCTTCCTGAAAAGCAAAGTGAGCTGATTAATAGCAAGGGTGGCTTCTCCTCCAAAACAGACTTGGTGCTGAATAGCTGTGGGGATGACACAAAAGGTGAGCACACTATAACTCTCCACATGCCCCGGGAGCCTGCATTTGAGTGGATCAGAGGAGGCCACAGACATACATTGCAGGGGGCACACTGCAAAATTCTGGGGTTTGAAAGCAGCACAAAAGCAGCATGTTTTATAGAGGGCTTTCAATAAGCAGCAGGCTGTTTGTATGGCACCACCTCAGTGCTCAGGGTGCTGGGAAAGGACATTTTCCAGCAGCTGTCATGCTATCGATGCCTTACACCACTCAGAGCTCGTTATGTTGCTGTTACTGCCATTAGATTTACAGGCATGTTTCAGGCAGCTGCAGAAGACCACAGGACACCTGAGCCTAGCACTTTGTCCTGCTGACATACCCCAGTGAACAGTAAATAGACTGAGGGTTTTAGGAGGAGAAGCAACAGTTTCATCTATCTGTCACTGGCCAGCTGTGCATTCGCTGGGAGACAAGCAGCATGTTGCAGGGGCCAGGTGTCAGCATCAGTGACTGCAATTTGCAGTGGTAATTCACCAGCTAAAACTACTCATCAGTTTTTGGGTTTTAATACTTGCTAAGTGGGAAACTCCAGCCACTGCCAGTGGCATAGTGAGGCCCCTCCTGCAGACCCAGTGCCTTTGGGTGAGGAGAGCATAGATAGATGAGCAGAGAGGGTTACTAGGCAGGTACAGAGCTGGTCCCCATGAGCCTGAAACAGTGGAGCTGGAACCATCACACAGCTCCACTGCCTCTAAGTGCCTCGCTAGACAACGCTCCTGACCTGTGCAGCTTCCCCTCCTGGGCAAGCTGCTTGGAGCTGCAGCCTATAAACTCCTCGCTCTTATAAATTACTATTTTTTTTCATGTTTATTCCTTTTGCAATTAAACAAACTTGCAAAATTCCTTGGCACTTCTTTTGCCATTCAAATGCTCTTTTGGAGTCACCCACCCCTCTGTCAAAGACAAGAGCACATTAAAAAGGTGTCACTATCTTCTCTCCATTGATTGTGTTCCTGAGTGCACAGCTTTATGAGGACCAGATCATAGAACAGTTTAGGTTGGAAGGGACCATCTTATTCCAATGCCCTGCCATAGGCAGGGACACCTCCAAATAGAACAGGTTGCTCAAGGCCTCATCCAACCTGGCCTTTAACACCTCCAAGGAGGGAGCATCCACAACCTCCCTGGGCAACCTGTGCCAGTGTTGCACCACCCTCACTGTAAAGAACTTTCTTCCTAACATCTAGTTTAAATCTCCTCTCTGCCAGTTTAAACCCATTACCCCTTGTCCTGTCATTACAAGACTTTGTAAATAGTCTCTCCCCAGCCCTCCTATAAGTCCCTTTCAGATACTGGAAGGTCTCCTCAAAGCCTTCTCTTTTCCAGGCTGAAGAACCCTAACTCTCATAGCCTGTCCTCATAGGAGAGCTGCTCTAGCCCTCTGATCATCTTTGTGGCCCTCCTCCAACAGTTCAATGTCCTTCTTTTGTTGAGTGCTCCAGAACTGTACACAGTAATACCTTATGACTGCAGAGTGGTGCTAGAGCTGTCTCAAGGGCTGAGCACAGGAATTTTTTGGTGTGCTTGGTTGGCTTCAGGCTTGAGGACACATTAGACTGTACTCTGCCGGGAAGCGAGATAGGCACCATCAGCCCCTTGTGCCTGTCCACGTCACCATCATGGGTACGCACCACAAGCTAGGGGATGTAACCCCCAAACCCCAGCCTGTCTTGCCTGCTTCCTATACTAAAAAATCCTCTCCAGATGCTTGAAGGTGATGCACAGGCAGGCTCTGAAGGTTATTACTGCAGGCTCTGGAAGCTTTACACTACTTTTAACATGCAGAGTGTACCTCCAATCTCACTGCCACCTGTGGCAGGCAGGGCTCCTGTGAGGCTAAGGTATGCACTCAGGAGTTCACCCCAAAGACACAATTACTCAGACTCAGCTGGAAAAAGATACTCAGAGGCCCTCATGACATACAAACTGCACCCTTCAGGTTTTCACAAACAGCAAAGTGAGGTGCTTCTGCATCTTCTCTTACAAAAATGGCACCATTTCTATAGTAACAGACAAACCTTAATGCTGCAACAGGCAACACTACACATTATGTTTCTGCTGCAGAAGTTTCTTTCCTTTTGATAGCCTGCACCAAAAGGAAGAGGCTCATAATTAACTAGCACCTGTTAAGGTGTGCTCCCATCCTTCCTGCAGCTACATAAGGGCTGCTTCTCATCTACTCACAAGTGCTTTCTCAAAGTGCCTAAGGAGTATTTTTAGAGGGGCTGATCATGGCTCCTTGAAGTCCTCTGAAATTTTGCTACTGACTCTGGCAGAAGCAAGATCAAAGAAGAAAGATGCTCCTTCTCTGCACTCCTCCAGTATCAGAGGGATGGCCTGTCCATGGCCACTCAGTGGGCACTTCTACTTAAAAGAAAACTGTCAGAGAGCAAGGTCACATCAAGATGAGGATCCACTGAGTGCTTTGCAACAAAGCTAGAAAAAACCCTGCAGCTCCTCTTCATATTTACGTAGTGTATAGTAGTTAATATATAACACTAGATATGATTGTACAAATACAGCTTCATCAAAAATATATAATAAGAAGAAATTCAAGACCATTCCCCACCCCAGTGGAGCTCAATACCCCTCCTGTAGTAGATTCTGAGCATCACCACTGGCTCTCTGGCCTTCCTACACACACTCACAGCAGCATCTGAAACCCAGGCACCCGAGTGCTATGGGGTTTGATCCATCCACAGCAACCCTGGCTGGACTTCAGGGTGGCAAACACAGTTAAAGTCTGAGGCATGCAAGCAGAAGACTGCTTGGAGAACTGCAGACAGAAAACATGCCAGATTGTTTACACCTGAGTCATGACTAATGCTGAAAACTGAGACAGCTCAGAGACCTCTACAGTGCTTCAGTGCCTGTCTGATGCTCTACCCTAATTCCAAGAACAGCAAAATTTGGACTAAGCACACATCATCTGTGCAGACACCACAACTGCCTTGTGTGAAACTATTCATAATGTAAAGCACATGGTACTGATCCCCAACTGCATTTGCTGGGCTAGAAGACAGAAGTATGTTCTCCAGGAAAGGAGCAGACTCAGAGGTTCAAGTGCTCCCTCTTTCAAGATATCAACCTTCTGATTCCCCAAAGACACCCTCATAGTGAACAAGCAGTAACTGAGAAGACAACAGCACTGAAAGCTACCCAACATCAGCAGATAATAAAAGAAAAGTCTGAGACAGGTGGAGACAGGAAGATCCAGGAAAGTTCACTGCAGTTGTTGTTACTTCCAGGTAGATATGGAACAAGTAAAGAGGAAAGCTAGCAAAGCCTGGGTTAGCTTTAAGTGTAGCAAGCGAGGATTTGGGCAAAAGAAGAGGCCCTGCAGTTGGTTACATGGGGATCTGGGATACAAGATATGTCCATGGATAACAAACCACCATTAAAAAAAAAAGGAAAATAAAAAAGGGCAGGTCCTTGGGCTTCACTTTAAGCCCAAGTTAGGTGCAGTATCTGCAAGCACTCGCTCAGGAGAGATATGCCCTTCACCCTCACACAGGGCTTTTTGCCAGCTTGGATCCACCCTTATCCTCAGGGATGCGAAAATTAGACCTGCCAGAGAACATGTCCTGCTTCTTCAGATGATGTGCCAGCCCCAAATTACTGTAGATTGAAAATGTATTTAGCACATTACAGTCATACAGAAAGGCTGAGTAGTGGAGGCTGAACTGGGGATCTGGCAGGACAACTCCTCTTGCCAATCACATCTGAGCTTTTCCAGCACGACTCCTCTGCACGTCTACTGAAAAATATACACTCTTCTCTAGTACATTTTCCCCACTCCAGCCTGACTTGATTTCTCTCCTAGGGAATTGTTTTTCAGGGCAGATCCAGACATCCAGACCTGACACTCTTCACAGCATTCAGGAATGACACACATCAGGGATTCCCCAAATCACTCACTGTTAGGTCTGCTCCACGACACAGGCTCCTGGCAAGGCCAACAGCTCACTTCTGTGCCACCTCTGCTCAGGGACAGCAGTGCTCGGGACAGTCCCTGTTCTCCCATCTGCTCTACTGTCCTTATTTTGACTATGAGCCACACCTCTCACTCTTGTAATCTGGGGATATTACTCTTACATCCCAGCAGATAGCCCAGAAGTGGTTAGACAGCTGCTGTAGAGCAACTGTTTGGCTTAGACGACTGGGATGAAATATATACTAGCCTGTCTCTCCAGGTCTGTCTTCTCCCATTTATAAGATGGGGTAATACTGCAATCCCAGCCTATGGGAGAGTGAGAGGCCACGCACATCCAAGCCAGGGGCCTAACAGACACCACAGCAATATGTGATGGAGGCATATCAGACTGCGTAAATCAAAACACAACAGCCTTCTCTTCTCCTCAGGAAATAAAAGGGTTACCTTCCAAATCAGTTTTCAGTACAGTGTTAAGCAGTGTGATGTGAATAGATACAAAGTGTGTGATACTGGAGTTAATCACAGAAAATAAGGGCTGGGAGGGAATCCCACGAGAGCAACACATTTATTTCATTATTATATCACAGATGACATTAAGTATCCACCAAGTCCCTCAAGGCAGAATTCTTGCATGAAAAGCATTCCCATTTACCAGGCACAATAGAACCTGCAACTGTTCTATAAATAAAGGGTATTTACAAAGAGAGCTGTTAAATATTTATTTTTCTCTGGAGACTGAGTTCTCTGTTCATTTGTCTCTGTTGCAGAACCGTTTGGTATCAGGAAGCAGAGGAGCTCACCTAAAAAAAGACTAGGAACCAGTCCAGAGCCTGATCCGGACACAGCACCAGCCTCGTTTACATGCTGGCAAGGCAAAAGCATCCAACCTGACACAGAGGGAACATGAGGCAAACAAAATGGGAATGATCTCATCCATCAGGCAAAGGTAGAAGAGGGAACGCCAGCAACAAAGCAGCGATTAATCAACACTATCATACTGCTCTGTCCTTAGGGTGCTGGCTTGGCACCATACCTTAAGGAAGTGACAACCTTCAGTTGTGAAGAGCAACTGCAGATTTGCACTGCATTTGCTTTGTCTCTTGGGAACATGCATACATTTCCCACTACTAATGAATTAAGTGGTGAGGTTTCGGTTGGCTGTCTTTTGTTTGGTTGGTTGTTGTTGTTTTTTTAAGGTTTAAGCTGACAGTTTTTGCCAGGGAGGGAAGACAAAACCCAACCATAAAAACTATGGCTCTAAAATACACTTCACTGCTAACCCTTTGTAGTAGCAATTGCAACAGTTCTTACTCCAGCTTGCCAAAAGCTGAGTTTTAATTAAATATTAAAAAGCTATTTGTTAAAATAATGTTGCCATAGCAACTAGAGAAAGCTAAAATACCCTGGCGTTTCTGACTCACAGCATATTAATCAACCACCAGCTATTATATAATGAGCAGCCCTCCCTGCAAGTGCCTGTGGGGGCCATGGCACCAAATGCCTGAACCCGTGGCCTCCAAGCTGGGCAGCGCTTGCTGCTGGACTCTGCCCTCTGCGTACCCACTGCCTGTCCCCAGCAGTCATCCAGGCTCAGCCCAGGCATCATGTGCCCAAATATTTTGTGGCAGCTGTGCTGGAGTGCTCCAGGTCAATACATTCTGGGCAAGGGGGAGTTCTGGCGAGGGGTGTGAGGAAGGCATCTCCCCACGTACCCACAGCAGCGGAATGGCTTAGGTGGCTCCTTCCCAGCAAGCCCCAACCACTTGCTTCTAGCACTCACCTCGCAAATGCAGCGATTGCACCAGAGCTGTTCTTGTGAAAACACATTATTTGGAATTACTGGAATGATTTCTTGCAGCAGGTGCCTTCCTACCGTCAGGCCAACTGTGCAGAGCTCCAAAAGAGCAGAGATTAAACCTTGCAAGAGCAAATCACCTCTGTCACTCAACCAGAATAGCTTATCTTACAATTAAAAAAGGCCAAACAAACCCAAACCAACAAAAAAACCTCCAAACTCTCCAACAACCCCTCTCCTCCCCATCACACCTCACTCCTACCAACCAAGCTGCAAAAACCTTCTACACTCTCTGTCATAGAATCATTAAGGTTGGAAAAGACCTTTAAGGTCATTGAGTCCAACTGTAACCCAACCACCATGACCACTAAACTGTATCCTGAAGCACCACATATGCATGCTTCTTGAACACCTCCGGGGATAGTGACTCCACCACCCTCCTGGGCAGCCTGTTCCAATGCCTCACCATTCTCTTGGTAAAGCTTTTCCTAATGTCCAATCTAAACCTCCCCTGGCACAACTTAAACTCATGTCCTCCTGTCCTATTGCTAGTTACTTGGGAGAAGCAGCCAACACCAGCCTCACTACAACCTCCTTTCAGGTAACTGTAGAGAGGAAGATGATCTCCCCTTAGCCTTCTCTTCTCCAGATGAAACAACTCCAGCTCCCTCATCTGCAAAACCTATGACATGCCCCCCAAGCCCCTCACCAGCCTTGCTGCTCTGCTCTGAACATTCTCCAGGACCTCAGTGTCTTTCCTATACCGTGGCACTCAAAACTGAACAAAGTCGTCAAGGTTGCACTTGGCCTCACCAGGGCCAAGTACAGGGACATGATCACATCCCTGCTGCTGCTGGGGACACTGTTCTTGACACAGGCCAGGATGCTGTTGACTTTCTTGTCCACCTGGGCACACTGTTCAGCCAGCTGTCAGCCAGCACTCCCAGATCCTTTTCCACCAGGCTGCATTCCAGCCACGCTTCTCCAAGCCTGTAGTATTGCTTGGGGTTGTTGTGACCAAAATGCAGGACCTGGCACTGGGTCTTGTTGAATTGTCCACACACAGCGAGAAAGGCAGCCTCAGCAATCCAGCAGTGAAAGCTGGCTGAGCTCTGGGACACAGTTTATGTTAGAAGTGAGAGGACTTCTCTCGTTGTCTTCATGTTGTGGCATGGCATCATCACGAGGTCAGCAATGATGAGAACGGCTGCAGGAGGGATTCAAATAATTGAGGTCCAGAGCAACATGGTCTTGGGGAGAAAGGACTGTGAAGAAGTGCAGCTGCGTTGCTCAGAGCTGGGGACAAGCTTCCTCTCCCTCAGTGATTTGATTCTGTGCTTTTAACCTCCCTTCCTCTTTTTCTTCCAGTGGAAAATAAATACCTATGTAGTTATTAACTGAATGTGATGAATATTACAGCATTTGTATGCCAGCTTCAGTTTCCTGCTGCTTTGTTTGGGTGTCACAGGCTGTGACTATGACAACCACAAGCAGTTATTGCACTGATGTCATTTGTGACATCATGCTTAATGGAAAAAGAAGAAGAGACACTACCAAAAATAAGATTGGAACAAAACCTTCTCCTCTCCCCCCTCCTCTTTGCCTTTCAAACATGATCAACTTCTGTCTACAGAATAAGACCCTGAAGGACCACCACACTGGAGTTGCTGCTGCTGGAGAGTCTGGCAGCAGCAACCCTAACCCTTACCACTCAGGAAAACCTGCCCTCTTCCCTCCCCTCAGCTGTGGGCTGAATTGCAAGTCTGCAGTCATAAGGAAGAAATGTCATTCTTCCCCAGCTGGGAACCACTGGCTTAATTCTGGCTTCCAAGACTGAGATGAAGAGAGCAATGAAGGCTTTTGGCTAAGCATCATCTCTCCTGAGCAAGTTTCTCCTGCTCTCCAACCAGCTTCTTTCTCCCATGTCTCTATTCTTCAGTCAGAGCAGCATTTCCCCCTCTCTCTGAGCACAGCCTGTCCAACACTTTCGGACACTTCCCTGCCCGAGCACGGGGGGGAAGTGCACTGATTCTGTGAGAAGTGTGCCCTTTAGAGAGGTGCCTTTTACACTGACAAGCACAAGTGAGGGTTTCAGCCTTTGAGGGCTCCTCTAGCTGGAGCCCAATCCCTCACCCTGCTTGGAAGTGAGGCGGCAGCAGCACTGCCTTTCACGAAGCCATTATCATAGGACACGCTGCTGTCAGAGTCCTTATTTGCATTGACAGAAAGTGTTTGCAAACTCACTGCTCACATTCTAAGTAACAAGAAAACTCTGAAGTCCCCATACCCGTCTTAATCTGGTAGAAAACAGTCCATCACAACAAGTATCTCCTTTACAGTTACACACTCAGAAGCCTTGAGAGAAACCAAGCGTTTCTCCAAGTTACTTTTCCCCAGGTTTTTCCAACACACAAGTTCTTCTCTGCCTTCCCTTCTCTTCCACCAGAACTGCTGTTCCGGTGCAGTCCAATGCTGCAGCCTACCCTGGGCATCACTGAGGCCCCACCTGATGTGCAGCCAGTCCACCAACCTGTCCTCACACACAGCATCCTGGGGTGGGAGAGCAGCCCATGCAGCACTGCTACCGCTGATGATGCGTTTTGAGCATGTGCAACCTGAAGGAAACTCTCCCTGTGTTCTCCCAGGGCTTGGTTCCCCATTAAGTGATAGCTCTGCCCCCAGAGAACAAAGCCAGATTCCCCAGGGGAATCTTGCCCATGGGAAAAAACAGTGGGTATTGCTTTTAAATAGCAGAAAAGAGATGCTGCCTTACAAAGGAGAGCTGGATTAAAGCCTAACAGGTGAAGTAGTCACCTCTTGCAGCTACTTGTCCTGCCTCTTTTCACTCATCACTGTGTCCACTTTCAGTGACATGTGCTTCCCAAACCAGCACTATCCTTGACTGCCCATAAAACGGCACAGCAGCACTTAGTCTGGGTTCTGTCTGTGTAGGCATCAGCCAGAGCCACCTCAAACTGGTTGCATCTCACATTGCTACTTCTTTCAGAGGACAACACCTCTGGGAACAGCCACAGCCAAGTTTCATCTCTGGATGCTGGAGAGGAAAATGGAAAAAAGGAAACAGCAAAGAATCCTCCTTTCCCCTCTCTCCATCAAATCTCTCTTGAAACATGTACTGGAAGGGGATATACAGGAATTGAGCTTTTTCAGCTCTGGTTTCTCCTTGACCTCCTGAGCAGAACATAGTTCCTCAGTCAGCATTGCCCCACTGCAGCCATCTTGCTTCCTTCAGTTCCTCAATCAAGTTTATGTCACACAGCCAGAGCAGTAGGAGACAGGTAAATGGGAATTTACAGTCTACTTTCACTGCTGAGCAATGACTACACCTTGCTGCAGTAATTCCAGAGCCATCTGAGACCATACATGAATTAACTGTGCAGCTTCCAAGAGCCTGCTCTTGTTTTCTCCCTTGCCCTTTTAACACTGCTATGATATATCAGAGGCACTGGTGGGCTGACTGCTGCCCTCAGTATCACTGCTTTACTTCAACAGGCAATATCTACCCGGGACTAACTTTGAGGAGCAGAGGCAGGTTCTCTGGTTTATTCCTTTTATGGAAGCACCCACTACAGGGGTGCATTAGGACACAGATTCCTTAGAACCCCTGAAACACTTCCCAAGTTTCAACACTGCCTGCTTAACAGAAAAGGAAACAAACTTTGCTTTTCTGATGAGCAAGAGCATTTCTGATATATGGATATACTTTGAGAGACACAACACACACACACGTGGCCTACATGTTCCTATCACTTTTACAGCAAACATAGCTGTAAAGAAAGAAGCCAGAACCCATCCTGTGCAATGTTTTGTAAGTGACTGACAAACACTAAACCTCACAGCTTGATTAACAGGCATTATGTGAGAGTTTAAACACCAAGGAGCTATGAGAAAACGTTTGCAATTCAGAGGGAGACAATGAACTCTGGACCTCACTGAGGGAAGACCAACACAAAACACTACCAGTCTCACATTGCACTTCTCCTAGTAGCTGCACTCATCGGTGGCATCATTCACAAAAGGCTGAAACTAGGAGTCTCTATTCTGGTCACTTTTGCTCACCAGTTTCTGAATGCTTTATTAGGTTATTTCTTAAGGATTTTTGACCTCATCTTTACCAAACCCTGAGGGACTCAGTTTCCCTCCTGATAACAAAATAGATTTGTGGTGCTGCAAAAGATAAAAGGCTGTAAGCCACTCACACAAAAACGGAGACAAAACTCTGCTAATTTCCCTGTAACCACAGATTTCCATCAACACAAAACAGGATGAAAGTGGGAGCTGGGCTGACTTTTAAAAAACCCTCAAAACCCCCCTCAATCAACACCCCTGCTATAAACATTTACTTACAGAAAGCAGCAAAGCTTAGAGCAACAGCGTCCACATCCACAGTCCAAACTTTAGCTCTGTTATCCAGCCTTGCACAAGCCCACAGGAGCCCACACTGCACCAGGCACCTGGCCAGGGGCTCCAGCCTTCACCGCGCTGGGCTGACCTTTGCAAGCCCTGGCTGGTGCACCTGGAAAGCTGCAAACAAGCCACAGCTGCTGGGAAATTACAGCTCAGACCTTGTAACAATGCATAGGAAAAGGCCATAGTGCAGCTGCTCCTTAGTACACACTTTCATATATGTATTTTAAAACAGATCCTGAAATCATAGAATCAACCAGGTTGGAAGAGACCTCCAAGATCATCCAGTCCAACCTAGCACCCAGCCCTGTCCAATATATGTATATATTAAAAAAACAAACCCTTATGTCTGAGTTGCTTTGGAGCAAGGGAGGGAGTCAAGCGCAGAGGTGTTTCTTACAGTATAAAAGTTCCTCCCCAGTTACTTTATCCTGTCAGGGAAGAGTTGGGTACTGATGATGGAGTTGGGGTGCAATGCACGCACACAAAACCAACCTCACAACCAGTCTGTGCTCTTCTCCCCTTTCAAAAGACACAGACTTTCTCCCTGAGGAGCACCTCAACTCTCCAGCAAGATTTTGTCTTTGAATGGCTGGTAAAGCTTGGACACAACAAACGAGCTTCAGATGGTGCTAGTTGTCCATCCTGCTGACCATATTCTCAGTTAAATGCATTCATGTGGTTTGTATCTGCAGTGAGATAATTGTTCAGTCTATGCTGTAATACAATGCTGACTTTTTTTTGTTGTGGGTTGCAAAGAGGTGCCAAAGGCACACAACTGCTCCCAAAAGCCTGGATTTGCTTGTTGTTCTCAAAGTGTCTTTTCAAAAACCAACAATATTCCTTCTGTTGGAGCAAGTGTGGGGTTCTCATTTAAAGCAGAATAAATGATAATTCAAAAAAGCTACTCACAGCACTGTATGTCTCACATCTTGGGGATCTCATTACTTGTGCCTCTCTGAAGGTGAGCAGAACTGATACCTACAAAAGAGGGAAAAGCTGTGTAAGTCAGGGGTGAAAAAAAGGGGAGGGGAGAAAATAGCTGCCATGTCTTCCAATCTCTGACAGTTTATAGTGTTTTTGCTAGCACACAGGAATTGCAACAATTGCCTTTCCCACTGACCACTAACAGAAGCAGAATTAAAAAGATTTGGTCCTCCAGCCCTGTTACAGTAACACAATGAACGTTGAGGGCCTCTTGGGGAAAAAAAACATCCACATTTCTTAGGCCAAGCAGACAGTGGAGAGCACTCAAATACTGATGTCCTAAGATACTGCTGCTGTGGTTCAGACTGAAAATACCCACAAAACATCTGCTGCAGCATACAAGTACCACAACAAGCTCTGGTTACTGGGAATGTCAACAAAATGCCATCAAAATTGCCTTTCTCCTCCTTAAAGGGACTCACTCACCTGCTGCATCCTAAAGCTAAGGTGGGCTTTGCTAACACCTGCTGCATCCTAAAGCTAAGGTGGGCTCTCCTAACACCTGCTGCATCCTAAAGCTAAGGTGGGCTCTCCTAACACCTGCTGCATCCTAAAGCTAAGGTGGGCTCTCCTAACACCTGCTGCATCCTAAAGCTAAGGTGGGCTTTCCTAACACCTGCTGCATCCTAAAGCTAAGGTGGGCTCTCCTAACACCTGCTGCATCCTAAAGCTAAGGTGGGCTCTCCTAACACCTGCTGCATCCTAAAGCTAAGGTGGGCTCTCCTAACACCTGCTGCATCCTAAAGCTAAGGTGGGCTTTCCTAACACCTGCTGCATCCTAAAGCTAAGGTGGGCTTTCCTAACACCTGCTGCATCCTAAAGCTAAGGTGGGCTTTCCTAACACCTGCTGCATCCTAAAGCTAAGGTGGGCTCTCCTAACACCTGCTGCATCCTAAAGCTAAGGTGGGCTTTCCTAACTTTTGCCTCCTTTTTTTTCCCTAAAGAAGGTTTATTTTCAGCAGCTGCAGCAGAATTGATATACAGAATTTCCCATTTGGCAGTGGCTGTATAAACACCTGAGAAACATCATGCCTCCAGGTCTGCAAAGAATAGGAAAAGACAAAATAAATGGTCAGGGGACCACTCCAAGTGAAAGAAACACACAGAGCAAAACACCCTGCTAGTACCTCAAGAAAAGAGGCAGAAACTTATCGATTGCTTCAGCAGCACCAAGAGCACAACCTGCATTTTCAGCTCAAGATGAAGTTATCTGAAACTTCAGGCTCTTGTTAACTGACCAGAAGAAGGTCAACTGGCAAACCTGAAAGAAATCACTGAGTCTTTGGCTCCTTCCCAGCAGATTAAGAAGATAATTTTTTGGCTCACTTCAGAGGAAGATATGACTAGATTTCCTGAAAGAGTATAATGGCTACTTGAGGATCCAGGAGCTGTTACACAACTACATTCATTCTTTAAGAGCTTAGAATAGAATCATAGAGTTAAATAAGGCTGGGAAAGAACTCTAAGACCATAAAGTTCAACCATTAAACCAACACCACCATGTTCAGTAAACTATGTCTTGAAGAACTACATTTACCCATTTTCTGAGCACCTCCAGGGATGATGACTTCACCACCTCTCTGGGCAGCCTCTTAGAATGAAGAAATTTTTCCTAATATCCAGTCTAAACCTGCTCTGGTGCAACTTGAGGCCATTTCCTCTCATTCTAGAGAAATCTCCATGTTTACTCATAGATAAAATGTAAGCTGCTTCTTGTTTTATTCCATCTCAGAGTAAGGCAAACGAATTAGCTAGTTTAAACTGCTGGCTACAGAGCTCATGCTGTTTACACCTCCACCCCCTTATGCACTCAGCAGGCTACGTTCTGCTGCTCTTCCTCCCTCTTTGGGATCAAATCCTCCATCCTCAGGCCAAATGTCTTTGTGTTTAATGAGTTTAGTCCAGTTACCTTACACAGAACTGCTGTATGAACTCCTGCCTCTTCAGTGCCTGCCCCTCCACCTTGCCAACGGGACTAAAACTACCCCTATAAATAAAACACTTTAAAAGAACAGCAGAATTGTCTATAGTGCAACACAGCCCAAACTTTCCCCGGATCTCTAACCTCTGCTTAGAAAGTTAATTCAAATAAATACATATGCATGGTGCTGTCACTTCTTAGGACTCTATAAGGAGCTTAACAATTTTTGGTGCTTTTCCTAAAGACCCAGCTAGTGAAGTATCCCACTTTCAGACACGTTGAGCAGCAGGAAATCTCCAGAGTTATTAAATCTAGTCCCTTGCTGTTGTACCACACAATTCTCTTCAGAAAGTATGCAAAAAGTTTCTAACCCTTGTGGCTAGGAGAATAGGATTTGAGTTTGACATAACAACTCAGAATCGAGTTGGTAACACGTGTATGTACATATATATGCATACATATTTGAGATCTTCCATGGTTCTGGGGGATCAGATACTGCTTTTGAAAGCTGGGATTTAGACAGCAGTGAAAATAAGAGTGTCATAATGATATTTCAAACAGACACAGGTAGGTAATTACTAATAAGATGAAAAATCTTGCCCGCATTTGTTTGTCCTGAGCATCCCTGCGTGGGCAGCTCTTGAGCAGCCTCCTGTGGGGGCATGCTTACTCCAAGCCAGCACAAGGCAAGGGAAGTATCTCTCCTTGGCATGCAAGCACCACTTCTTTGATTAGCATCACAACTCCAGGATCAAGTGAATTCAGACCAGACCTCCCCACTCAGGAGGAGGGCATTCGTGCACACACATAAGCCATGCCATATAAACACCCACACTGAGAAGTGCTGGGGGAGATCTGTATCTGTTGACTGCAGCACAGTGGTGTCCCAGTGAGCACACATGAGGTGAGGGTGGTTTATGAGTTACCACACACTGCCTAGTTTATCAGATTGATTCTATGATTCTACTTGTCTCTGTGTATGTGTAAGCAGCCTGCAGAGGGTATAGCTCCAATCACCCCAGCTATCCACTCTTCACACACCAAGCAGGAGATTCAGCCACCAGCTGCTTCATTATGCTGCATGCTTTAAAAAACAACACATCTCATGGCAAAACAAAACAAGATCAACAAAAAGGTTTTTTAAATGTCTTTTAAAAGCATGTAACTAGAGAAAACACCAGCCCTCCACATGGTTTCTGCAACCCCAAGCACTACTAACCACCTGGAAATGGGATTAGTTTGCTTTGTTCACCATGAAATTTCTCACAAACCCCAGATTGTCTCGGTATCTTTAGTGTGCTAAAATGTAAATCCCAAGCTGCTGTTAGGGCAGGGAAGAGAAATAATGGTACCTTTTAGATGCTTGACAGGAAAGTTCCTTTGAGACTCTCTCAACCTACAGAAATGATCAATTTTACAAAAGAACATTTTGCAGACAGAAATGGAGTCGGGAGCTCTGAAAACACTTGTTTTCCCCAGCTGCACTTAAGGCAAAGTAAAATAATCCCCCAAACTCCTCCTGACCTGTTTTGCTGAAAGACACCAGCTTGGTGGTTTAAACCCCGGGGTCAACCTGTGGAGCAGGTCATGCCAACCCTCTGCAGCTCTGAGAGGCTTTGGTGCATCCTTCTCAGCCCCGCGGCTCACCTGCCCAAACGCTAAAACTCAGTGGCACAGGCAATAGGGCAGGACAAATGTCTGGTACAGGCAGTCCTGCTCTGTCGGGGAGATTGGGCTGGATGATCTTTCCAGGTCCCTTCCAGACCCTGACATTCTGTGATTCTGTGAACTTCTCCACCAAGCTAATGAGCCCCAGGATGCTGCTTTCCCCTGACGCTGGCTCAGTGAGGCCAGAACATGCTGAGGCTGGGGCACAGGCACCCCACAGGATGTCCCACTCATCACCCCACAGCATTTGTATCATGCTAGGTCTCTATTAACTTTTCAGTCTAGCTTACACTTAGATTTCCCTAAAAGCTACCATGATCAAAATTACCATCTTCATGATCTGAATTACTTCTAACACCAGACTAGAAATGCTTTCTATTGAATTAAATATGCACAGCTGTGTTGGAAGTGGGGGTGGGGGGATTGCAGCCATGGCTTGCAAACTGTTATTACAGGGTGATTAGCAGATACAAGCATGCCTAAAAGTCGGCTGTCTCCACACGCTGAAAATCTCAGCTATCCTGACAGATCCTGAGTGCTCAAGCAGCTCCCAGCTGCTGCACTGGTCCTCGTTAAACATTCACCAAACCTGGCTGACTTCAGCACAGGGAGTAACATGCTCATGGGCATCCTTCTTCATTCACTTGGGCACCTTTTATAAAGCTGGTAAAATTAACCCATCCCTGCCCCCATCCCCAAGACAAATGCCCAGTTTCCATCAAATACCTAAATAGGCAGTCAAAGAGCCAGCCATTAAAAAGGTCCAAAGTGCTTTGAGGTCTGTGTAAGCACACACAGCCTGTGCTAACAGTGATGCTCAGAGAGGCTCAGGGACATCTCTCATGCCCCTCCACCCACCATGGTCTTACCCTTGCCCCACTCAGCACTCAGCTGCCTTTCTGCAGCTTTTTGAACAAAGCTGAAATGGAGATGGATAATTCCACCCCGCAGCAGCTGCTGCTTGCAGTCCCTGGGAAAACCACCAGCGGCAACCTGGAAAACACAGACTAGGAGGCTCCTGCCAAGGGTCATCTTCTCCACCTCAGCAGTGTGACAACTACTCATACAAGGTCTCAATCCACACTGTGCCATTAGCAGGTAGGTACCCGTGAGCAGAAGCTGGTTCAGTGCCACTCCAACACCACGACACCTTGTGTCTCCAGCATTTGCTGCCCCAGGCAGGGAACAAACCTCTCTTTGCGATGCCTTCTTAACATTACCAGCTGCTTTTAGGAATACCCAGAAGCAGAATAATAAGCAAAGTGCAAATAACAGAAAAGAAAGAGTGGAAAAGAGCAAAAATCAAATAAGCTGTCTTGGAAAAAAACCCATAAAAAGAGAAGTTTTGTAGAGTTTGGCAGATTTCCACTGTTACTGCAGCACTCTCACAGAAACTATTCCCCCTCTCTTCGAGCTTTATAAGATTTCAGAGAGCATGCTCTCTATCAGGATGAAGCTGATCTTACATCCTGCCAGGGAGAAGCATGAAAGTGATGCCCTAAGCCAGCAGACAGCTGAGCCAGGCAGCTCAGGCAGCCACCAAGCCATCTTTGCTGCTCCCAGGGGAAGGCTGCCTGGGGTTGAGGCATGCCTAGCCATAGTTTTACTTGAAGCCAGTAAGATGATGTGGTTTGTCTGCCAGCAGCAGCCGGAGTTGGCCTCAGCTGGAGGGTGAGGCAGGGACTGGTGAGAGCCCTGACCTGGCTTCCTTGGCACTGGACAGACAAACAGACAGCAACTCTCTGCTGCTTCTCATATCAGTGCTTTCTTTAAAATGATGCAAACAACCAACATCAACCTCCTGAGCTCAGCACTGAGGGGTGATCCTGTGTGTCTCTGCTGAGGTCATACACAGCCTTTGTGCACCTCGCTTTCCATCGTTAAGTCTTGCTCATGGGGAACACAGCACTGAACCGAAATGAAAGAGAATGGGAAAGCACTGCTCAAAGTGGATTATATTTACATTCCAACGCACTCCCCAGCTGCAGGTGTCAGCACAGAGGAAGGCATATTACTTTCTTTCCTATCTCCTTAACTGTTCCTAGCTTCCTTCAACAAATCAAAGTGTTTTCTTGAAGGGTGACAAATCTGTGTCATACCCTATTTTATATTGGCAGCAGGGGTTTTAAAGCAAGAAGAACGTTTGATCACATAAGAAAATTCAACCAGAGAGAGAGTGTAATGTCCGGTAGGGTTCTGGCCAGCAGAAAGTTCATCAATTTGTTTGACTTTTAGTTAAGTTATCCTATTTCACATTATTCCTTTCCAGCCTTACATTTCAGGTTTAAAAAGGTTATTTACCTACCTGCCTACTGCAATAAACATGTTGGAAAAAAGCTGTCAGACCCTACTCTGCCAGAACCATGATTGCTAACTTTTCCAACCCAGCAGTTGCTGTAAAAGCACTGTGGTAGGATACTTCTGCTGCCCAACGTATGTACAGCAATCACTTTTGTTTTATTTTTAAGCAACCAAGCTGTGAACTGCTCACTCATCCATTAATTTTCAACTCCATAGGATGTCTAGTCATAGAATCATAGTACAATTTATGTTGGAAAGTACCTTTAGGATCATTGAGATCAGTCATTAACTTAATACTAGGAAGTCCACCACTAAACTGTGTCCTAAGTGCCACATTTACATCTTTTAAATACTTCAAGGATGGTGACTCCATCACTTCCAGGACAGCCATTTCCAATGCTTGACAACCTTTTTGGGGAAGAATTTTTTCCTAATATCCAATCTAAACCTCCTTTGGAACAACATGAAGTTGTTTTGTCTTCTATCTCTTTCTACTTTTGAGAAGAGACTGACCCCTCACCTTGCTACAACCTCTTTTCTGGTAGTTGCAGAGATCAATAATGTCTTCCTTGAGCCTCCTTTCCTCCTTGCTGAGCAACTCCAGCTCCCTCAGTTCCTCATCATTAAACTTGTTCTCTAAAGCCTTCATTACCTTCATTGCCCTTCTTTGGACCCACTGCAGCACCTTAAGGTCTTGTAGCAAGGAGGCCAAAACTGTACACTGTATTTGAGGTGCAGCTTCACCAGTGCCAAGTAGAGGGGGACAATCACTTCTCTAGTCCTGCTGGCCACACTATTTCTGATTCGAGACAGGATGCTGCTGACCTTCTGGGACACCTGGGCACACACCTGGCTCATATTCAGGTCTGTGAAACAACATCTACAGGTCATTTTCTGTCAGACAGCTTCCAACCAGTTTCCCCCAAGCCTTCAGCACTGCAGTCCCTGTGTTCAGGTTTATCCAGATGCCATCAGGTAAGCTGGCTGAAGAGACACAGTGTATGCTGTACCCAGGGGACATGCCCTAAAATCACACACTCCTCCTTCTCCCTGCTAAATATCCAAGCTTGTAACAACAGCAGCATGTAGAGCAAAAGACCAACAGAGAGAGAACTGAGGCAAACACACCACAAACACATGCTAACCCACACCAGCTCCCATGGTCTAAATGCACGTGCCAATTTGGAGAGAACAGGGGCAGGTAGGGCAAGTGATGTGAGCAGCAGTCCATCAGCCCAATTGCACGTGTGCATAATGCTATTTAACCTAGACTGCAGCCAGAAACACCATAGGCTGTTTGCTGCTTAGATCCACTGTTAGAGTGACACAGTTTAAAGCTTCCCTGTACTGCTGTTAGGTTTGGCCTGGTCTCTCCAGTTTCAGCCTGATTTCTTCACCACATGACACAGCCCAACAGCAGACATTCTTTTCTCCTGCTCTTAATTTATTCCTTCTTTTGTTTCTCTCAATCCTCAAGCTGAAAAGAAAAAAAAAAACCAAAACCAACAAACTCACACAACTTGGAAAAAAAGAACCAAAATCCAAAGAACTGATCACAGCCAGCCAGCAACTATATTTTTTCTGTTATAAAAATAAACACAAGAGGAAGGAGTTTCCCTTCTCCAGCAGTTTAGACCATTCCCAGTCTGTAAGCACTGGTGTCTTTGCAAATTCTTGCCAAACACAGCAGCTATGGGTGCAAAAGTGGTACAATAAAAGAAATCAGTACAAAGTGCAAATATGAAGCAAGAAATCACTTTGGTCTTTTCAATAATGGTGTTTGTGCTGCATTTACTGGTGCAAATTAGCACAGCTAGGTGTTACTCTTTTCAGTAAGAGTGTCCATCTGTCTAATCTGAAAATCTGAGCAAGATGCACCTGGGTCAGTAGACTTTATGCTCATGCCAGGTGACCTATTTTCAGCTACCAGTAATCAGGGAGCCACAAAGACAGGGCAGGAAAGGTTGCCCAGAGTGCCCTACATGTTGCTATATGGTCCTGCTCAGTGATGAGCTTCAGCTGCTCTCCTCACTACAAGCTCCTGGAGCAGCTCGTTTGAGGCAAGCATCTGCCAGGACATGTGCCTGTCTGCTGCACCTTCTCCCTGGCCTCTCAACCCCTGCGCTTGCATTTCAGTCCCCACTGTGCTCCAGCACTGATGGCTCACACAAATGAAGCTGAAAAGGGCAAGTCTGTATACACCGAGCACTCAAAACCAGTGTCCAACCCCAGGGCTTGGGGAAATTCCCATGGAATTGTTGTTTTGTGGCCTTTTCACTCTACCCTGGGGATAGCCAGCACAGCCTGGGCACTGACTCTGCTTATTCTGTTAAGAACCAGTAACTTTGGGTCCATCCTTTCCCTCTGGCAAGATTTTAACTATTTCTTTATTTATTTAAAGACAGCGGATACAAAGGGATGGAATGAAAAGTTCTCCTTGCAGCCTGCTAGTCTCTTGGTCCCACAGATTTGTACAATCAGTTTATCACCTTTACTGCAGCACCTGCACTGAGTGCTGGTTTGTTCTGCCTCTGGGTCCACAGCCCTAAACAGCCTGGGATGCTTTTGGAAGCAAAACTAAGACAGGTTTGGACACTGAGTAAAATTTAGATTTGGATTCTATTTACACTGGAATGCATCTGTAGCAACAGATACTTTTTATAGCTTTTTACCTGATTCAGGATCCAAAGCATAATCACATTTCCAAGAGTGAATCCTGCTATGACTTGGATACACCTTTGCCACTTTGCAGGTTTGACCCATGGAAGATAAAGTGCAATTCACACGCCACTGTGATGAGCTGCTCAGGAGAAATGCACTTTCACTCTTTAAAAATCAGACAAAAATCAGATTTCATACAATATTTATCCTATCCTTCCACGTAACCAGCAATATGACCTTAATTTCTTCTGTCTCACAATCAATTTAATGAGGAGGAAAATAAAGGTACACGTGCACACCTCTTTCTCCAGTGCTCCTTGTTATTCTACCAGAACAATTCTTCAAAGCTGCAGAGATCACTGTATGTTACCTCCTTTTTGAAGGATCAGATATATTGCATCAAAAAGCATGCAGGAAAAGTTCTAGGGCATGAAACCAATTTTTGTGCACTTTTATCTGGGTCAGCTTTTCTATTGATTCTGCAAATATCAGACCACTTTTTTTAAAGCTAAGGGCTTTTTTTTTTTTCCCAGTTTAAAAAGAAGAAAAAAAAGAGAACATCAGAACTTAAGTCAAACATCCAAGACGAGGATTAGTTTTGTTGGATGACTCCAAATCAAAAAGGCAAGATTTTTTTTCTATAATAAAGTATAGCAGTGAAAGAGCATCTAGATTGATTTATAAAGTCAGTGAATGCCCTCCCTCTTGCCACACTGCTTCTGTTTTTGTTAAATAGTATTTCATGTCTTTGCTGTGAGGGGTACAGAATTTAAGAGAGCTGAGAACATCTAGGAGAGCTAATGTGAGACATACACATTGAAAACACTCACACACAAGTTTTAACATTAATTCAGCCTTCTATTTCTTTGCCCCTCTGTCAAGTTTTCCTCCACGTTTCTGAACTACTTGGCACAACCCCCAGCTTTGATTTAGGTTGTTTTGTCAACCTCAATCTTTCCACTGAAGTGCTGTAGAATAGAAATGATTAGAACTGGCCTCAGGTGACAACAGGCTGGAGCCTGTTTTAGGAGAAGTGGCTTGCTGCAGACATCCTGAAGGTCTCATATTGACTTCATCTATACCCACATGTAGGAAATGGAGAAAAGACACTTCTAGGTGAGTGCCTACCAACAGGTGATGGTTTGTAGTACGAAAGACTCAGAAAATTTGCTTGCAACTCCAGATGACAGCAGGAAAAAAATATATAAAGTAATTGGGAATTCTAATTAACTTATGGTGAAATATCTAACGAATTGGCTCTCAAGTGATTTTCCCAGGATGAAGTCTTCTTACTTTTGAGAGATGTTTATGCACCTTTTGGTGGTGGTCTCATGCTGAGAATAACAACACACTGCCCAAGAGCCTGAGTAGTAGCAAGTGTGTGCCCACTCCAGCAAGACTTCACTTCACAGGGACCTGGGCATATGGTGTGTAGGGCCATTTGCATGTGTACTTCCAAGTCAGAGCTCAAGGGGTTTGACGACTAAGCTGAGGATTTGTTTCCTGGCTTTGGGATGCTTAATATTGAGAAGATTGACAAGATGAATCCTTCAGCCTTCTTATATTCCATTTTTATATTCCATTTTCCCAGTCTGGAGAGCTGGGATGAGAAGATGAGTAATTGTTTACACCACACCAGTTGTATAATACAAACAAAACCCCCAGACTAACAGCTTAATGATTTCTGATAAGGAAATGATTAAGTCCTGGCATTTTTCTCACTGTGATTTCACCTTGCCTTCTTTAGGGACACCATGCCAGACCTGTATGAGGCTGCTGGATGTTGCCTCCAGTGCTGCACAACCACAGCCAAAGAGCTACAGACAAGTGAGCTGTCCTCACAGCAGCAAGGCTGGAGGTCCCCTTGCCCAGGAAGGACCCTCCTTCCAGTACTCCACCACACCAGGAGGAGGAGAAAGTTCTTCACTGAGAGAGTCATTGGACACTGGAATGGGCTGCCCAGGGAGGTGGTGGAGTCGCCGTCCCTGGGGCTGTTCAAGGCAAGATTGGACATGGCACTTGGTGCCATGGTCTAGCCTTGAGCTCTGTGGTAAAGGGTTGGACTTGATGATCTGTGTGGTCTCTTCCAACCCTGATGATACTGTGATACCATTCTCCATCCACGGCTGAAGTGCGGTTCTTAATACACTCCTGATTGCAAGAATGACCTATATATCCCAGCCTGACCTCTCTCTTGCCCATGCATTAACTGCTGCTCGGAGCTTTGAGGCCTTTCAAAGATAATGCCTGGGAAAATATGAGTGGGGAAGCTCACGTTAAATAGGGAAACAAACCCACACTGCTAGCTGCCCTGGAAAACTAGGCCAGGCTTCTCTCGCCCAAATCTCCAGGTATCTCTGAGGCAGGAACAGTTGGCACAAGCCTTAAAATACTCACAGGATGACTGCAAGCTGGCACACAGTGCTTGCTATGCTCAGGCTATTACAGGTGGATTTTAAAATCAGGCAGACACAACGGTTTTTGAAAGGAGCCTTCTTCAAATGCACTGCTGCTGACTGAATCCCCCTCCCACATCCAAACACACTGAGCCTTGCCAAGTGGTACCAAACGGTACCAACAGAGATAATGACACCTTGGATGTTAGTCCCAGTTCAGAGCAGCAGGGCTGCCCGGGGAGATGGTGGAGTCACCGTCCCTGGAGGTGTTCAAGAAAAGACTGGATGAGGCACTTAGTGCCATGGTCTAGATGACTGGATAGGGCTGGGTGCTAGGTTGGACTGGATGATCTTGGTGGTCTCTTCCAACCTGGTTGATTCTATGATTCTATGATTCTATGAGCTGTTTCAGCACCAAACCGGAGTTGCAAACCTCAACTTTCCAGGGCTCCTGCACATCAGCCACCATTTTGCTCCTTCCTCAGGGACCAGGCTGTCCCACAGGCAGGCCTTGCTAAGAGGTGTGAAGGGCAGAGACAAAAAGGAGAGTTGAGCAGGGACAACCAGATGATGGGCTGGAGTTAAGCAAACACCTTTAAACAGAGCTCAGCAACCCTCCAAATCCAAGCAGGGTAGATATGGCTCTTCAGCCAAGCTTATCCTTTGCTTATCTTCAAAGTTGTCTCTGAAATAATTTGTAACTTTGCCACTCTATTTCTTTCCCTTGCAACACTTTATGACAACTTCTGAATCCACAGAACATTTTCCATTGTCCAAAGGCAAACTGCACAGCTTGGCTTTAATTTGTGTTTGTATGCCTGTGTTTTCCAAATTAAATGTGCAACCTAAGAGGACACTTCAACCAGAGTCTCCACTGCCTTAAGTCAAACTTGGCCATAAGCTCTCATATGTCCCACTGAAACAATCAGGACTCCACTTGGGCCCTGAAATCCCTTTTATTTGGAGCACTTTGCCCTTCAAGGAGCACTGTAGTGCCATGTTCAAAGACGAACAGTGCTCAGAAATGTGAATGTGCTTTTTTATGGAAGCTGCACTTAAACTATTTTTCTACCATCTTCAGTGGGTTTTCACATTTTGCATGTGCGACCTCATCTGCAAAAAGCTACAAAACCTGACTGCACAAAACCACCCTAAATCTAGAGCAGCCACAGAACAAATTTGACCCCTAGAATCAAGATGATCAAATCTCCTCTGCTGCTAAAATAAAGGCAGAATTTGGTCCTGGAAGCTTAAGGACATATCTCATTTTGCAGCAGAGCCTAGCTAGAAATTTGTCAAGTTTTCAGTGTGCACCTCAAATAGCCTTGTCAAGTCGTACAATTGGCAAGAAGCAGCCAAAACAGGGTTTTGTTGTCAGGGAATGTAAACAACTAGCAGGGAATGCTGCTCATCTTTCTCAGGTTGGTGCATATAATTTTAATTAAACCATTTATGTAAATACTGATGTAAATTAGGTCCAGTATAGCATCTGGCAAATTACTATCAGAGCCCTGAGGCTACTGGCAAATTATCACCATGGGCTTTCATGATGTGTAGGTACCAAATCCAGTCTTGGTCCAGATATTGTGTATTTTGTTTGGCTTAATTTGGCACCAAAGTACCATACTGGTACATAGGTAAGTTCAACAGTCTTCCATTTGAAAAAGAGCTCTTAAGAGGTAAACCAACATCATTAAAATCTGTTCTTTAGACAGCTTCAGTCTAGAAGAAAGAAAAAAAAAAAGCAACGACCCTTTTGCATTTCTGCAACACCTATCAAAGGAACTCAGAGTGCCTCTGAAATGTTAATTAATCCATATTCTCCCCAAGGGAGATCTACTTTAAAGATGGTTATATGGAATCTGCATTCATCTCTTATTTGCCAAAGGCTCACAGGAGGCAAAGCCACAGAGACTGAATCTGGACCTAGGAGCCTGGATTCCCTGCTCCTCCACATTCTCATCACAAGGCTTACTTCCCCAAAAATCACAAGAGGTTGCTCACACCAGCAAGGTGCAAACCTCTTTGGCCTAGATATCACTGCCTCAAAGTAGTGTTAACTACCTTGTTAAAACTGCAAAGGTGACTACATGGCAAGAAAAATAAGGAAAAACGAATCACAAAAGAAATCCTGACTCTTGAAAAATTGAAGGAATGTTTAGACCATTTAGATCACTGGAGAGGTCCCCAAAGACTGGAAGCTGAACAATGTGATGCCCATCCACAAGAAGGGCCAGAGGGAGGAATTGGAAAATTACAGACCTGTCAGCCTGACCTGAGTGCCAAGCAAGGTCATGGAACAGGTCGTCTTGAGTGCCATCACAAAGCACCTAGAGGATGGCCAAGGGATCAGGCCCAGCCAGCATGGGTTTAGGAAATGCAGGTCCTGCCTGACCAAACTGATCTCCTTTTATGTTGGACTGGATGATCTTGGAGGTCTCTTCCAACCTGTTTGATTCTATGATTCTATGATCACAATGAAAAGGTGTGACCAAAGTAACATTCACAGCAATATCAGCTTCTGTTCGTTGTTCCTTCCCACAAAGTAAAATTCTATCTTCAGGGCCTTGTATGTAAAGATCAGTTCCTATTCCTTCAGAACCCTCCATTAAGACCAGTGCTTGGAAAGAGGCAATAGTTCCTAGGGCTTAAAAGCACACTTAATTTGATCAACATCAATGATGCTTAAACACATACTTAACATTTTCTCTGCCATACCCTTATAAATTTTCCAGAGTATGCATTTCCCACTGGCACTGAATTACACTTCCCATTTATTCAGAATTTATTTACACTGGCACTGAAATTACACTTCCCATTTATTCAGAATGGATACAGAAGTTGACTGGAAATAATCGTTATTGCAGGTGATGAAGAGCAGGAAAAGGACATTTGGTGTCACAATGACAAAATGTGACACGTACCTGACATATAATTACTATGACAGCATTGTTTGGAAGATGTGTAACCAGCATTTTGGTAAGCATGTGGTCATATTCTGCCCACTTCCTGTGCTCATAAAAAGCAAAACACAGGGGCAAGAGCTAAAGGCATCAAGCATGGACTGGCCTGTTTGCATTCCTTTGCCCTGGTATCTGTCATAATGGCTGCACATTCATTTAAATGTTTTGCTTATTGACTTGTTTCTTTCACTTGTCTTTAGCATTTTGCTTAAAAAAACCCCCACCCTCCAATGAACAGGTAAAAATAGCAAGTGTGGTTCGTGAGCGTTGGGATGCTGATGCAAATTCCTATAGTAACAGCTGAATTTCTGATTGCAGGGAGAGTGTGGAATCAGAAGAACAGAGAATGTGATTAAGGACATTACACTGAGGTCTCCTTTGGTCTACTGGACTGGGCTAAACATGAGATATTTATGCCCTAGGAAGCTGAGCATCTCTGCTTTCCATGTCTATGAAGAGAATGGTCATATAGATAGGAACCTTGCTGGAACATTTCCTGCTCAGCTCCTCCGTAGTGTGTTTGCATTTGAATGGACCCTACTCTGGCAAAATAATTTTCCAAGCCAACTTTGCTGGAAGAAAAAATGCCAGGTTTCACTGGGAATAGGGGCAAAGGCTGTTACAGAACATGAGACACTTCACAGTAATTTTTTTCTTTTTTTGAGAAAACTAAGATGAAATCACAGCCAAACAGCATATTTGTTTTAAGTTAGAATCCATATTCCTCAAGGATGTCAAAGTTGGTGATCTAGATGCTTTTTTGATCATAATCAGAGCTCTCTCAATAGACTTCCATCTGGTGTGAGATGCAACTGAGCTATGTCAATAGACTGTACAATTGCACTAGTTTTTTCCCAAAGCACTAAGTAGCTTTAAACATACAAGCAAACAGATAAGTAACACTTGCAGGTCTGATGTGGCCTTTGCCATCTATGGCACCCATCTGCCACATCCTTAGGAATCAATGTGTCCTATACTGCAGTGAGAAGCTAAGCCATGCAGGTAGCAGCTCATAACCCAAGGTCACAGGTGCACTAGAGGAAAAAGAGAAGCAAGAGAGTATTGTCCCACAATAGGAGAGAAGGTTTTAATTCTCTGGAAGATATGAAGGCAGATACCAGGTGACTGTATTTTAAGAGAGATCAGATTAAATAAGCATGACAAACTGCTCTCTTCTCTGCTTCTTCAATGAGGCTGGGAATGATTTGAGGTGTTTTTTCTCAAGCAAAGCAATGTGCAGCTCCAAAAGGCTGGGGAGGAAGAGAGAAGCAAAAGATCTGTAATAGCAGTGCAACAGCGTAAGATCTCGAAGGGATCCAAGGATTAAAACTCAGCGTGGAAAGACAGAGTGGGTGGTAAAAACCCAACAGTTATCTGTCTTTTGAGACTCAGGGGGATGAAGCTGTGCCAGGAAGGAGGAATGGGGTTGCTCTGCCCAAGGGGTTAAACTGTGCCTTATTTCCTCTGTCTGCATATTTTTTGTACTTTTTGCATCTCTGCACACTTTTTAGTTTTGGATCTACCAACGTTATCCAGTATTAGATGGCACATAGCTAGCATAACAGCCACCATGCTCTGCTCCACTGGAAACACCAGAACAAACCCACAAAGGAGGACAGTGAGAGGACCTGCAACAGTAAAATGCACCTTTTGGCTCTGTTTCACTGAGGAGGATTGTAAAACACCCCTTAAAAAATGTATAGGAACTAAGACCTCAGATGCACTTCAGACCCACACAACCCTTTCAAAATGCTACATGGCAAATAGGGATACCCAGCAATGCCCTGCTCTACAGAAGTCCTGGGCAGGCCAGAGAAAGGGTGGCTTTCCCAGTGAATGCATGCTGTGCCTCAAGGCTGTGCCAGCTTGGCCATGTCACTCAGGAATCACACCTCTCCATGCTTTTTGGCTAGTACAGCTTTGCTGGCAGAAGTCTGGTGTAGGCATGGCTTAACCCCAAGCTATTTTCAGAAGGTGAAATGTGAGCCAATCTCCCACCACATATTACAACACACATTGTAATACAGAATTCAACCTTTGTGCCTTTCCACACAGAGCTGCTAGGTCCACTGGAGGTGGGCACCATTGGAGTCAAGATGCCAATGCCATGAAACAAATGGTTTTCTAAAAAGCCCAACAGGACAGTTGTCACTGATACGCAGACTCTTGATCTAGAGTGCTATTTTGGGCCCCAGCACGGCCAAGGGTGATGGGGTTGGTCAGCCTGGAGAAGAGGAGGCTCAGGAGTGATGACATTGCTCTCTACAACTACCTGAAGGGAGGTAGCCAGGTGGGGGTTGGTCTCTTCTCCCAGGCAACAGCAACAGAACAAGGGGACACAGTCTCAAGTTGTGCCAAGGGAGGTCTAGGCTGGATGTTAGGAGGAAGTTGCTACCAGAGAGAGAGTGATTGGCATTGGAACGGGCTGCCCAGGGAGGTGGTGGAGTCAATGCCCCTGGAGGTGTTGAAGAAAAGCCTGGATAAGGCACTTAGTGCCATGGTCTAGTTGACTGGATAGGGCTGGGTGCTAGGTTGGACTGGATGATCTTGGAGGCCTCTTCCAACCTGGATGATTCTATCATTCTATGATTCATCCCAGACTCAACCATCAGACATTTTAGTTGGATAGCTGACCTATTCCCCTATTTCTACCCACGAATTACAAAGCCAGTTTTGCTCTTCCTTCCTTTTAATTTTAGTCTTAGATAACATTTACCATGAAATAAAGCAGCTGCTGGCTGGAGTACCCACCAGTCTAAACACATAAGAAAATGTAAGTTTACACTTCCAAATCTAGATATCCTTCTGTGAGGTCACAAAGCAAATATGGATATAGCTAATGAACAAGCTGGCTTCTACCAAAAATATTGGAGACCACATGTCCCACTAAGCTACTGATGCTCCACTGATCTCTTAGATCCTGAGACATCATTTTAAATAGCAGACTTTAGAAACCACTATACATAAATGTGAACAATCATTTTTGTCTTGACAAGACATGAGCACACAGGCAGAGAAGGAAAATGAACAATGCAGCATCCTCTGAAGCATGGTCCAGTCCTCAGTACAAAAGTGCTGGAATCAGGAATCTGTCCAGGAGTGTGAACAAGCTTTTTCCTTAGAAATGGAACCTGCAGCTGAGCAGAATGCAGAAGGAACCTCTGGATTTTTTCCACTGCTAACAGTTCTTTCAGTTCGTGTTAAGATACCATGAACCAAAAGATGATATTTCTACAGAGAACTCCTCTCTCTTTCAGTTATTTCCTAGGATACAGGAATAAAGCAAACTTCTATTTACTGAAACTGTTAGTTGCTACCACATTTTCTCACATCATTGATAGCTGATCATCAATGCCTTGGCAGAGATAAGATACAGCCCTCACCATTCTGAACTACACTGGTCTTCTTTCTGCTCAGGAACTGAGATTTTACAATATCCCTTACCTGTGATTCAACCCTGAACTCAGAGCAGAGGAACAGGGTCTGTTTTGTGCAAACTCCTAACTACTAAGGAAGTAGTGAGGAAAGAGCTTCTGAGACTTAGGAAGAGCTTTGTGCTCTTGCTGAGATGAGAGGGCAGAACTTTCAAGAGGGAGAGAGCAGCAGCTCTACAAATGCAGAGGTAATGGCACTAATGGCAACTGAAAAATAATGACAATCTGCTCTGCAGCCTCCTCTGCACCTGTCTCTAGAAAAGATGCACCAGCCAAGGGACAGAGACTAGATGCCTGCATCTCCCCATTTGTTTATCTTTTGGAGGAATTGCCTCAGTGAGTAGTGACAAGAGCTGCTCAAGATCTGGATGCTATTCTTGTAGCAGCAAAGTCCCAGAATTCTTCCCCAAAGACTCTTATGCTGGTTTTGAGGGCAAAACCAGAGGGCATTTAGCACACTGGTGGGATATTCCTTGATATCAGTGTGACAATGGAGCCCCCCCAGGGCCTGATGCAGTCATAAATGTTCTACCACTAACTTGAGGCTTCCTCTAGGCTACCTGAGCAGGCTCTTCACCTTGCCCTACCAATATGAAATTAAGCTTTTAAGAGAAAGCATTAAACACTGCTTCAGTGAAGCACATGACTTTGGAATTCTATCCTGGATCTCCCATCATTTTACTCTAACAGGTAAAAGAAATGACTGCAGAAGACTAAACAAACATCCCTTGTAATTTAACATAATGTAGGATGAAATAATCACACTCTGTGAGAAATAATAATGAGAAAGTCATACCAGAGAATGCTTCTCATAAAGACCCTTTTTGTCACCTGGATCCACTCTGGCATTGCCCACCAGCCAAAGCCAAGAAGTTCAGACAGTAGTAAAGATACAATTTGCATCTTCCAAACACATGAGAGCCTTTTTAGTCCAAAGGCCAGATGTATATAGAAAAGACTTTAAACTCTGGACAGACTAGTCCTCACTCCTGGAGTCATAGATGTTCTCTTTAAATCCTATCTCCCTACTCTACTCAAAAAGGCAGCCTCCCACATGTATTTACACTAGTGTTTGTTCTGGAGATAACTGTGGGAAAGAAATGTGGATTTTAATCTGCCTGGTGCAGCTGGGATTTAGTAGACATACCCTTCATTGCCGGTAGATGCATGTGATGAGAAGAATAGTTTTATCTCCAAGATCTGGATAGAGAGGAAAAATTACTTTCCCAATGTTTCTTGGTATCAGAAAGAGCTAAAACAGCTGACACCTTTCCAGAGAAAGCACTCCTCAGTGCTCCTCTCTGCATTTATGTGGGAGCTCTATTTGGGATGAGACAGGAACGACTTACAGCAATGGCTTCAGATGAGTCCTGGGGAGTGTCCCACTTGTTCACAATAACCACACTTCAGTCAGAAGTGGCACTGTAATTCTGGGTGAAACCATTTCCATCCTATGCTGCCTCCCAGGCAAATTACTCAACTGTTTTTTGGCCTCAGTTTCCCCATCTGTTAAACAGGAATAATAAAATCCCCCATGCCTCGGCAAGTATCATCTACACCTTGGTGCTTGTAGAGCACAATGTGAAGGAAAGCACTACTGGATCATCAGTAAAGCAGTCGAAGCTCAGCTAAGAAGGCAGAAGATCAGACACTAGACTAGGTTAGTTTGGTTATGAATCTGACATGTTACAGGCAGTTGCCTGGAGTAACTGCTCAAGAAGGGACTGAGCCACCAATGCTTCAGCAAACCACCAGTCTGCTCAAGTCCTACAGCCACAAGTGCAGTGCAAGCTCAGATAGCCAGAAAAAAAGAGAGAACCTGCCAGCTTCTTCATATTCATGAGCTCTTTAATAATGCTCAACAAAACTTGGAGGCATGTTCTCTGCTGTTGCTTTTGCCCTTTTGCACAGCGAGCAAGTTATAAATATTTCAGTGGAAGAGTCCAGAAAATTTGCAAGATTGGTCCTAGCCTTTTACAGCATTAATGAGCAGGTCATTAATAGTTAATGATGCAGCTGCTGGTGATCTCAGAGGTAAAGGCAAGAGGAGAATAGCAGCTTTTGCTCATTCGCTGCAATGTGATAATGCAAAGGAACAGCTTGATCCTTTTATCAAATCCTCCCCATCATGGCAAGACCTGAGTAATTATCAGAGGATCTCCAGCAGAATCTTATCAGACCTCCCCTGCCCCGCTGCTGTTACCCAGCAGAGACAAAGACTTCTGCAAAGGGTCTAAAGTGACTGACTTGATGCTCTAGACACATCCACTGTAGCAAAAAGGCCTCAGTTCCACCTCTACCTTGAGAACAAGTGAGATATCTGCTCTCCAGGCAGGATCATGCAATGAATGAGTGTATCTGAATGCGTGCACCCTAAAGGCATACATATAGAATCATAGAACTGTTGAGGTTGGAAGAGACCTTTGAGATCATCACATCCAGCGACTTGCCCAGAGCTTGCAATCCCATGACTACTGCTAAACCATGTCCCCAAGCACCACATCCACACATCTCCAGGGATGGTGAGCCCACCACCTCCCTGGGCAGCCTGCTCCAATGCTTGATAACCCTTTCAGTGAAAAAAATTTCCCTAATATCCAACCTGAACTTCCCCTGGCACAACTTGAGGCTGTTTCTTCTTGTCCTGTCACTTGTTGCATGTGAGAAGAGACGAACCTTCAGCTCGCTCCAACCTGTACATATGTACAAATGCCAATAAAAAGAGTGAGAGTTTGGGCCTTTTAAAGGCTGCATCTGCTTGTTCAGAGCTGCACCTTGAAAGGTAAGTTCACCACAGAGCCAGGCAGCTTTTCAGAGAACAGCTCCTGTGATTTTAGCCTCGCATGCAGTGAGGACTCCAGTGAAAAGGTATTTTTGCTATACTTTTTCAGACCTTTGAACTGACATCATCTTGTCTGTATGCCTGCAGCTGGGAAAGCATGTCACCTCTTGGTAACTCCACTTTATGGAGCAGGAGTGGGCACTGTGCAGAAGCCACAGCCCAGCCAGTCTGCCTGCAGACACTCCAGCCCTGCAGCTTGGGGAAGGGGAAAACAAAATAGGGGTGGCAAGAGGAATTGGGTAAAAGTTTGGCCACTGACAAACTCCATCTCCTCTCGATGCCTGCTGGTATCAGTGATTTTTAGCATGCTCCCCATTCATGTGTAAGTGGGACTATCAACCCCAGCACTACATTTTGGTGTTTTGTTTTTGGTTTTTTTTTTGTTTTTTTTGCTGGCTAAAATCTGCCACATTTGACAAAGGTGAAAATCTTGATAACGGGAATTTCCTATAAACCTCATGAGAACAGACAAGGTGTGGAGGAGAAACCTCTGTCACTGGTGCCATGGAGAGGCGTTAGTCTGACGCCTCTCCCAGTGTATGGAGGAACTCAATCTGAGAGTCAAAAGCACTGGAAAGCTGTTTGTGTCAGTCCAGCTAGCCCCAGGAACAATCAGTCTCTTGGATTTCAGTTCACATCACATCTGGCTTGTCACAGGTGAGGCTTGTTCTGCTCAACAACTGATAGGGATCTGCACAAAAAGCAAGGATTGTTAGCAGAAAGACTCCCCAAAGACCCTCTGGTGGATGGTGACAGCACAGAGACATCTTCTAAAGCAAGCTCATGAACTGAGTGGGGCTTGGATGCAATCTGAATCTCTCGCTTTTATGCAAGTGTCCTTAGAATGAAGTGCTAAAGTTTGCACTTCATCTGCTGGGCTGTAAATGCTCAGAGCTGGCATGTAAAAGATCTATGTTCACTGGGAAGAAGGAAAAGAAAAGTTTAATTTCAACGTTACAGTCTTAATTCCACCCTCAAAACCAGAGATGTTAAGTAGTGCAGGAGTCAAAGGCAAACGCAGAATTAGGCTCTTTGTTAAATAATTAACTACAATTTGCCTAATCTATCTGCAGGTACTCACTGAAGACATAAAAAACGTCACTACCACCCTACTCTGACCTAAACAATGGGCTTCAGACAAGCACCTCCTGGTATTTGACCTTGCATGCCTTCATACAAGACCTGTCTACTTTCAATGCAGTTCAAAGATGACCTTAATAGATCTTGGCCGTATTAAGACCTATAAAATAACTTTATAATGTTACATTTCAAGTAATTACTTCATCCTGTAATTTGATTAGAAACTATCATTTCCCAAACATGCTTTGGAAAAAAAATTATTTAGTACTTGGGCTTAATAAGAAAGCAATGAATGCACAGCACTTCCCTTTGAAACCCCAAACATGTAACATTGCTTCATGGTTTACATGTGGAGCATCCTAAAGTAATGTTAAACCTTGATCTAAAGACATTAATACCCTGAAGTATTTCAATCACATTAAGATGAAACTTCATGTATGAACAACCCTGCTAAACCCAGATGTGTGTTGGGAGCTCCTTCACCCTCGTACCATCTGTTTTGCAGCTACTTTGCAAAAATTAAGAATGGACATTTTATAACCAGAGACAAGTAAAAAAAGTAGGTTTAACAAATTAAAAAAACCCTTACTCAACTCCAAATGTCTCTTAAATCAATTTCCCATTGAAGGAATAGTTGCCTGTTTCATTTAAAACAGAAGAAAAAAAATAAAGAAAAAGGTGAGATTGATGATATTTTTTCCTCCTCTACCTACATTGTAAAAGCTTCAGTACAAAGTGTGTGTGTGTGTGTGTGTGTGTGTGTGTGTTAAAACTTCTTGTTCCCAACTTTTGGAGTACTATTAAAACTGATTTTAAAGCACTGCAAAGGAAAAAGGGCTGTTCACAAAATTACCCGAGCTGCGACCTCAACCAAGCCAAGTGGTTACAGTGAAAGGTGAAGAGTGTCTCAAGATGACTAGGTTGAAAAGGATCAATAATAAAGGGTGGCAAATCACAGTCTTTCTCCACTACTGTGCAGAACAGCAATCATGAATATGAGCAGAAGAAGGGTGTCTCAGCTGATCTGTGCCAGAAGCTTGGCAGGCGAACTCAATGGGAGGATGATACAGCAGTGCTTAGATGCACAAACCAAACCTTAGGATACACAACAGCAGCTTCCACTCTGAGATTCAGTAAGAAGGTCAGGATCAGAGCGAGAAAGAATAAAAACTCCACCTACACAGGCGGGAACAAAACCACAGGTAAACATAGAAATAAAGTAACAAAAGATGAAAACATGAGCCAGTCTGAATAGTCCTACGAGAGCTGAACCTGCTGTGGAGGACTGTGAGAGGCAAATAGGAAAAGACACATCGAGTGAAGGATGATGGAGCTAACTGAAAAAATGCCATCAAACTCCAGCCTCGGCTGCAGAAATTGACAGAGAGAAGGCTCAGGTAAGAAGTCAGCTTTCCTGTGCAAGTACACCATACCTGAAATGTAGCAAACTACACTCTACACTGGCACACGAAACATGGCAGAGACTGCGTGGCAAGCCCTATCCCCTCTTGCTGTCCACTACCTTCTACAAGTAAAGCAGCCTTCAGGAAGCCACAATTCCTTTGCTATATGGAAGTGCATACTCTTTACATCATCACCAGTTTTGGCCTGCAGCAGCGCTGAAGTTAAATACCCAATATCCTCTTTACGAAGTACCTCACCCGCTTTTCAGGGGTGCTTCACTCTTCGTAGCACGTTTCAAAGCAGGTCCCTCACTGCATCAAACATCCCAAGAGCTTTTTCCCTGCGGATGGGAAGGAGCCTTCCCTGTCCTGTCAGCACCCTGCTGTAGCAGGCTCCCTACTGGGATGCAGACGGAGCCCTCTGAAGTGATGGCAGGGTGAGAACAGGCAGATGAGGGAAAACTGGTAGGAAGAAGGTAGCACAAAGAAATAAAAAATGCAAACCACACCAACCACGACCACAGCAATGTATTTCCTCTTAAAATGGGCACAGGTGCGGGCTGGGGGTTGTGCCTCCTGTTGAAAACAAACAAACATATTCAAGCCCCTTAGAAATTTCGTGGGAGAGGGACAGGGAGCTCAGCAGGAGTTTGGGGCCAGCTGGGAAAGGGTGTGCTGGTGCCTGCCAGCCCCATGCAGCCCAGAGCTGCAGACTCCAAGGCTGAAAGCGCTTAGCAGGAAGAGCAGGACTGTCCGCTGCTTGCCAAGAAGCAAAAGCAGAACAAACTTAAAGAAGTTCAGATGCAAGAGATTCAATTTAAATCCACTGACTCGATGCTCTGATCTGCTGCTGGAGAAGAGATGAGGCTGAAGCTAAAATCATCCCTGTGCACAAACTCTTTTCAGCATAAATAGTATCTTGTGACACTCCTCTCCTGGCTCAGACATGCACTGAGTGTTCACATGCTCTCCTGGACCATCACACAGCCAGTACACATGTAAAAATGAGGTAAACCATTAAAACAGGGTACTTATAGATAAAGCCAAGGTCTAGGATAACAGGACAAGCAAATAGAATTCAAAGCTCATCACTTCTATTTGGCTTGAAAGCAAAAAAACTTCAGAGAGCTAACAGTTTCCCTCCTGTATCTGATTAACTGTGGGCTTTGAAACGTGCATTCACTTTTAACGTTATTTCCCCCAACACCTCATCTTCTCAGTCTAACCACGAGGCACACAGATGAGATGGTGGCAGATATGCAGAAGGGCATCCTGTAAAAACTGTTTCACCAGAACTGTGAAGATGTTCTAACTCTAAAGAAAGAGAAGATGCTAAGTTAAAAGCAGTTAACAAAATAGTTCCCTCCAAACACATTGTTCTTCCTCGTCACTCCAGTTGCTTTAGCCAGTTCCTTCCCTATGCCAGAGACACAGGGAAATAAAGGCTCCCTAAGGCAGCTGTTTCCTCTGAAGCTGTCTGCAAGATGATAATTTGCTTATCACCACATTTGTACCTGGAAACTTTCCACATGCAGTTGTTGAGCAAAATCCTGCAGGCCCTCAATGGCCACCAGCTCCCACAGCCCGCAGCCTGGCATAGCTGAAACAAGGACTGCTGTGCAGCATTCCCTGGTTCAAAAACCAGGGAATTTTGGATTTTTTTTTTTAAATTATCTTATCACTGTTGACATCTCCAAAAAATTAAACCTAACCCTCAGGCACGGTGGAGATGGTGCCTTCTTGGCAAGGTGCTCATACCTTGGGTGGGTTTGGGAGAGCCATGCCCTAGTGTGAAGCCTAGGTAAATGGGCTTCTGGCTCTCAGAATCTGAAAAACACCTCTCTGCCCAGTCCTGAGACACGAGGACCAGGTCCCAGAAATCTGCAACTGCAAGGTCACAACTCCTTCTGTACTGAGCAGAACATGATGGTAATGAAAAGTAGCACCACAAATGTGTCAGGCTGCAAGAGATGCCATGGGGCTGCTGGAGAATGACAAGGAAACAGTGATAAAGGACTCTTCTACAGCCATCTTTGGCTGAGCAAAAGGAGGGTGTTGGTGCAGTCCCATGAGTGGGAGCAGTGACAGTGGCATGGACGCTCAGCCAGATGACCACGTATCTTCCCCAAGACGGAGACGAAGGCTCCTTGTGTTTCAGTCACATGGAAATAAACAGGTCCAACTCAATGCTGATGTTCTGAGAAGACCAGGAAGAGGAACCCCGGGAAAAATGCAGAAAACACTCAGCCTCAGGAGGGGATGTGATCCTCTAGCACTACCCCATCTTCCACAGTTTTCAAGGAAACTGTGCTGAAGCCCAGAAGACAGCAAGCACCAAAGCCTGTGACAGCAGTGTGCTCCCAGCATATCATTTAAATAAATCAGTTTCTGGAGAGACAAAAGACAAGGGAAAACTCCCTGCGGTGCCTGACAGTTTGTGCTGAAGAGGATGCTGGAAAAAAAACTCCACAACAAAACATATTTGCTATAGAGGTGGGAGAAAGGCATCTCCTCAAAAACACTTCAAGCCAGAAACATCAGGATGCTATTTCGTGTGAACCAGCAGAACTCTGTCAGCCCAGCAGCAAAGCTGATGAGAGATGCCGATGCTGTCTGCTTCGTATTGGCTTCCCCCAGCATAAGAGGTCACAAAACCTCCACACATCACTTCCTAGGGCCTCTGTCCTAGCACTCTTTGAAATCCAACAAAGCTTACTACTTTCAGCTGTTTACTCTAGGATTTTCTTCTTGCAAGGGTTTGTTTTTTTTTAAATCAAGTACTTTCCCATTTCTGCTATCTCAGTGAAATGTTAACATAAAGTAACTGAAACTAATAAGCATGACATTAGGTTTGAAAAAAAAATGGTCTAAATCTTGCAGCGTGATAAAAAGGAACACATGCATCAGAGGCAAGGAAAGGGGCACTGAGTTCTTGGGAAATTACTGGTATTTTAGTAAAAGAACCTGAGAGTGCCTTTAGCAGCAGCTCAGTAGCTACTTTTCAGGGTGCTATTTAGAAACCACTGACAAAAAAAAAAAAGACTTTAAAGAGAAAGAAATCACATTTTTTTCCTGTACAACTTTTCTCACGGGGCTTATTTCTCCACTATTAGACAGAACAAGAGGTTAAATACCCTGAATTTGAGAGAAAATATCTTTCCACTTGGTTTTCCTTCATTTTAAGCTCCAGCAAGTTTTAACACTTACTATAAATCTGTGGGAACAATGGACAATTCATGACAGAAGTGAACCTAAAATGGACAGGTCGCAAATGTTAAAAACATTTAGTACATAAGACAGAAAATAAGGTCAGAACAAGAAAAACAGGACAAAAGGAGGGAAGAAAAAAATGGCCCATGATGGGGCATGCAAATGGTGTGGGAAGTTCCCATCCCAGCCTTTCCCCTGCTTGCATGAAGGTAACCATCCCCTCCATTGGTGGTAACTGAGACCACATTGTAACTCACATCACTGAAATGCTGCAAGTTCAAAACCAAGATTTACATCTATCTATCTATCACTGAAGAAAGGAGGGGGTGAAGTATATGTTTGCTTCTGCCCGAAACTGGCTCTGTGCAAAATCACAGCTAAGAGGGGAGCAAGTGTAGTAATACAAGGGTAATAACTTATATTTTCAGCTTTGGCATATTTTTTTCCAGGATAGAAAATTAATTTTGGACTATGGAGGACCTTCCTCAGTGAATCAGACTACGCTGTGGTCAGGTAACACTAGTCTGAAGGAACTCTGCGACAATCATGAAGCCACTTGTGTTTGGGCCAGGACACACCCACTTCTGTACCCCAGAGCCTCCAATGCCTGCTCCTGAAAGGAGGGCTGGGCTTGACTCAGACACTACAAAGGTTCCCCAGAGATGAAAGACACTGATAGCTGAACAAGCACCTGACAGCAGACATCTCTGCTCGGGAACATCTCATGTCAGATCTGTATCACTATCACTTACCATGAGGTTGTGTCAGCCTAGGACAGGACATGTCACTGATGTAGCTGTGCTGGCAAAAGCTGAGAGCAGAAAGGCTGTTACACTACCAAAGTGGCATGTTTTGCTGATGCTGCTTATCAAATTCATTGTGCAGACTTGGAAGGATGAGCCAACAACCTGCAGATTCACCCAAGGAGCATGCTGGCTCCATGAATGTTCTCAAGAACTCCTAGGCCCTAGGTACAGAGCAGTGTGAAATACAACATCCTCAAGGCGGTAATAACAAGACATGGTGCAATGAAATGAAAGCAGATAGGCTTAGATTACCAAGAGAGGGAAGAGACCTTCATTACTTGTGAACAGTGTAGATGGCAACTAAGCTCAAGGGTGAGCCTGGACCACAACCTTGCTTGGAGTCTGAGGGGGTGGAAGATTTGCAAATTCCTCCTGAAATGTCTGCAAAAGTTACTGAGAGACAAGCCAGTGCTGAGCAAGCTTGGCTTTGCTAAATCAAGTCCCCACTGGAAACTCTGCCTGGGGCCCACAACTCTGGAGAAGACATATAAACTGTAGATGTAGATGGGGAAGCTTGTTGCTGGAGTGACACTGAATTCCTCACACATACTGTGCTTTCACCACCTGCTATGTACCCCAAACACCAGGCCAATGAGCAAAGGGTTGTCAAAGCTTGCTGAAAGCCCCTGCAACGTGCGATTTCTGCACAGGCATTACAGATCACCTTCTTCCCTACTTGCTTCCCGACCCTTCCTCTCTCCTCCATCAGCCCTCCAGATGGCAAATGCTCTCTTCTGCCAAACACTGACACAAGTCTTCCCACTGCCAGCCCCTCTCAGGGCATCGCAGCTCGGGCACTGCACATGCTCTCTCATCCTGGTCCTCAGCTTCCAGAATAAAACCCTCCAGGAGGACTTTCTGAAGTCCCCAAATGGTTACCAATGCCAAAACCTCCCCTGCTTGCCTGTGTCATTCTCCCTCTGCTCACTAACAGAAACCAGCCACGTGAGGCCTCTTCACACATCTCTCTCAGCCTGACCAGTCCCCCTGTTTCACCAGCAGACTCACAATACTGGCCATTATATGTAAACTCAGATCATGGAAAATTCAGCTTGCATTTTGGAAACATGTTTTGGGGCTCAGAGTTCTGAGAAAAGCTTGTCGAGTGCATCATCTTGTATCCAACCCCACAGTGCTTCGTGAAACAGCACCAAGTCCAGCTTTTATTAAACCAGCCAACCATTCAAACAGCTCTTCTGACTTGTGAAGGCATGGCAATTTTGGGGAGGGCTAGGTTGGTGATGTAGGAACGGCCTCTGCGTGGCAAGGCTGGAATTGAGCTCTTTTCCCTTCATTCTCCAAAGGCTCAGTTCACTTCGTTCACGTTTTGCTACATGTTTGAAAACCAAACTCTCAAATACTACTCTCTAATTGTAACATTCTGGAAATCAACAGATCTCTCAGCTTTAACAGATAAACAGACTCACTGCTACCCTGGGACTGAACCGTACCATGACACCCAGCAAACTTCAGACATACCTGTGTTTGAAGGGTTGATAAAATAAACTAACATCACAAATACTAATTCCACCTGAGGTGATGCACGCAAAGACCTTGACAGAAGAGCAGCAATTATTTTAACGGCTTTAAGTGAAAGCCTTTATAGGTTATTTTAATGCCAAAGAGATACCACTACCATGTGGTTTGCAGTAACAGTTAGGGAAACAATACATTTGCTGAATTATCTTCACATTTTAAAGAAAATCATAACTACATTACACTCTCATCACAAAAAAAAACCAAAACAAACAAACCCCACAAAAACAACCAACCAAACCCCACCAAATGTAGTTTTACTGCAAGCTGGCAGTCATGCTAAAATCTCAGGGAATTCAGTTATGACACTGTCCTTTTCTAAATAAACTCTAATCAAAACACTGGTTTGCTTTATTTTCAGTGGGTTCTTTCACTCGCAAAGTCATCACACAGGAAAAATACTTTAGACAAAGGTCAAAATATCCCAACCAGAAAATGCTGGAGCACCTCTCCTATGAGGACAGACTGGAGGAGTTGGGACTGTTCAGTCTGGAGGAGGCTCTGAGATGACCTTATTGTGGCCTTCCAGTATCTGAAGGGGGCTTGCAAAAATGCTGGGGAGGGACGTTTTAGGCTATCAGGGAGTGACTGAAGTGGAATGGAGCAAAGGTGGACATGGGTAGGTTCAGGCTGGATGTGAAGAGGAAGTTCTTCACCATGAGAGTGGTGAGAGCCTGGAATGGGTTGCCCAGGGAGGTCACTGACGCCCCATCCCTGGAGGTGTTTAAGGCCAAGCTGGATGAGGCTCTGGCCAGGCTGATCTAGGGTAGGGTGTCCCTGGCCATGGCAGGGGGGTTGCAACTAGATGATCCTTGTGGTCCCTTCTAACCCTGACTGATTCTAGGATTCTGTGACTCCAAATAATGTCACTGAGGATCATCTGAGCTAGAGCAAAGGCACAAGAATACAACCTGAAGATGTTGCACATGCAAATACACTGATGTCATGCCTGACATTAAAATTTTCATCCTGTACAAGGATGAGCAAAACCTGCTGTGTTCTCATTCCAGCCTGCAGCAGCTTGAAACTGGTTTGAAAATGTAAAAAGCAAGTGACTTTGCTGTATTTCATAGAATCATAGAATGATAGAATCAACCAACTTGGAAGAGACCTCCAAGATCATCCAGTCCAACCTATCACCCAGCCCTAGCCAGTCATCTAGACCATGGCACTAAAAGCCTCATCTAGTCTTTTCTTCAAGACCTCCAGAGACAGTGACTCCACCACCTCCCCGGGCAGCATTAGCTTCCTCTTTTGGACTCTTAACAAAAACACAATGCAACCCCCCACAATAATAAAAAAAAAAAAGAACCAAAACATGATGCTGCCAACATCATGGACTCATACAATGGATTATTGATTTTACAGATACTGTCTAGAAATTGTTACTTGTAACTAGGGCAAAAAAGAGAAACCAAGAAAGTGGTACCTTGAGAGACAGCAGTTGGAAGGAGTGCACTGCTTTCAAACATCAGCAGCAGAGGAGTCCTGTGGGGTGAAACTCTGACAGGAGATCGTCTGGGGTGGGCAGTTAGGAAAATATTTTATGAAGATAAAAAAAAACACATGGGCTTTGGGCAGCAAACTAAGCTATGCACATCTATAAAAGTGCTTTCCAGCACTGGGTTCATCGCAGGTACAAAAAGAGGGGATGAACACATGACAATAGTCTGCCCAGGGGAGCTGAGGAGTGAGAGATTCAAGACCCTCCTGGATGTGTTCCTATATGATCCTGCTCTGGCAGGGAGGTTGAACTAGATGAACTTCTGAGGCCCTTTTCAGCCCCTAACATTCAATGAGTCTGTGAACTCCTGGCCACTCACTTCTATAGAAGCCATAAGGTCATAAACAAGTATACAGCTGCTGAAGTGAAACAAGGATCAACCAAAAACTTTTAAAATGCATGGTGCTTTTTAGCATTTATATTCTCCCAGACTGCTGGCCAGTACCTTGCTTTCCCTGACCCAGAGATCAATCTCTAATTCTGTGTTTCAAAGAACTACTGACTTCATTCAACAGGTTGAAGCCACATCTGTAACAGAAAGGCTTCTTTGGGACAGGAATATATTATTACACTTTGGTCACAGATACCTCTTAAACAAGAAAATCACTCCTCTACTGGTCTAATAAAACCACAGCGGCACACAGCAGTGTTACTTCATGTCCCATTTCCCAGAAAGGCTACATGTGAGAGGTTTTTGCTGGAGACATCACATCCTTGCTAGGCACACCTGTGCCTGAACAACTAACCTGGGAGGGCCAAACATCGCACAAAGTTTAATCTGTAGTTTTTTAAAAAGCAGAAAAGGCAACTCATTGACTAACTACATGTGAATTATTTGTAGGTGAGCAGGACGATGAAGCAGAGAGCAGCAATGATTTACCATCATTTGCTGTAAAAGAACTACGCTGAGGCATTTGACATTTCAGTTCTCAGTCACGGTTTGTAAAAGGTTGGTGCTTTTTTTTGTTGGGATGACTTTATTTGCTGCACTAAAGGATGTTTAAAAGTATTTTCCTGGACTGGGACCTTGATACTTGTTGGACAAAAATCAAATGGGAAAGACCAATTTTGCCTAGACAAGAGGTGTACAATGCAACCTTGGCATTGCTAAGGGAGTTGCATCCAGAGGTGCAACTTCACCAGGTACTGTATGCTCTGCCACCCTCACTTGCTGCTCCCTGCACCTCTGCTTCAGCACCTGGTGGGTAGGAGGTGCTGATGCCCAGAAATCCTGGCCACCAAGACACCTGCCTACCCAGAAAGAGTCCTCCCCTTCCATTGCTGCCTCTTTGGGTGCTTACCCCACTTCTGCTCTCCATCTCCCAAGCCAAAACTTTCGCTGAGCTCCCCTGCAGTGCAGGGCCCTTGCAAGCTCCCAGGGTTTAAAATGAGCACCTGCCCTGAGAGGATGAGGAGCATCCATCAGAGAGATTCTGAGAATCCCAAAGAGAAATACTAGGGCTGTGTTAGCCTAATAGGCTATCTCCCAAAGAAAGCATTCCCAGGTGTGAAGAGAACTAAAGGGTTCAGGAAAGTGGTGATCAGAGGGATCCCTCAAAGTCAGACGGACTCATCCCAACTCCACTTCCCAGCTTTATTCCTAGCAAAGAGGGGACGGGGAAAAAAAAGTGTCTCTGTTGCTGTCTCCCTTTTCCCACAGAAAGAGAGAGAAGTGGAAAATAAAAAGAGACAGTTGTGTGACAGCTTTGGAAAGCAGCTGAAACAAAAAGGAAAGTCATTCCTCCTAAAAACAATGTTTGAAAGTGAGCGCAATGTGCCGAAGGTCGAGTTTCCCCAAACCTCCCCATCCCGGGGAAAGCAAAATGCCACGGGGAGGAAGAGGCTTTCGCAGAGGCCGAAGAAGGGATGGAGAGGGGTGCTCGGCTCTGCCTCGCCGCGGTCCCGACTCGGGGTCGCCGCACTGACGGGCAGCGGCGGGGCAGGAAGCAGCGAGACCCTTCCTTCGCCACGGCCACGGCGTCACGGGGGAGCTGACAAGGTGGGGGATGGTGGGGGGGGGTGTGTGGGAACAGGGGGGACGGGCAGAAAATAAAAATTAATCCAAAATTAAACCAGAAGAGATTGCTGCCAAGTGCGGCTGCGAAGCCACGAGTGGCAGCGGCCGGGCCCCCTCCTGAGCCAGCAGCACCCCCGGGGCTGCTCGTCCCACCCCCCTTCTCCGGCAGCCAGCGGCTCCTTTTTAAAGACCGCACTGACAAAATCGCCCAGCTCGCCTCTACGTAACGCCCTGTCGAAAGCGGACGCCATATTTTGTGTTGCTGATGTCGACATAGACAAACGTAGACATGTTTTTTCCAACACCCCCCCCCCCCCCCTTTCCCTTCCTCCTCTTGCCTTCCCCCCTTTCACCCAAACTTGCGATCTAGAGGCGGCGGGGAGCGGGCAGGAGGGCGGGGGGCAAAGGGGGGTTGGGAGAAGAGGCTGCATGACGAAAAACTAAAAATATAGCTCAAAAGATTAAAAGCCCACCCAGAAAACCCCCACGGCTCCCACCCCTCGGCTTTCTCCCTCGCTGACCCCCCCACGTCCTGGCCCCGCCGGAGTCCCGAGAACCGGACAGTTTTTGAGGGAGAAAAAGTTGGGTGCGAGCAGCCGGGGCGTGAGCGGCAGCGACTGCCTGATGTGTGCGGGGTAGGGGGGGGTGGGGGGGGTACGGCGGCCGAGGACGACAGCGCAGCGCAGCGCCGCGCCACCGGGGCTGGGGGGGTGGGGGGCCCGCCCGGGAAGTTTCCTACCTGCGCACAGGGCGGCGGCACCGACTGTCCCGGGCGGAGCGGCACCGGGGCTCCGCGCGCCGCTCCGCGCCGCTCCGCGCGCCGCCGCGGCAGCCCGCGGCTGCGGGACCCCGCGCCCCCCGCCCGCCCCCGCCGCGCCGGCCCGCGGGGGGAACACGCGCGCTCCGCCACGCGCGCACGCACGCACGCGCCCGCCCCGGCCCCGCCGCGGAGGAAAAAGAGGAGAGAGGAGGGAAAGGGAAAGGGGAAAAAAAAAGGGAAAAAAGGGGAAAAAAAAAAAGAGAGGAAAAAAAAAAAAAAGAGCCCTCGATCGGCGGGGATCTACGCCAAACCCCACATGATCTCTGACGTCAGCCTGCGTATTTGCATACGATACCACCGCCGGCGCGCCTGGCGGGGTCCCTCGGCGCGGCGGAAAGTTGCGCGCGGGGCCGTGCCCCCCGTTCTCCCGCCCGGCTCCGGCTCCTCATCATTCCCATCAGCCCCACGCGAGCCCCCCATCCCCTGCCCCCGGCGGTGACTGCGTGGGCTCCGCCGCGCTCTCCACAGCCCACGCGGTGACACTGGTGGCAACGCCGGGGGCTCCGCCGGTCCCCGCCGCGCTTCCCGTATGCCTTCACGGGCGGAACCACACGCACCCGCTCCGATCCTCCGGGCGGAGTCGAGGCTCACGGGGGGGCGGCCCCCATTCGGACCCGGGCGGTGTTAGCGGTGGCGGAGCTGGGAGGGGGAAGTACCCTCGATTTAGGGTCTAGGGGTGAGGATCCTCTGTCCGGGACCGTCTAGGCTGGACTTTTCCCGAATTGAATGGCAGAGGCAGGACCCTCGTTAAGGGACATAGGGTCGGGATCTCCGCTTTAGGATTGCAGAAGTAGATCCCCTACTATGGGGGGACGTCGGGTAGCTGGATCCCCCTTACAGGCTTGGTGAGGGCCGGATCCCCAAGCCAGTGACTGCAGTGGGATGCTGAGGGCTGGATGAGGCGGTGCCACTGCCGAGAGGCTGCCTTTCCGTAACGGAGCAGGGTACCTGGGCAGGTGGGAGGCGTTTCTTCATCCTGGACTTACGAGGGAGGTTTTCCAAGCTCCTGAGTTTGGGTGGGCTTCAGGCGATGGCTGTTTATTGCTTTGCGGAGGGTGGTATGTATTGCCAAGGGATGCTGCTGCAATCTCTGCTCCTCTGCTGCATCGCAGGAATACTTTCCCCCATTTAAAATTGTCGTCGAACTCTGATGTCTCTTTGCCTTTCTTTTGAAGTGATGAAGACAAATTTGACACAGGCTATTTTCAGTTTACCTCAATTAATTAAAGAAAATAAATACTTTACTGATTTTACCGGGCTAGTAGATAGCAGGTGTCCTGATAAATCCAGGCTAACAGGATTTATGGGTAGCATAATCTCACAGTAAATTCAGGGGTGTGCTATCTACTCTGCACATGAAACTAATATTTTAATTGCCTGCTTAAAACCCCCGAGGCTTTGAATCTCCATGCACTTTGACTCTTGCCCTATCCCATGGCACACTGGGTCAGAGCAAGGCTGCCTTCCTTAACCCAGATGAGTTACTTTGTTGGGCAACGTCTTGTCTCCTTTCCCAGCGTAGGACTGAGGACCTGTGCCTGACACTGAGCTAGATGTTACTGCAGCTGAGTAATTGTGGAAGAACGTAAATATGTCAAAGCAGTGTCAAGAGATTTCTTTGCAGGGATACCCTTATCTGAGTAGGCGTGTTTTTGACTGCCTGACTGAGTGCAGTCGCTGCAAGTATTTGATAACAGAATAGGTTCCTTCCTTGTTGCCACCAGCTCTGAGATTTCTGCTAACTTTCCCCCTTTGAAGCTGCTGGGAAGGGACAATCATGGACATCCTCTCTGCACTTGGTGGGGGCTCGGAAAGTATCTGTTAGAGCTTGGTGATGCTCACTGAACTCTGGTTTTCCATCCTAGATGTGTGTTTTTAAAACATTACTTTTAAACAATAAACACTACTAAATACATATTGTTTGACTCTTCAGCAGCTGTTCAGCCCTGGAAACGTTTCTGAATTTTAAATGCTTTGGGGAAAAAAAATGAGTTATTTAGGGGGCAAAAATATATCCCTCTAGGATATTTTTTTCCCTACTGTCTCAAATTAATTTTCTGTGATTTGGAAACAAAGAAAAGCCGAAGTGTCTTAATAAATATGCAGTGCTTATGAATATGAAATATTCTTGAAAGGGCAGATCAATAGAAAAGCAGGAGAAAAATCAAATGCATGCTCTTGTCCAAATTAACACTTACTTTAAGGCCTCTTTAACTTTTCTTTCCTTTTTTTTTTTTTTTTTTGTTGTTTTTGCATTGCCAAATGGAAAAGGTTCTTTGATCGATTGAGTGATACTGTTGCTGGTGCTTCCTTTCAAGTGCAAAATAGGTCTGTCAACGGGAGGAGGGTCCAAGGCATCAGGATTTAAGCCTTGGTTGTGAAAAAGAGTTCTAACCTGAGGTCAAAGTTATCTCTGCAACAGTAAGACCCCCAGGTGAGACTTGTCTGCTTTCCTTAAGATTCTGATGATGTCACACAAATTACGCGCTGAGAAGTCATTTTAAATGGGGCTTAATTCACTATTTAGGATGAAGAGGATGTTGGTTTAGAGTTGTAGCAGTTGCCATTGTTATTCTAAATGAACGAACAGAGGGCAACTTTCCGAGCGCTGTGTATTCAACGCCACTGCTAGACAAGCTGCCCAGAATGTTTGTTGTAGCTAAGACTAAAGATATCTACTTGTGTGTGGCTCTGTTGTTTGGTTTTTTTTTTTTTCCACATCAAAGTGGGAGATACTGTGCATGAAGATCTATTTTGTGAATGTTTTTCAACTTGGTTATCAAATTCCTCCTCTGAATTTTGAGTAGTGGGACCAACAGGCTGGGTGGCATTGGTACCCAGATGCTGCCTTTTAGGAAACTTGTGGTCAGTCAGTTAGCTTTGATTCTGTCAAATTTAATTGAAGTCAAGTGAAAGGATCAGAATTTTTCTGAGGGATAGAAGGACTGTGTTTATTATTAGAGTTTATAATTACGAAAGCCTTGATTTCTTGGGAAATCATGAAAAAAATGGATCAGTGATGAATGCAATGTGAATAGTCTTGCTAAGCCTCGGCATGTAGCTCACTGATAGAAACCTACCATTAAAATCATGCAGGGTAACACAACAAAATGGAGATTACTTTTACAAAAGATGCAAGAAGGAAATTTGCAGGTTTAAATTTCTTTTTGAGTAAGGCCTCTCTTTTAAATTAATAGCACAATAGAAGCCACACTGATTACAAAGCACAGGCAACACATATGCACAACTTCCCAGGAAAGTGAGGGCAGACCAGGCACTTACTTTAAGTCTAGTGCCCTCTCAATTTCCTCTGTGCACTTTCTCTAGATTTAAAGTGACATCTGAATGATGAAGTGGCAAGCTGGCCTGTGAAATAATACCTTGGTCAGAGATAACAAACTGTGTACTGATAGGTGTGTATATATTTTAATGATGAGGAGATGAGTGCCTGGCATATGTAGTCACATACTTTTTGGGCTCCTTCAGCTTAATGATTTCTTTCTGGCTGTTTAATTCTGTGAAATTGCAGGCTGAGTCAGCATTATGGATCTAATTCCCTTCCCTGGAGGTGCAGCTCCGATTTTTTGCCCTGAAGAGACTACGTAAATGTCGTCGAAGGGAACGGGCATCCTTTGTGAGCCAAAATAGAGGCATGTAAATAAAAGAATTGGAGATTCACCGATTTACCTTTTTTTTTGTGTGTGTGTGGAGTGCATGGCTACCTGTTGCTCATTCTTATTCTGGTGCAACGCTCTAAGATCAAGTGCAGTTTTACATAGGGGGTGCAGCAGGGTGTGGGCTATGAGCTTCTCCCAGGTGAGAAGAACCAGACGTAGGCTAGGGGACCAAACTGCTGCCTTCGAACTGTTTTTGGGAAGAACCAAGCTTAGCTTCAATCGCTAATTTTACACCCTTGCTTCTCTGTCCTCTTCCACCCCATTCTTTTTACCTGCACAGATACAGCAATTCCCCTGCTTACACTTATTGTGTTTAATGATGCGGAGTTGAGGCTTTCTGTACAGTCATCAGTAGAAGCTAAGGTAGAAACAAATTAACAAGCACTCAGCAGATAAACACTGTTACTTTCTTTCCCCCTCTCTTGTGGAGATCTTGATCTCTGTATTGAGGGCAGGAAGAGGTGCTTGGCGGGTGGTCGGCATGTGCTGTGCAGACCAGTGGCTGAGAAACAAAGCTTTTCAGCCTCCTATGTTTGCCGCTCACTCCCCAGCCTGGGTGCTGTGGGATTTTTCACCCCAGCAAAATCTCTCCCCAGATCAAGCTTTCTCCACTGCTAAAACACTTCGTCGATCCTATCAGTGGTCTCAATTGCCGAGGTGTGCAAACACGAGCTGAGGTAGTGAGCACTGATCAGATGAGCTGTCTGCAAAACGAGATGTTAATATAAATGCACAGATGAGCAAAGCAATATCAAGGTCTGATCCAATTATAAAGGCTGACCTTATGATTTGTAATGCCCTTAAGCTGGGACATGCTGTCAGAAAGCAAGATGTCTCCCCTTCAGGACACAACGCTGATGGGGAAGATTAGTTGTTAAGCCTGGATGGAGAGAATCCCCTGAACACAACCTCCCTAAGCGTTTGCACTCATTGCCTGAGCTTAAGATGGGTCCTGGCAAGAGGCACGCAGGCATCTGTCTTTTTCTGTTTCAAAAACTCCAGGAGAGCTGATCACTTATCACGGGAACCATCTGGCTTATTCTTAGAGAGATCAACAGTTAGTCACTGAACGAACGAGGAACATGCTGCATTGAAGTCTGCTCTCCTCATTAAATATGAGGACTCAGCCCAAGGTCCCTGAAACACTGCATGCATTGCCTACTGCAGGCAGAGGGGAGAAAGATTTAATTCTGCCCCGAGGTTGCTGAGCTGCTGTGATGTGGAAGACAGCTGCTGTGGCAAGCTGGGGAATGCCAACCTCTCTGCAATGAGCAGTGGTGGCCACAGAGATGGGGACCTGAGGCTCTGCTTCCTCAAGGTCACCTCTGCTGGGGATGAAAAAGCCTTAGAGAGGACCACACCATGGCTACCTGGAAAGCTTAATGCCATTTGCTCTGCCTCCATTGTTCACTGTTCATCTCAAAGTACAGGACCAGTAGGTAGGACTCCCTGTGAGAGAGATGAGGAGTATGTAGGGCAAGATCACCACAGGCTCCTGCATAGTTCAGTGTTGCTGGACTGTGGGAACTAGACAACCAACAAGTTTCACCTTTGAGGGCTATCCCTTCATCGTGCTCCTGAAGTGATGCAGATGCAAGCACAACTATGTGAGTCTGGGGCTTCTCACGGGCTGTACTAAAGCAGACCATAGAAGTACCTATGCCAGCTTCTTGATAAAAACTTCTGAAGTCAGGGCACTACGTTTCCCCTTCTGTCAGTCACTTCACAGTTTTAAAAAACTCCAGACTTTTTTTGGGCCCACCAGCAGCCCCAAGAGCTGGGTGAGTTTGGAGCAGCAGCTCAACCACCTTCCCCTGTGGATGGCCTGCCAATCCCCTGTGAGTCCCATAACCTCTGCTGAGAGTGGTGGTTTGGGGATTTTTCTTTTCTTTTTCTATTGCTTTTGCTAATTACTAAAGCAATTTTTAAAATTTAAATGAGGGCTTCCTCCCTCACAGCCCATCTGCTGTGAAATCACAGCACACATCCTTTGTGACAGTTCAAGCATCGCTATGGCAACGTGCTGTGATGTGATCAGCCCTGAGTTATGACCTCACTGCGGGACCAGGCAGGCCAGGCTGCTTTGGCAGGAGGAATAAAAAGCAGCTTCTCTATTAACAAAAGTGGGATCTCTGGTACAAGCCGATGGGATTTGTCCTGGAGCAGACAGGCTAAAGCCTGCCCCAGAGCTTTCTACAGGACTTCAATGCTAGAATTGGAAGGGCATCCGCTGGAGAAATCATGTATTTCTCTCCTTAGATAAAACCGCTTTCTCCGAGGAATCTTTTCCACTGGTTTATGTGACTACTTCAGTAGAAATCCTTGGAATTTTAAATACTATTTCCTTACCTGCCCTCCCCGGTGTATCCATAGATTGAAAGTGTTGCAGACCAAAGTCTCCTTTTCCTGTTTGGAGACAGGTAACGCATGGCCGTTGGCAATGCATACTTCATCTGTGCTCCCCTGTGGCTTTACCCCGACCCCATCAAGAAGAAAACAGGGCTGGGGGTGAGTGGTTTGGCTTTTTGAGGCATTCATCTCTCACCTCCCTGCTGAGCCTGCCATGGAGGGTGACAACAGTCGTAAGCCTTTGTGGACAACTGGAGTGGATTAGTGACCAAAGACTGCCCAGCAGGTGTTATACCCAGTGTTATCCATTTCCAATTAACCAAAGACCTGTTTTAGAAGAGCCCCTGGTTCAAAGTAGAAGATTAAAAAAAGAAGAATTTTTTTATGGTGTGTGTGATTCCTGTGGATTTTGGATCAGATTTTAACCATCACACTGAGCCTACTCTTCCAGGAAGCTTTTTGCACTTGTAACTAATTCTCTTGAGACAGCTTGTATCTGTACTTTAGTATGTGTTTCAGAATGTGTCTTTATCTGTTAGAATACAGCATTTTTAGACTTTTGGTGCAAACAGAATTGATGAAGATATTTAGCAGTTCTAGAGGTGGCACAATTTGCTACCTCTCTGGGGAGCTGAAAAATTAACAGGTAGCCTAGTTTGTTCATTTGACTTGATGCTGAACAGACATGGTGCTGTTTATGAGGACTTAGATTATATGTGCCTAGTAAACTGTATGTGTTAATGAAGCTGACAGGTGTTCTGGGAATGTTTATGGGACCACAGTGGGTCTGCTGTTCCAAGGTTCTATGGTGACAGAATTCCTCTGTTCCTTATGATGAATCTGCTGCATTAGTCTGGTGGTCCTTGCCAATCTGTTCCTCTGCTGTCCCTCTTTGAATGTATATAATCCACGTAGCCTAAGTGTATTAATTTCTAGGCCATTGAATTTTGTCCTGATGACTTTCTGCTTTACCTGTGAAGTGAAGAGCTGGCAAATGGCCACTGCAGCTTTGTCTTTAAGGAGTGCTGACCTCAAAGACCTCTGTAATTTTTTAGGTCCACAACCAAAGGGAAAAAAAAAGAGAATTATTTTCTCCCTCCAACACTGGCCTTAAAAATACTTCCTGGCTCAGTCTTTTATGCCATATTACAGCCTCCAGCAAGCTTTTACAGTTGAACTATGTTCCAACCCCAGAAAATGCAGTGCATCCACTGAAATACTGAAGTGCAAATGACTCGACCGTAATCTAGGAAGATTCAAGAGGAACAGGTCAAATGTTACACTAAATACTTATGGCAACATATTTTAACAGCAGGGAGACAGAAGCATGATTACCCTGGGCAGGTTTCATGTGAGAGGATTAAAATCTTGTCTTTTCTGAAGGTGAATTAGTTTACTGGTCCTTGGCTATGTGCAGTCAAAAATAACCATGCCTCTGTAGCTCTGTTCACACCAGGGGCTCAAGGTGCTGACAAGATTAGCTTGATACGCTTTATGGCACACCCATATTGTCAGTCCCTATGGTTATCTCCATTTTCTGATGGGAAACTGGGGCTTGGAAAACTGGAGATCAATTTCTCCAGTGGTTTTGGCTGCAGGCAAGCATTCACAAAAATCAATACCACTGGGGTCTTGTGATTTTGCCAACTTTACTCAAGGAACCTGTGGCAGAGCCGGGTCCTCCGAGCCTGGCTTTGCTATGCCTCCCGTTGTTGACCCCATCACTGACACCAGCCGGAATGCTCAGTTTGACTCCGTGCACTGTGACAAGCATTTATAAGAATGGCCTGGATCTCAGCAGTGGCAGCAGGAATTTTTCTGCTTTGGCTGAAAAGTGTACCCTTACCACTACCAGAAATATAGAAGTGGTATTACAGCGCTTACAGAAACAAATTGGAGTCGTTATCCTACCAGGGCTCACTCAGCCAAGAGCTCATATCATCTTAGTAAGAGATCTCCCCTTAGGTCCTCAGCACATAGATTTTTCCCTGCATGCTGGGATAGCTCCAGAATTTAGTTTTGCTGCAAGGCTATGCTAGTAATAGCTCCTGTAAGTTTTGGACAGCTGGATTTGCAAAGCGAGCTGCTGGAGAGCACACTAAATTACAGGTTAGGCTATGTGCATTTACTATGAATAAAGGGAAACCTTTTTTCCAGTCTTGAAAAACTCAGAAAGGGGGCTCTCTCAGTGCAAAATATTTTGTCACAGTACCCACCTTAAATATCAGCCTGGTTTGGTGTCAAATTTACGGTGACATTTTTCAGCTGAGATGGTTAAACTCAGCTCAAATGCAAGCTGCAAAATGCTGACTTTTCTGCATTCTCAGAGTGCCTGGGAAAGGTAAAAAAAGTAAATAAAAACCCCAACATCGTAGGTGAAATTTGATTTAAAAAGAGAATGTGCCTGTTGCTTCAACATCTGGGTGCATTTACATTACAAGATATAAATTACATGTAACGTTATCCTGCCAACAATTGTGTTTTATCCACGACTGAGCAGGCAGGATGAGAGGTAGAAGTTGCAATATATATGGGAATACAAGGGGAAGCTTGGAGAAGACAGAAGAGGGCATACCAGGAGGTTAATTGGTGAAGGTGCATACCTGTGTAAAAGCATGGGCATCTGTATGAACTGTATATTACCATTTGATTTCTGAACTACTCTTTTACAATATAAATATAAGGTTTTCCCTTCCTCTCTCCTCCTGAATTTATTTGCAACAATATTTGGGATCGATAGAGTGAAAAATAAGTGTAGATTTTATTAATGATTACCTTATTGCCACAATATCTGTGCAGATCACTCAGAGAAACATTTAGATCTCCTGTCTGGGGAGGAGGATGTAGGAAAAGGGTTGACCTGTGTCCAGGTCATAGAATCATAGAATCAACCAGGTTGGAAGAGACCTCCAAGATCATCCAGTCCAACCTAGCACCCAGCCCTGGCCAATCAACTAGACCATGGCACTAAGTGCCCCATCCAGTCTTTGCTTGAACACCTCCAGGGATGGTGACTCCACCACCTCCCTGGGCAGCCCATTCCAATGCCAATCACTCTCTCTGTGAAGAACTTCCTCCTAACAGTCAGCCTAGACCTCCAGGCACTTGAAGGAAACACGTCTGAAAATAAATGCTGTCTAAGGATGATGTGATGGATGTCCAATTTGATGGACAGTGATACAAATGCAGATTTATATTAATCATATCTGTATAATTTAATGAAGGATAAAATGCCACCTGCTGTGTGGCAAAAACAAATTACTGCTTCTTTGGTTGTTTTTGACTAATTCTGGAGAGAAAATATATTTGGACTGTCTTATACATGTAGTTAAAGACTCATGGGATGTATAGGCTGGATGTCAGAAGGAAGTTCTTCACAGAGAGAGTGATTGGCATTGGAATGGGCTGCCCAGGGAGGTGGTGGAGGCACCATCCCTGGAGGTGTTCAAGAAAAGCCTGGATGAGGCACCTGGTGCCATGGTCTAGTTGACTGGCTAGGGCTGGGTGCTAGGTTGGACTGGATGTTCTTGGAGGTCTCTTCCAACCTGATTGATTCTATGATTCTATGTGTTGCAACTAACCATAAATACTGTGTAAAAGCACATGTAAGAGTGGCTTATGATATTAATCCACCACTTGCCAGAGAGTACATCATTGCAGCAACTTTGAGTTGAGTAATAGTTTCCTTGTCTTCAAGGAACAGGTTCTTTACTATGAGAGTGATGAAACACTGGAACAGAGTGCCCAGGAAGGTGGCTGGGGCCTCATCCCTGAAGATATTCAAAGTGAGGCTCAACAGTGCTCTGGACAGCCTGATCTAGTTGAGGATGCCCCTGCTGACTGCAGGGAGGGTTGGACTAGATGGCCTTTGGAGGTCTCTTCCAAACCAGACCAATCTATGATTCACTGAGGACCCGTATGACACTGTCATACACTCCCCACTTTGCTAGAGGTACAGAAGATATCCCTGTGGAGGCAATGATGACATTTTATCCACAGAGCAGTGCCAGACAGAGTCTTATTCATGTGCTTAGAATGGGCAGGGCACTTGATTGGCTTGGATTTAGGGCTACTCTCTGTTAGTACATCTTCCTGGGGATGCTGCACCAGTGGTACTGAGGGAAGGGACACTGCATGAAGTTATAGAAAAAAGAAATGATGCCTCAGGACAGGCATCTCTATTGGGTGCAGAGCACAAGTGCCACCAATATAAGGCATTAAAACCCAGGCAGTGGTTCAGATCTATTGCCACTGTGGACCTTCTTGAAGACTTGGTGGAGTTTTGGCTAATGGACTATTTTGCAGCTCAGAACACCCTGTCTAGCCAGAGCTTTGGTGCTGGAGCATGCTGTGTCTCATTGCCATGTCTAAAGGCTGAATGGCTTAGCTGCTGGATAGTATATACTATACAGTAGACTGGCAAATGGCTGTAACAAAATATCTTTGTCCCTCAACAAAGTTAATTGAATGAGATGAATGTTGCTAAGAGATTTGGATGGCATCCCTCAAACTTCAGGAGATTAGGCTGCAGAGCAGGAGGTGCTGCAGAGGGGTTGACACTGTGCCAGGAAACAAAGCTTTATCAGGATGAGATGTTAATATTTGTGTGCACCATAACATAGAAAGTAAAAAATAAAAAAGGAAAGAAAGAAAAGAGAGCAGGGTGGTGAACTGCTTTGTCTGCTGCTCTGGCATAGTGATTCCCCTTGAAGCTAATGGTAAAGCACTCAACACTCATACTTCAGCAAGAAAGACAAATGATTTAAAAACCAGCTTGATTGTAATGACAAACAAGTGTCTAATGAATCATAGAATCAGCCAGGTTGGAAGAGACTTCCAAGGTCATCCAGTCCAACCTAGCACCCAGCCCTAGCCAGTCAACTAGACCATGGCACTAAGTGCCTTATCCAGTCCTTTCTTCAACACCTTCAGGGACGGTGACTCCACCACCTCCCTGGGCAGCCCATTCCAATGCCAATCACTCTCTCTGCCAACAACTTCCTCCTAACATCCAGCTGAGACCTCCCATGCCACAACTTGGACTGTGTCCCCTTGTTCTGTTGCTGGTTGTCTGGGAGAAGAGACCAACCCCACCTGGCTACAGCCTGCCTTCAGGTAGTTGTAGACAGCAATGAGGTCCCCCCTGAGCCTCCTCTTCTCCAGGCTGCACACCCCCAGCTCCCTCAGCCTCTCCTCACAGAGCTGTGCTCCAGGCCCCTCACCAGCTTTGTTGCCCTTCTCTGGACACGTTCCAGTATCTCAACATCCCTCTTGAGTTGAGGAGCCCAGAACTAGACACAGCACTCAAGGTGTGGCCTGACCAGTGCTGAGTACAGAGGAAGAATAATCTCCCTTGTCCTACTGGCCACACTGTTCCTGATGCAGGCCAGGATACCATTGGCTCTCTTGGCCACCTGGGCACACTGCTGGCTCATTTTCAGTTACTATCTACCAGTACCACCAGGTCCTTTTCTCCCTGGCTGCTCTCCAGCCACTCTGTCCTCAGCTTTCATCTGGGGTCTCAACAGATCTTACATGGAGAAATATTTGTCTTATGAGAAGGCCCAGAAGTCCCAGCTGAAAACAGATCTGAGTTCTACGAGGCCTCCTTCAGGATGCAACAGTGATTGTGGGTGTACGCAAGCTCTCTCTGCCTGGGCACCAAGCTAGCTGTGCATGGATCCACTGTTACCTGAAAACTTTGTAACTACTCTAGTGTAGGACTGCACTTGAGTTAATGAGTCATGGTGAAAAAAATAAGACTGCAGAAAAAAGCCCCACTGAGCCAGCTAATAAGAAATGCAGACAGTGGTGAGACTCTTGCTGCCCTTCATCTGGCAAAATATGAACAGGGAAAATGCCCAGAATGTAGCATTGGTTCTTGCAGAGTGAGAAGTGCTTCTGAATGTCATATGATCTTTGGACAATTAAAACACTGAGCTGATATCAAAGTGGATTTCTATGAATTAATTGCTAGAGGGAAGTTAACTGGAGAAGGTGACGGAGCAGATGCTGATGATAAGAAACATTAGGATAGTAAAGATGGAATGTCCTTTAAGTTTAACAAGTGATGTGTACCAGGGTTAGAAGTGTGTGTTTATGAGCAGTGTAGCATGTTGTTTTCTCACCATATGGAACCTGCAGCACCTGAACAGGATATGGGAGAAAGAGGGTTTCGTGTGATGGAGGACAACACAGTTTCCATCCCAAGAGCTTAGTAGTTTCAGCTATGGCTGTAACACAAGAGCTCCAGTTCTCCTTTATTGGCAGTAAGCATAGGGCCTGGACTGGCCAGATGACACTCTTTTCCTTTCTTCTAACTTACCACCTACTTTTATAAACACTGCCTGAAATCCTGGTCCCAGCGAAGCAAAATGGCAAACATCTCCTTGGCTCTAATGGCACAGGTACCAATTCTCAGGTAGAATAACACACTGGACCTTTGCACCTTCAACACTCTCAACTTACACGCTCAGAAGTCACATTTTCTGGATGAAGGACAGTAGTAAGATTTGTAGGCTGATGCAACTTATCCATAAACCACTAAGGGGATAGAGGGATGGGTAAGGCTGGGGAGCCTTCTGTAGCTCAGCCCAGGCAGAGGGTCAAGTTCAGCTTGATTAACTCTTGCCTGTTGTCTCCACAATGTGGAGCTATGATTAGCATTCCCTAAAAAAAACCCAGACTCCAGGAGAGAGGGAACAAAGAATGTATCAGGAGTTTACTACCTTTGCAGATAGTATTTGTGTGATGGTATGTCCTGTTATCTGGCTCTGGCAACAAAGTGATGATTCAGTTCAAGTGCTTTATCACAGCTACACATCAGAGGAGAACTATGCAGAAAGCTTATCTCAGGACTGTCTTGGCTTTTGCAGATCTGAATAATTATGTGGATGCAATTAGTTATAAAATTCTCATTCTTTTAATGAGACTTTTCCATCTGAATAGTCAGTTCTTCACGTAGAAAAGCTTCTCCCACATTACATTATTTTTTATTGCCCTGAGCTGCATGTGTTAAATTCATTTTTCTGTCCCAGAAATGGTCTCTCTGGTTATATTTTAGGGGATTCAGCTTGAGTCAGAACCTGCCTTCTTGAGTGCTGAGGAAACATACAGTTTTGCAGCGAGCACTCTGTGCTGTAACACAGCAACAGAAGCTAGGAAAACTAAAGCTAAATTCAAATTCATTCTGGTGGACACTTTATTAGAGAGAATGGATCATATCACTGAATAAAAAGCTGGATTTACCTCCAAACACCTCATGTCTCAGCTCCATAGGAATTCAAATGAGATAATCCTAGAAAATTTAAGTCATGTAAGGCAACTTTCACTCCAAAAGCCTTCTCTCCAATTGATTTTCTCCATTTGAGTGGCTTTCCATGCTCAACTGGCAGCATCAGCCGAGGGGAAGGAAAATTGTAGCAACAGTCACTGCCAGGGCAAAAAAGAAAATGTGCAATCTTTTTGTATTGTCCAGAGATCAAAAGGCTATGAGCACAGAAATCTGTATGCTGAGTTTAATCTTGATGTTCCTTCTAACAAGTCTGTTGTTGAATTCAAAAAGGAATTTCTAAATTGGTGAAAACAGGTCTTACATTAGAAGTATTGTCTGTGGTTTGAAACACACTGGTGGGAAATGCTTTTCATATTTGCCTCCCTCTGTGGGCTGCAGGATTGATTTGTCAGTCTCAGCTGGTAGCAGAGACTAAGATAAGGGCTGGCCCCTCAAAACCAAAGCTCTTCGTTCCTCCACCCTGTAATCAGCTGCAAAGAGGCTCGCTGGCCCCATGGGGAGCTTGCTCCATCACTAACAGCCTCCTGCTGAGGCTTCAGGAGCTGGGAGAACTTGGGGGAATGGAGAAGCCAAGCTTCCTTCTCCTCTCTCTGGTTTCAGTGTCGCTTACGAAGGAGCTGTCGGAAGTTTCACATTTTGATCTCATTTCCCATTCGGCAGCTCAGTACAGATGTGGATTTTCCAAGCCATCTGATCTGTTTGGATAATAAAAGCCCGCTAGGTCTTTTGGGGAAAAGCTCTTACACAGTTGCCAACATTTTTGTAGATGTTTTCCAAGCACAATTTTCCAACTGAACCCCAGAGGGTGGGCAGGCCAGGAGCTGCTGGAGGTCTGTGTGCTCATTTTAATCCATTTGTAATGTGCTTTAAAAAAGAAAGAAAGAAAACAATGTAGTTTCTTAGTGCCCAATTTCTCTAAAATGGTACAATCTGGAGGGTTTTGTACTGAAGAATTTATTTTCTAATAAGGTCTGTATTTACATCTTTCAATGTAAGTTTCCATTTCCCGGCCAAAACGTTAAGAGCAGTAATCTCTTTGCCATCCATGTAATGATGAGAGATCCCCCCATGCTCTGAATCAGGAAACACATATTAAAATCCTATGTTGGGCTCTTCAGAAAGCAGTTAAAACTGTCAGTTCCCTTTGAAATCTGGTGGGAAAGGTGTAGCACTTCTAGAAATATGGTGATGGGTGCTGACTCATAAGTTCCTAACATCGGTCTTCTCTCCTGTTTTTCACGTGCTTCTCTTAATGAACTAAGCTAACAGTGTTGCTTTCACCACCTCGATGGACATTCCTGGAGCATAGAATCAACCAAGTTGGAAGAGACCTCTAAGCTCATCCAATCCAATGTGTCACCCAGCCCTAGCCAGTCAACTAGACCATGGCACTAAGTGCCTCATTCAGTCTTTTCTTGAATACCTCCAGGGATGGTGACTCCACCACCTCCCTGGGCAGCCCATTCCAGTGATAATCACTCTGTGAAGAACTTCCTTCTAACATCCAGCCTATGCCTCCTCCAGCAAAACTTGAGACTGTTCTGTTGCTGATTGCCTGGCATGTTAGATCCTTCTTGTGGGACCTGAAGTGGTGAGAGCCTCTGACCTCTTTTCTGGTATATTGGAATTTATTTATAAGGTTGGAAAGAATAAGTGCTGAGAATAAGTGTGTTAATGCAGGACACCCTCCTGCTGGGATGCTCCTGGATCTCATTCCCAGGAGACCCAGCTGGCACCCATAGAAAACACTCAGGACATGCTGTGCCACCTTGAAAACTTGTTCCAGGACAGGCGTTCTACAGAGGAGATGTATCTTGATGCTCTGTGCTGTATGCCCTGTTCTCACTCCCTTCTGCTGTTCTGAGTACCTCCTCTCATTCTCTGAGAAATATCCTCTCCTCCTGAATTTCACTGTTTTCCTTTCAAGTTTCTTTTCTCTTCTCTTTGCTGTAGTTCTACAAAGTAAAGTGGAGGAATATGAATTCCTCCTTCATCTTCTCTCCCTTCTTTCTTGTGGTACCTTCTCCTGCTTCAAGAGCAACTGCAGTCTGCCGCCAGGTTTTTAAACTGCTGTTCATGAGTTGATGAAGTCACAGGCAAAGCACTGAGTGTGTATTTAGAAATCAATGTGACAAAGTGAATCCAGGACCCAGCAATACAGATTTTCAAACCTGAATCTGAGGACAGCATTGCTTTATAAAGCTACATGTAGTGAGAGCCAAGAGCTTCTACTGACCTTGGAAAGTGAATGCAAACCTCATCTCACTAGAGCAAGTACCTGTTCTCCAAATCTGCATTGTTTTGCTGTTACACGTGAGCTGAAGAGCCTCCTGTGCATTACTGAAGAAGGAAGATTTAGTTTTTAAAATTCTAATGTCATCAGAAGATTTTTTTTTTTCTCTTAGAAGTGAAAAACAGCAAAGAAACTTTAAGCAGCAGGCAAGAAACCTGTTACAGGTGACCCAGTCATCATTTACAGAGATACTTCAATCAGTGTAATAACATTTAGGATCATTATTCTTTAGTGCTTTTTTTTTTCTGTTCAGTTAATGGCTGGGCTAATTGGTAGCTGTCAGGCTTGTTCTGAATGTACCCGGGGTTCCTCTGATACTGCTTAGTCCACTTGAAGGCAAACCATGTAGTTGGGCTTTCAGGAAAAAAAGCCAATTAGAAAGCAATTTCCATGCATTCACAGCTTACTCCAGGTGTTGCAGTTTTGCCTGCTGCTTTCCATACTCCTTGATCTTTTAAAGCTGATGTATTTATTTCTGTTATCTGCTTCGTCGTAAACTCCCACAGCAGACTGTCTCATCTGCTGTATGCATGCAAAGTGCCTGCCACAGCCTGCTTTTCCTTCTTGCTTGGGACTCCAAGATGCTGCTACAATTAATACGAGGATGGAAAGTTTGAATCACCTCATTGTAGTTGCTCTGAGTGATGAATGTGCACAAAGAAGTCTCCTAGGATTTTTCCTATGATAAAAAGATGATTTTTTTAATGTTAACAATTCCAAAATAGCTGAACTTTGACTTAGACTTTTCAGTGCATGTTTCCCAGAGTATGTGTTCACTAAGCCATTCTACTGTTGAGAGGGAAATTCTGCCCCCCCACCTTGAGCTGTGCATAGTTCCAGGGAGCAGTGGCCAATGCAGTTGTCTTTTGCTGCTTGATTTTGAAGAGTGGATATTAAATCTTTTCTGTTTGCATCTCTGTGAACTTTTGGACAGCACTTGAGCTTGAACATTGTTGATGGACAGTCCTGGAGCATGTTAGATCCTTCTTGTGGGACCTGAAGCAATGAGAGCCTCTGGCCTCTTTTCTAGTATGTTGGAATGCATTTGTAAGGTAGGAAGGAATGAATGCTGAGAGTAAATGTGTTGGTGCTGGACACCCCACATCGACTGCTTCCTCTAGGAAGCATTTAAGAATACCTGGTTTTGAAGATGCATCTCACAAACAGATATCTTTAATTGGCCAAAGGGAAAAAAAATCTTATTAAGTAAATACTCTTTTTTTCAGGTATGCTACAGTGGTGATGGTGTACAGATGGAGCTGGTGGAGCTTAGAGACTCTTCAGTTTCCTTTGCAGCTCAACAGTGAAGTGTTGGGACAGGACCTCAGAGAACTTGACTCCAAAAATAACCTTACTCCATTTTTGGTTCTGCAAATCATTGCTAGTCTTTTGCTGTGTGAACTTCTTTCCTGTAAAGTGAAGAGAGCAGACAAAGAGGGTGCCACCCTGGGATGTCCCTGGTGCTTCTGAAACTGCTGTGGCACCCTGCCATGGGGTAAGGAGTTATATAGATCCTACCTGTCTAGAGGAATGAGTGGGTATGAACGTTTACTAGGGAGTTTCTGACATAAGGCTTGATAGCTGGTGAACAGGCCTATGTGGTATGTTTGATTAGGGCATTTGATGAAGGTCTCTGCTAGCTCTCTTCTTAGTTTGGAACTTGTTTTACCTGCATAGTGAAGCAGCTGATTTCAGCAGGTTTTTGATGGTTCATTAAAACATTATGGAGAGTGGGACCGAGTGCACCCCCAGCAGTTTAACAACGGAGAAAAGGGATGCCATCCAGAGGGACCTTGATGGGCTTGAGAGGTGGACCCTTAAGAGCCTCATGGAGTTCAGCAAGGCTAAGCACAAGGTTCTTCATTTTGTCAGGGCAATTCGAGGCACAAATTCAGGCTGGGAAATGAGCACACTGAGAGTAGCGCTTAGGAGAAAGACTTGGGGTGTTGGTTGACCAGAACAACATGAGCCAGCCGTGTTCACTGGTAGCCCAGAAAGTCAACTGCATCCTGGACTACATCAAAACAAGCATGACAAGCAGGCCAAGGGAGGGGATTCTGCCTTTCAGCTCTGCTCTCATGAAAGTTCAGGTCTTGGGTCCCTAACAGGAGAAGGACATATACCTGTTGGTATGAGTGCAGAGGAAGGGGAAAAAATGATCAGAGGACTGGAGAACCTCTTCTATGAAGACAGACTGAGAGTTTGGGTTATTCAGTCTGGAGAAGGGCAGGTTCTGAGGAGGCATTATAGCAGCCTCCCAGTCCAGTTTGCTCCAGTGCTTTTCCCCCACCAACTAGGGGAGCTGCAGTACTGGCTCAGTGGTCACGTTGGTTTCCTTGCCTTGGATGGATGGTTCCATGCCCTCCATCTGCATGCACATAGCATTTAATGTCTTGCCAAAACACTCCTTGAAAGAGGTGGGGGAAACTTCTGGTCTGGAAGTTCCTTATGGAGCTACGTCTCAATTTTGAGATGATTTAGGGGTTGGTGCTTCAGTTGTGTCAAGATATGAGGGAATGCCAGGAGTGTCTGGATGTTAGACATGGCTGCTGAAAGGTGAGAAGCTCTCATTTCTTACAGATTTATAGTCAAAATTACTTAACCAAGTGAGGAAGAAAATAACCAGGCTCATGGTTGTTTGCAGGTGCAAAACAGCCTCTCAATTTCTCCCTTTCTTTATTTCACTCCTTTTCCCCACCACTGTTTAGTGAGGGCCTACCCACTCCCACATGAAGGGCTTCCCTGAGTTCAGCACTTGTGTTGGCTGAAACTAGAGGGACCCTCAAAGTTATTTAGATTCCCCCAGCCTGAGATGAGGGGTGGCTTTGGAGGGAAGGGCTGTGGCATACAAGGCATTGTGTTTAAACATTTGGGCAGGATATTTGGGGTTCACATGGGAATCTGAAATTCGGGGAAGAACCCTTCATCTGTGAGGCTTACAAGTGACCAGCCCAGTTGCCAACCTCTCCATCCCTCTCTGAACAGCAGTGTCCCCTCTAGCATACCCCATTCCTTGGGTTTGGATTGGTGCCTGCAGCCTTGCAGACTCAGCACTCAGTCCCATCACACAGACCATTAAGGGGGATAAGAAGCAGTGCTGATCCTAGGGCTGTGATGAGCCTCACCACTGGTTCCTGGTTGCCAGGTGGACTTTGCACTAGTGGTCACATCTCCTTCAGCTGGGCAGAACAATTTTCCACCCACCTCATTGTCTTCTTGGCTCATTCTGGATCAGTTTCATGGTAAGGACACCATGGGAGACCTCACCAAAATCCTTTCAAAAGTTAAAATGTTCGAGATTCACTGCCCTCTTCTTGTCCAGAGTGACAGTGACCTCACCACAGAAAGCAGATTTTTATGGCTTGGCTTGAACACAAGTTCAGGGCAGCACTCCCTCCAACCTCCAGGACGTGGTGTTAGTGAGGATCAAACTTGATTAGTCTCTCTGTCTCCCCTGGAGCTGACATATCTTTAACATATACTCATTCTGCTACTCATGCAATAGAACCCAGGACTGATTCATTGAGTTCCAAATATTCCTTTCAATTACCCAAACCACTTGTGCTCTGGAGAAAGTACAGATGATGACATTCAAGATGGAATTATGTGGTGGAGTCTCACAGTGTTTGCATGAAAAGTTATTACAGCAGAGTTCCAAGTGATGGCCAAATCACCCCAAGTAAACAGCATGTAGGGTTTCATGTCCCTCTCCCACTCTTCTAACGTTTGCTTGTGTTTATGAGCAGACTTCTATGGGTTTTATAGCTGGCATCTTTCTCATTAACAGTTTGAGTTTTATGGCATATCTTTTTGGCACAAAATCAATCAAGAGTTTGCAATTATGTTTCTGGACAGAGGGTGCCATTTACATTGTGTTGCTCTGCAAATCTTGGACAAAGAGATCTATGTTGGGGAATCAGGCATGGTGCTGGGCCAAAGACACTGGAAGGTTATTTGCAGGACATTCATGGCCAAGAGGACAGAGTTTCTTGCCAGACTTGCAGTGTCTTCTCACAGCTGGGTAAAACAGCATGACTGGGGCTGCAGAAGGAATGAGAACTTCAAAGTGGGTTTGCTTTAAGGCAGCGTGGGCCAGAAGATGGAGAAACTGTGGGATTTCTGTACCTAGCTGAAGAAAGAGAGGAGCATTAAAAGCAGTGATGTTAGTCCTTCCTGCCCTTGCAGAGGTGGGACCTGCCTTTGTGCAGAGCTCTTCCCATTCACTCGTAAGTCCTCGTATGGGCACACTTCATGCAATGTTAGGCAACATGCCACATGAATCACTTTGCAGAGGCTGGAAAAATGTAGCAACATATGGAGCTGAGTTTGGGAAAAGAATTGAAAACAAACCTCATGACTTGAACAGTTTCTTCCCATGGCAGCTGTTCACATGTGCTCTTAATGCTTGAAATGGGGCCCCTGCTCACTGGGGAGATACCTGGAAGTCATCAACAGAGCACTTGCTCTCCAGAAGCCTTTCATCACCTCTGTTTTGCAGCTGCTAGGAATGGGGAGTGAGTTCAGTAAGTGACCTGAGGAAAGTGCAGTATCTGTTTGCCTGCACAAGCTTCACCAGCTACTTGGACATCTCCTTAGCATCTAAGCTAGACTGTATCTGAACCTGGCAGCCGTTAAGCAATCTGCACTGAAGGTGTTTGGCATGACTTGATGAAGAACCTAACCAGGCTAGGACGTACTAGAAACCAGTTTCTAGTGCACACATCATAGCCACATCCATATCTGGTTAAAGCACAGTAACGCCAATGCAGCCCAAGCTGATGTCACAGCTCTCTCCAGAAGATTCAGCTCTCAGGCCAACAATCACAAAACCCTACAAGCCAAGCTGAAACCAAGTGGGTGGCAGTCCTTGCTTTTAGCTAGGATGCTGCAGGGGAATGAGTTATGTCTGTCACTACAGACTTCACTTCCGATATTGGTTAGCTGATCTCTTTGGATCTTAGTTCTCCAGTGATAAGAGTAGAGAGAACACTGCTCTGTGATAAGAGGAGAGAGAATACTGCTCTCTGCCTTAGCTGTTTGCACTTTGTGTTTTACAATGGTCATGTTATCATACCCAAGGAAACCTGAGTCTTACACTGGAGATGGAAGCTGCAAGCAAGTTAATCCACCTTAGAACAAAACAACTTCAGTAAAGAAAGGTAAACATGAGCCAAAGTAGAATAAGCTCACCTGGAAGCAGGAACTCAGCAAGAGGTTGGCAGACTAAACCCACATCATTTGCAATGTTAAAGAGATAGCTGTTTACAGCTCTCAAGTCATTCCCATTGGTACATCTCCTTCAGTCGAACAACCACCAAAGCCTTGGCTATGCATACTTAGCTCACTCTTCTTCAGCCTGTGCCCTGGCAAGCCTTGTGCTGAAGAAAACCATACCTAGACACTTCTTCGTTTGCTTGTCTTTGGAATCCTCTCTCAAGACATTGGTATTGCACCAGGTACTGCATCCCCACTAATGAATGCAGCTGCTGGGTGGTTTGTTGCTGTCTCTCAAGGGTTAGTTTGAGGTATGTGAGTCCTTGGGGGTAAGTCTCTGTTTTCACCATTATTGACTCAGTGCTCTCAAGATGTCCTTTCCCTATCTTCTCCATGGAAAGTTATGGAAAGGCTGCTCAGTGTCTCATGAAGATGTGAACACCAAATGCAGAGCTGTGACACGTGGTGGCATCACTTACCATTTCTCTGTCAGATGAGACTAGAGAAGACACTTTCCGGGACTGCCACAGGGCCAAGGTCTGGGGAAAGAAGACAGGAGGAGATGTCTCCATCTCAGCAGCGGGTGGTCAGTACGAAAGGACAGAGTCGTCTCCGGGCTCTGCTGTTGTCTGGGAGCCCTCTTGTGGAGCAGTTGCCTTGTACATCCAGGAAGAGGATTCGCTCCCGTTTGAGACAGCTTCACTGTTCCTCTTGAGCTTCAGAGTGGCTTTTATGAAGAGGCAGGAATTCTGGCTCACAGGGTGGCAGCTCCATTTTCAAACGAGTTAGGCTAGGGTTTCTCATGGCTCCTACGGTTGCATTTGGCCTCAGCTCCTCTGTAAGGGCCTGGGGAAAAGGACAGAGGAAGGATTTATCCCTAGAACCACTGTGTCTACCCTGAGCTGGCTTCTATATAGTCAGTTGAATTCTACAGAGCAAGTTGCATGATGAATCCTCCAGACAGAGATCTAGGGAGATTAGATGAAGAGCAGTTCAAGACTATGTTATGTCTCTTCACTTCCCCTAAAAGCAGTTAGGGTGATGAGCAGATGTCAATACCTCTATCAGAAGTAACTCTGCAGTTAGGGTGATGAGCAGATGTCAATACCTCTATCAGAAGTATCTCTGCAGTTAGGGTGATGAGTAGATGTCAATACCTCTATCAGAAGTATCTCTGCAGTTAGGGTGATGAGCAGATGTCAATACCTCTATCAGAAGTATCTCTGCAGTTAGGGTGATGAGTAGATGTCAATACCTCTATCAGAAGTATCTCTGCAGTTAGGGTGATGAGCAGATGTCAATACCTCTATCAGAAGTAACTCTCCTTAGGGGAACTGAATCCCACCCTTCTGTGTGAGGACTTGGTGAGGCTTGAGATCTAGAGAGATTAGATGAAGAGCAGTTCAAGGCTATGTTATGTCTCTTCATTTCCCCTAAAAGCAGTTGAGGTGATGAGTAGATGTCAATACCTCTATCAGAAGTAACTCTCATTAGGGGAACTGAATCCCACCCTTCTGTGTGAGGACTTGGTGAGGTTTGAGATCTAGAGAGGTTAGATGAAGAGCAGTTCAAGGCTATGTTATGTCTCTTCATTTCCCCTAAAAGCAGTTGAGGTGATGAGTAGATGTCAATACCTCTATCAGAAGTAACTCTCATTAGGGGAACTGAGTCCCACCATTCTGTGTGAGGACTTGGTGAGGTTTGAGCAAGCTTGACTCATGTCTCACTCTGAAAAAGCATCCTTCCTGTGAGGGGCCCTACTGCAAAGAATTAGGTTGGCTACTGCTGTATCTGTGATTATTCTTATTAGAGGACCTGCTCAAGCAAAACTTCAGTGTTTGTTTAACACATAAATGGGAGGAGGGTAATTATATACTTAAAGTTATGTAGTAAATACTCTGATGGAACAAGGGGTGCATGAGAATTAGCTATGAAGTTGGTTGTGGTAGATAGAAGCCAAAGTGGAATGTGGCCAGGGATTCTCTCACTGGCTACTTTATCCAAGAGCACTTCACTGAGCTTAATGGGCAAAATATGGCCAAGACTAATCTTTCTATAGTCTAAGTTTCCAACTAAAAATACCAGCTCCTAGCACTTTCCCCTGTAACACAGATAGGCTATGCCTTCTGCCATCTGGGATGTGTACAGACTTGGTAACTGATCATGTTTGTTACTTATTTTCTGTTGCTTGTCAATATAAATCTTGAATATTTCTTTCCCCAGTTGCTTTTGGTGTCTGAAATGCAAATGTGTGCAGGATGATGTCTCACTGTGGGTTTTGTGTTTGTTTTGGTTTGGTTTTGGATAGGGCTGAGCTGTCTCTTCTGGTGTCCAGCTTCTTTTCAAATGGTTGGAATGACTCCCATCATTTTCTGCAGGGAGGGCTCACTCATCCATGGAGCAGCAGCTGAGCTGCCATGAGTTACAGCCTGATGTACTAAAGACTTTTGAAAATGAAGCCATTTTACTGTAATATCCTGCTCTGCAAATGGTGGTAACTCGTTCTCAACAGCTTGTGAAGCAGCTGCTGCAGCTCCGTGCTGGGACTGTGGTTTGCCATCAGGAGAGGTGCTGTTTTGCACTGTATGTGCTGTAACTGCAAGAGGGAAAAAGCCCTACTGACCCAGCAGAGACTTGACCCACCAGAGCTATGGAATTTGGTTTAATGGTGTGTGGACAAACATCTCATACACAACAAATGGAACCTGCCTGATCAACAGTGGAGCTTGGTTTAATTCTTGTGAAAGCAAACCATAGAATCATAGAATCAAGCAGGTTGGAAGAGACCTCCAAGATCATCCAGTCCAACCTAGCACCCAGCCCTATCCAGTCAACTAGACCATGGCACCAAGTGCCTCATCCAGGCTTTTCTTGAAGACCCCCAGGGACGGTGCCTCCACCACCTCCCTGGGCAGCCCATTCCAATGGAAAACACTCTGTGAAGAACTTCCTCCTAACATCCAGCCTAAACCCAAACATTCTCAGGGCTGTCTCTGCTTCTTGCAGGGCCACACTGTCCTCAGGTGTAAAATGAACAGTTATTGCACCAGAGGCCTTCAATCTGCAAGTGTAAATGTGATATAAGTGTGTGTGGTGGTTTGGATGTTATCTGCCTCCCCCCCCTCACCCACTTTTGGATTTGCCCCAGCTAACTCAGACGGGCTCCAGGAATATAAATGAAGCTATTTATTTACAGCTATCACAATATACAGGCAGCTATTTACAATATATACAGTTCTTCCCAGAGAGAGTGATTTCCCATTGGAATGGGCTGCCCAGGGAGGTGGTGGAGGCACCGTCCCTGGGGGTCTTCAAGAAAAGACTGGATGAGGCACTTAGTGCCATGGTCTAGTTGACTGGCTAGGGCAGGGTGATAGGTTGGACTGGATGATCTTGGAGGTCTCTTCCAACCTGGTTGATTCTATGATTCTATACAAAGGAAAAGTAATACAGAAGCATAACTCCCCTCCCAGAAACCTGAGTCCCCAAGAGGGGTTCTCAACCACCCCAGCACCTCCCCCTGTTCCTCTCAACCTTACCCCAATCCTCAGAAAAAAATAGAAGTGCAGCCAAGAGGTTAGGGAGCAAGGTTAGTGGCAGTGAGGTTAAGGAGATGTGGCTCGGTCTGAAGGCAAAAGCAAAGTGAAGACAAAATGGAGAATGTTATCTAATGTTTACTTCTTGTTCCCACAGTTCTCAGTGGGACTGTGAGAGAAGAGACACAACCATGTTTTCCTTTCATAGCCAATTATCTACTTTCTCTCACCAAAACATTCTAGCCTGTTTCAAACTAGCACAGTGTGTGTAATGTCCCCTAGAAAGGACCAAATTAATCCCCTCTTTTCCATAGGAACACAAATAAATGCAAAACATTTCTGAGTATAGAGAAACCTTTTGCTGCTCCCAGACACCAGTCAGATTTGTGCACTGTAGTCTGATACGAAAAACTGGAAGGAAAAAAATGCTATTTGACTCTGATTTAATGAACTAATTGATTAATTTTAAAAAGGAAATTATGTTTAGCTCAGTGTGGTGTGATAAGCCTGTGCCTCCCTGGTTCAGAAATGTGTGGTGGTTTTACACCACTTGGAGTTTGGGATTTAAACACCCCCCCCCCCCCCCCCCCCCCCAAAGGGAAGTTACTACACTACTCAGAATTTGGAAGTAAAATGAAATTATTATTTACAGAAGTAGGCTAAGTATAATAGGTAATAAACACAAAAACATCAGAAGTGCAGGAAGGATTAGGTAGTTATGTTGAATTGAGTTCCTGGAATAGATAATTTGTTGGAGTGTCTTAAATTATTTAGTTACACATTTCAGTTCAAGATTGAAGTGCCCATTTTGATGAGCTAGTGGTGAGATGTTGCTATTTGTGCCACTGCCAACCTTCCATTCAAGAATTAGCCACCCCACATATAAGATTTTTCTTGATCCTATCAAGCTTGTATTTACTTTGATTGGATAGAAAATTAATTGCCAGAGGCTGTGAGGAGGCACCTAATTCTATTTATGTTCATCCTTTAATCTATTTCTGCAATTTAAGGGATATATTAATTCCAACTCTCTTTCACCTGTGATGATAACTTAGGAAATTCTCAAGCTATATCTCATGCAAAATGTGAAGACTTCCACTCCTGAAATGACCTGCTGTATTCTTTGCTGATAAGAAAGCATTCTGCTCACTATATTTTTTTATGGTTAAAGATATTAAAGTATAAACCAGCCATGTAAAAAGGTGTGCAGGAAGAATAAAACCCTTCAGAAGAAGCCCTGTAATATGAGGGAGCGTGTGTCTTGAAACATTTCTCATCTGATCAGATGAAGATTTGTACAACTGTGTCCAGTTTTGGGTCCCTCAATTTAAGAAAAAAATTGAGGTGTTGTAACGTGTCCAGAGAAGGGCAACAAGGGTGGTGAGGGGGCTGGAGCACAGCCCTGTGAGGAGCGGCTGAGGCAGCTGGGGGTGTGCAGCCTGGAGAAGAGGAGGCTCAGGGGAGACTTTATTGCTGTTTACAACTACCTGAAAGGTAACCCCAACCAGCCAGGTGGGGGTTGATCTCTTCTCCGAGGCACCCAGTGAAAGAACAAGAGGACACAGTCTCAAACTGCTCCAGGGCAGCTTTAGGCTGGACGTTAGGAAGAAGTTCTTCATTGAAAGAGTGATTGGCATTGGAATGGGCTGCCCAGGGAGGTGGTGGAGTCACCATCCTTGGAGATGTTTAAGAGGAGGCTGGATGAGACATTTAGTGCCACAGTTTAATTAATTAGAAGGGTTAGCTGATAGGTTGCACTTGATGATCTTAGAGGTCTTTTCCAACCTGGTTAATTCTGTGATTCTATGAACATTAATGTGCATATGTGAGCTCAACATCTGGAGCCTCTTTATACTCAGATAGCAACAGACATCTCCATGACGTGATTCATGTCATCACAGAGAACCTCTCTAAAGTACTCAGTGTGAACTGCTATTTTCTCTCCTGTAAAAGGCTATCATTTGTCCTGTCATGTTTATCAAGTGCCCTTTGAGATGCTGTAGTGTGTCTGACACATGTGCATGAGATTGGCAGTTGTGGTTCAGGACCTATAGGAGACCCATTGCCTTCTGGAACTGTAGCTGAAGACAGGCATCTCAGAAGGCAGAAGGTGCCTGCACTAGATGATTGAATCAGGCAGCTTGCATAACATGGTTCAAGGTATTCTGGGATATCACCTTAGAAGACAAAACTTGACCTCTGATGCTGCTCAGGGTGTTTCATGGGTGTAATGCCATTCTATCCAGCCCCGTGTACATCTCCAGGATCTCCTGGAGCATGTCAAACAACAGTAGACAGTTACATTTGTTCAAGAAAATCAAGTCCTGGAGCTGACTGGAATGTGAGTTTGTACTACCAGTGCACATGTGGACAGCCAACTTTCTGCCTATGAATCTGGAGTTGAATTCCACCCCAAAACCTGTATACCTTTAATTTCTAATCTTTGCCACAGACACTATTCAGGGTCGGGTATGAATACAATCCTCTCATGGATCTTGCTTCACAAGGTGCCTGTTTGCTAGTAGAGTTTAGTACAACCTAGCATTGACAACGTATTCTTTCCACAGGACAGATACCTGCAGACACCCTCGGCTGGTAACTCATTGAAAATCTCTGAACAACCACAGCTGATCCTATTTGTCTGTTCTGTTGTGAAGATTTGGAATTAAACTCTCATAGCAGGAGCAGGAATCATAGAATCATAGAATCAACCAGGTTGGAAGATCATCCAGTCCAACCTAGCACCCAGCCCTATCCAGTCAACCAGACCATGGCACTAAGTGCCTCATCCAGTCTTTTCTTGAAGACCTCCAGGGACGGTGCCTCCACCACCTCCCCGGGCAGCCCATTCCAATGGCAATCACTCTCTCTGGGAAGAACTTCTTCCTAACATCCAGCCTATACCTACCCTGGCACAACTTGAGACTGTGTCCCCTTGTTCTATTGCTGGTTGCCTGGGAGAAGAGGCCACCCCCCACCTGGCTACAATGCCCCTTCAGGTAGTTGTAGACAGTAATAAGATCACCCCTGAGCCTCCTCTTCTCCAGGCTAAAGAGGCCCTCCTCAGGATGTGCTAAAGGCACTTATACACAAAGGTGTATGCATGAGGAGTTTGTCCCTGGGAAACATATGGCTTCAGTGAGCTGGTGCAGAAGGAGTAAGGCTATGACTGTCTTCCATTTGGGTGCTGAGATCCTGCTGGTTTCACTGACATTTCCATATCTACAGAGCAGTTAGCAATGCAAATGTCTCTTCAAATCTGGATCTGAGATCAGAAAGGGTGACAGCTGGAGCCTGCCTTTCTCCTACTAATACTGTCTTTATCCATCAGTACTAAATCAGTTTCTACATTAAAGCTATTTTTACTCTTTTTTTTCCCTCTGAGATTTTAGCAGTTTATTACTAAGAACTGCTCTTATGGGATAATCCAGTCTTTAAAAATTAGTTTTAACACACTGTGATTTAACATAGGGCTTAATTCAATCCATATCTGACTACTGTGTGGTATTTTAAAGGGTTTCTTCTGAAGTAAGTGGGACTTGTGTGCTAAAAAGCTAGGGAAGTGAGCTAGATAGATCACTGCTCTGATCCAGGACAGCAGCCTTAGGACAACTTTTGTCCAGGCCACTGAACTCCCTTGAGTATCACAATTAGATCTTAATATAAATATGTGGCACTGTAGTCTGTCACTTTGGATGGCACAGGCAGACAGAAAAGACCAATATCATCTGCATTTGATTCGTAGCACTTTGCATGGAGCCTAACACTAGTCTGGATCCTTTGAAGTAAGGTATGGATTAAGGGGGAGACCATAGTGACTCCAGTGAGCAGACACCTAAAAGGTGGAAGTAGCAGAACCCATTAGTAAATTGACTCTTACTTACTAGACAAATATTCTGCCATCAATATGACAATTAACAATGATGTCTGACATAAAAAGAAGCAGAGACTGAAGTAATCAGTATATCTACTCAGTTGGATCTGATAATTTTTTTCATGCCACCTTTTGAAATACTGAGCATAAGGCCTCTTGCACCAACCCAAATCCAAGTTTAAGAGTCAGGACACACAGCAGCTGATGTGAGATGCTGCAAAACCTGCAGCAGCAATTGGTTTGGACGAAACACCCCTCTAAGAACAGTGAAAGAGGCTGCCTGGGGAGCCTGCGGAGCTTCCTTCCTTGGGGAGTTTGCACAAATAGGTCAGAGAAGGATGAGCTTGGAGGCTTCTTAGGCAGAATTGCTTCCGCTTCAGTGTTGTGTCTCCTGGGTTCCCAAAGCTTTTCTGGAAGAGTGATTCTGTGCAGTCTGCAAAAGAGTTTTTGCATGGTGACATTTCTTTGAATTGGGGTATTTGTTGTTGTTGGAGCTCCCAGATTGATAACCCAGTGAAGGCCAACCCAGCTGCTTTCTAAGCCCTAGCGTGGTCTCAATGTTTAATGAATTAACTGAAGCATTACATTTGCTTTCCTCTTTTATTGCCATTGGACTCGAAGATTTACAGTAGCATTCTGCTTCCCCAGTTGGTTTCACAGGCACTTGTACGAACACTTCGCTGTTCTCTGACCCTCTACTTGCACCACTTTCTCCTTCACATTGCACTTCTGTAATCATAGCCCCACAGTGCTGATATTTCTTTTGGCTTTTAAAAGTAGGACACCATCATGCATTAGCTAGGAGAGCTGTGAATAAGATTATAAATGTGAGCAGGCCCATTGGTTTCAGCAGGACTGTTTAACACTAAGCACACTGCAAGCTGGTAGGAATTGCATGCTAAGCCTGCAAAAACCTTTGGCACCATGATCTGAGTTTTGCCTGTCGATTCTTCTTCCTCTGGCAACTTCACAGGGGCCTGCCTGGCCATGGACATCTCCTTGCATGTGCTGGGTGGCAACAGTTCGTGGGAAGAGGAGAAACTGAGAGAGGAATGTAGTCTCCTTCTCAGGAAGGGGTACTTTCAAGCTACACACAAAATTCCTTTTTTGCTGAACTTTTAAAGACTCAGGAGACAACAGGCAGGTGACAAGAGGCAGAGAGAGGTTCAATAAGACCAAGTGCAATGGCATCCTGGCCTGGATTAGGAACAGTGTGGCCAGTAGGACAAGGGAGGTTATTCTTCCCCTGTACTCAGCACTGGTCAGGCCACACCTTGAGTGCTGTGTCCAGTTCTGGGCTCCTCAATTCAAGAGAGATGTTGAGCTACTGGAACATGCCCAGAGAAGGGTGACAAAGCTGGTGAGGGTCCTGGAGCACAGCCCTGTGAGGAGAGGCTGAGGGAGCTGGGGGTGTTTAGCCTGAAGAAGAAGAGGCTCAGGGGTGACCTCATTGCTGTTTCCAACTATCTGAAGAGAGGTTGTAGCCGGGTGGGGGTTGGTCTCCTCTCCCAGGCAACTAGCAATGGAGCAAGGGGACTCGATGAGGCACTTAGTGCCATGGTCTAGTTGATTGTCCAGGGCTGGATGCTAGGTTGGACTGGATGATCTTGGAGGTCTCTTCCAACTTGGTTGATTCTATGATTCTGTGGCATAAACCAAACAAAAAACTCCTCAATTCACCAAGTTTGGTTTTCTTTTGTAAACTATTGTATTCCAACTGCTATAGAAGTTAATATACCAGTGTATAAATGTTAAAGCCCAGTGTATAAATTTTAAAGCTTATTTAAGCACTATAATAAACTATAATAATGCTGAGGGTATCTTGGGCTTTGCAACAAAAATCCTCCAGCACATTTAGATTAAGAAGTGGCCACAAGGCTTAGATTTATTGTAGGTGTTTATAGGTCTTTTTAAATTGCTGTAGAGGGAAGGATGATTATTCTTGCTTTGCTGACAAAGTGTTAAAACTTCCTCAGGGTTTTGTTGAAGTTCTGCTCTAGTTTTTAAAGTGTGCTGGACATAACACTGCCTAGTTTGTTTCATTTCATTGTTCCTTGGCACACTCTGTTTGCTCTGATTGACATTCCTGGAATTTCCAAAGATGAAATTACAGAGTAGGGAGAAGTATGCACTGTGCTGAAGGGATAATGGATTTTGCTTGGACTTAGTTAAAACAATGTCATTCTTCCTAAAATCTTAGACTGATTAAAAGTAGTGATCTAGCTAATTATCCTCAGGAACTGAAACCAGCAAGTTGTCGTGTTCTATGCCTGTGAAAGAGCTTCCTTGAGCAGTTGCAAAGAGCAAGAGGAAAGTCCCATAACCCTGGATCAGTTCAAAAGCAGACTGCAGTAGCGAGGGAATTTGTGATCATGTAGTTCCAGAGACCTTCTTGACATCTCCCCAGGTACATGAATTTTAATCCACTAAAATTCTGGGAAGGGTGAAATATTCCTGAATCTATCCAGAGGGAAAGCCACTGACCCTTCAGTCTGATCACAGAAATCCCCACTTGCAGAAGAAGGATCTGATAGTCAGTGGCAGTAATAAGCTTATGTCTGTGTCAGGTCTTCTCCTTTGTTAATATTGACCATCTGACAGTCATTGTCACTTTCAAACAGCAAACCCTACCGCACCTTTGACCTCAGTCTCAGTTCAAGGACTTTTGTACACTGCATCATCACATTTTCACCACTTGGTTGTTGCAGAAACCTGCTTAGCTTGCCACGGGAAACGTGGTCAAGGCCCCACAGATCAATGTGATCAAGGCAATGCCACATGGACTCCAGACGATTCAACATGAATTATGGCAGAGACCTTTATTGATCATTTTGGCTGACAATATACACCCTTAGGGCACAAAGCACATGCCTACACGTTAGCATAATTAGCCAAAGACAACCCACTCCATCAGCATAAACCACGCCTTGCTTTCCTCATTAACGAGGTGTCTGTTATCTATCCCTTCTGAGATAAATTACCCAGCTGCTTGTGGGAACCAAGGTCACAATCTGTCTGTTGTTATTCTTCTTCTTCTTCACTCCATTCCCACACTTGGTCGCCTGTATCTTGTTATGGGCCTCTTACAATTTCCTTAATCAGTTCAGCTTCTGACTTGTGTGTTTTTCAGATCTTCCCCAGTTATGTGTTTTGCTCTGGCCCGAAGTAAGCCAATGTGAAATGTGTGCCCTGTAGTTGTCAGAAGACAGCTAGAGCATAGCTCTCCTATCTCTGCACTTTGTCAATAGATAAATTCACAGACCTATCTCTACTACCACCACCTAAGTGTGTCAGTTTAGACTGGGAAGAGTTTATACTGACATTTTAGCCAATGGAGAAATACCCATTGACTTTATTTATTAGATGAGTGTATAAATGGAGGACTGATGTTAAGTGTGCTTTGGTGGATATCCATTTGGTATTTTTGTTCCTATTGAGATCTTCCACATTTTCCTGATGAGGATAGCATGACTGATTTTCTTACTCCTGATTTATTGTGTGGTAGCTTCTGCCTTGTTCTGTCTCCTATTTCTGTGAAATGAAGAGAAGGAATGAGCTGCTATTTGGTTCATTCTTTCTGGGCACCTGTTTCTATAGTACAGTGAGAAACTGGAAGACACATATGTTTGATATGACAGTTTTCTGCTGCTTGGGAGTCTGTTGCTGGAAAAGATTAATGAAAGCAAAGCAAGCTTGAACTGTGTACAGCAGTCTCTACGGGCTGTGCATTCGGACACTTGGATCAGGTTGTCTGGGCATGGCAACATGCAATCTGTCATTAAATGATCCATATTCTGGAGTATTGGGAAAGTGAAGTTCTGTCCCCAGGGAACCTCAAGATGCTGTGTGCATATCATAGCAGAGAGGTGGGAGACCAGGTCCTGTCTTACTGCTAGCCTAGTTGGTCCAGATTTCTTTATCAATGACAGTTGCTGGGATGGGGTTTTGAGGTCCTGTCTCTGAGGGATTCACACATCAGCTCCATTTCACCCACCAGGGAGCTGAATGATGTCAGATGATTTGTGTGAGCTAAAAAATGAGTATCAGCTTACTGTATGTCCAGTGGTTAAGTTTTCACATGTCCCTGCAGGGGAAGAGCTATTAAGTAAATGAAAGCTCAGGAGATGTCTGTGCATACATCCACACTACTTCTCTTTGGTTTTGTTGGCAAGCTGCTTTTTCTCCAGTGCTGGTTCTACTTCTCCACTTGCAATTTTATCCTTGACTCAACCTATATTGGTTTTTCAGAATGAATGTTACTGAATTGATCCTCCTTTCTCTCTGAAACGCAGTTGGAGGTGCGAAGGACTGTCTCAGTGAGCTTGTGAAGCTCCAGAGGAGGAAAAGCCTAGAGCTAGGGAGACTGGTGTAGCAGAGAGTCCCTGCAGTCCATGGCAGGGCAGGAGCTGCTCCATTGACTGACATAGGCAAGAGAGAACTGCTGTGCTCCTGCAGTTGGCACACTGGCATTTCTGTGTACATTGTGTGATGAGAAAACGTGTCTGGTCTGATTTTCAATTGCTGTATTCAGAGAAATTACCTCTCCAAATGAAGAGGATCCACACAAGGAGAGAAGCTCCATTCTCCTAGGCAAAGTACTCAGCGGTGGCATCTTCTCACCAAGGCACTCAGCTGGGGCTGGGAGCAGGCAAACATTTATACACTTGCTTAGCTTGAGTCTGACAAGGAACTGGGGCTATGATCAGAGGGCTGGAGCACCTCTGCTTTGAGGACAGGCTATGAGAGCTGGGGCTCTGAAGCCTGGAGAAGAGAAGGGTTTGAGGAGACCTTGTAGTAGCCTTTTAGTATCTGAAGGGGACCTACGAGAGGGCTGGGGAAGGACTATTTACAAGGTCTTGTAATGACAGGATGAAGAGTAATGGGTTTGAACTGGCAGAGAGGAGATTTCAACTAGATGTTAGGAAGAAGTTCTTTCCAGTGAGGGTGGTGAGACACTGGAACAGGTTGCCCAGGGAGGCTGTGGCTGCTCCCTCCCTGGAGGTGTTCAAGGCCAGGCTGGATGAGGCCTTGAGCAACCTGTTCTAGTGGGAGGTGTCTCTGCCCATGGTGGGGAGTTGGAACTGGGTGATCCTTGAGGTCCCTTCTGACCTAAACCATTCTATGAGTCTATGATTTAGTCCAGTCTGCTGTTTAGTTTTGCTGGTGCCAGACTTGGCCCCATAACATCTGCTACCTCAGTATTGCATTACCCACCTTACCCACTCCTGCAGAGTGGGTAGGATTTATTATGGCTCCAATGACCTTGCTGCCTTGTCCAGTTGTAATGTCACACATGACGAGGATTTGAAAGACGTCAAGCGCCGAGCTGGAACGACATGAGAGCTGCACTCGCAGCGAGACAGCTGACATAGCAGTAGTGACACAGCCAAAATTAAATCACCCCTCCAGGAATCCTTGGCAGCACAAGCTCATCTGGAAGTTCCTAGCAGGCCTGGTGACGCCACAGGTACTTTGTCCTGACTGAAACTACTCCAGAGGAGGAATCTTATTTCACCAAATGTGACGTTCTTCAAAGTATTCTCCTGTGATTCATTTGTTTTGGGTGTGTAACATCCCTTGCAGTTCCCTGTGTACTCACACACTCATTAATCTTCTCCCAGTGGAGAATTTCCATCTCCCTTGTAATTATTTGGGAATGTTAAAAAAAAAAAAAAAGAATCCAGATATGTCATCTAAGAGGACAACCTCCTACTGCCTGAGTAAAGAGAAGATTGAGGTTGCAGAGTTTTGGCGCTGTGTGATCTGAAATCTATCTGTGTCAGTGAGTTTCTAGACTTGTTTGTGCAATGGATCCAATCTGCTGTGCTGTCTGCTTTCAGAAGCGGTATCTCTTGTAATTACACTTTCAGGACTCTGGTTAAAGTGAATTTTGGAAGCATGCCCTTTTGAGACAAGTCAGTTTCATCACACAAAAGGAGAACTGGACCAGTGTCTCCCGATCTGGGGGCAATCTAGTTTTGCTTTGAGAGATTCTTTAGGGTTCTGGTTCAGAACTTCATTAAAGCTCCCCAATACTACTTGCAAAAGTTGCTATCAACTGTTGGATGTGATCAATCCTTTGGTGCCTGTGAAAGCTGAGTGTTACTTTCTGATATTCTGGTTGATCTGGGTGTTTTCTGATGGAGCAAGGCACTGGAAAAGACCTAGCATTTGGATCAATGAGCTCCACTGTGGGGCTTAGCCTGATGGCAGGGACCACAACACTCTTTCCTCTTTGTAACACCAGCAAAACTTTGAGCAGTTTTGATATGGCTTTGATTATGTGAAAATCCCGTCCTGGCAGTTTTAAGCACAGTTGATGGCAAATAGTATGGGTGGAGACCAGATCTTCTGTTTCAAGGAAACTAGGATTTTCCATTCCCAACTGGAAAGGAAAAAAATATTCTTTGCAAGTAAGTGAAATTCCAGAAAAGCAGATGAGACAAAGTGTTTGGTTTTCATTTCAGTCTTCTGTAACTTTTGTAAGATAATTTTATTTTGAAAGTCCACTCCAGGAGAAAGAAAACCAGAACTGCCATTCCAAAAGGAGAAAATGAGGTACATGAACTTAACAATGTACTCTTAGATTTATTGCTAGGGAAAATATTATCATAATGATTTTTTTTTGTAATGCATAAGCAATGACAAAACCAAATATTTTTTCAGACCCCCAAAATACTTTAACGAAGTCTTGTCAGCCAGCTGCTACTGTAAGTGTACCCTTGGGCTGAACATCCAGGCAGATCTTCTGAAATGGGCTTGCCAAATGCACCTTCAGAGCCTAATCCTGAAGTCAAAGCAAACAATGGTAGCAGAGTTACATCAGATCAGCACGCTGTGGAGAACGAACTCTACTTTAAAGGGGGTTGAACTGCCATAAAGACTGGATCCTACTTTTCAACATTTTCAGTGTTTCAATTGCTTTACAATTGTCATCCTCCAGTTCCCTCTTGCAACTTCCTTAGCCAACTTAATATAGGTGCAGTGGAGTAGGGATTTTATAGCAACTTAATTTACACTGAAGAATGGAGACAGAAAAGTTAAATATGAAAATGAATAATTCAGTTTCTAGTAAAGTATGCTATGTCTATTATTGCAATGCTGCTCTTGGCATATGATGCTTTGTCTGTAACTTACATGGATATTAGCACCAGGTACCTCTGACTGCATCTCAGAACCTAGCATGAACTGAGGAGACAGTAAAATGGAGATTCAAGTCACCTGGATGAACATGATCAGAAGACTGTTGGATATGATGTTTTAGGCAGTCTGAAATTGTGAGGTGGAGCCATGCAGCTTGACTGCTTCTTTTCATGGGTTAGAGTGAATCTCTATTGCTCCAAGCATCAGCATAGCTTTAGGAGTATATGAAATCCAATACTATAGGACTGTGAATCCCTCAAATCTCTTATTTTAGTGCCAGGCTTTTCCTATCTATCTTCATGTCTGTGCATGTGTGTGGTTGTGACTGTGAACTGCATAGAATCATAGAATCAACCAGGTTGGAAGAGACCTCCCAGATCATCCAGTCCAACCTAGCACCCAGCCCTAGCCAGTCAACTAGACCAGGGCACCAAGTGCCTCATCCAGGCTTTTCTCGAACACCCCCAGGGATGGTGACTCCACCACCTCCCTGGGCAGCCCATTCCAATGCCAATCACTCTCTCTGCCAACAACTTCTTCCTAACATCCAGCCTATAATTCCCCCAGAGCACCTTGAGACTGTGTCACCTTGTTCTATTGCTGGTTTTCTGGGAGAAGAGATCAACCCCCACCTGGCTACAGCCTCCCTTCAGGTAGTTTTAGACAGTAATGAGGTCACCCCTGAGCCTCCTCTTCTGCAGGCTGCACACCCCCAGCTCTCTCAGCCTCTCCTCACAGGGCTGTGTTCCAGGCCCCTCACCAGCTTTGTTGCCCTTCTCTGGACACCTTCCAGCACCTCAACATCTCTCTTGAATTGTAGAACCATAAAAGCATTAAGCCCGGGTTTTAACTTTGGGGATCACTTTAGAAAACAATTATTTATTTATTTGATAGCACCTGAAAATAAACAAGGTTCCTGAAAGGAAATGGTATGGAAAAGGAGATTACAGCACAACGGACTTGACGGTTCAGTGAGCGGAAAGCGTAGGGAAGGAAATGGGTTATGGAAATTGGAATATGTGGTTACTGAAGCTAGCGTGGGTGGCTAGAAAGAATTTTGCATGTGAAGTGTATGTACAGCCCTATTCTGAAAAGCATGTGAAAGAAGAAAAAAAAAAGTGGATTTTTATTTCAAGGATAAAGGCTCCTTTTCAAACCGTTGTGTGAGCTCTGTAGAGGAGCAAGAACTCAGATGATTGTTTACTGAGGAACAGATTTTTTGGAAATAGCCAAGTGAAATGCACTCCTCATGATTGCTCATCCTGGTATGACTCCACAGCTTTTGTCTCTTGCACTGATGTTTTCCCTTTCTTTAATGGACAAAAATGTGAGCAGCTAAAGCCAGTTGGAGTATTCCTTTGGAAACATTACTTGAAAAGAAGTTGCTTCCTTGTCAAAATAAAAAACTGATGTGGAAAATTTCTGGCTTTGTTGAAACAAACAAACAAAAATAATGTAAAAGCCAAATAATGATTTCTTTTTGACAAATGATATCTGAAGGCCCAAATACTTTTCTCTGCACATTGGGTTGGGTGCCAGAGATTTCCCTTTTCCCCGTGTATGAAACCCAAATCTTTTTTTGTGCAAAACAAAACAATCTTTCACTGGTCTATTTGTGAGAGTGCAGAGATTTGTCTGTCCTCATAAAGCAAATTCTTACGTATTCCCTACAGAAAGGGGTGGACATGGTCTAGTTGGTTGGATAGGGCTGGGTGCTAGGTTGGACTGGATGATCTTGGAGGTCTCTTCCAACCTGGTTGATTCTATGATTCTATGATTCTATGACATGGCCATCTCAAGTAACCAACTGACATGGGGTGGACATGGTATCTACTCAAGTAACAACTGTGAGTTCAGAGTTTGCCTGACACAAATAACTGCTAATGAGATAAATTCCTTTAGATAAAGACTCGCTTCAAATGCCATAAAGACCGTAAAACATGGTGCAAAAGTGCTTAGCTGTGTCTTTTATATTTTGGACATGTTGAGATGGCTCTGGAATTTCAATGAGCTGTAAGAGTTCTACACGCAGAGCTCTCAGTCATGTGGCATAGCTCTGCCTAGGCCAGGTAATATTAATGGCATCTGAGGAAATTGAGATTCTTTGCCCATTTAGAGGTCATCCATCATTTTCAGATTTAAGCACCCAAGCAGTTCTCACATCAAAGTTAAGGAAGGTAGGGAGAGTCAGTATAATAGTGTGTGATTGTAAGGTAATGAAAGGTGCTGCAGCTCCTTACTTAATTACAAGGGGTCTATCTGCCTTCTTGGTAGGGCATCCAAAGCTCTGAGACAGATTGCCTGGCCCAGGGAGCTCAATGCTATTCTCCCTCCACCATTCATGAAGAGCTTAGGTGCCTAGTGCTTAACCAGACCAGAGCCATGGGGCTGGCAGAGTTTGCTAATGTTAAAACAGGGCTGCATGAGCCTGTCAACAGTGTTTGCAGATCTGAGCCAGTCTGGGAAGTGGGTTAGTGGAGCACTCCTCATGCAAAGCTACAGGTGATGAACCCCAAAGGTGCCGCTGCGTGTCTCTTTGTGTACACTGCAGCGAGTATGGAGACTGAGGCAGGTCCAGACACATGCACCCCAGCACCATGGGATTTAGGAAGGTAAAGCCTGAGGTGCTGAAGGGGTAGAAGATCTACTTTGTCTGATCTCAGTGCCAGGTGAGTGTCTGCTCAGGCTCAGGGCTATGTCCAGGGCTGAGATAACCCTCTTACACCTGAGGCAGTGCCTATGACTAGCTGTCTTAGAAGATGAAAATCTTGATCTCTGCAGCTATAGACTGATTGTATCTCAGCACACACAGAGCTGCAAGGTTGCAACTTCTGTTTCAGAATTCTTACACCTCACTTGACTGATTATATGTCTTTGTAATGACTGATTAAGCAGAACAGCCAGTTAATGCATCCGCCCAGTTGTTCTGTGTGTGAAGGTGCAAGGTTCTTTTGAGAGATTTCCACCACTTTGGGACTGTCCTTCACCTGTGCTGCTCTGGGAGTGTGGAGCAGCCCACCCACTCCAGGCATGGAAGTGGAGAACAGATTGCTTGTCCAGAGTGTGCTACGTTGAGCTTTCCTGTTTGACACCACGAGCTCTGCACTGCGCCTTACAACCAGGCTAATGCCTGATTAGCACACAGTATCCTTGCTATCACTTCAATGTTTTTGTGAGGACAAATGTTGCAGGGAATCTGCACACTGTCTCCAAAAAGCAGCATGCTATGTATTGCCCTTCGAGGGAGGAGACCCCATCTTAAGTACTGTGTTCAATTTTGGGCAGTTCAGTTTAAGAGGTACAGGGATCTGCTGGAGAGAGTCCAAGGGAGGGCTACAAGGATGGTTAGGGGACTGGAGCACTGCCTGATGAGGAGAGGCTGAGGGACCTGGGGCTTTTTAGTCTGGAGGAGAGAAGACCAAGAGGGGATTTAATAAATGTTTATAAACATCTGAGGGCTGGGGTCAGGAGGGGAGGGACAGGCTCTGCTCACTTGCTTCCTGTGATAGGGCAGGGAGCAATAGATGTAAGCTGCAGCACAGGAGGTTCCACCTGAACACAAGGGGGAACTTCTTTACTGTAAGGGTCACAGAGCATTGGAACAGGCTCCCAGAGAGGCTGTGGAGTCTCCTCTGGAGACTTTCAAGGCCCATTTGGATGTGTTTCTCTGACCTGAGCCAGATTGTATGGTTCTGCTCTGGCAGGAGGGTTTGACTCGATCTCTTTGGGTCCCTTCCAACCCCTAACACCCTGTGAGCCTGTGAGACCAAATCAAAAGCTTTCTCATCATGCCTATCCTCAGTGAGGAGCTTTTTGTTACTTCCAGATGCGTGTTCTGCTGATGCTATCTTAACAGATGTGATCAAACTCCATTTGTCCGAGTTTGAAAAATGCACACTGATGATGCAGGTAATGGGGTGTAAATCTGTAGACTGTGATGATCTCTGTATTAGAGACCTGGGGCAGACTCTGGAAAGAACTACTGACCCATTTGCAAGCTTTTTAATCTCTATCATGACTAGCTGGCTGTAGGGAAGAAGAGTTTGAATTTGGGAAAAAAAAATCACATTACACTTCATCATATCTAGACATGATAGATCTTGAACAGTGCTTAAATCTTACAGTAACTGTAAAAGGCAATATTGCTCCCCATTTTGGCCAAAACTGAGGTGTCTGATCAAATGAAATAATAAAGAACAGTAATTATTAAAAGTAAGGACAATCAGGGCCACTGTCATTCAAGAGCTTGAGGGTTACAGCCCCCCAGGGCTTCATCTGGAGGTTCACAGTCCACATTAGGGTAGGTCCTCCTACTTCATTTCAATGTGCAAAACATGGATTTCTACAGCTAGCTGCCAGAAGGACCAGAAATGTGCACCTGCACCTGGGCCAGATAATACCTCTTCTCAGGAGCCTGGAAACTGTGGAGGCTTCTTGCAAGATCTCAAGGACCTATCTTGTCATGACTACCTAAATTAGGCAGTGCAACCAGCAGCTCAACAACTGATCTCACAACCAGTTGCTTTTGAAACCCCCACCTCTAACAAAGGATACTCTTCCCTCTCCTACAGCTGCGTTGCTATCAACAGCTCCCTCCTTTTCCTGAGAACTGCCTGCTCCTCCTTTGACAGCACAACCCTCTCCTTCAGCTGACTGGGGACAGGACCTCTCGCAGCAGGGAGACTCCCAGATTCTCTGAACAAGTTAGGGGAGATCCAAGAGGCTGGACATGGAGGATTGAAGCTGCTTGCTTCCCATGGCTGTGCTTTCACCATCATATCACACCAGCTCACAACAAAAGCTGTGGAGAGTTAGGGATGTCAGGTTGTTAGTCCTTTCCTCTTTGCACATAGAGAATGAAATAGATTTGAATGACACATCAGTTGTGAGCACTGGTGAGGAAGATTTTACATGAAATGATCTCTAGGGAACCACAGTGGCATCATGATTTGCACTTTTGATGACTACCTTTGCCTGTAGAAAATCAGAGTCATTTAAGTTTGAGATCATCAAATCCAACTGTAAACCCAACACCGACAAGTCCACCACTAAACCCTGTCCCTAAGCTCGGTTTCTACACATCTTTTAGATACCTCCAGGGCTGGTGACTCCACCACCTTCCTGGGCAGCCCTTACAATGTTTTACAACCCTTTCAGTGAAGAAATTTTTCTTGATATCCCATGTAAACCTCCCCTAGCACAACTTGAGGCTGTTTTCTCATGTCCTGTCATTTGTTACTTGTAAAAAGTGACTAACACTCACCTCACTCCAGCCTCTCTTTCAGTAGTTGTAGAGAGCAGTAAGGTCTCCTCCCTTCCAGTCTCCTTTTCTAGACTAAATGTTCCAAATTTCTTCAGCTGATGCTCATAAGACTTGATCTCTAGACCCTTCCTCAGCTTCCCTGCCCTTCTCTGGACATGTTCCAGTACTCATACATATCCCAGCCATTCTGTTCTTTCCTTTCTTAGTCTGCTTCCCACACTGCTTCCCAGTAGTGCTCAAAATGGACAGCACTAGTGTGCTGCTCTTGTTTCTGCTAAATATCTGGAGAACTATACTCAGACCCTTTCCCCCCTTAAATCCCCCACAGATTTAATCCCCAGATTTTTTCCTTTTCTCCCTGACCAGTGCTGTAATCACCACCATATCCAATCTGTTAAAACATCCCAATGCATACACAGGTAAGTAGAAGTATCTCACTTTTACAAGCATAGGCAAGTGAAATGACTTCCACAGACAATACAGGGGCAGGTGAGAAGTCCTGGCTTGTCATGTTTTCACACTGCTTGATCCTTCAAATCACAAACCCACCCATTTTAATCCCAACCCCCCCACGCATTTGATAAGCAAGTGGCCATGAACCTGATCTCCGGGTTGGGAACAAGCTGTGCCTATTCATTGCGAGTTATGGTTTAATTACTGACCCGAGGCTGGTACCACAGGCATTTGGCATGACCACATAGTCAAGCTGGGTGCCAGGCCCTCTTCTGAGTTGCTTTTGCTGACAGGTATTCTAACTTGCTCTGGTTAGCTCAGACCCAGCCTGTGGCTGTTGCTAGTCCTGTAGTCCTGTCAAGGTATCGTAATATCACTGCAACAGATAGCTTTTTTCTGGTGCTTAGCAGTGAAGCACATGCCAGAGATTCATGTGAATCATAAGGAAATGGTTCCCACTACTGAGTACATTAAGTTAAAGGAGAAAGCTATTTCCATAGTAACCACATATGGTAGGTCAGATGGTGACTTTCCAGATTTACCACCAGTGGTTTTGATCCTGAATTATTTATACAATGAATTTTGCTTCTCTGGTCTTCTTGGCATGTTGCCTGTGAATCTCCATGTCAACATGTGGGAGAAAAGGGAAGTTTTATACATAGTGCCAGAAAGGCTTAGACTTGATGTTTTTATTCATAGATGAAACATTGCTATTCTCATGGCAAGTATCAGTGCAAATAATAGAGGAGACTCTTGGGATCACTAATTTACTTTTTACTGGAGATGCTGCAGTATAAAGCAATTTGTGCATGTTATAGGTGGAGCTGCTAACAACTGCTATGCCTGCTGTGCCAAACTTTTTTTCTCACTTGAAACTCCTTGAAGCTTAAAATGCTCTGGCTGAAATGCATCAGCTCTCTTCTTTCCTTGGACTGTGATTTTTGGAGGAACATTTCAGCCAATTGCAGGCTGAATTGAGGGGTGCTATATTGCCTTAAGCACATCAAAGATAGCTTAAAATTGTTTTGCTAAGAAACTTGACTACTTTTAGTGTTGGGAGCGAGTACCTAAAATGGGACAGTAAAGTCATCTCAACATCATGATTTGTCTTCATTTCTTCACAAGACTTGCAGCCAAATGTGGTGAAAGTAGATTTTTTTGTTGGGCTAACTTCCTTATCTGTTGTTTTCCCAACCTTCTGAGGTCTTTAGGGCTCTGTGGAACCCAGCCTCTCTGCTTTTACTGATGGAGGACTTGGAAGAATCTGAAACCTTATGGACATTCCTTGTAGATTCTGGTGTAAAATAGTCCTGAAACCCCTCTATTGCTGGTGACTGGAGGTGTTCAAGAACCTGGCTGTCCCTGGAGGTGTTCAAGACAAGACTGGATGTGGCACTTAGTGCCATGGTCTAGTTGATTGGATAGGGCTGGGTGCTAGGTTGGACTGGATGATCTTGGAGGTCTCTTCCAATTTAGTTGACTTTATGACTCTATGACTATCTGTGAAATTCAATGCAAGGGTGAGAAATGGCTCTGCATGGAAGGAAAGAGCTCCCTGTTAATGGGTGGATGCAGTTAACTCCCTATCCTAGCCTAGATAAGGCATCTCTACAGCTCCCTAATATGGCATTTTGGGATTTGCTGGCTGGAAGGTGTGTCTGAGTCAATAAGAGTCAGCTAAAAGCAGCTCCTTCACAGGGCAAGCAAGAGGGTGCTTAGCATGGTCTCAGACCCCTGGGCCCCTTTGTCAGAGTTTGGTGCTGTTAAACATGGGTTTCCTTCGTACTTTGTCCTATCAGACATCAGCCCTGGGCTGTAAAGACAGCTCCATCATGTCAAATGGCTGCTCTGCTTGGGAGCTTTTTATCTGGGACACTGCCAGCCAGACTGGCTGCTGTCTTGTACATAGGAAAGAAAGGAGAAGTTATCCTCTGAGAGGAGCAGAGGCTGCTGAGCCTTACCTGATTACTGATCATCTTGGGCAAAAGCAGTGCAACCACCATGGAGATTCCACAGAGATAGGCAGTAGCAGAGGTTGAGGTAAGGGTAAATTTATCATAGAATCAGCCAGGGTTGGAAAGGACCACAAGGACCATCTATTTCCAACCCCTCTGCCTTGGGCAGGGACACCTCACACTAGATCAGGCTGTCTAGAGCCTCATCCAGCCTGACCTTAAACACCTCCAGGGATGAGGCTTCCACCACCTCCCTGGGCAACCCATTCCAGGCTCTCACCACCCTCATGGTGAAGAACTTCCTAACATCCAGTCTGAATCTACCCATTTTTAGCTTTTTTTCATCCCCCCTACTCCTATCACTACCTGACATTCTAAAAAGTCCCTCATCAGCTTTTTTGTAGCCCCCTTAAGATACTGAAAGGCCACAATAAGGTCATCCTGGAGCCCTCTCCTCTCCAGACTGATCAATGGTGGCATTTTTTATTCCATGGCAGAAAACTTCTCTTTCAAGGTCATGTTGTCATCTTATATCTCTCAGAAGGACTTGGGTAGGGAGCTGATGCCCCACCAGCTCTCTAAATATTTGCTCAGTTTCTGGTCTGTTTTTGGATGCAGAGGGAGTATACCACTTTTTTCCTTCTACCTAGAGCCAGTCAGATTCTTGCATTGCAGCATAATTCTGGTGTTTGAACAACTTGAAACCAGAAGAAACGCTCTTAGTACCATATGTTTTCCTACTGATGGCCCAGCACTTGCTCCACAACTCTGCAAAGGTAGTGGTAACTCTGCACAGCAGAACATGGAGCAGCCAGCACTGTTGTGCACAGCAATGTTACCAAATACTTCTTTGGACTCACATCTGAGTTGGATTTTAACCCTTGGAGCCACAGCTTTTCACTGGGACTGTGTGCTCCAGACTGAATATTTTCTGGAAGTGTTTGGTAGAGGCTGCTCAGCTCTTTGTGAGCTGAGAGAACAGTCCCTTGCTCAGCCCTTGCCTAAGAGAGGAAATACCCACGCAGCCATCTGTTGAGGACAGTCAGCACCTGGCCCTGGAGAAAGACTGGTCACTCTCTTGGCCAGGCTGTCCGTGTGCTGGGCTGAGCGCTGTGGAAGCCTGCCTGTGTTGAGTCATGAAAAATCTTGGTTTGGCAGCAGACAAATCAGTGAGCTTTCTGTTTCTTTCAGAGGGAGAAAAAGCAGACCTGCAATTCCTAACAAAACCATGTAGTCATAAAATACAGAAGAATGAAGAAATAACTAGCAACAAATGAACACAGAAACCACTCCTGTGTCCAGCAGGTTTGTTGTGGTATGACAAGCACTAACTCCCTGCCTCCACCCCAAATCATAGAACCGTAGAATCAGTCAGGGTTGGAAGGGACCACAAGGATCATCTAGTTCCAACCCCTCTGCCATGGGCAGGAACACCCTACCCTAGATCAGGCTGGCCACAGCCTCATCCAGCCTGACCTTAAACTCCTCCAGGGATGGGGCCTCAATCACCTCCATGGGCAACCCATTCCAGCCTCTCACCACTCTCATGCTGAACAACTTCCTCCTCATGTCCAGTCTGAATATCTCCACATTCAACTTTGCTCCATTCCCCCTAGTCCTGTCACTCCCTGATAGCCTAAAAAGTCCCTCCCCATCTTTTTTGTAGGCCCCCTTCAGATACTGAAAGGCCACAATGAGGTCACCTCAGAGCATCCTTTTCTCCAGACTGAATCCTTTTATTTCATCTCTAAACAGCAGCATGCCTTGATTTGAAGCACCTAAGAACTGTTCTCCAGTGCTAATGAGAATCTAACACTGAATTATTCTATCTTTCAGCTTCATTATTTGCTGATGGAAAGGGGGTGATCCACAATGGGTTGGGACCAGGTGGGCGTACTCGTAATGCAGATATGAGAGGTTAGGTGGAGCAAATGCAGAGCAACATTTGTCACTCAGATATTGACTCTGTTCCATCATCTAGGAGGTTGCATTAGTCTGTTTGACTATTTTCTCATAAAGTCACCTTTCCATTTCAAAATCATCTTCACCAAAGCCAAGATCCAAATAATTATTCAGTGGGTGTAAGATGCAAACCAGAATAATTTGGATTGGGAGAAGCCTCGAGATTTCACTTGACCCAACCCACTGATCAAAGCAGAGCAGACTGTGAAATCAGAGCATGTTGCTCAGGGACACATAGGATCAAGCCTTTGGAGACAGTGTTGGAAACTTGCCACCCTCTCTGGGCACTTTATCCACTCCTAAGCAGTGTTCACAGTGACTTTTTGCTCCCTGTGTCTCTTTAGAATTTGTCTGGCTTGTGGTTGCTGCCTTGTGTCACTTTAACTATCCGCCTCTGAGAAGAAATGGAACTCACCTTCTTTGTGTCATCCCATCAGATAGTTGTAGGCAGCAGCAAGGTCTCCACTAGGCTGTTTCTTCTACAGACTGAACAAGGCTGTCTCACTCAGCTTCTTCTCCTAACCTTCATCCACCTTGGTGGCCCTCTGTGGAACTTCATCTGGTTCTCAAATGTCTTAATCATGTTTAGGAGCTCAAAACTGGTCACAATTTCCCATTTGTTCTTATGCCAGTGCTTTAGAGGGGAAGAATCTCCTCCTGAACCTTCTGGCTTGAGTTTTGCTCTGGCTCGACTTGAGGTGGCGAAGGGTGCGCTGCAAACTTGGGCACATTTAACGCCCACCAGAGCTTCAGGTACCTTTCTGCTGCCAAGCCAGCTGCCTCCCATCCTGTACCTCTGCGTGCTGCTGCTCTGTCCCAGCACACCTGAATGACGGAAAAGTTGTGGAATATCCTGGTATGTGGGCGACAGGGTGGCCAGGAGTAGCGATGGTCCTCAGAGCACGAAAGGCTGGCATTCAGCTTCTGCCACAACAGTATCAGAGTATCACAGTATCATGGTACTATTAGGATTGGAAGAGACCTCACAGATCAGCAAGTCCAACCCTTCACCACAGAGCTCAAGGCTAGACCATGGCACCAAGTGCCACATCCAATCTTGCCTTGAACAGCCCCAGGGACGGCGACTCCACCACCTCCCCGGGCAGCCCATTCCAGTGTCCAATGACTCTCTCAGTGAAGAACTTTCTCCTCACCTCCAGCCTAAATCTCCCCTGGTGTAGCTTGAGGCTGTGTCCTCTTGTTCTGGTGCTGGCCACCTGAGAGAAGACAGCAACCTCCTCCTGGCCACAACCACCCCTCAGGTAGTTGTAGACAGCAATAAGGTCACCCCTGAGCCTCCTCTTCTCCAGGCTAACCAATCCCAGCTCCCTCAGCCTCTCCTCGTAGGGCTGTGCTCAAGGCCTCCCCCCAGCCTCGTCGCCCTTCTCTGGACACGCTCAAGCATTTTGATGTCCTTCCTAAACTGGGGGGCCCAGAACTGAACACAGCACTCAAGGTGTGGTCTAACCAGTGCAGAGTACAGGGGCAGAATGACCTCCCTGCTCCTGCTGGCCACACCATTCCTGATGCAGGCCAGGACACCACTGGCTCTCTTGGCCACCTGGGCACACTGCTGGCTTAGCCTGTGCCAAGCTGCAGTCTGACCCGGGGCTCAGTGGTGAAAGAAAGCTGCAGAATCGCCATGGAATGCAAATTCCAGCCGGAGCTGTGCGGAGCTCCACGGCGCTCGTTTTGCGGTGAGCCTCAGGCTTCTTCCCTTTGCCACTAGAGGGACCCAAATGCCGGCAAAAGCTCCAATATATCAGCCGGGGAAAAGTGCGAAGGGGCTTATGCCGTCCAGCAGCGAATGGAGGGCAGCGTTTTGTCCCTCAAGGTGTTCGTACTAAGAACCAGATTCGCTCTTCATTGAGTTCGAGGTGGAAATACCCAGAGACTTCAAGCTAAGACCTGGTACCTTTGCATCAGAACCTATTTCCAAGGGCTGAACATCTCAAATATGAATAGCTAAGATAGCCGCAAGCCCCCTACAAGCCTTGCCCATTAGCCAGAGTGTGTCCTTTTCTGTGCAGGGCATATCCACGTGGCCCATTTGTAGGGCACCCTGTCTGCTGTGGCTCCCTGGCACTGCTCTTCTCTGCCAGATGATGGCAGAACAAGGTTTCTGTTTCAGCTGAGAGGAGGGAGGGAAAACATCACCGCTCGCACCAAGTGTTTGAAACCTATTAGAAACAAAAGCTCAGAGGGATGGGGATCTGCGTCTTCTCTCTCAGCCCTTTGAAAAGAAAGGCAAAGGGAGAAAAACTGAAGGTTTTTCATAGCAGAAAACCCTTAGGATTAACCCTTCCTCCCTCCTGCCCCTCCCAATTTACCCACAATAAGATTCAATTAAAAAGGCTGCTTTAATGTCAAAACACTAAGGATTAGCTCCAAATCAGCTTGAAAAAAATGTTCTACCTGGAAAATCAAATTTAATTAAGGTACTGGGGGAGGATGAGACAAAACCTTTATGAAAAAAAGGCTGAGTTGCCCCATTTCCCCCCACTTGGTAAAATAAAGAGCTAAACACTTAAGTGTGGCTTAACCTTATGCTCCCACTGGCTTTACCAAAACCCAGCCCTGAGTGTGTTCTAACTATGAAAGCATTGAGCAGAGGAACAAAGATGTACTACTGCCTGGGCTGTACAACTAGTTTGGCTGCAGAAAGGTATGCCCATCTTTCCTTGTCCAGCAGGACTGGACAGAGTTTTCCCTCAGCACATGATTCTACTCAGAAACAGATTTAATTTTCCTGGAGGAGGCTGGAACCAAATCACTCTGGAATGGCTGGGCTTAATGACCAGGCACAATGGGAGGGGAGCAGGCACTTGGACTTTCAAATCTTGACTACTGGCATTGGTGGTTTGCTATGTCTTGCTGTGAGTTTCCAAACTGCCACACTCATATCTGCCCCTTTCTCGTGATTCTTTTGCTGTCAGGTTTCCTCCTGCTATCCTCCAGCAAGAGCTTTGCCATCCAACTGCTCACTTCTCTTCTACTCAGCTCTTATCATGATTAAAGGTGGAAGGTGTCAAAGACTACCAAGGACAAATAGGCACTCTGGGCTCTGTTCTTTCTGCCTGCCATGTTGTTAAAATCAGTCCTCCTGACAGGACAGAGAAATCAGATGACACCTATGATTGAAAAGCAGGAGGATGCTGACCCTGGGACCAGTGCTATGGAGTCTGGTAAGGGCGAGACGGGAGCTCAAGCACATCTACCCTACGGCCAGGCATGGGTCCACCACACCCATTTTCACCTACCACGCTATTCTTACCCCTGAACAGACCCAGACTGATGAGTGCTGGAGCTCTCTGAAGGAAAGAGGACAGGCAGTGCCCTTCATGCAGACCCCACTTTTTTTTGTGGTGAAGCTCAGGCCCCATCCCTGCTTCAGTGAAGAACTGAGGTGCTGCGTTTAGTAAACTCTGGGTTTAGAGGCAGACTCAGGCAAAATTTTCTAAGTTCCTGGAGGAAAGAAAGTTGTAATACTTGAATGCTGGTGAGATTGCCAGGGCTTTTGCTAATAAAGAAATGCTGTATAAATAACACCACTAGTTGATGTGATTAAGCTGGCAAAGATGCCACTTGGTGACTTCACCTCTGTAGTCAGACCCCCTGTTCCTTCTTTTATTATCCTGCAGGTCTTTGTGTTTCTCTCCTGCCTTATCATTACCTGTCCCACACACTTCTCTCATAATCTGCTGCTGACAGTTTTCTATTAGCATAATTTCCTGACCATCTTTTGTATAACTTATGCTTGCTGTAAATGTGGAGATTTATATGCAGTTGTATGAACTCTTCAGGCTTGAGACACTCAAAAGAAAAACATTGAAATGGACAATCTTGGCAGGGAAAGTACAACTGGAGAGCTGTAAGGCCAATCCATAAGAGGTGGTTAAAGATACTCTGTGTGAGCTGGCTAAGATGAAACAGGCCCTCGGCTTTGTCACTGCTTGGAACTGAGCCATCAGCAGCTCAGTGCTATGATTGGACTTGGGTGGATGCTCAACAAGAAAACCCTCTGATATGCAGCATGCTCTTATTTGGAGCTCACAAGTATCTGTAAGCCAGGTGGGCCTGGAGAGACAGGGCAGACAGGGCTTTAAAACAAACTGGCAGAGCTGAAATAGATCTGAGCAACAAAAGTGAGCTCTCCTTGTGAGGCATGCCTCCCTTAAAATTGGCTCCTACCTCTGCTCATTTTTCACTCTTTGTTTCTGCCAAGTGTGCTGGTTTGCAGAATGAACTGAACTCAGCAGGAGAGAGAGTGGAGGAGCTGGTGGTGCTGGCCGCTGTCTTTGCAGGGTCTCTTTAGATAAGGTGCGAAGGACAGCCGCCTCCAAAAAGGAAGGTGAAAAGAGTGTTAAAGAGAGAGCTCTCGACAGCCATGGCCACGCAGAAGCCTTCACAGCCAGGCTGATGTTTGCAGACAATGTGCATCCTGTGGCAAACCTTTTCATTTTCACAGCAGATGCTCTCACGTGGAGGACAACAAAATCACTTCTTGAGAGTGGTAGACAAACCCAGAAGAAGCAGGAGAGCAGGAACCGCCAGGTCTAAATGCTCTAATTTTCATCAAAAAGAAACATTTTCTATTTCTAATGTTGTTGATTGCCAAGTATTTACATTGGGGTTTATTTCATGTGGTTACTGCTAATCTCCCTTTTCCAAGGGTCAGCAAATGAAAGAGGAAGCTCTTCTCTCTTTTGTTGAAACCAATTTTGAACTCTCTCTTGATCTCAATGAGAATAGAGTGGGGCCAAGATTAGTTCCATGTGATAAAAAAAGTGAAAGAGTGTCAGGAAAACGTTTTTGGTTTTTTTTTTTGGGGGGAGGGGAGAGGGGGTGTTGGTTTTCTTGGAGCTGCCATTGTTTTGGCGCCCTGACAGAAAACAGCCAATGACGATGGATGTACTGAAGTCAGGATCATTGTATATGCTACTCATTAGACTCCTTATTGCCAACTGAAAGCACAATGGTATTCCTGTTCTTGAGACCCTTTGTATCTACTACTATTTGTAGACAGGGGAAAATGATTGCAGCTTCCCATAACTGAATGCCAGGAGAGATATCAGAAATATTCATATTGTTGCTGCTTTACATTAAAGGACTAAATTAGCTGCATGTGTAATAAAGCTACTGATGCCATGAGAAAATGATTTGTGACTCATGAGAAAACCTCTTAGCCAAAAATATACAAAGCTAATTGGGAAATGATTTTTTTTTTTCCCCCCAGTGTGGCAAGACATGTCAACCATTTATTTCTCACCACATAATTGGCAGGAAAATAAAGCCATTTTAAATTCTTGTATTGTGCTACAGTATTTTGGTTATTGCAGACCTTTGCAATCGCCCAATTACAAGGTACCAAAGAGAAATGAGATTCAACGGCAATAGTTCAGGACTTAGCTCATAAGTTCCTCCAAAGCTCTGAAAGTATCCCAGTTTTCACATCCAAACACCTACTGCCTCTCCCCTCTGACAATGGTTGAACCCAAATATATTAGCCTTAACTATGCATGCTTAGATTAACTCAGCAGCACACAACCATTGCCTACCTGTCCAGAAATGCCCATAGGTTAATTCTAGTTGTTAAATCACTTGAAAAGTGGTTTTATCACTAATCTTCCAACCTAGACATTGGCAGATGGGTTTTCTATATTTCACTAAAGAATGGTGTAATCTACCTCTTTTTGACAGATCATAGAATCAACCAGGTTGGAAGAGACCTCCAAGATCATCCAGTCCAACCTAGCAACCAGCCCTATCCAATCAACTGGACCATGGCACTAAGTGCCTCATCCAGGCTTTTCTTGAACACCTCCAGAGACAGCAACTCCACCACCTCCCTGGGCAGCCCATTCCAATGCAAATCACTCTCTCTGCCAACAACTTCCTCCTAACATCCAGTCTAGACCTCCCATGCCACAATTTGAGACTGTGTCTTTTTGTTCTGTTGCTGGTTGTCTGGCAGAAGAGACCAACCCCCACCTGGCTACAGCCTCCCTTCAGGTAGTTTTAGACAGCAATGAGGTCCCCCCTGAGCCTCCTCTTCTCCAGGCTGCACACCCCCAGCTCCCTCAGCCTCTCCTCACAGAGCTGTGCTCCAGGCCCCTCACCAGCTTTGTTGCCCTTCTCTGGACATGTTTCAGTGCCTCAACATCTCTCTTGAATTGAGGAGCCCAGAACTGGACACAGGACACAAGGTGTGGCCTGAGCAGTGCTGAGTACAGGGGAAGAATAACTTCCCTTGTCCTACTGGCCACACTGTTCTTGATTTAGGCCACCTGGGCACACTGCTGGCTCATGTTCAGCTACTATCTACCATTACCCCCAGGTCCCTTTCTTCCTGGCTGCTCTCCAGCCACTCTGTCCCCAGCCTGTAGCACTGATCTTGTAGTGTTCCAAATGTCAGGACAGCTCTGAATGTGAGTAGCTTACAGCACAAATTCATTGGTTTGTTTATTTTTTGTTTGTTTGTGGTTATTTTTTGGTCTGTTTTTATTTTTGGTGCTGTTGGTGTTTTTGTTTTCTGTTTCTCTTCTTTTATCTGTGTGTGTATGAATACAGTCCACTGAGATGGAATGAATCTAAGACTGTGATGCAAGAATAGATGCTGTCAGGTACAGGTAGGATTCCTTCTGCAGCAGTAAAGCTCTAATCCTCTGCCTCTCTTGGTTGTATGAAATCAAGGTGAAGGGCTATGCCCAGTTTCATAATATGTGAGATGCTCTTTTGAGTACTGAAGGTATCCAAATGGATTTGCATGAACATGGTCCTAGAAAGGACTCATGTTGCTCTGAAGTGGTGCCTAAAGGCTTCTAATGGCACTAAACTGAGCCCTAGATCATTTCTGCCTGAAACTCGGATATCTAGTGCACATGTAGTTGCATGGGGACATTTCTCTCTGGGTGCTAGATGAAATAGGTTAGCAGGGCATAGGCTGGGGCAGGCTGATAGGATGCTGCACAGAAAATGTCCAAGAAAAGAGGCTGTCCACGGAGGGATGACTGCAGGAGTTCCATGTTTAGCACAAGAGACTTAACAGGCTTGTAATTAATTGTCATCTGGTACAAGATACTGTCTGAGTAAGGCAGTTGCAGCTACTTAAGGAAATTGTAATGAGAGCACAGGCCATGCAGAAAAACCGAGTGATGTTCAGATGAAAATGATAAGCCACTGATTTGTCTCTTCCTGCATCTTGAACAAATGGAGCTTAAAAAAGATTTTTTTAATGGGAAACACATCCATGCATTGCACACAGTCCTGAAAATTCTAAAGCAAAAGAAGTTCTAGGATTTTCTCAACTTCGTGACTGTATTATTATGGTATAGCAGAAATTGGTCTGTGGCATTAATTCTGCTCTCAGACATTAAAAAGAAGAGAAAGTATTCTTTAGTTGACAGCTCAAACTTCATCCAAGCTGCATTAGCAGTTTGCCTACTGAACTCTCTTCTGTGTTTCTGATAATATGAGGTAACTTTGGCACTGAGGAACTCTTTTGGTTTTTGAAACATTAATCTGCAGCAAACAGAGAAGAAAGGAAAAATGTTTATGGAAAGGAAAAATGTTTATGGAAAGGAAAAATGTTATGTCAGGAAAGAACTGCAATGTCTTTAAACTGAGGGGATGAATCCTCTATTTAAGTACTCTAACTGCTCTATCTCCATGATACCTTAAAATCCTTTCTAAAATTTTCTTGACCCCTGCAATGAATACTTGTCCCCCAGCCAAACAACTCTGTAAAGGCTACTCCTCGTGACCGTATTCATCTGTTTTTTATGCTGTTTTGAGGATCACAAGCCTGAGATGTGGTTGGATGGGAATTAAACCTGTTCAGGACTTCTCTGGAATTAATGTCTAGAGGTCACTGATGGATCGATACAGAAGTCTTATCAGCAAGAAACTCTTTCCCCTGTACACTTAATTTATCCATTTATTATTATCTTTACTAACTTTAGACAGAAAAAAACTAACTTATGTTTGCCATCTAGACACAAAACCCTGTATTTGCAGTTCTGTTTTTTCCACTGAGGGGGTAAAAAAAACTGTCCAGTGGTTGAAGATTTTTCTCTTTCCTGCTATTTACAAGAATAAGCTGCAGTCTCTGATGGATATCACATGGATCCTGGACCTCTAGGAATTTGGAGAATACTGGCAAAGACTTTTGTGAATGTTTCACATCATTTCAGTGGTGGCAGGAAAGTCAAAGCCCTTTGAACAAAAATGGATAGATCTCATGTCCCAGGCACCAGAGCTGTGGGAACATGACTTTCCCTTACTCAACGGCCTAGCCTGAAGATTGCCCAAAGAAGTCCTTCTGCCATGGACAATGGATGGAGATTCTCCCTCATAATCGATGCAGTGGTGTTGATGGATTTGGTGGGGAACATGTGCCCACTCGTGAAAGGTATTGGCAACTCAATGAGGCTATTGAATCATGTCCTGAGTCCTGCAAATTACTCTGAAGAGTCCAATTGTCACTTCCACACTTGGAAAGAAATTAACCTGGAATGTCAAAGCAAATATATTGGAGCCTCTTTGCTAATCCTGTTACCAGGCTGATTCTCTGTGTTAAATATGAAAGCTGTTGCTGATTGTTTATATTTCTTGCTCTTACTGTTATAAACTGTCCATTAAAAGCAAAACATTCTCACCCAATTTCTTCTTCCAATAGACAGGCTAGGGATTGTACAGAAAGGTACTGACAAGTTGTAGAGCATCTCTTCTTGTTTACAGAATGCTCAATCACAGTTGAATATCTTGCTAGAAAATGTGAACTATAATCTGTGGAATCGAACATTCCTAGAAAAAAACCCAAATGACCACCCCAAATGTGTTGTGGAGGTGAATCAGAGCTTGGAATATCTTTACCAACTTCCTATGCCTTGACTTCCACCCATTGCCCCTCATCCTGTCACTGGGCATCACCAAGAAGAGGCTGGCTCTGTTCTCCTGGTACTCACCCTTTACATATTTATAAGCATGAATGAGGTCACCCCTTAGTCTCCTTCTCTCCAAGCTAACAAGCCCCAGCTCCCTCAGGCTCTCCTCATAAAGAAGATGCTCAACTTCTTTAATCATTTTTGTGGCTCTGTGCTGGACTCTCTGGAGCAGCTCCCTGTCCTTCTTGAGCTGGGGGGCCCAGAACTGGACACAGGACTCTGGAGGAGTCCTCACCAGGGCAGAGTAGAGGAGCAGGAGAAAGGAGAACCTCCCTCAACCTACTAACTATAGCCCTTCTAATACACCCCAGAATGGCATTGGCCTTCCTGGCCACAAGGGTAACACTGAATGCACATTAGTTGCTCCCTGAGTCAAAAAACAAGCTGGTGTAATTTTAAAATGGGCATAAAAAATTATCTACCCTTAAAGTTTTTCTGAAGAGGCCACAAACCCTTCCTGCTTGCTTTCTGCTTGTACAGTGCTGCTCTTGTCATCTGACTCATGAAAGGTGTTGGCACAGTTAGCAAAACCTTTTTACTTCCCTGCAGCCCAGATGGATTGTCACTTTTATGGACTACTTGGACAACAGTTTATTTCCCATCATTAGGGGTGCTATCTTTCAGCATGTGGTATTAAAAGTCTTGTTGGGTATTAGTAAAAAAATAAATAAATAGGTGAAAATATTAATGTTTAAGATTTTTTTTCCCCCATGGCTTTTAAAAACAGGTGATTGTCTCATGCAACAGGTCAAAAAATGCTTGAAGGAAGACTGTCTCTTTTTTTGCATGGGTTACTTGGCAGTGAGTACAATCAGGCATGCAGGGAAAAGGTCCTACTCACTAAAATCTAAGTTCTAACCAACATTTTTGCTGATGCTGTGCCTGAGCATCCTGAGAAGTCCTGTAAAGTCAGTGAGTCCACATGCATAGCTCTCATCAGATAGAATAAGAAAGCCCACAAAAGAAACCTTCTTACTTTCAGGTATTTCAGATAGCTTTCTAATATATTCATATTTCACATTTCCATCTCAACCCTGAAATGGGAGATTGCAAAGCTGGGTGAAATGGTGGCATCCAAATGGATGCCTGTGCTCCCCTCAAGAGACACAGGTGGTTGTAACAGTGCCTTTACTTCCAGCTCTACTCACAGTTTTTTAGCAGCTCCCAGCACTGCCTGGTGCATGCATTTCCCACGGAACAGGAAGCTTCAGAAGCCACAGTGAGGGTGCAGAGGTCTCATTTGCAGGAGTATGTGCTGGTCCTCATCTTTACAGGCTAGATGCAGAAGGACGTGTCTTTGTGCTGAGATGCTGCCAGGCTTACTGCCCGTTGGCAAAGAGACAAGTTCAGTGCCAAAGGACCATGTCTACACTTTTGCACGGTGCTCGCTGCCTTGATCCTGCCAATCCCGATGTAGAGGCACACAATGTGCGGGTGTGAGAGCTGAGGAACACCACTGCCTGCCCACAGCCCTTCCTTCTGCTTCAGAGGAATTCTGCTCTGATGTGTTTGTGCTGCTTTCAGACCCCCAGGCTTGTCCTGGCCAGGAGCATTTCCACCGGCTCCGATGCTCCTGGTCCCCGGACATCTGCACTGCAGTGGAAATACAAACTCGGTAAGGGAATGTTGCTCCAGCAGACCACTTCTTTTTGGGTGCATTTAGCAGGGGCGAGGCAGGGAGGATCTGGTGCCAAACATATCTCAGGAGAATTCATTCAGCAGTGGCACAGTTTGTGAGCAGTCAGTGATGCTCCTAAGTGCCTGGTGACAGTAAATACTGAGCTGATATTTTTCATTTGCTTCTGAAGGATATGCTTAGCCTTAAAAATAGATTCTGATATAAAGCTGTCTCTTTTTTCCCCTGGCTACACTGCATTGAATTTGTTACTGGTTGTGGATACAAGTAATGCATACGGTTCTTAGACTTCATACCAGATTCTGGTCTTTTACTTTGACTTACTCCAGAAGGAGTTCTTACTAAAAATGTAGGTCACCAAATCAAAAACATATCTGTGTCCATTGAAATCCCTCAAGCACAGTGTTGCCTGCCAGACAGACTAGAAGAGTACTGCTCCTTGCTATTAACTGGACAGTTTCTTCCTCACTGATGCTTTTCCAGAAGGGTACTAGCACAATGGAACATGTGTTGCTGAAATGCATAAACACTGAGCACCAGATGCATCGGGGTTGCTTGATTTTACTCTTCTCCATTGTGCACTGATGAGTTTGGAGGGGGATCCTGTAATTTAATTTGTGATATCTCTAAGATCATTGCAGCAATACAAAGCTGAGGACAGAGGCAAATAACATTTTATAGTACATTTATTGAATGATAATGCAAACCAGAGAAATCTATAAAGAAGGGAGGAAATAACATTCCCTGTCTGGGAGGTACTGAACTGAATTTTAAACCAGACATGTCTGAGCCTGAGAAAGGAAGGAGAGAGTTGTCCTGACTTTCCCCTTAAGAAATAGATTACTGGTGAGATCAGACAATAGTCTTCTCGTTTTCTATCCTAATCTCCCTTTACATTTTGGTGGTCTCTCCCATTTTTGGAATTATTACCCTTGATAAAGGTTTACATAAGAGTCTTTTTTTTTTTTTTTTCCTCCTCAGAGGCTGAGTTCCTCTTGCAGCTGAAGTCAGTGCCAGGAAGTCCTGCCCTCTGATTGCTTTTAGGATCATAGAATCATAGAATCAGGGTTGGAAGGGACCACAGAGTTCACCTAGTTCCAACCCTCTTGCCATGGGCAGGGACACTCTACCCTAGATCAGGCTGGCCTGATGTGGAGAGTAATAACACACTGAGACAGTGGAGCTGTTCTAATTCCATATTAGGGGGGATTTTTGCTTAATATACCACCCTCACTACTGAATAGCACCAAATGAGGAAAGGCTCTGTCTCTGTAAGGAGGTCAGTAGCTCTTCACCTGAAGAATCAGAGGGATTTCAGCCAAGAGAGTAGAATGGCTTGCTTTCTCTTAATTTCTCACTTTACTTTCTCCTTGGGGTTCCCCAACACCTACAGTACTTGTTTGGTTGTTTTTTTTTTACAGTCACTGGTGGGAAAAATTAGTCCAAGATCCTTCTTAACACTACTTCAGCACTACTTCTATCACTTCTGATCAACCTGTACTTAACATGTCAGCTATACTCCTGAATTTGTCATAAATATTTCCCTATCTTTATTGATGACCTGGATGAGAGGATCGAGTCCAGCATCATTAAGTTTGCAGATGACACAAAGCTAGGAGCAGGAGTGGATCTGTTGGAGGGTAGGAGAGCCCTGCAGAGGGACCTTGAATGGCTGGATGGGTGGGCAGAGGCCAATGGGATGAGATTTAACAAGGACAAGTGCAGAGTTCTACACTTTGGCCACAACAACTCCAAGCAGTTCTACAGGCTGGGGACAGAGTGGGTGGCGAGAAGCTGGGAAGAAAGGGACCTGGGGGTATTGGTAGAGAGTTGCTGAAGATGAGCCCAGATGGCCAAGAAAGCCAATGGCATCTTGGCCTGGATCAGGAGCAGTGTGGCCAGTAGGACAAGAGAGGTTATTCTTCCCCTGTACTCAGCACTGGTCAGGCCACACCAGTTCTGGGCTTCTCAATTCAAGAGAGATGTTGAGCTACTGGAACATGTCCAGAGAAGGGTGATGAAGCTGGTGAGGGACCTGGAACACAGCCCTGTGAGGAGAGGCTGAGGAAGCTGGGGGTGTTTAGCCTGGAGAAGAGGAGGCTCAGGAGTGACCTCATTGCTGTTTGAGATGAGAAAGTGTGAGGCAGTGCATGCAATGGGTGGGGCTGAGTGAAGCAATTTGAATGTCAGGTAGTACAGAAACCTTTGGATTAGGCTGTCAGTGGCATGTGGCCTAAAAGGACAGATGTGAAGGAAAACAATCCTGAGATCCACCTGAAATCAACTTCCAAAGCTTGTGCATTCAAACACCAGCATCAGAATATAAACTCTTTCTTTTTCCTGACATTTAAAAGATGTATAACTACTGCAGTTATTTGGTGCAATAAAGCTTCACAATAAATTTGGTTACAGCCACATTCAACTTATCAGTTACTCAAAAGCAAATCTGGGATATTTCTAGGGAATCAAAAAATCCATAGATGTCAATGGAGATAAAACATGGTAGAGTTACACTGCAAGTGTTGTGAGTTTGTATTGAAATAACCAAGCATAACCTGTTCTGGAGAACACAACTGCCATAGAATCATAGAATCAAGCAGGTTGGAAGAGAACTCCAAGATCATCCAGTCCAACCTATCACCCAGACCTGTCCAATCAACTAGACCATGGCACTAAGTGCCTCAGCCAGGCTTTGCTTGAACACCTCCAGGGACAGCGACTCCACCACCTCCCTGGGCAGCCCATTCCAATGCCAATCACTCTCTCTGGCAACAACTTCCTCCTAACATCCAGCCTAGACCTCCCTTGGCACAACTTGAGGCTGTGCCCCCTTGTTCTATTGCTGGTTTCCTGGGAGAAGAGACCAACCCCCGCCTGGATACAGCAATGAGGTCACCCCTGAGCCTCCTCTTCTCCAGGCTAAACAATCCCAGCTCATTCAGCCTCTCCTCATAGGGTTTGTGTTCCAGACCTTTCACCAGCTTTGTCACCCTTCTCTGGACACGTTTCAGCACCTCATGTTTGTAGTAGTTTTACATTTGCTTAATTGCTGGTCTCTATTAGTACTGAGGATGTTCTGAAGCATCCTCATCCTATATATGTAATTTTAGGCAAGTGAGCTCCCAGAGTCATATTTAGTTGTTGTGTTTTCAGAAGACAGCACAAACTATTTATGTGAAGATTATGAGCTGACAGCTGTCTTTGGACCCAGCCCTGTGGTGACATGCATTGTTGCCTGGTTGTCCTGGGTTAACATGGCCAACTCTCACATGCCCCACTCTCTACACACAGAGGGGAGGGAAAGTAACATGGAAAATCTCTGGATTGAGATAAAGAAACTTCAAGGAGCTGATAAGATGCACAATTACCTTAGTCTACTTGCAGAAAAGTGGAGCTGCATCCAGTGACCTCCCCTTACCTCTCGACCAACAGCCAGGCCAATGGAAAAGACCAACACCCCAAACTCACAAACTAGAAGCAGCAACTGGAACAGAAAGCCTTTCATGTTACAGTAAGCCACAAGATACTTTGCCCCAGCCAGCACTTTCATTTTGAAGCTGGCATGACAGCAGCATGATATTGAATGTCAGCAGCAGATTCAATGCAACCCATGGCACGTGTCCATTGATCTTATTCTGAAGGGATTGTGCCCAGCTTTTGATCCTGATCCCTCTCAGGGTGTGTTTGCTCTGTTTCTTAGCGTAAGTTACATCTCATGATTTTGTGAGCAAGGATTTGAACTATAAAGCCTGATCCTCCAAGACACAGATGAAGTGCATTCTGCCCTTGATGAAGTACATGCTTTAACTCACATGGCGTTTTTTGTCTCCTTGATTAAGTATTTTCCTGAATTTGGCCCAGAATGCTCAAACTTTGAAAGCCTGAAACCAATATTCTATCAGTTGTGAATCACCATGCAAATAGTTGGCACAACTTCATCTATGATGATCCTCAGCCTCTGCAATGAGTCAGTCAGAGGAGAGGTCAGTGAGAATGATGTGGACTTTGGAAACTCAATTACCTAGAAGGAAAGTTTCACCTTATTCTTCTGCCTGTACCACACTGGTCAGTAGGGTATTTGAGACCATACATGGGTTTTGCACAGGTTGCTGAAGAATCAGAAAAATGTAGTGGTCAGGACTGAGCTTTCTCCAGCTGCACTGTGGTGCTGTGGTGTTGAATGACATGATGTCCTGTTGCTGCCTCTAGAGCTGCCCAGAGGCATGGCAGGACAGTAAATCTCCCTTCAAAGTGTGTAACAGGCAGTACTTAGCACTGAATCGGATGGTAATGAAGAAGCACTGTCCTCATCGAGGAGAAAAGGTCTGGATGATCCCAAGACTGCCAGGTGGCAAATGCATTTATTTGATGTTTTATAGTAGGGTGGCCTAAGAATATTCTTCTCAAGTCCAGACATGGTCTGCAAATACAGCCTTCTGGCTGAAAAGGTTTGGACACCTTTTCAACATCCCTGTACCTATCAGCAGTAACTCTCCTTTCACTTTCTCTAAGAAAGGTGGCTGGAACTCAAAATGTTTTCCTACAGCTCTTTATCCCTTACAGCTTCTGGTGTTCAGCTACAGAAAAGCTATTCTGGTCACATCAAATATTGTTCATGTAACCCTAGCATCTAATTCCCCATGTTCTGCTTGATTTCTCTCTAACATTGGAAGTTCCTCTGCTGACTTGAAGGAGTAAGATTACTTTGGCAATCTAGGTTCAACCCACCAATCTACAACATTCAAACTCCTTTGCTTGAAAAGGAGTCTTGGGAATTATCTGCATATCTCAGGACAAGATAGGCTCTGATATGGATGAAGAGAGCTGGGGTTGTTTAGCCTGGAGAAGAGGAGGCTCAGAGGTGACCTCATTGCTGTCTAAAACTACCTGAAGGGAAGTTGCAGCCTGGTGGGGTTGGTCTCTTCTCTCAGGCAACCAGCAACAGAACAAGAGGACACAGTCTCAAGTGGTGCTGGGGGAGGTATAGGCTGGATGTTAGGAGGAAGTTCTTCCCAGAGAGAGTGATTGGAATGGGCTGCCCAGGGAGGTGGTGGAGTTGCTGTCCCTGGAGATGTTCAAGAAAGGACTGGATGAGGCATTTAGTGCCATGGTCTAGTTGATTGGACAGGTAGGTTGGACTGGGTGATCTTGGAGGTCTCTTCCAACCTGGCTGATTCTATGAATATGAACCATAATTGAATGTAAATCATATTCAAAAGCTGACTGTAAAGGAGATGTCCTAGAAAATTGTGAAGAAGTTCAAAGTTACCATTTGGTCATCAGCAGGAATTGTAAAGCACAATCTAAGGTACAATGTCAAAAGAGGTCAAAGTGCTTTTTAGAGATCCTACCTCTGCCCTGGCTTGGAGGGAGCAATAAAATTAGACTCCTGGCAACGAGGAGGTGACCTGTATTAAGCTTTCTTAGATGGACTGGCAGAGTGAGAGTTCAGTTTTACCCTAAATTTGTGTTCCCTTGTTGAAAAGGCTGGAAGAATCGAGTTAAAATTACAGCAAAGCAACTACTGACGTAGTTCAAGCTCCTGAGGGCAAAACTATGCTTCTGTAGAAACAACTTCTCAGTGTTTTGTTGTTGTTATTCAAGTGTGATTGCTCTGTATGTGCCTACAAAGTTTCAAAAAGATACAATAAGCATGTAGATTAGGAGGCAAGAAAGAAAGAATTGTACCTTTGCCTGTGCGTGAAAATGCTCCTTTCCGAAAACCTTGCAACTAATCCTGTTAGCCATGGCAGAAACAGGCAGCACTGTAGCCTCGAATCAATACCTGTGGGAGATGATGACTAACAGACTCAAGAGAGTTTTTTGTTTGGAGGGGGACACTTAAACTTTCGGAGTTGGTAGCAGCTGTTCCTTTGAACAATGCTGTACTTATGACTCAGAGCAGGGCGGTTGTGTTGTAAGCAAGCAAAACTGATTATTTCCCTTCGTAGGCTTACTGAAAAAATAGCTAAAAACATGGAAAGAAACTTTAGGTGGGCCTGAAAGATAGAGGAGCCTCTACAAGCACTGGTGAATCAGTTTTCCTGGTATAACTGCATCCACATGTGAATTTATTGGAAACACATGTGACTTTGATAAAAGATTACATTTAAAGAAGGGGCTAGAACTGGGCTACAGACAACAGGGTACTGTGTTTCATCAAACACTGGGCTACACATTTTCAAATGTTTCACGTTAAGAGAAAATGTTTAGATGATTTTAAACAGTGCACTATTCCATTTCCATTGGCTTGCTTATCACAGGACCCTTATGAGTGTTTCTGTTACAGAATAATCCACCAAGGCCATTCATCTGGTTGCTTGCTTGGGGGAAGAAAATTGAGTTACAATATGTTTACTCTAAGGAGTGGTATTATGTGTTTGTAAGGTTTTAGAGCTGAGTGAGCCATCTGGAGAGAAGAAACAGCAAACACAAAACTTGCCTGAGATTCATTATCATTGTTAGATCGCCCCACATTTTTGGTACACGAACTAGTAATAACCAGTATGTGGTACAACTCACATGAACTGTACCTCTAAGAGATGAATTCAGACAATTACATATTTAAAACCAGCTGAGATACTGTAAAATGAAGTAGTGTACAATAGATAATATGATTCACTTCTGGGAAAAGAGTTGTTTCAGTGATCCAAAACTCAGGTCTTAGAAACTGCACTGCAAAGAGTATATTTGGGTTTAAGCTGCACTGTGTCTTTACAAGACAAAAATAGTCATGGGTCTGAGTTCAGCCTTCATTGTGTACGCAGAGTGCTTTGAGTATATCACATACAGTGATGGATTTAATCCTCTGTGAACTTAAAGTCTCTCTCTCTTTGCATTTTGACTTTCATAGTGAAGCTTAAAGTCAAAGTCAGGCATCCAGACAGTCCTTTAATATCTCCAGAGAGGGAGACTTCACAACCTCCCTGGGCAGCCTGTTCCAGTGCTCTGTCACTCTCACAGTGAAAAAATTCTTCCTCGGGTTCACACGAAACCTCCTATGCCTCAACTTCCACCCATTGCCCTCATCCTGTCATCAGGCATCACCAAGAAGAGGCTGGCTCCATCCTCCTGGCACTCATGCCTTACATATTTATAAACATGAATGAGGTCACTCCTTAGTCTCCTCCTCTCCAAGCTAAAGAGCCCCAGCTCCCTCAGGCTCTCCTCACAAGGAAGACATTCAACTTCCTTAATCATCTTTGTGGCTCTGTGCTGGACTCTCTCAAGCAGCTCCCCATCCATCTTGAACTGGAGTTTCCAGGACTGGACATGATACTCCAGATGAGTCCTCACCAGGGCAGAATAGAGAGGCAGGAGAACCTTCCTCGACCTACTAACCACAGCTCTTCTAACACACCCCAGAATGGCATCAAGTGGCATCACTGTGGGTGTTCTGTGAAGGTATCTGCTTCACTAAATTATTGTCTTGCCTATCTGGACTCAGTGTATTTATTTGAACTGGACCTACCTGGATTTTCTGACCTGCACAGCAGTCCCATGAATGGCAGGAGCATGGTAGATTTGTTTCCTAAAGATTTGTGTTTTGAGAGTGAGAGCAGCTGTAGATTCACTGCTGTTTAGAAAGGCACCTATTGTCTCCACCACGGGAGATTGTTTCTCTAGACCTGGCTCTCTAGGCACACAGATGTTTTAGGAATGCAATGGTTTGGAGATTCTTTCCTCTCTGTGGAATTTGGCTTTTAGGCTCAAATGTTCTTAAGAAGAATAGGTGATGCTAACATACATAAATTGGTCTAAAGCAATTGTTGCCTAAATTGGAAGATATGCAAAGGACAATATTAAATTACACTGAAAGTTGGAGCGTGAAAGTTTGATTTTCAGTAGGAATTGTGATGCAAATGTAGACAACTGAGACATTTGTTAAAAGAAGAATGTGATCCCCAAGTCATGAATTTCAGCTTTTCACTGAGCTAGAGGAAGGGATCTTTTCATGTATGTGACATGATAAATTATTCTGTTTATTATATCAGCTTTATTTTAAAAACATAACCTGGTTTATAATTATTTGTTTTGTAAAGCAGAGTAATGCCTGACTCTTGCAAGCTTCCAAAGTGTTTACCATAGGATCACAGGATATTAGGGGTTGGAAGGGACCCAAGAAGATCATCCAGTTCAACCCCCCTGCTAGAGCAGGACCACATAATCTAGCACAGATCACAGAGAAACACATCCAGAGAGGCCTTGAAAGTCTCCAGAGAAGGAGACTCCACAACATCTCTGGGAAACCTGTGTTCTGTGACCCTTACAGTAAAGAAGTTCCTCCTTGTGTTGAGGCAGAACTTCTTTTGCTACAACTTACACCCATTGCTCCTTGTCCTATCCCAGGGACAAGTGAGCAGAGCCTGTCCCCCCCCTCCTGGCAGCCTTCAGACACTTATAAATATTTATTAAAAACCCTCTCAGTTTGCTCTTCTCCAGGCTAAAAAGCCCCAGGTTCCACAGCCTCTCCTCATGAGGCATACCCTCCAGTCCCCTCATCATCCTCATAGCCCTCCACTGGACCCTCTTCAGCAGATCCCTGTCCTTCTTCAACTGGAGAGCCCAACACTGAAGGCAGTATTCAAGGTGACGTCTCAGCAGGGCAGAAGAGAGGGGCAGGAGACCCTCCCTTGATCTGCTGGACACACTCTTCTTAATACACTGCAAGATCCCATTGGCCTTCTTGGCCACCAGAGCACAATCCTGTGCCACAGTAACTTGTTATCTGCCAGCACTCCCAGGTCCCTCTCCACAGGGCTGCTCTCCAGCAGTCACCTCCCAGCCTGTACTGGTGCAGTTCATTATTCTCTCCCAGGTGCAGGACTCTGCACTTGTCCTTGTTGAACCTCATTTGGTTCCTCTGTGCCCAGCTCTCCAATCTGACCACTCTACCATTAGCAATCATAATGATCATTAGAGATCCTTCTTCAAATGCAGAGTGAATATTTCTGGTTTGCACTGTCAGATGAAGATGTTTCTTTCAAGGCCCCTGCGTCTTTCACAGTCAGCTTCCTTGGTCCAGTAGGCTCGGGGGAGTTTATTGTCCTGGAGTCTTTTATACCCCAAAATTCCTCTCCCTCCGTAGTTTGAATGGGGGACCTGTTTCCCCCCCTTGACTTGCAGACATGAGGTTGAGCAGCAAAGGGCCCTTCCAGAAGGAGGAGTGCTCTGTGCAGTGCCCGCGCTGGGATCGGGCTGGGGATTGGCTGTGCTCTTCGCACCCAGGCAGTGGTAACTCTGCTCTGTGTCTAGGAAGGGTATAAGTATTGGGGGACTTCCCACCTTGGGCTTCCCGCCTTGGAGTTCACAGTATCACAGTATCATCAGGGTTGGAAGAGGCCTCACAGATCATCAAGTCCAACCCTTTACCACAGAGCTCAAGGCTAGACCATGGCACCAAGTGCCACGTCCAATCCTGCCTTGAACAGCCCCAGGGACGGCGACTCCACCACCTCCCCGGGCAGCCCATTCCAGTGTCCAATGACTCTCTCAGTGAAGAACTTTCTCCTCACCTCCAGCCTAAATCTCCCCTGGCGCAGCCTGAGGCTGTGTCCTCTTGTTCTGGTGCTGGCCACCTGAGAGAAGAGAGCAACCTCCTCCTGGCCACAACCTCCCCTCAGGTAGTTGTAGACAGCAATAAGGTCACCCCTGAGCCTCCTCTTCTCCAGGCTAACCAATCCCAGCTCCCTCAGCCTCTCCTCATAGGGCTTACGCTCAAGGCCTCTCACCAGCCTCGTCGCCCTTCTCTGGACACGCTCAAGCATCTCAGTCTCCCTCCTAAACTGGGGGGCCCAGAACTGAACACAGTACTCAAGGTGTGGTCTGACCAGTGCAGAGTACAGGGGCAGAATGACCTCCCTGCTCCTGCTGACCACACCATCCCTGATGCAGGCCAGGATGCCACCGGCTCTCTGGGCCACCTGGGCACACTGCTGGCTCATGTTCAGGCGGGGATCAATCAGTTCTCCCCCGCCTGGATCGATTGTGCAGGAAAGAGTCCCCTGGCACTCAAAGGACAAGCTCCTGAGGGACAGGGCCGTCTCTGCTTTGGCGGCTTCCACCATTAGCACCCTTTGTGCAGACTCGATGGTCCTTAACGATCCTTGGAGGGCTTCTGAAAGAGAGCGAGGGGACAAGCATCTGGACAGCCCTTCCTTTCAGCCACCTGACTCACCTGTGAGTAGACATTAATGGCTCAGCCTGATTAATAGTGGGCGATGCTATACTTAATAGCTCAGCCTTTTCCAACTTCTGACTTCCAAAATAGTCAAATCTACCTATGGTATCCTTGTAGATCTTCTCAATCAACTGAATCTGCTAATTAAAACTAAATTAATTTCTGTCTATAGTTTTGGGGGCAGGTTTTTTGGAAAATAAAATAACTCTATTTTTATATAAAGTTCCTGACTCGGCCACATTAATTCCCTGCCTCCACAACAGCCATGAATAATAACAGGCATCCATAAATCATAGAATCATAGAATCAACCAGGTTGGAAGAGACCTCCAAGATCATCCAGTCCAACCTAGCACCCAGTCCTGTTCAATCAACTAGACCATGGCACTAATTGCCTCATCCAGGCTTTTCTTGAACATCTTCAGGGATGGCAACTCCACCACCTCCCTGGGCAGCCCATTCCAATGGCAAATCACTGAGATTGTATTAGAGACTATTATTCTATCTTTCTCCTTCAAAGCATTGGAACAAAGGAAAGAATTTGAGTGTCTTTACATTGCCACTGTGTGGATTAACAATTATATCTACTGGTCCAGGCTTTGTCCCATTGAATGCTGAGCACCAGGTCTTCTCATCTATTTTTCTGCTTTAATTGAGTAGCTCTCCTGTTGCCTGTGATACTTTTAAACTGTGAATTTCCCGTTAGCATCATTCAATGCTGGGCATTTCCACACTGTGGGATATAGCTGTGCAGTGTCCTAAGTGGTTTTGGCTACACAGTGTTCACAGTATTGGCCTGCATGCAAAGGGCACATTTCTTTGACGAGGACAGAATACAAACACCCCAAAACACTGTTTTATTTGGACTCCAAGGAGGCCTAAGGATGCTCTTCAGTGGCTGACAAGTCTGACATGCTTATGCTATAGAGGATGTCTTCACTGGGCTCCAAGGCTAGGCAAGAGCAAGGTGGAGAGATATGGTTCAACATTGCTACATTCTCCTCACCAGCATGTGCAGCCCCTATGATTTCTAAGTCTGAATCAGACTTCCTAGTGTCTGTTGCTAGGGGAGGTTAAAGATGTTGTGCAAGGGCTGAGTTGAATTTTTCAGCTTTTGATTTTAAGAAAAGTCATTGCCTTATATTCTGGACATTTTGGTCATGTATATGCTAATAACTAAACTAAACAAGACAGAGTGAGTACTATTTTACAACAGTCTGTATTGTGCAACTGTTGGCATGCTTGTTGGCACTGTGCTGTCCCATTGCCAGTCTAACAGCCTCCAAGACAGAACATTGGCATGGTTCAGGAACAGGTCAGGCACTGCTTCTAATAGGAAATTTGGACTGATTTATCTCTCTTTTTTCCTTTTTAAAAAGGGAAAATAGTGGGGCCATATGGATGCAAAACATGTTGTGCTACTGTGTGCAATGCCAGAAAACAGCCCTTGTCCATTGTTTTGACTTGGATAGATGTAGCTTTTGATGCCTTCTAGAAGCAGACAGTTGCAATTCACAGGGGCATGTTGCTGGTGAGCAACAAACCTCTCTAAAGGACTGGTTAAGTTGACAAATGGGTGCCTCTGACTCCCCCAGCAGGAAGTGTTCCATTACAATGAACCTTAATTTCTTCCTAGTAGTCTCACTTGGTTTAGGGTTAGGTAGACCAGGCTCTTTTTCTGGTTCACCTAACCCTAAACCTTTTAGAAGCAAAGGACTCAAAGTTTGCTGGGTACTATCTGGTATGGCAGACTAGGGGCATTTTCTTCTCCAAGGTGACCCCTGCCTTCTATTCTGCTACAAACAGCTGTGGGGTGGGAGGCTATACAATGAAAATAAAAACTTGTTTCAAGGCCAGAATAGAAAAGGTCTTTCTCAATTAGGTTTTTGATTTGCAGACTACAGTTGATTAACAAACATAATTCCATAGACAGATCTGTGCTTTGAAGTGGGTATTAAAGAAAGGAACTATTTTCATTCAGCAGAAAAGGCTTTTATTTTGAGCAGGATATAAGCTTCCCACGGAGAAGATAGGGTGATAGAAGCCTTCCAGCACATGGAAGTAGGAAATCTGAAATCTTGAGATTGAAACAGAAACATCTAAACTGATGATACAAGGAAAATACATCAAAGAGAGAAAATGAGCCCTGTAAGGCAAAGTAAAGGAAAAAAAACTCTATTATAATCCCATTTTTCCATAGCTGTGAGGCTGGTTAATGAATAAGAAAAGGTTGTAAGACAACTGGGTTAAACTGCTATGGCAATTGCTATAGCAAGCTGATAATGAAACAGCAGAGTGAAACTAGAGAGGGTCTCAGCTCTACTTGACATTCCCTTTGCTGGTTACCTGCATTTGTTATTCATTTCAGAAAATGCTTTGAATACAAATTGAAGAACCAAACCTAAACAAACAAAGAATGAAATCTACTATTTATTTGAGCTAATGGACAGAAAATCAGCAGAAGATTTAGGAACATGATTAATGCCAACTTAGACTTATGTTTGCACTTAAGTTGTCTTTAGCACTTTGGAAGATGACATTTGAATGTCTTATTACTTTAATTTAGGGCTTAGAGCCTGTATTTACAAAAAGGCCTTATACAGAGAATTCTGTTAGGTTTAATCAAATGTCTCACTCCCTGTTCTTTAAAGAATCATAGAATTATAGAATCAACCAGGTTGGAAGAGACCTCCAAGGTCATCCAGTCCAACCTAGCACCCAGCCCTAGCCAATCAACTAGACCATGGCACTAAGTGCCTCATCCAGGCTTTTCTTGAACACCTCCAGGGATGCCGACTCCACCACCTCCCTGGGCAGCCCATTCCAATGCCAATCACTCTCTCTGGCAACAACTTCCTCCTAACATCCAGCTGAGACCTCCCCTGGCACAACTTGAGACTGAGTCCCCTTGTTCTATTGCTGGTTGCCTGGCAGAAGAGACCAACCCCACCTGGCTACAGCCTCCCTTCAGGTAGTTGTAGACAGTAATGAGGTCCCCCCTGAGCCTCCTGTTCTCCAGGCTACACACCCCCAGCTCCCTCAGCTTCTCCTCACAGGGTCCCCCACCAGCTTTGTTGCCCTTCTCTGGACACGTTTCAGAGCCTCACCATCTCTCTTGAAGTGAGGAGCCCAGAACTGGACACAGGACTCAAGGTGTGTCCTGACCAAAGGAAACAAAGCAAAGCACTGACTGTAAATTCTCTTTGAATATGTTTGTTCTGTTAGTTTTTGTGTTGATAATTCTCACTCCAGATGCTGTTTCTTTCTACTGCTGTTTTTGAAAAGGTAAAAAAATCTCAAATATTGAATTCCTCAAAAGCCAATTGCTTTAATTCAATCTTTCTTTCCATAGTAAGAAGTTTAAAATGAAAGACAGACTGATGACAGTCCTCAGGTTTAAAGCCCTTCTGAAGCCCTGTGGGACAGACAGCCACATTTTGCTGTGCTTGCTCTGGTAAGTAAACTTTTGCCATGAACTCTTAGCAAGGCTCACCAGTGATCAGCAAAGGGTTGAGAGGGTGTGAGAAATGGTCACGCCACACAGTGGGTCCTGCTGCTGAAATCCACCAGCCTAGCGCTAGACTTTTGCTTTAATGTCAGCTTTACCTTAAAATCGTTAGCTGAAGGGTGGGAAACAAACTCTCCAGCTTGTAAAGCAAAAAAGGTTGGTTGGAAACGAAATGCAAGCTGCTTTAGTAGGCCTGACTCAGTTGCTCTGATTCATCAAGTGAAAACAAGCCATTTGCCATCTGGTAATTACCTTGGGGACTGAGGTGTAAATCCCTGTTCCTTAATCTTCCCCTCTTTAAGAAAACATTTTCTCCTAGGTGGTCCAGATGGTGAGAGGCCTTCAGACAATACATAGAGGTGACCAGTGATGGGTTGCTCCAACACAGCAGGAGGTCCCCAGGACAAGGATGCTGAGGGAGGGAGGAAAGGAGGGAGGGAGGGAGGAAAGGAAGAAGGGAGTGAGGCAGAATGCTCCCTTTTGCAAACGGTTTGTCAGCTAGCAAGTGCTCTGTGTGTGTGCATGAGAAAGCTCTCTGCAGGATGACAGAGCAGCCCTGTGTCCCTAGGATGGTGGAGACAGTCGACAAGAGTGGAACTAGATACAGGAAGAACCAACTGACACTGTTCTTTCTTCTTTCTGTCTCTCTCTTTATTTATGTGTTTGAACTCTGGCAGAAATGCCTCTCTGCAGCAATTGAATAACTCTATCAGTCCTTACCCTCAGCATTCAACATTATTGTCCTGTTTCCTTTAGAAATCTAAGTTGAAGGGAAGAGAACTCGACCAAGTGTCCAAGCTGGTCATCACAAGAAAGAAGAAGCAAGCATGCTTTTAAAGGCTGGTTAGTTACAGTATCTGCAGTGCTTCTCTCTGAGAAGAAGACTCCTTCTCTTGTGAATATGAAAGTAGTCAGAGGGTAAACTAGGCCACTGAAAGACAGAGGCTACTGTTTCTCAAAGTGTGACCTAGGTTGCTAATGTAGTACTTGGAAGACATCAGATAGCTCAGTATGGGGTTTTAAGTCATCTTTTAACTACATCTCACCATGCTGGAGGTGCAGGGTTTTACCAAGGGAACACTGCCTGCTCCACCATTGCTCCATCAGGCAGTGTTTCTTCATTAGCTGGCGTGGCTGCAGCATGGTGTGAATAATAGCAGCAAATTCAACTCAGTCCATGACAAGAAGAGAGGCAACAGGTGGAGCAGGTACCATATTTATCATCTCCCTTGCGCACTCATGGCTTTAATTCCTCTCTCCTACTTTCCAACCTGGAGACAGCCACTATACAAGCAGCACGAACTAACTAAACTAACAAGCACAGAGATAAAACTATTTTGGAGAGCTGCTGCCATCTGATAGGAAACCAAAGCTTCTTGACTTCACCAGGGTGCAGATCAGACACTGCACATAACCCAGCCCTCAGATAATCCACCCTCTTCTGAAAGAACTACAACTGAAAAGAAGTAATCAAATAACCTGCACTCACTCACAGATAACCTTTGGATAACCTCCATGCCTCCAGAGCTGCTGCACAAAATCACAGATGGGAGTCATGAGGCACTTCAGGGCCAGGGAAGCCCAACATAGGCAACAAGCACAAGCTGGAAGAAAGAAGGAAAAGAGAGGGAAGACAAGCCTGAAGAAATAATTTTGCCTTTTATTGCCCCCAGATAGGTATAACCCACACGATGCAGAGAAGCAGACATTAGCGGGTGGAAAAGGGATTTGTATGAAGCTTTGAGCTCCAAAGGGAGAAAAGATAAAGGGATCACAGTTGTGCCCCAAACTCACTAACTTTATCTCTTTTTTTACCACAAATTCAGGTGCCCAGAAAGACAACCAAGGAAAGCAAGATAGCATTTCATCTTGGCAAGGGCTTATTCTGCCCTGAGCAGTTTGTGCCTTTCTGAGATTACACACAAAACACAGGCCAAATTCTTGGTGCACTTGAATGAATTTCTTCAGCTGTTTTTGAAGTGTGCCTTTCATGCTCACATAATACACACACACACACACACACACACATATATATATTTATATATATATTTGTTCTCAACATATTCCCCACAGAAATGTCATATCAGAGCTAGTCACTTAGTCACCAAACCTGGCCAAATATCATCATAAAAGTGCCAAAGGAGCCTTTGCTTACAGTGAGCAAGTCCATTGATTTCAACAAGGCAAGATATCATCCTGTGGAAATTACTGACTGAAAAAAACTACTTTTAGGTTGAATTAGAAGTTGTTGTTATCTGGTAATGGTTTTGAAAACAGATTAACAAATGGTAGCAACATAATTTGCCTCTGTTCCAGTCAGAAATGCAGCATGCAAAGTTTTATAAGCAATTTCATCCTATGTGATTTGATACTGGTCTAAAAGCAAAAGCTATTTTATGAGAGGTAGGTATATGAGAAGGAAAAATTAAAGCTGTGCTTTCAACCTGAAAGCCAACAATTTCCTGACTTCACAGTATTTCCCCTGTTCCTTCCAACCTGAAGTAATGCCTGAGGTATTTAGTTCTACTGTTATTTTATTTAATTCTTTTTCCCTTCCTGTGTGATGTACCTGGGAGGAGGAGTGAGATATTTCCAACCTGTATTAATCAAGCTTGATTTTATCTTTGTCACGATGGGTAGAGAATTCTATCAATATTTTCAAACACCAAAGGACCTTGATTTCCAAATCTGATTTTAATTTCGTAATGTTTTGGTTTATTCTTTCTTTTAAAGCACATTTCATAGAATCATAGAATGGTTTAGGTTGGAAGGGACCCCATGGATCACCCAGTTCCACCCCCCCCCCCCCACCATAGGCAGGGACACCTCCCACTAGAACAGGTCACTCAAGGCCTCATTCAACATAGCCCTGAACACCTCCAGGGAGGGAGCAGCCACAACCTCCCTGGGCAACCTGTTCCACTGTCTCACCACCCTCATTATAAAGAACTTCATTCTAAGGTCTAATTTAAATCTCCCCTCTTTCAGTTTCATTTCTTGATTGTGTATGTAATGCTAAGGAATGAGTTATCTCAATTCAATTTACATAGGACCACAGCTTTATATACATTTAGGTACTGACATCTGAGTCTGACTGAACTAAGTCTTTAAGTGGTAATCCTGCTATTTATTGAGATGTGTGAATGACTGAATTTTGGTGGGTTACTATGAAAAGCAAGTACTTTTTCTATTGTTGCTGTACCCTTATTACACAGGATCACAGGATATTTGGGGTTGGAAGGAACCCAAAGAGATCATTGAGCCCAACCTCTCTGCCAGAGCAGCACCACATAATCTAGCACAGATCACAGAGGAATGCATCTGGACAAGCCTTGAAAGTCTCCAGAGAAGGAGACTCCACAACTTCTCTGGGGAGCTTGTTCCAGTGCTCTGGGACCCTTACAGTGAAGAAGTTCCAACTTGTGTTGAGGGGGGACCTCTTATGCTGCAACTAACACCCATTACTCCCTGTCCTATCACAGGGTCAAGTGAGCAGAGCCTGTCTCTCCGTTCCTGACCAGCCCTTAGATGTTTATAAACATTTATTAAATCCCCTCTCAGTCTTCTCTTCTCCAGACTAAAAAGCCCCAGGTCCCTCAGCCTCTCCTCATCAGGCATACTCTTCAGTCCCCACATCATCCTTGTAGCCCTCCGCTGGACCCTCTCCAGCAGATCCCTGTCCTTCTTAAACTGGGGAGCCCAAAACTGAAGGCAGTATTCAAGATGAGGTCTCACCAGGTCAAATTGTCATTACTTTAAACCCCAGTAAATTACATGGAGTATGGCAAATACTTCACTCCTATTTTTTTCCCTTAAAAAAAAAATAACCATGACAAAAAAATAAAGATTATTTAGGCTGGAATTAAAACAATGTTCCACAGTGAAAGGTTACAAAAAAGGCTGATTAAAAATGCTAAAAGAAACTGTTAGAATAATTAGACATTTTTACAAAATAAAATCCCCCCCCCCCCCCCCGGATGGTCTCTTTAGCTTAGCTGCACAGCCCTGTGTTGCAGTACTTGGCAGGTGTATTAGATGTCTTTAAATCCACTCGTGACACGGCTACCTATTCCAACAGCACATGCCAAAACAGATTTTTCCTATGGAACACGAGGCACTAATGTGGTCCCATTCTTCTCTCACTTACAGTGTCTGATTTTGTATTTTTCCAGCAGCACTCCTGGCATGACACTAAATCACAAGCACCAGAAGGGGTTCCACCTGCGGAAGGATCATTTTTGAGCCAGTAGTGTGCCCAGGTGGCCAAGAGAGCCAGTGGCATCCTGGCCTGCATCAGGAATGGTGTGGTCAGCAGGAGCAGGCAGGTCATTCTGCCCCTGTACTCTGCACTGGTTAGACCACACCTTGAGTACTGTGTTCAGTTCTGGGCCCCCCAGTTTAAAAGGGACGTTGAGATGCTTGAGCGTGTCCAGAGAAGGGCGACGAGGCTGGGGAGAGGCCTTGAGTGCAAGCCCTATGAGGAGAGGCTGAGGGAGCTGGGATTGGTTAGCCTGGAGAAGAGGAGGCTCAGGGGTGACCTTATTGCTGTCTACAACTACCTGAGGGGTGGTTGTGGCCAGGAGGAGGTTGCTCTCTTCTCTCAGGTGGCCAGCACCAGAACAGGAGGACACAGCCTCAGGCTGTACCAGGGGAGATTTAGGCTGGAGGTGAGGAGAAAGTTCTTCACTGAGAGAGTCATTGGACACTGGAATGGGCTGCCCGGGGAGGTGGTGGAGTCGCCGTCCCTGGAGCTGTTCAAGGCAGGATTGGACGTGGCACTTGGTGCCATGGTCTAGCCTTGAGCTCTGTGGTAAAGGGTTGGACTTGATGATCTGTGAGGTCTCTTCCAACCCTGATGATACTGTGATACTGTGATTATGGTACTGCAGTTTCCACAACGGGATGATGTTATTTCCCTACTCTGGTAGGTAAAGCTCTGATATACTATAAGATAGTGTTAGTCTTCTACTAAATTCTACATACATTCCATGTGGTACTAGGGTTATGAAGATGATGAGGAAGGGGCTGGAGCACTGCCCTGTGAGGAAGGACTGAGGGATCTGGGACTTTTTTGTCTGGTGAAGAGATGACTTAGAGGGGATCTAATCACTGTTTATAAACAACAATAGAATGAGGGGACACAGTCTCAAGTTGTGCTGGGGAAGGTCTAGGCTGGATGTTAGGAGGAAGCTCTTCCCAGAGAGAGTGATTGGCATTGGAATGGGCTGCCCAGGGAGGTGGTGGAGTCACTGTCCCTGGAGGTGTTCAAGCAAAGACTGGATGTGGCACTCGGTGCCATGGTCTAGTTGATTGGCCAGGTCTGGATGATCTTAGAGGTCTCTTCCAACCTGGTTGATTCTATGAAATTCTATGAAATACCTGAGGGCTGGGCATCAAGAGAGGAGGGGACAAACTCTTCTAAGTTGTGTCCTGTGATAGGACAAGAGTCAATGGATATAAACTACAGCACAGGAAGTTCCACCTCAACACGAGGAAGAACTTTACTGTAAAGGTCACAGAGCACTGGAACAGGCTCCCCAGATGGGTTGTGGAGTCTCCTTCTCTGGAGACTTTCAAAGCCCATCTGGGTATGTTCTTCTGTGACTTGCACTAGATTATGGTCCTGCTCTGGCAGGGGGTTGGGCTCAATGATCTCCTTGGGTCCCTTCCAGCCCCTAACAACCTGTGATCCTGTGAGCACAGACTCCTCTTTCTCTGCACTTCCTAACAGAATTCCTAAGTGTGAATTCCAGGTCAGATACAGTCTCTCTGACCTCAACATCCATAATGTGAAAGTTATTAGCAAAGCTGATGTAATTTCATACCGATCTTTAAATCTCAAGTAGAAAAAACTTTCCATTAATATTCTCTAAACACTCCAGACCAGTTTCCAGCATCCAGCTATGAACTCAGTGCTCATGGATCTAGACTTTTTCTTCCCATGCAGTGTATTTGTTGCAGCAAAGGAGCAGTTTCATCACTTTACGAAGCTTTTCACTTTTTTTCACTTTTACCTTTGAAAAAAGGCACATGAGCACAGAGGAGCACTAAAGATGCTTTACAGGCAGTTAGTAATGCAATACTTATCACTTGATTTATGAACAACCTCTGTTTTTGTACAGAATCTTTGCAAATCATTTATCCCTCTTGAAAGGATCATGCAGTCTGAAAAAGGAGGGAACGTGACATTAACCTGAAAGCTTGTTAAGCTGCACCGTGGTTATAAATTTAGTGGAATTCCTTTGTATTTACAGTAACTGCCAAAACAGATTTAATCCTTTAAAGCTTCAAAATGTACATTTCTTGGCTTGTGTGCTGGGACATTTTCATACTGGAAAATGATGTATATTTTCCATATACACTGTGGGCTTCTTAAAAGAATGGGTAAGATCTACTTCTTTTGAGCATAATCTAAAGACTGAGATGCCATGACAGAGAATGGGAATTCAATTGGATCATCCACATTGGGATATGGACTGGACACTGAGAGTTAACAATCAAGTGCATTTGAAGCTGTAGTTGAGCACAGAAGACTTCTGCCTTCACTACAGCCATGTAGCTACTTCAGACTTCATGTGGGGATGACTGTATTTCTATAAGCATGCTTATATCATGTAGATTGTTATGGGGTGGTTTAGGCATCTATATATAAGTATAGTGATAGCAAATGTCAAAGGATCTTCAAGAGCTCAGAATGAAATCTCACACAGAAATTGAAATAAAGAAAGAAAAGGATATTGAGGTAAAAGGAAGCTGCAGGTTACTAACAATGCTCCTATTTGTGGATCGAGAACTACAGGTTTGAGTATGTATTAGCAATCTCTTTGCAAGCACATAAATAATTCCCTCCCCCCTTCACCATAAGGAGTAGGACTAGTTGAAATATTCACTTGTTCTTCTTTAAGAAGAGCAGTTTTTCACTTAAAGAAAGATAATCACAAATGTGCAATTATTTCTGTTAATTCCACTCTGAATATGCCCCTGGCTCCAGCTGGAGTCAGTGAGAGCTCTGACATTGACTCTGCCTGTCCCAGATGCAGAATAGACACTAGATTTGCACTATAAATCCAGGTTATACAACCAGACACGAGTTTAAATGCTGATGCTTATCTCTGCACTCCAAATTTCCCAAAGTATCATATTGTCTGAAGCTGTGAGTTTGGTTTGGGCACACCTCCAGGGTGGGGGAAGGCTGATTAGCTGCAGAATCTGCCTGAGATCTTGGTCAGCGATATTTTTATGCTGTTCTGGTTCAAATGATGCATGTGGCAGTATGAAAGCAGTGCTTTTCACTCATTAATCATACTTCAGAAAAATAGAAAACACATGATAATGCAGCAATCCAAGACATGTAAATGAATACAGGAATGATGGTAAGTTAACCAGTGTGAAAAACTTAATTGGACCAAGAAACAGAGTCAGGAAGATTCCAGATTAAAATTGTCACATGGTTTTTCCTTGATGTTGATGTTACTTTTTTTTCTTCAAGGCATTTATGAGTTATTAGCCTGTTATGCATAGTAAATTTTTTGCTATTTCTCTTTTATTCAAAAATAGGTAAGGAAAGGCACATTTCATTTTGTTTCTAAAACATATTCAGAGAGCCAATGGTAACCTGGCCTGGGTCAGAAACAGTGTGGCCAGTAGGACAAGGGAGGTTATTCTGCCCCTGTACTCAGCACTGGCCAGGCCACACCTTGAGTCCTCTGTCCAGTTCTGGGCTCCTCAATTCAAGAGAGATGTTGAGGTACTGGGACGTGTCCAGAGAAGGGCAATGAAGCTGGTGAGAGGTCTGGAACACAGCCCTGTGAGGAGAGGCTGAGGGAGCTGGGGGTGTGCAGCCTGGAGAAGAGGAGGCTCAAGGGGGACCTCATTGCTGTCTACAAGTACCTGAAGGGAGGCTGTAGCCAGGTGGGAGTTGGTCTCTTCTCCCAGGAAATTAGCAACAGAACAAGGGGACACAGTCACAAGTTGTGCCAGGGGAGGTCTCAGCTGGATGTTAGGAGGAAGTTGTTGCCAGAGAGAGTGATTGGCATTGGAATGGGCTGCCCAGGGAGGTGCTGGAGTCACCATCCCCTGGAAGTGTTGAAGAAAAGCCTGGATGAGGCACTTAGTGCCATGGTCTAGTTGATTGGCAAGGGCTGGGTGCTAGGTTGGATTGGATGATCTTGGAGGTCTCTTCCAACCTGGTTGATTCTATAATTCTATGTATTATCCGACTTCTTATAACTACGTTGATAAAAAAGTGTTCAGTTGAAGTTGATTTTTTTTTTTTTGAGATTTCACAACTGAGGGAGAAGATATTTTGTTAAAAGGCTTTAAAGTTAAGCAGATGAAACCTTGCCTCTACTTACCAACCATAACTTGAGTTTAATGCCTCTGGATATATCTGGCAGGATGTGCCAGTGATGTGGAGAGTATCTCTCTCCATCCTTTGATGGGAAAAGCAGCTGCTGCACTAGAGGAAAGTGAGCCTCTGACTGCTCATTCATGTGATTCTTTCCATCATTTATCCTCCCTTCTTGAAGCCAGAAGTTTGGGGATTCCCACATCCAAGGGAGGATGGTTCTTAGCACTCCTAAGCTAAAGGTTTTAGCTGAAGGCTTTTAGCTGCAGGACATTTGATGGGTGTCTTTTCAGTTGGTTAATGCTTTTAGGCTCCAGAGTGCTCTTTGGAGCACATAGAATTTGTACACCAGGTAAAAGTGCTCTCTTCAAGTGTGTTTTCAACTTGATGCATGCTGGCTTCCTCAGCAATTGCATTGTGAGAAATAAGCAGTATTTGCTTCCTTTTGAATTTTACAGACCATTATTTATAATCCTGTCCACTACCAGTCAAGCTCTAGCTCAGCCTGCAATACCTCTGTCATGCTTGAGAAGAGGGAAGCTCAATATATCTTTCAGGGCACGGGGCTGTGATGGGCTTAGTTCTGACTATGCCTGAGTTATGCAGTCCAAGTGAAAAGAAACTAATTCAATGTGTGTGTGGCTTTCCTTTGAGGAACTTGGGAGGTCAAGTATGCATCTATGGGGGAGCCAGGTTTAGGAAAGTGGGCCTGAATGGGCATACTGACAGGTTTGGTTTTGTAATGACAGCAAAAGCTGCATTTTTTTTGTCTGGACAGATTGGAGAGCTGGGCACAGAGGAACCAAATGAGGTTCAACAAGGACAAGTGCAGAGCCCTGCACCTGGGAAGGAATAATAAACTGCAGCAGTACAGGCTGGGAGGTGATCTGCTGGAGAGCAGCCCTGTGGAGGGGGACCTGGAGTCTTGATGGATAACAAGTTAACTATGGGACAGCAATGTGCTCTGGTGGCCAAGAAGGCCAATGGGATCTTGGGGTGTATTAAGAGGAGTGCATCCAGCAGATCAAGGGAGGGTCTCCTGCCCCTCTCTTCTGCCCTGCTGAGACCTCATCTTGAATACTGCCTTCAGTTTTGGGCTCCCCTGTTTAAGAAGGACAGGGATCTGCTGGAGAGGGTCCAGTGGAGGGCTACAAGGATGATTAGGGGACTGGAGGGCATGCCTCATGAGGAGAGGCTGAGGGACCTGGGGCTTTTTAGTCTGGAGAAGAGAAGACTGAGAGGGGATTTAATATGAATATCTGGATTGAAGCTGTATCCATCTAAGAGTTGCATTTTGCAGTACTAGAAAACTGGCTCCAGGGAAACTGCTGTGGTGTCTCTTTTCCCAGGGTTTTAAAGCTCTATTGATACGATAAACCATAATGAGTTGGAATGAGGATTATGGTCTATCAGTAAACAGTATGGCATTATTCAGCTACCATAATATAGTTACTATGGGCTTTTTAAATGACACATTGCTGGAAGCCACACTCATTTTTGTAATAACAACTCACCCCAGCATAATTTATGTATAAAAAGAGTAGGAGTAGGCTTTGGGAATGCAAATAGAAATTGTATCACTGCAGGTTGTGGGTGCAGAAGAGCAGAAAGCAGAGGCTGCATGATTCTTAATGGGAAATAGTGGCTTGTGCCTTTCATTCTGAGGTTATCTTTTTGTGTTCATAACAGCACTTTTTTGTAGCCCTCCAGATATTTAGATAATGCATAAGTATGGGCTTCCAAAATACACAGCAGAGTGAAAACCAAAAGGAATTGCCAGAGTTCCTTTTGCTTTCAACTTCCCTGGAAAAAGATCACTAACTAAATGTAACCATATCTTACTCATAGTCCTATTGTTTCTCTTTGGCTTTTATACTTGCAATGAATATAATAAAGGATTTGTTTTATTCCAGGTGACTTCTTTTCTCCAAATAGGGATGAATTTCCCCTTTGAGAAGTCAGAAGTAAAACTGTGTGTGGCAGATGGTGTTGGTGGCTTAGTAGAATTTAGCCACTGTGGAGGGAAGGTTAATATTTTTGTGACATCCACATATGTATATCACTGATACACTTTTGACAGTGATCTCATGGCTCGCTGACAATGGTAGGAAGACTTTTCTGACTGTAATTTTTAAGGGTGCTTTCCTCCATAAGATGGGAAGTATCTGTTAGTGCATCACAGGACTCTTTTGCTACTACCTGTAGAAGAGAGGACACGAGAAAGGAAACTTTTCTCTGCTTAGAGAAAGAATGAACAGAAGGGCTGAGTTCATTAGTAAAAAAAGGAAATAGAACTTGAAACAGAAAATAATTATAATCATAGATGAAATAATGATTCTGGCTGGAGCTGTGATCAGAAAATGGGTCAGATATAATGGCATGAAACTGCAGAGTAGACCTCCTCAGTGGCTGAAGTCAGTACCAAGCACTGAGAAAAGAACTTATCTTACATTCTTAATCCCACTGGTTCTTACTTCCTTCTATGGTCAGAAAGAAGCAAGGTTTTCAGAGTCCTGATGATGAGTTTCCATATACAGAGGAAAAAAAATCTGTTTTCAACTTACATAAATTATTGTATAGGAAGAAACCATTGCAGAAAAAAAGAGTATGCTGTGCAAATGAGGGCTCAGCATTTGTGTGCCTTGTCTGCAATCCTCTGCTCAGCGCTGAGTAAATATATGGCTGTTGGTGCCCTCAGCAGCTATCAGCACAGAAAAGAGGTCAGCCTCAAATCTCAGCTCTTAGCAGACTCTTAGACACGCACACAGTCTTAATGAGTAGAAAGTGAAACTCACCACACTCAGTTTCAGGTCAGCCAGAGACAGTAGTATTCCACATGATTTATGTGACATTGTGTGTGGTGAGTATATCAGTGTATTTTTTCACTCAGTATTCATTGTCTGGCTAGAATTATTATTCTGATCATGTGCTCTTCTCCAACAGACACAGAAGATCATAATAAGCAACTGCCACTTTCCTACAAACACTCTTGCATTTGGGGCCTCACAGGATCAATTTTCCCTCATTTCTGTTCCTATGGAACAATGCCATGAAGCAGAAGAGAGGGAGATCATTAGAAATTGTGACCTATGTTAAAGATGCTGGAACATTATCATAGAAACAACCAGGTTAGAAAAGACCTTCGAGATCACCAAGTCCAACCTATCACCCAACACCATCAAATCAACTGAACCATGGCACCAAGTGCCACATCCAGTCTCTTCTTAAACACCTCAAGGGATGGTGACTCCACCATCTCCCCAGCCAGTCCATTCCAACAGCAAATCACACTCTGTGAGGAGCTTCTTCCTAACATCCATCTTAAACCTGCCCTGGCACAACTTGAGACTGTGTTCCCTTGTTCTATTGCTGGTTGCCTGGCAGAAGATAGCAACCCCCACCTGGCTACAACCTCCTTTCAGGTAGTTTATATGCAATGTTCATACTCTTTGATAGAAAACTCTCTTATGTTGGGTTTTTGTTTGTTTGTTTGCTTGTAGATAATATTTCTACAGATGATAATGGACACAAACCAAAAACTATTGCTGCAGTATGCTTAGTTTCTTCTCTGTGGAGAAGCAGAGCATCAACTGCTGCAGCTAGTCAGGAAGCAGAGAAGTGTAAGAGAAAATCAGAATATGAGAGTGGTGAGAGCCTGGAATGGGTTGCCCAGGGAGGTGGTTGAGGCCCCATCCCTGGAGGTGTTTAAGGCCAGGCTGGATGAGGCTGTGGCCATCCTGATCTAGGGTAGGATGTCCCTGCCCATGTCAGGGAGGTTGGATCTAGATGATCCTTGCGGTCCCTTCCAACCCTGACTGATTCTATGATTCTGTGAACATCTGAGCTGTCAGCTAGGCAGCTACGGTCAGTGAAGTCATCAGAGAAGGAGAAGGAACTTTGAGAGTGACAATCTTTGCTAAACTGAGCATACTCTGATTTATACTTCATGTGTCAAAGGCTAAACCTTGGATTACACATTTTAGATTTAGCCTCATCTCCTGTGATAGAATTGAGCACTAAATCTTGCACTGAAACGATCCTGAAATATTTGACTCTAATTAAATGGTGTTTTACCCGAAATAGAACAGCAGAGCTGCAGCAATTTACTGCCATAGTGGCAGCACAGACTGAAAACAAAGGCACAGCACACTAACTCAGTGCAGTCAGCCAGAGGGGTTAGACACTATTGATAGCTATGCATCCACTTTCATTTCATAATAAGCTAAAGTGTTCTCTAAATTGAACAGGGGTGTCACTCAGTTGTTCTACTTAGTATTGTTTGAGATGCCTTCAGTCAGCCTACCTTTGTCTGGCCTCCATCTACTTAAGGTGGTGGAGTCACCATCCCTGTAGGTGTTTAAAAGGAGACTGGATGAAGCACCCAGTGCCATAGTTTAGTTAATTAGAAGGTATTAGGTCATAGTTTGGACTCAATGATCTTGAAGGTCTTTTCTAACCTGATTAATTCTGTGATTTTGTGATTCTATTGCTCCAAAAGTGTACGAGTCTCCTGTAAACTTTGTATTGACTCTCCAAACACACATGGGGCCAGTTACAGGCGTCTTTGATGGCAGTAAGCTCCAGTGTTTAGGCAACTGAATTTATTACAGTGGCTATGAAGGGATTGATGTCTGACAAGGACATACCTATATTTAGAACTTAGGTGCCTTACTCTCCAACAGCAACCCGCCAAGAGCATTGGATTTCAAGCCTCATTCTTCCACACTATCCTATTTTTCAATCTGAAGCACATGGACACCTGGGAATCTGTATATTGGTGCTGAGAGGTTTGCAAAAGATGACCCAGCAAAGCAGATGTGTGCAGGCCAGAAAGCTGAGTAGGCATGTGGAGCTCTGAACAGGTCTGCATCAACACTGGAGATTCACCAGGGCTCCACATACTGAAGTGTTTACACAACAGGGATTGAAATTTTAGACATCCCAGGGTGTGGGTGTGCATGCTTCTGCCTTTCTCTGCCAGGCAACACACAAACTTTTGAAGACAGAGGCTTTGGCTTCATAGAATTGTTTTTTTAGGTTAATTAACCATAAACAGTTATAAGTGATAACAGAGGAAACATACTGATTAGGTCAGTGGTCAGTCTAGTGCAGTATGTAATCTCCAGCTGTGGCAGAGAAGATGTTTTAATGGGAAAGTGTGGAAGCCTTGTCCTTTTAATATCCTGCCTTGTCCTTTTAGTGTCACTTTACAGACCTCTTGTCTATAAATTTGCTTAACTTGTTTCTGAACTTGAGCTTCCTTATTTCGGCCTGTACCAAAGTGACTCAAAGCCATTTATCAACACACTGTAGTTAACTGTCTCTTCAACAGTCCTGTAGAACCAGAGAATCAGTCAGGGTTGGAAGGGACCACAGGGATCATCTAGTTCCAACCCCCCTTGCCATGCCCAGGGACACCCTACCCTAGAGCAGGCTGCCCACAGCCTCATCCAGCCTGGCCCTAAACACCTCCAGGCATGGGACCTCAAGCACCTCCCTGGGCAACCCATTCCAGGCTCTCACCACTCTCATGCTGAACAACTTCCTCCTCACGTCCAGTCTGAACCTCCCCACCTCCAGCTTTGCTCCATTCCCCCCAGTGCTATCACTCCGTGATAGCCTAAAAAGTCCCTCCCCAGCATTTTTTGTAGGCCCCCTTCAGATACTGGAAGGCCACAAGAAGGTCCCCTGGGAGCCTTCTCTTCTCCAGACTCAACAGCCCCAACTCTTTCAGTCTCCTCATAAGAGAGCTGCTGCAACCCTCTGAGCATCCTCATGGCCCTTCTCTGGACACTCTCCAGCATCTCCACATCCCTCTTGTAACTGGGGCTCCAATGTGTGTTGATACTATTTATATTGGTGTTTAAAATGTCTATTTCAGCTATATCTTCCGACCTCTAGAGTGCCAGGCATTGTGAAAAGCTGAACTTCCCATAGTACAAGTGTTTGCTGTTGGATTTTTTTCCCACAGGGAAAGAAACCCAGTCATTTAAAAAGAGTATTATCTTTGTAATTTGGCCTGGTTTCCCCCATTGATAAAAGGAACAAGAGATGAAAGCTTTTGTTTCAAAAACACTTGGGTGCAATGCATCCAGACAAGGGTGACAAAGCTGGTGAGAGGCCTGGAGCACAGCCCTGTGGGGAATGAGGCTGAGGGAGTTGGGGGTGTGCAGCCTGCAGAAGAGGAGGCTCAGGGCAGACCTCATTGCTGTCTGCAACTACCTGAAGGGAGATTGTAGCCAGGTGGGGCTCAGTCTCTTCTGCCAGGCAACCAACAGAACAAGGGGACACAGTCTCAAATTGTGCTAGGGGAGATCTAGGCTGGATGTTAGGAGGAAGTTGTTGCCAGAGAGAGTGATTGGCATTGGAATGGGCTGCCCAGGGAGGTGGTGGAGTCACCATTCCTGGAGGTGTTCAAGCAAAGCCTGGCTGAGGCACTTAGTGCCATGGTCTGGTTGATTGTCTAGGGCTGGGTGCTAGGTTCTAGTGGATGATCTTGGAGGTCTCTTCCAACCTGCTCGATTCTATGATTCTATGAACCTCTATTAATGTTGTGAAGCAGCAGCAACTCTTGGTCACTAAGTTGAGACATTATACCATCACAATTTGTGTGAAGTCTTTTCCTGTTTTAACTTTCTCTGCATCCATTTTTCATGCTGACTTTGGCAGGATCAGGATGTAGCCTTAGAAAAGCAGCATATATCTTGCAGTGACAAAATTTATGTCTTTAATGCTGCCTTTCAAGAATGAGAAGCCTGACAAATTGTCGGGGTAGTTTCAAGGTTTATTTGCTATAGTGCTCACTGCTTAGGAGCATTCCCCATTTATTTCTCACAGCTGCCAAAGTTCCAGTTCATTAAAGCAATTTAGTCATATACATTTCAGCAGGACCAAGCACCTGCTAAGAGCTACGCATGTGCTCAGATGTTGTTTTGATCAGCCTTTGCCTAAAGACCTGTCAGGGACAGTCTATTGGAACTACTGAAACTGACTCATGATCATATCTAAATCAGATCCCTGATGGAATCATAGAATCATAGAATCAGTCAGGGTTGGAAGGGACAACAAGGATCATCTAGTTCCAACCTCCCTGACATGGGCAGGGACACCCTACCCTAGATCAGGCTGGCCACATCCTCATCCAGCCTGGCCTTAAACACCTCCAGCAATGGGGCCTCAACCACCTCCCTGGGCAACCCATTCCAGGCTCTCACCACTCTCATGCTGAACAACTTCCTCCTCACATCCAGTCTGAATCTCCCCACCTCCAGCTTTGCTCCATTCCCTTTAGTTCTGTCACTCCCTGACAGCCTAAAAAGTCCCTCCCCAGCATTTTTTGTAGGCCCCCTTCAGGTACTGGAAAGCCACAAGAAGGTCACCTGGGAGCCTCCTCTTCTGCAAACTGAACAGCCTCAACTCTTTCAGTCTGTCCTCGTAGGAGAGCTACTCCAGCCCTCTGAGCACCCTCATGGCGCTTCTCTGGACATGCTCCAGCATCTCCACATCTCTCTTGTAACTGGGGCTCCAGAACTGCAGTACTCCAGGTGGGGTCTCACCATTGTGGAGTAGAGAGGGAGAATCACCTCACTCAACCTGCTGGCCACACTTCTCATGCAGCCCAGGCTCTGGTTGGCTTTCTGGGCTGCAAGTGCACACTGGAGTGAATTATTTTAGTATATCTGTGCTACACTATATAAGGTTATTCATCCTACCTCTGTGTGTCTTCATCCTCGATATTTGTTCATAAAAGCAAATTCAAACAAGCAGTTTCCTGTCTGCCCTCATGCTTTCAAAGTTACTCCTACTTGCTTTATCTTCTGAACTTTCCTTTCTTGTTCTATGAGGTCAAGGCTGGCAGAATTTCACAATGTTCAGCCAGTATCTATGATAAGTTTTGGGAACAAATTGATGTGTTCTTCCTTTTTTTATCTTTTCAGCTTAATAAATTCTTCTGTCTTGCAAATTCTCAGTGACTGACAATTTGATATTTGTCAGGTGATGCAGGGGTAAGAACTGAGGATCTGTTCCTTCTTTTTAAAAGCAAAAAAGCTTAAGTAAAGCCAGCTGGGAATTTTGACCTACACAAAGATGGCTGAGTGAAGTGGGCAGAGAAATGTAGAGGAGAATCTGAAAAAGAGCCCATCCCCTAGCCAAAATCCAGAGGTGATGAGCATGTATTTACAGAGTCTGCACCTAGCAGAGGATCAGAAGGGTTTGCTCAGGTATCTTGCTGAAGTGGTAGCTAGGTTTAACAGAAAGAAAAATAATTAGTGAGCCTCCTTCCCTCAATGCCTTTGAATGAAGAGCTGATGTTCAACAGAATGCTATGGTGTTGAAATCTCTCTCCATGGACTTGCCTTCTACCTTCACGTGTTCCTGTGGATCTGCACCCAGGTCTCACAGGGTGATAAGATGAAGCTGACATATCAGTCTTAACTTGAACAGGGCTGCTTTTTCTTTCCTCATCTTTTGCAGAGGGTAAGGGATGTGGCCTTATCTTGGGCATTCTCTTGTTTCTGTCAGTTGCTGTCACAGCTGGAATGTTATTTAAATCAAATTTCTCTTATCTGAATGTATTTATGTGAGTAGATAAAGCATTAAGCCTTTATCCTAAAGTGCCCTGGTCCACTTTAGTGCTCCAGATAACATTGACTTATGCTGGAGCTGTCACTCCGTGGACAGGAAATCAATTCATTCCCCTACTCTCCTCTTGATCTTTCACAGTGGATAATGGGGATGTGTGTGTGATGCTACTGACAGATCTCAGGATATAGCCCATTACGAGGTTAAAGGGAGTCTCCTCTTCAGACTGTAGGTATCTGCTGGTTTTATTTATTTGAGGAGGAGAAAAGAGTGGGACAGTTCAAACCTGTATTTAGTGCATTTCTCTGACTTAAGCTTCAAGTTTAAACACCACTCAAACAGGCCAGTTAATGTAGGTGAGAGAAAGTACTAATGTAGGTGAGAGAAAGTACTATTCAGCATGAGTAAAATTTCTAGGAGAGCCCTGCTTAGGAGAAACCAGAAGGGTTGGGAACGGATAAGTGAAGTTGAGCCTAGATAGCAAGTGTGGAGAAAGGTGTTTTTTTGTTTTGCTTTTGTTTCTCACTATCCTATTCTAGCTTTTAATTGGCAAATAATTAAACTATCTTTCCCCAGATTGAGTCTGTTTTCCTTGTGACAGTAATTGGTAGGTGATATCCTTGTCCTTATCTCAGTCCATGAGCTTTTTAACCTTAAAATCTCCCCCATGCTTTACTGAGGAGGTGGAGGAAGAGAGCAGCTGGGTGGGCACCTGGCAGCCAGCACAGGTTAAACTACCACATGCACTTTATGAAGTTACTGATAGTAGCTTCCATAAGAAGTTAAGGAAGGTTGATTGGGATTGGGGACTGGGAGACAGCAACAATTAGGTTTTGCCTTATATGCAAAAAATCTGGGCACAGAGATTCCTATGACTGCAAATGATTTTTGTGAATAGCTCTGATGTTGCAGGAGGAAGAATGTGTAACACACGAGTTGTGTAACCTCTGGTAGAAACACAAAGAGGAAGAAGTCTAGGACAAAGGAGTCTCATGCTGAAAAGTGACAGCACAGAAAATTGGCAAGATCTGGACCAGCAATTCATGTGAAAGGCTTGGGCAGTCCCCACAAGCCTTTTGAGGAAACAAGTCACAGAGAGAAAGTAGAGGGAAGTTTTACTGGGTTAGAGGGGGAACCAAAAGATGCTGCCATATGCATAATTTCCCCTAGGAAACCCATACATTACAATGCAGAAAATCCATGAACACTTACAACACCATCAGCTAGGATTTAAGCTGTGGGTCCTAAGTACTTCACATGCTCAGGACAAAGGCAATATGTGTCATTTTCCTTATGGACACATCACTTCAGAGGAAGAGCTTTCTGGGCATCAGAGCTGGTAATGGTACCTCCATGGAAGTTCCTCTCTGGCATGGCTGAAGCTGAGTACCTCTCCACAGCTGCTTTGAAGAGTGCATTTCCCAAATGTGCCACGGGCCTTTTATCCATTTACAACATCATTTCTCATGGATTAGGAGAATATAGGGAAGAAGATGGAAGTGCTCATGTTTTCTCCCTCATGAAGGATTTCTGCAGGTATGGCTGCAGATGCATCTTCCTAGTAGTCAAAGAGAAAATCAGCGACTCTACAAAAGTTTGGTGCTACCTATAACAATTCCATGTGAAGGTGATTGTACCTTGTCTCTACTACTTCAGGGAAATTCCTCTGCACTGGACACAACAGCTCTCCAAAGGCACAGACCAAGTACAAGCCAGCTGGACTTCAGGCTTGTAGGATTCCCAGGCACAGTTAGAGCAGCACTTTGTTCCCATTTAGTGCTACTATTTTAAACCCAATATGTATTAAAAAAAAACCCAGTAAAGTATCAGCAGTTCATAGCAAAGTCTAATGCAAGTCTTTGGGCAGTTAAAGTAGCTCACTAAACTCACTGTAATTGGCAGCAGGATACTTTGGAGGTAAATCTGACAATGAGCAGAAATATTTGCAATAATGGGGATTTGATCTGGAAGGTTCATTTCCTGGCAGTCCAAAGGAGTCTCCTGCCCATCTTCCATTCTTTCCATTTTGGTAGCAAGCTCCCACACTTCCCAACACAGACAGGTCACTCTGGAACCCCAGACAGCTTTACAGTTGATCAGCCAGATGTTGCACTCATCCTGTGTTTGGAACAGTGCTAGGGAAGGACTGCAGCAGAGCACAGGAGCTTTCAGCCAGGCGGAAAGCAGAACCACTCTGTCAGAGCCAGCTCAATGTAGTTATCAGCTCAGCTCTATGTAACTCTGCTTCCCTACGTACATCTACATATACATGTGCAGGAATTTTTCCTTTTTAATTGTAACTAGTAGTTAAAAATAATTAAAATGTTATCATATGCAATTACAAGGCTAAGAAAACTCTTTAGTATGTGGACACCCACTCATCTTCCTTAATCATCTGAATGATGTGCATAAGTGCCTTTGCAGGGCAGTGGAGAGAAAGAAATATGTCTGGTGTCTGATGAATCTCATCTACCACGTGGAACAAAGACACAGAAGTGGTGTGAATGGTGGGCAATGATCTTGTGGAACATGCTGCTGTTGGAGGGCACATAGAGTCAGTCAGGGTTGAAAGGGACCACAAGGATCATCTAGCTCCAATCCCCCTGCCATGGGCAGGGTCACCTCACACTAGATCAGGCTGTCTAGAGCCCCATCCAGCCTGGCCTTAAACACCTCCAGGGATGGACCTTCCACCTACTCCCCAGGCAACCTGTTCCAGGGTCTCACCACCCTCATGGTGAAGAACTTCCTCCTAACATCCAATGTGAATCTACCCATTTCTAGCTTTGTTCCATTCCTCACAGTCCTCACTACCTGGCACCCTAAGAAGTTGCTCCCCAGCTTCCCTGTAGGCCCCCTTAAGATACTGAAAGGCCACAACATAGTGTCTGTGAGCCCAAAAAAATGCATAGATGAGTTCATGGAAGAAGCAGAGGGTACAGAAGGTTATATCCCCCCGTCCCTAATCCAGCAACCCTGGACACTGGTGGAGTCCAAAGGCAGTGGTGTGCCAAAAGTGACCAGGAATCTTCCCACAAGTATCCTCTACTATTGCTGCTGCAGGCAAAGTGCTGGTCCCAAAAGGACATTTGTTGTATTCTGATACTATCTATGATCTCAGACATTGCTCTTCCATTTCCACCTGACTCTGGATAATGTTTTCTCTCTTGTTTACTCTCCTAGGTCCAACTGCACTGTACATGTCACCCTGAAAATTGAGAGACTGGGACAGGGGGCCAGAAATGTGACAATAGATGGATAGACCAGACTAAAGTATGGATACTGTTGTTGTTTTTCACTTCTTAGGATACTCTGGTTGGAGAAACATTTAGATGCAGTTTTAATCAGTTACAAAGGAAATATTTTTAGTTGAACTGATAGCTGGGACAGTGTTTTCTACTTAACAGCCTTGAATATTGTACTCAGCCTTGAATATTTCTTCCAAATAGTTAATAAGCACAGCTCTTATTGCTAACGTAGTGTAAAGAGCAAAGAGACACTTAGGGGATACTCTTGTTTCACAGCCAGAAATGGATCAAGTAGAGCTGAACTAAAGAGGTCTAGTTGGTTGGAGTGGAAATAACTCTGCAAGAACCCAGACCACAAGACCATGCATGCCAGCCTCTGCTTAAAGGTGCTGCAGTGCAGCTGGTTAACTCCTCTTGCTGCCAAAGAGCAAGGTTTGCAGAAAAGACAGGCTAATGAGGTGCTATTTAACTCACCTGCCCTGAAACACTGACATACTGAAGTAAACCACTTGCTTGAATGCAAAAGAAATAGGTTCTTCTGGGGTTTGATTTGTCCAAGGTACTCCACAATTTCATAATGAGTAAAGACTTACTGAGATACCTGTTCCAGGGGTGTCTACTCTTTGGCTGGAGAAATCTTTACCCCAAGGGAGGTGATTCTCCCCCCTCTGCTTTGCTCTGGTGAGACTCCACCTGGAGTACTGCATCCAGTTCTGGAGCTCCTATTACAAATGGGATGTGGGGATGCTGGAGTGTGTCCAGAGAAGGGCCATGAGGATGATCAGAGGGCTGGAGCAGCTCTGAGGACAGACTGAAAGAGTTGAGGCTGTTCAGTCTGGAGAAGAGAAGGCTCCCAGGTGGCCTTCCAGGATCTGAAGAGGGCCTGCAAAAAAGCTGGGGAGGGACTTTTTAGGCTATCAGGGAGTGACAGGACTAGGGGGAATAGAGCAAAGCTGGAGGTGGGGAGATTCAGACTGGACATGAGGAGGAAGTTATTCAGCATGGAAGTGGTGAGAGCCTGGAATGGGTTGCCCAGGGACATGGTTGAGGCCCCATGCCTGGAGGTGTTTAAGGCCAGGCTGGACAAGGCTGTGGCCAGCCTGATCTAGGGCAGGGTGTCCCTGCCCATGTCAGGGAGGTTGGAACTAGATGATCCTTGCGGTCCCTTCCAACCCTGACTGATTCTATGATTCTGATTCTAACTCCCTTTCTATAGCCAAGTTTCTTCCTGAATTAGTCAAGAATCTGATTTTACCTGTTCTTAATTCATGCCTCATGCCACAAGTTTTTGTTGTTTTGGGAACTGTTTGGGAGGGAGAGAGAGTTTCCTTTCCTTCAGGTTAACTTATTTCCTACCTCCAGGAGGAGGGTGTCAAGGATCACCTACTTAATGTAGTTCCATTTGTTCTAAGGTTAATAAATGTCCTTAGTGAAGAGCATCATTCCTTCACTGGAAAACTATTGGTATTTGTGGGTAGCCCAGAAAGGCTTGCCAAGCAGCTGTCCTCCTTTATACTTTTCTAATTAAGAAAATTAAGGTGTGCTGGTTTTATATGACTAGCTAAGAGAGTGCCAGCATCTTAGTATATTTTCTTGCTTGTTTCACAGTAATCTGATTCTGACTACATTATTCCTTATACCAGTTTTCAGCAATTTATTACAGTTTGACAGACTAAACAGCTGTTTAAGTACAACTATGTATTTTTCTTGGTCTTTGTTCAGAGTTGCTTTAGCTCTTGTGAAACACTGATTTCCAGCTGGGAGCCAAAGCAGTTTGAAATGTCTGCAGCAGACAGCTAAGGATACAGTTTAATTAGCCTACTTTGATCTTTTCTGTGGTGACTGATGATTTACTACAGCTTGCAGCATGGTGAGGCAATTATATTCATGGTCATTACAACAGCATCCTTTGAGCCAGAGTTATTGTAAAAGTAAGATTAATTATAACGGGATTTGTGGGGCCCAGAAGCCAAGATAAAGTAATGTTATATTCAGGAGAGTGCAGTAAAGGAGAGCTTCACAATCCAAATATTGGGAGAAACCTTGGCCTGTTTGAGGTTGACAGCAAAACCCTGTGACATTATAGATGAATTCACTTGCAGGGTATGCCAGACACAAAGCCACTTGGTCAGTTTTCTGCATGATCCTATGTCCTCTTGCTTGGGTTAACATCTCTGTCAGCCCAGGATATGACAGCAGCACTACTCTACATTCCCTTCAACATTGTGTCCTGCCTTCTTCTAGAAACACAGAAGCAAAGTTTACACTGATAGCTCTAGGATTTTTGCAACTTGTCCCTTGGTTTTGATTTAAAACACTTCTCAGGTTATCGTTCACAGGCCCTGTGCAGCTACTCTGGCAAGATGGGGAAACACCTTTCAGGTGAGTTTATGCAGCGTAATGCAGAGTGTCATTCTTGTGCTCCTTACGTTCAAAGCAGACTTAGTTTTGTACTTATTGTGGCTTTTATAGCAGTAGTTGTTGTCGTTGCATGTCAGTGGAGTTAATAAAACTGGTCACAGGCAGAACACAGCTTCTTCCAGCTAGTACCTGCAAGAGTCTGCTCTTCCTCTGTTTCTGCCTGTTTCCTTGGGTCTGCCACAGCATAGTTCTGAGTAGTTACCTTCACAGTTTCTGAACTAGCTGGTTTATACAACAGCCATTTAGAGTTTCTCAGCAAAGGAAATTGTGTGGGTGAGTGTTTGAATGTTAACACAACCTTGTTTGCTCTGCTTCTCCATGGACCTGTAAAAGACAAAGGACAGCTTTTGAGTGGTCTACCCAAATATTCACTTAGTGCAGTGTCTGACTTGAAATAGCAGCCAAGTTAAATGGAGAGGAATAATTGTAAGAGGGGAGGAAAAAAAAATCCTTCAGAATAAGTTCCTAGCACCCAGCAGCCTGTGACTTGGAGGTGTATATTTGCTACCAGTAGCTTTTTCAGGTGTTATTAATGAATTTTCAGTCCATGTAAACCCTTCTTGCTGCACTTTTCCATTGCTCAGACCTGCTTTGGAGGAGAACTTTCCCTGCCAGATGCACCCCTACCCCACCTGCCAGGGACTACATCTCTGCATGATCTAGACTAGCCTCACTCTCCCCAGGCATTTCTTTGCCATGAATCCTAATGTCTTTCAATTTACAAGAGACAGCCATTTCAGGGCAAAACAATGTCAAGCTGCAAGATACTGCATGTGTTTCAGTTGTGAATGTGCTCAAAACCAGGAGAGTTACTTCTTGAAGTCCAGCTTTGGTGAGACTACTGAAAGGAATGGGCTAGAAAAGCCCCCAAAGAGGATCATTGCAGTGATTTTTTCTCTGGCTTTTTATTTATTCCTGATTTTTTTTCTCCAAGTAATCTGTATACTCTACACTACAAACTATAGGTGTTGTGGAGAAGAAGAAGAACCTCAAGGTGGGTCTTGACTGGACTTTGGGCAACCTGACTTAGTTGAGGATGCCTCTGCTTACTGCAGAGGGAGTTGAACTAAATGACCTTTGGAAGTCCCTTCCAACCCAGACCGTTCTATGATTCTATGAACATGGGATTATGGAAGTGAGAGCGGCCAGAGGGCTACTCTGCTGCTTACAGAAAGTCAAGAACTTGTTTTGCTACACAAGAAAAGCAAGAGTATGTGATTTAGTACAGCTTAGGGCTTTTGTTTCTTATTTTGTTTTACCCAGCCTTTTGATAGATTTCTCCACTCAAGCAGGTTGCTGGTGACTGCCAGATGTTGCCTTGAGGCTGATGGTTTGGCCTGCTGTGCTGGAATGCTCTCTGCCTCAGTATTGACATGCTGACATGAACCTCAGTGTCCTGCAGTTTTTCTGCAGTTGGACACAGCTATTTCCGTCCTTTTCTCCTTAAGCTCTGCCAGCAGCTCTCAGTAGAAGTGTTGGGCAAAGAGGCTGTTGCTCTCTTCCCCTCCCTGCCTACTGCTTATCGGCTCTTGGCCATCCCTTTTTGACTTTGGAAGAGAGCTGGCCTCACAGAACACAGTGTTCCCAGGAACTGCTGCATTTCGTGGTTTCTCATCAGCATGCTGCTCTGTCCTTTTTTAGTCGCTGATAATGGTAGCTTTGGGAGACTTGAGGATGCAGATTAACCAGCCTTAAGGAGTGAAATATAGGAGCCCCACTGACTTGCTGCTCAGGAAGTGGCCTGGCAAGTTTTTCTCTCCTGTCATTTGTGGTGGAACATCTATCTTGCAAATTTTTTTACTTCACCCACTCATACTACTTCATTCAGAACCAGCAAAAACCTCAAAGCTTCTGTCTTCAACTGCTTTCAATTAAATGCCTGAGAAGAATCCTTTGTCTTCAACTTTTTGGACTACATGAGCAGTCATGGGTTAAACTCTCTCTAGGTAGACAGGAGCTGCTAGAGCAGCCCCAGTCAGTGACCCTTGGATAATGAGGTCATAGGGAGATTTCAGAGCCATATGTTTGTCCCTGCCCAGGTGCTTTGAGGATGTGTAGACATGTGTCAAGGATATGTCAAAGCTCATGGACACCTCTAAAGCTCAATCCTTCCCAAAGCAATCCACTCACTGGGCATTTCCCTTCCGCATGTTTGAGCTGCCTTCAGTGTGGCAGCTCCAACGAGGCTTGCTGAAGTGCTTTTACTTAAAACATGCATCTTTCCTGGTCAGTCTTAAATGTGAATTTTATTGCACTCTTGCTGTGGCTTTTGTAATTTAAAAGATATAATAATAACAACAAATAATTATTATTAACAGCTAATGATTCTCATTATTGCACTTTATTGTGGCTCTTGGTAGCTTTAGTAGTTTGTAGCCAGCATTATCTTTCTTCCCATGAGCTGCTGACACAGCTGAGTTGCTTATTTTCAGCACAGACTTATCCTGCATTGCACTGTGTGATTACTCTCTTGTTTTCTTTGGGTGTTATTTTTGCCAGGCTTTAAAATGCTAGGAGCCCTCTGTGCACAAGGGCTGGTATTCTTATTTAGAGGGTAGCAAATACAAATTAAATGAATCCTGTGATGTGTTCAAGGGAGCACTCTGCAAACATGCTGGTTGCAAGTGTCAAACTCACTTCAAAGTCTCTATCACTCAGTGCTGTGTTTTTAAACACAGAGAGTGCCTACATGAGACAGGATTTCCAAATGTACCCCACAGCTGACTTCTGCTGCTTATAACAGCTTGGGAAATCAGAGCCACAGTGCTCAAGGTGTTAGAACTCAACCCACTAACTGCTTCTCACAGAGGTGGGAGCAGAGATTTGCATATTGCTCTATACTTAATACATCCTATCACCTGAATTCAGGCAGCTCTCTAAACTGCTAAGAGTTCAGGCTTCTGAAGATGCCTTCTGATGTGTCTAGATATCCCCCAGCCCTAGAGGAGCTGCCTGAGTGCTCAGTCAGCATTGGCTTTGAGCATCACTCTGGGGATTGTCCTCTGACAGTGTGGTGTTGCTCATGATGAAGGGTGGTGACCTGTGACTATTTGCCCAGCCTGGACCTCTTGTAGAAGTGGTACATAACTTTACAGACAGAAGAGCAGGGGGATGTTTAGCAGGGTGAGGATGCAGGATTGCACTGATTTTAGTGAGAATTCTGCCAGACTTGCCTAGAGGTGGGATATGGCCTGTCATAACCTCCTTAAAGACCCTCTGATCCTGCTCTGCTCCAGTGACAGCTCTCATTTTTCACACTGACCACTTCTTGGAGACAAGGTTGCCCTCAGTATCCTCCATATGTTACTTGAAACCCAGGGATCCTCCTCCTACTGTTTTGTCTCTTCTGTAATTGGTAACTTTTAGAAGAGCCTTGCAGATCCCTACCTTCTGTGTCTGCTGCCAAATGTTATCTGCAGGCTGAAACCTCTCATGCAGGTCCCAGTGAGGGAATGTGGTCTTGTAATATAATGATAATAATTATTCTTCAAATTAGACTTTGCACTCTGCAGTGTTGCTCGTTGCTTTGCCTCCCTGTTGGCTGAGTGCCTGAAATAACAAAGCCAGAGATTGTCTGCAAGACAGGACCACGTTTTAGTAATGATAATTCATTGAGTTTGTTTGTTTGTTTGTTTGTTTTGGAGAAAAACCCCAAAGAACTCCCTGGGTTTGACCATACTTTATAGATCTATTGGACTGCAGAAGGAGAAATGAAAACCGTTCATAGGAAGGTGTTGTGAGAATGGGTAACTATTACATGCCTGAAAGGTGACAAATTCTGGCTACTGTGTACACAGGAAAGGAGCAGGGAAAGAGAGACTGGAGACCTGTCCAAGAGCAGGAACTGGAACAGAGCCAGGCAGCTTTGCTTGTTACTTGGGTAGCTCTCCAAAGGAAAGAAAATTGTTTCCCTGATTCCTGCTTGGTGATTTGAATAAATGTGGGTCTTTTATGTGCCAAACCCTGCCAGAGTCAGGCTGTAAACATGGGAGGGCTCTGGAGAGAGGTGCTCTGTAAGGTGCTCTCAGTAAGGTATCTGTGGCTTTATGGGATAAATGTATAACCCACTAGGCCAGTGCTGACAGTAGTTTATTTCATGGGATTCACCACCCTTGCAGGATTGCCTCTAACCCTCTAGAAAACTGAAGGTAGTAGGGGCTACATTTCTCTTCACAGAGTATTGCTGCTATGGCTGAAGCATAACCAGACTTTTGGATATAGTATCCCAAAACATCCTCACACCAACCACAGCTTACAGAAATCTTCTTCAGTCACCTAATTCTTTGTAAATCCAGCATTCAGTCACCTTTATGTCAGACCCTTGCAGCTTCTTCCACATGCCACCTGGGAGTTAGCAACAGGCTGTTTGAGTATTCCAGAGACCTTTTTGAGATTTTATTTTATTCTTAATATTTTTTTTTCCAAATTGCTTACTTGGTTTCCAAAGAGAAAAAGACTGTAACTGCATGGCTTGTCTCTGCAGTTCCTGAAGCCATGAACTGAATTGATCCAGATATTTTGTGGATCAAAGGAGAGCTCAGTCGTGGTCCTTTCTGCTTGGCATAGCAAAGTGACAGGTATGGACTGGGAGGCTTTAGGGCACTCACAGCAGATGCTCCTTCTGCCTGAGGAGCTGTTGCAGAAGGAAAGGACACAGAACTGGGATTTAGGGTGGAAATACAGGCAGTAAATTCCTTAGCATAACAGTGAATATGAATAGGTGAAATTAAGTACCTTAAGGTAATTTTTAATGAAAACAGGTGTAGAAATACCAGAAAGGATATGATGATGAAAAGATAAACTAAGGATAACGATTATATCTTGTTTCTTTCTTTTCTCTTTTCCTTGTTTTATGTGCTACTGTCTCTTCTACAACAGGATAAACATCTTCCTGCATCCAGAACAGAGCTTCTGGTTTTTCCAAGAGGATATTATAAACCCAACATAATCTGATGACTTGTGCAGTCTAAGCCATTTCAGACAATGAGCACTTGGCTTTACCGGAGGTGTCAGGGCCATAACAATCAGCAAATGAATTCCAGCAATGTTTTGGATGTGTTCCCGCTTCCAGCTGGCATTCACTCTCCTGTCTGATTCTATGCTCAGGATCTGTTGCATATGAGTAAAGCATCATGCCATTTACTGATTTTTAAAGCTGGTTTCCTTTGGCACCAGTTGCACTTTAGCTGACTCCAGCAAACAAACAAACAAACAAACAAAATGTTTTTCAGTTTCTTGGAGTTGTGGAAGGAGTGTCCCAATCCTCACTGCCTGCCCTTCGAAAACAAAACCACTGCTGCACTTCCCCCTACCTGAACACACACAGACTTCACCTCTTCTGGGCTGACAGGGGTTTCCTACGTGTGATCCCATGAGTGGGTTGCCTTTCAAACTGTTTTCCCTTGTTATTGGATAGTTTCCCAGTTCTGAAATGGTCAGAAATAATCAGACTGATTTATATTTTTGTTGGGTTAGAAAAGAAAGAGGCACAATACAAGAGCTTCCATAATCAGGAGATTAATAATAGGCTCTGACATTTTTATTTAGGCTAATAAATAAGTATGAAAAAATGCTGAGTGCCTCCAGCAGCTGTGTTTGGGGTTAATGCTTTTAAGTGTTTGGTTCTTAAGAAAAGAGACTGTTTTACCTACATGCATAGATCTGAAGGCAGAGGTCTATCCAGAATGCCTATACTTAAAATCCTGGCCATAACACTGCTTTACTTCACATAGTCTAATAGGTAGGTATATTCCAGCTTGGAGGTTTGATGCCAGTGTTACTAGTCTGGTGCTAAGATCACACTAAAATATTGGCCCAGGATTGCTTTATTCCAACTTTATTCCAACAAATCACCAAACTGCTTTTGCTTTCAAAGCTCCAGCTTTCTGCTCAGTTTTCCATATCTTCTTCTTTTAACTAAGTTATATGCATTTTTCTGTAACTGTTATCACAGCAATTTTTCATCAGGGTGAAAAGAACTCAATTTGACTGAAGAACAAACTAGAAACTTGTTTTATTCCACTCAGCAGACAGCCCAAATCAACACAAGCTGCCACAACCGCTTCATGGGCACAGCTAATGGGGGTTGTGGTAAAGCTAGTAAATGTTGTGCTGGGGTGCAAATGTGATGCATGTGGTAAAGCTTTTAGAAGGGTATCAAAACTTCAGAAATAAGATTTCTCTAGAAAATATTTGACAGAAGAAAACTAGACTATGTATTCAGAAAGGCTGAGATTGTAAGATGCCACAACAGTCTGCTGTGCTGTGTGTTTTCCATGGAAGGCCTCCAAAACCTATGATCAGAGCAGTAACACATGATTCTCTCTTACCTAAAGGCAGAAACTACTGATGCTGGCACTAGTTTTTCTTCCTGATTTCCTCTAAGTCAGACAGTGATGGGAGCCAAATGGTCAAGGCTGTTTTAATGAGGATCACAAGCACAATGTTGAGCCAACACAGTGACAATTAAGGAGTGGTTTATCAGATGGAGATGTGCACATCCTGAAAGAGAGGTGGCTGCAAATATGTGGTGCCTTTGGAAGAGACAGGCTGCCTAGAGATAATGTGGATTTTCCAGCCTCTGAAGATATTCAGAGCTTAACTGTAGAGGGCTCTCAATACAAAGTTGAATTTATCTCTGCTTTGAAATAGTATTCTTGTTTTGAGCAGGGGTTTGAACTAAGTGATCTCCAGGTGACATCTGGACATCTGGAGATATCCCTTCAACCCAATTTATTCTACTACTGTCCTTTAACACAGACACTTTTTTTCCTTCCCCCACCTGTGTATGGGTTGTCTAAGTTGTAGCCCCATCATTTTTGTTAGTAGTGAGGTGCTGCCACAAAGCCACCTACGGAAGGTATCAGGATAAATATATCTTCATAGGAAAAATGAAGATGTTGAAACTGGAAGGTGAAGAGTGTAGAAATTTTAGAAAGCAGCTAGTTTGGAGGAGGAGAAAAGGTAACTGATGGTGACAGACTTTTGGAGTTATGCCAACAGGTTTGTTCTCTCATCTTTTCTCTGTGACATCTCCACTGTAGTCACTTCAATACACAGCACCCATGAAGTAAGCCAACCCAGGGCCCTGGGAGAACCTACGATCTCAGTGTTTTTCCTGCCACATTTCTCTCATGTTACTAAGAGAGGGGCATTCCTACAGCTTGCATCTCCACCGGACCTCCACGCAGCAAAACAAAACATCTTAGTGCTTCGGGTCATTAGGGCTACTCATTGCACAAGCAAGTACTAGTTTTATGAGCTTTTCCAAGGCAGAAAAGAGCAATTGGCTCTATCTGTTTGGAAATGTTGACAGTTCTGTTTGTCAGAAAGTCAGAGTGACTGCTGAAAGTAATTTTTTTCTTTTTTTTTCTTGAGATTCATAGGTTCTAAGGCTGGAAGGGACAGAAGTGCTAATCTAGACCAATGCTCTTCCTAATCCATGAATTCGTTCTCATTTGAAACTTTCTTTTGGGAAAGAAAAATCATGCTGGAAATGTTCCCAGCTGAAAAAAAAATCTGTAAGCTCTGTGTTTCATTTTTCAATAGCTACTTATCTTTCTGGTGAAAAATCCCTGCCTTTGTTTTTTTAGCTTGTCTGGTAGACTTTAAACTATTAGAACTTTGTTAAACATCTGCAAAGCCTTCCATCACCTGCTTTTGTTCCCCAGGGAGGTAGTTACTAACCCAGTTAAATCATCATTTTGAAGACTCCAAGCTCTGTCCTGCATGAACTCAGAATGCCTTCAAAGCTGCAGTTTGTCAAGGTAGAATTCTCAGTTTATGTCAACATTTTCTGGCATTGGATACATGGTTATGTAGTGCAAGTCTCCTGTGTTAGTAAGGTGACAGTTCCTCTACTCTGGCTTGTTCTACCCATCTTCTCTTTTAATTTCTGTTTGTGTGCTTGTTTTGTTGTTCTGTTTTTTGAAATGTATTAATTTCTTAAGACTCTTTCATGCAGCAGAGCTTACAGAAATGGAAACATACAGTGGCTGTTTTTATTCCTGCTGCTACGGCAAGTAGAGCAGATGCAACACATATAGGACAAGGGCGCTGAGAGGAGACAATGCTTGCACTGGTGTCATAGCTGACTTTAAAAGTGTTAGTGTGCTAAATTCCTTACACATCCAGGCCTTGACCAAGATCTGCTTGGCTCTCATGACCATCCTGAAAAAACAGCCTTTGGTGTTTCTGTGGTATCTGGAAGTTCAAACTCTCTGGGAATCACTGGTGCTTATGCAAAGCAAAGGTGGTAGGGAGCAGGGAGCTGTGTAAGCTTTCTGTTTTACTCAGGTTATAGAGTAAAATAGAATCATAGAATCAGTCAGGGTTGGAAGGGACAACAAGAATCATCTAGTTCCAAGCCCCCTGACATGGCCAAGGACACCCTACCATACATCAGGCTGGTCAGAGCCTCATCCAGCCTGGCCTTAAACACCTCCAGCAATGAGGCCTCAGCCACCTCCCTGAGCAACCCATTCCAGCCTCTCGCCACTCTCATGCTGAACAACTTCCTCCTCACATCCAGTCTGAATCTCCCCACCTTCAGCTTTGCTTCATTCCCTCTAGTCCTATCACTACCTGATTGTCTCAAAAGTCCCTCCTCAGCTTTTATGCAGGCCCCCTTCAGATCCTGGAAGGTCACCAAAAGGTCACCTGGGAGCCTCCTCTTCTGCAGACTGAACAGCCCCAACTCTTTCAGTCTGTCCTCGCAGTGGAGCTACTGCAGCCCTCTGAGCATCCTTGTGGCCCTTCTCTGGACACGTTCCAGCATCTCCACATCCCTCTTGCAATAGGGGCTCCAGAACTGGATGCAGTACTCCAGGTGGGGTCTCACTAGAGCATTGGTGTAAGGACATGGGAAGTTTCTGAAGACTATTTTTCAAATGTGTCAGTCAGTTTTCCAGAATCAGATTTTTGAAGCTGCTCACTCAGTGATAAAAATAATAAATTTATAACTCTTTTCAGAGGAATCAGAGTAATCATACTTTATCCTTTCCATGCAGTTCCTTTAAATTTGCCTTCCAGCATAAATTTACTTTTAAGTTGTGTCCAGTTCTGGGCCCCCCAGCTCAAGAAGGACAGGGAGCTGCTTGAGAGAGTCCAGTGCAGAGCCACAAAGATGCTGAAGGCAGTGGAAGATCTTCCTTACAAGGAGAGACTGAAGGAGCTGTGGCTCATTAGCTTGGAGAGGAGAAAACTAAGGGGTGACCTTGTTAATGTTTATAGACACATAAGTGGTGAGTTCCAGGAGGATGGAGCCAGCCTCTTTTCACTGATGCCCAGTGACAGGACAAGGGACAATGGGTGGAAGATGAGGTGTAGCAGATTCCATGTGAACCTAAAGAATCTTTTCACTGTGAGGGTGACAGAGCACTGGAAAAGGCTGCCCAGGGAAATTGTGGAGTCTCCCCAGAGATACTCAAGAACCAGCCGGATGTGTTCCATTGTGATCTGCTCTAGGTGATCCTGCTCTGTCAGGGGGACTGGACCAGATGATCTTTTGAGGTCCCTTGCAGCCCCCGGCAGTCTATGATTCTAAGTTTGGAAGAGATAAGGGCCCTTTACCTTTGTCCTACAGAGAAACACAAGGAAGAAGGATTTAAAATCAGGCAGCCTGAGGAGCTGTGAATTCTTGAACAGAGAAACATCTCCTTTGAGATGTAAAGGGCAGAGTGTGCATGTAGTTGGTGTAAAGGTTCACCCCTGGCTGAGCAGCAGAGTGCATAGTGCCTGGAGGCAAAGGCAGCTTCTGGAGGCACACTTCAACATGGTGCCTCTAACTTCTAGGTTAGCTGTGTGAGCACGAATAAATATAAAAGTAAAATAAACAAAGAAATCTTTCTTTAATACAGGGTAAAAATGCAAAAGCTAATGAAATATTAAAATGCAGTTGCTTGATAAATCCCTCAGAGTTCTTTGTACTGAAGCAAAGACAAAAGAACAAACCTTGTCTTTGGAAGGAGCTTGACTTCAAGGTTCCTAATGCCAGTTATGATTAACAGAGATCTCTTAGCAGCCTTACCCCAAACCAGCAATTGCTAATTTTTCAATGAGAACCTAATAGGCAAAGTATATGTTGTTATCAAGTGTCATCTCCTAGATATTAGATGACCAATAGGACCCTCATCTAGCATGTGCATGTTTTTGCTGTATGTGATCACAAAGCAGATTTCAAGGTTCAGTTATACTTTTTCATCTTATCTAGAGTCCTCCTTTTCCTTAGCATGAGGTGGATGTGTGTCCAAAGAGAAGAGAAAAAAAACAGTGCTAAAAGTTTATACTAATGCAAGGAAGAGAGAAAGCTGCAGCAGTGGGAAAATCTCACTGCAAAAAAATCCATAACCTTGTTAGCAGATCCAGAGGTGTGTATGTGAGCTGGAAGCTTCTTGAATGGTTTCTGTGATGTTTGCTACCTTCAGTGGCACAAAGATTGGCTCAATGACCATTTGCCAGTTGAAAATCCAAACACAAGAAAAGGTAAGAGTATCTTTTACATTTTGTCTATTTTTAATACCTTTGGAAGCTGCTGAATCATTCAGACTCATAAGAAAACCAACACCCCCCCCTTTTTTTTCCCCGTATGTTTGAGACATTTCTGAAGCCACTGTCAACAGTTACACCTAATTTAGTTGAAAAGTTTGTATTTAATAACTGAAACAGTGTGATGCAAGGAAAGAATGATGGATAATGTTTCCTTATTCCAAAAATGAAAGACACATTATGATGCAGTGCTTCTGGTCATTGTTCCCAGCAAGAAATCTCTGCCTGTGCTGAATTATGCATTGACATTAAATGTCTTCTTGTATACACCCTGTCAACAATTTTCATTCTGCTTCTGCCTCTATCAGAGTGCCATCAGCACGAGCCTATATCCATGTGCCACATATCCATTGCAGTGTTATTAGCTTCTCTTCCTCATGGAAAAAGAATGCCCAAGAGACTGAATTAATTTTGTAATTAATGGGATAGGTTGTTATGTTTTGTTATTTTTTTTTCAAAGGTTTGTTTTTTCTTTTATACACAAGAAAGGAAAAGCCAGGGAATACTGTGCTTGGAGCATCACCTGGTGATGGATGCAACGGTCTTCTTGTGTTTGTAGAGCATATTTCACAACATGGAAATCCCATTAAACAATCTCCTGAGTTGTAATAAGAGTTGCTGTGGATCACAGAGGTTTTTTCAAGAGTTTCTAGGAAATATTCATTGAAGTGGTATAACCTCTATGGCCTGAGTTAGAACTATCCAGTGCTTGAGAGGAACGTAATGTTGTGAACAATTTTTCTCTCACTGGTATAGGTTTTCACCACCAGGATGAATTCATCTCACTTACCTTAGAAGAGACCTTTCAGACATCTGAACCTGGGTGATATATTGAAAGTGCAATGAGTTTTGTCAACAATGTCATCTTTGCAGTAAGTTTCATCACCCTGAATGATTTTTTTCTTCATAGCAAAAACGCAGAAAAGAATGGAAGGAACACCTGAGGGGAAGAGCTAGGAAGAAGGAGTGGGGGCACACAGAAAAAGGAAGAAAGAAATTGTCCATCAGCCTCTAGCTCCTGGCTAATGAGATAGCATGTTTGAAGAGAGAGTAGAATTAGAATCACAGATTCATAGAATTTACCAGGTTGGAAAAGACCTTCCAGGGCCATGAGGATGCTCAGAGGGCTGGAGCACCTGTCCTATGAGGACAGACTGAAAGAGTTGGGGCTGTTCAGTCTGCAGAAGAGGAGGCTCCCAGGTGACCTTTTTGTGGCCTTCCAGTATCTAAAGAGGGCTTATACAAAAAGCTGGGGAGGGACTTTTTAGGCTATCAGGGAGTGACAGGACTAGGGGGAATGGAGCAAAGCTGGAGAGATTCAGACTGGATGTTAGGCAGAAGTTGTTCAGCATGAGAGTGGTGAGAGGCTGGAATGGGTTGCCCAGGGAGGTGGCTGAGGCCCCATTGCTGGAGGTGTTTAAGGCCAGGCTGGATGAGGCTGTGGGCAGCCTGATCTAGGGTAGGGTGTCCCTGCCCATGTCAGGGGGCTTGGAACTAGATGATTCTTGTTGTCCCTTCCAACCCTGACTGATTCTATGATTCTATGATTCTATGGTCATCCAGTGAAATCTATTACCCAACACCATCTGATCAACTAAACCATGGTGCTAAGGCTCACATCCAGTCTTATTTTAAACACTTCTGGGGACAGTGACTCCACCACCTCCCCGAGCAGCTCACTCTAATGGCCAATTATTCTTTTAATGAAGAATGTTTTTCTAACATCCAGCCTAAACCTCCCCTAGCAGAGTTTGAGACTGTGTCCCCTTGTTCTGTCATTGGTTACCTGGGAGAAGAGACCAACCCCCACCTGGCTACGGCTTGCTTTCAGGTAGTTGTGGACAGCAGTAAGGTCTCTCCTGAGCCTCCTCTTCTTCAGGCTGAAAGACCACAGCCACTAGGAAAACAGATTACCTGAAGATAATGTTGGCCAAGAGCATATAATGGAAAAAACCCACACGTTGTCAAAACAAGAGCCAGGTACAGTGTGATTTTGCTTGAGGGAAAAGAGATACTGACTTGAAGAAAGAGCAGAGACAGGATGGCTGGACAGAAAAAGGCATGGGAGAGATTCAAGGAACTAGTGGGAAAGGTTACACAATTGCCTTAGTTGTGGAGCAAAATATATTGTAAAAAGCAGATGACAAGGGGAAAAGAACAGCAGGCACAATACAACAGTCCCAAGAGGAGATAAGGTATTAGTGGAAATAATAAGCATGTGTATTTCTATATGCTTCATGGAGACAGCATTGCTCTGTGTGTTATCACTGGAGATGGGAATGGACCCAAATATAAAGCTGAGGTTTTGAACCAAGAATTTAAAGAGAATGTCCAGGTATAGTCATAGAACCCTGGAACCAGAGAGTGGTATGGGTTGGAAGTGACCTTCAGAGATCATTGAGTACAACTGCCCTGTCAAAGAAGGGTCATCTAGGGCAGGTGACACAGAAATGTATCCATATGGGTCTCAAAATAGTCTCTGGAGAATTCTTTTAGGGAAGAAGAACCCACAGCCTCTGGGCTGCCTGCTCCAGTGCTCCATCACCCTTACAGGGAAGTTTCCCCACATTTTAAACCAGACTTTTCTCTGAATTTCTTCCATTTACAGTTTAAAGTTCACCCATTAGATAGCCTGGATTGATATTTGCAATTTGACAGCATGACCAGATGTGTTTTATCAATTCAGATGGGAGGAATCCATTGTAAACCTTCTGGAGAAGGAAAAGCTATGAGCAAATCGCGTGAGAGGAGTAAAAGAAGTCTGGTTTTAAAGTGACCTAGACAATATGAACTCAAAATTCGCAGTAAGCATAGTTAGAAAGGCAAGAAGAGATGGAAGGAGGGAATGTTCCATTTGTTAAGGTTCTTGTTTCTCACCTAGAAGTGTGAGCAAATGCGCTTTTTAAAGTCAGATGAGGCTCAGAGTCAGTACCCACTTTTGTCCCATCAGGTGAGTAAGTCAGTCCTAGCTAGCCCATCTAAATGATAAATCAGAGGTATGATTTTTCCTCAGAAACAACAGAGAATACAAATTTGTCTCAGACTTAAAAACATATTTGAAATTAAGAAAAGCACTAATGTGTGGCTCTCTCAGGTAATAAACACAGTCAAGTCTTTTGTAGGTCTATTTTCTTTGCTTTAGCTCAAGTGCTACAAGATTTCTTCCTGATATTTTTGTCCTATTAATCTGCCTGCTACTCTTCAAAAATAAAATCTGTTGGAATAGGAGTTTCTACACAACATTTTTTTTTTCTTAATTCAGACACTTCATTCTCTTCCCTTTTCCTCCAGTTTAGGCTTTCCTGAGTCTCTTAGGTAATTTGTTACTTTTTTTTTTTATCTCCCAGATGAATATGTAGTAATTTCACTATGTCAGGAAATATTATATTACCTCTGCCCCAATTTTTTTCCCAGGCAGTTGTAATAGAAAGATCAAGATTGGTGTGAATGGAGAATGCCTGAGTGTGCTGGCATCTTATAGAGCCCAGAGCAGAGGAGCACCCTGAACAATCTGTATTAAGGGCATGCAGATAAGCAGCTCATCAAGACCCCGTCACATCCACCTGCAGTTTCATGATATGCTTGGAAAACCCAGCTTGTAGGAAGGAGAATGGTATTTTGCAGCCCTGGATTGTTATGTTTAACAATTGTTTGTTTTGCTTTCAAAACTTGATGAGATAGTTTTGGGAGCTGCTCCAGCACCAAGGCTTTGTCAGGGTTCAGTAAGAAAGGCTCTGTTGCTCAATGTGGTTTTGTCCCCTTATAAAAATTACAGAAACTCACAAGAGCCCCAAATCATGCTCCACACACAATTTTTGGAGCTCTCTCTGGCAAGACTTTTGCATGTTTTTGCTGTGGCAACCAGTTAATAGTGAACAGCCTACGCAGCAAGTGTTTCTGCCAACTGGTGTCATAGCTCACAACAATAGAGCTGTCTGCTGGCCTGTGAAAGTCACAGCACCCAGAAGCTTAAAGCCAGGAAAAACTTCAAGCTTTATAAGCAGTTAGTCCTACCTGTAAAATATCCAGATAAGGAAGGTGTTGTTGGTGAATACACAGTATAAACCTGCCTCTAGAAAAACCCATCATTTGTCTTGTTTCAACACTGACCTCTCAGAATAATTGCTAAGCCTTACAAATAGTTGGAGAAAAAATGGAGGAGAGACTCAATGAGGTGTTTTTTTTCATTGTTTACATGCTAAAATGAGAGCTGGCTGATATTTGGCTGTCCAGAACAGTGAGTGGTCCTTCTGGCCTTCCTTCATTAGGAATGGGTGAGCTCACTTGGGGCTAACAAATAGCAGAAGTCAAGCAGAAGTAAGAACCAGGTGTCCATCATAGGCAAACACAAGGAAATTGTATAAAGAAATTGACCAACATCACACAGAGAAAAATGATGAACAAGTGACCCTGAAGCATCCTCTGAACTCCCTGGAGTAGATTTAATCAAATACATTGATTAGAGCATGCCCAGGCAGCAATATAATCACAATAATTTTTATCTCACCTCAGGTAATAGTCTCAAGTGTGCCTTGTGTGAGATGACCAAAGGCTCCACGAAGGCAGCTGCTGGGAGGTCATGCACTAAAATATGAGTAATACAGATTGAAAGCTGAAAATAGTCCAGAGGCAACAGCAACTGGATGCAGTATTCTGAAATCTGTGTTTCCAGTTGTCACTCAAATCATGTTACTTCTCTTTCTAGTTGATCTCACTGTATTTCCTGTGCAGTTTATACAATTTACTGGTCCCCAATACTCTTAGAAACAAAAAGAATAAATGTTTGCAATTGGACTTCTTCTGGGGATCTAGTTTGGCTGTGATGATGTGATGTGCCAACTCTCTTTTTTGGTCTTGTATTACTTCTTGTACAGTCCTACTGACATTTGTCCTGACTGATACTTTCCTATGAGAAACAACCAGGAGTGACTGGGTTACCTCTGGAGCAGAGCTGTGGCATGCTTCCCATCTGGGGAACACAATTTTCTGCACTCTACTATCAGACTTAGCACTGAATGACTGATGCCAAATTATTTTACTTGAAAAGAAGAAAAGAAAATATTTCATACCATTATCAACAACCAAGAAGGTAGACTCTTCACTTTGTGCTGAGTATCTCACAAAAACATCACCAGCTTGTCCTCATGGTGCCTTCCTCTTCAGGGAATATCAGAGTGATGTCCAAACACAAGTCAATGGTGCGAGGGAAAAAAACCCTGACTTGAGTGCAGCAAGCTGTGATTTTTTTTTTCTGGAGAGTTTCAGTTCCTGGCAAGATTAAAAGATCTTTGCCTTTACTACTGGATTGCAGAAAGGTTAAGAGAATTACAAAATAATTTTGGACATTTCTGTTGTTTTAGTCTTATCATATAGTGAAATAGTTTTCCTTTAGAGTGGAAATAAGATCTCCCTGCTACCATTTTTGTATTAACTCTTGGCTGAGCTGTCAGTTCAAATGGCAGGGCAAACAAATGCACAACGCTGCATCTGGGGAGTCCTCTGTCTGGTTAACAGGACAAATGAAATGATTTATCTTATCAACATTTCTGTCATACTCATCAAGGTCCCTTTTACACAGTGGAAGAGCAGGTAGAATGGTAAATACTGTACATTTTGTTCAGTTTTGGCATCTCTTTTCAACATCAACTGATGTTAGAAGAACTTTTCTTTGCACAGCTGATCTCAAATGTCAGCAAAGTCTGCCCTGCTAGTAGCTCCATGCTGCTGTAAACCACATGGTTATTGCACCACAGGGATCTTAGAAACTCAGTGCCCATGAAGACACATTCATATTTGAAAAAAAAATTCCACCTTTTTAGCAGGCAATCTAACAGATGAATCCTGTCTCCATAGGTATCAAGTAACCACTTCATCATTTAATAGTTTGTTATGAACAATAATTGCCAGGAATATTTCCCAAAGGGAGGCTTTAATTTTTCACTTCTGAAGCCACACTGAAGGAATCGAGTCTAGTTTTAGTATTCAGGTCTTCTCATGAGGTGTTCTCTGCACCTTTGTGATCACAAATGTGCATGAATTAGAATGAAACTGATAAGAACTTACAGAAAACCACGCTGTAGTAACAGCCCAGAGGAGGGGGGGAATAAAAACACTGTCCTTGTAGGCTTTATTCAGAGGAAACCTTTAGTGACTTGTAGCAGCTTGAGGAACCCAGTGTGGGTTTCAATCCCTGAATGTGTCTAATTTCTACCTAAGTTATTTTACCTGAGAAGAAATCATGTAGATAATATTTTCTTAGTTTTAATATTTCATAGCAGTGAGCTTCTGCTGTTGTCCACAGACGTGGACCAATAAAGACAGCCTGGACTGAGCTGCATCTTGTAGGTCAGAAGCTAGTACCTGAGTCAGCCATTTGCTGGATTACAGTGAGATTTGGCTTGTGAACCTTGTGAGTGCTGAGCATGGGGTGGAGAGTCCTTGGAAAGTCACAATTTAGCTTAGACACACCTCAAGGCACTCGACGGTGGTACTGTGAGCTTCCACAACTGCTGCCTTTGTGAGGCCTGATCCATGGAAGCTTGGGAGAAGCTCAGACACTGATTGCACAAGGGTGAGGTTTCCTCCTTTCCTGGTTGCCCAAGTCACTGAGAGTTCCCAGCTCCTGAGGCAGGTTGTGTTGCCCCTGGGAAATTTCTCTTTCTCAAGGTTAGCAGCCAGACCCTTAAATTAATTGTTTGGGGGGTTCTTGACAATTCTGTCATGACACCTAGATATTAATTTAATCTTTTTGACATCTGTGGTCTGTCAAGCTCACCTTATTGCCACCCCATGGAGTCAATGACCATTGTCACTGCAAAGGAAGACAAATATCCTGAATTTGATTTACTTTGGCAAACAATGCCTTCACTGACTGACCATCTTTTTGAAATTCTCATTTGGAAGCTTGTCTGTGTGAGGAAAAGAAGGTACAAAGACTCATCCTGCTGACTCATTTGTTCTCACCTGGGTAGTAGCTGTGGGAGAGATATGATGCCGGTTCCTTCTTTATCTGCTGTGTTTCAGCTCTCAGGGGTTCACATACTCTGGGCTCACATTGGAATCAGATTTGCACCCGGTAATTTAACTGTTAAAATCCTTGTTTTCATCAGGAGCACATTTTGATAAGCTGTTTGAGAATAGATCACGAGGATATTTTTCTCTCTTTCCCTTTGCCTCCCTTGTGTGTCGTGCTTCGTAAGTTGTCATCAAAATCCCTTAGTCTACCTGCTCATGGAGAGCTCATTTCCTGACCCTTTAAAAGGCACAGAAGAGCAGTCACGCACTGTTATTTTATGTTTGCACTTAGTGCAGTGGAGACTGACGTGCGTGCCTTTTCCCCTAGAAGTTTATTTTCCCACTGCAAAAGTGAAGTTGAGTGAACCGAGCTATTAGGTAAAAATTAGGGACAAAAATTTCAACAACAAACTCAGAAAATTGCTTAACTGAAGAGAGATGCTGCCAGCTCCCCTGGAAGCCAGCTGGAAGCCAGCTTTTCTCTGTAATGGAGTGGTGAGTCTCCAGTGGAGTCTTGGTGCCTCCTGTATTTAACCTCCTCCCAGAGGTTTGACTTCTGCAAAGCTGCGTATGGTGGCTTGTGCCTGATGGCTTCTAGCCATATGAAGCTGTTGCTGTGCAGCTTGTGGGGCCAGGAGGATTGGCTCTGCTTAGCCTTTGTGTTGCCAACTCCCTCCTCTCTGTAAAATGCAAAAGACATTTCTGAGCTTTAGTGAAAGCTTCCAAGATGACCTAAGTGGATGCAACTTAATGTAGTGACAAAAACATCAGTTTTCACCATACTCTTATCTTTATAAAGTTCTTCAGTTTCTGGAATACAGAAACTAGTAACTTTGATTAAAAAGCATAGCATCATATCACTGAAACTCCTTTTTGCTCTGTTGTCTGGAAGAAGAGCAGCAGAGAGAGTGAGGCCAAGAGAAAAGAGTCTACCTGTTTCCATATGAAAAAATGGACTGTTACATGGGTCAAAAATGATGTGAACCATTGGATCAAAGAAGATTAATCAATGGCTCAAAGTTCTTGTAGTGAATAAGAAGTACCGCAGGGACTGACACTTCAGGATTCATACTGATGCTAATGCTGCTTACATTTTCAGCTCTGCATGAGGGGACATAGTACAATCTTATAAAGCACAGAGATAGCACTAAAGAGAGGGATTGGTGTGCTAAATTGAAAAAAAAAAAGATTTGATTCAAAAGGAAGGTGAAGGATTTTGACAATTGCCTTGTCAGAAACTTCACAAGGTTGGCAAGAAGGGTGTGAGGCCCTTCACATGACGTATAATCCTCTGTACCAGCTGACCTGGCTGGCTGAAAAGCTACCCTGTGAGAAAGGACACAGGGGTTGTGATGGACACTAAACTAAATGTATTAGCCGAAAATGTGCTTACACAGCAAACAGCTAATTGCCCACTGGGCTCCATCTGAGGTAATGCAGCCAGCAGGTCAAGGGGAACATATATTCTTCTCTGTTCAGCACTGGAGACCCAGGTGTGGGCTCCCCATTTCAAGAGGGAGTCTGAACAGGCTTTAAAGCAGAACCTCCTAGTTGGTCAGAGGCCTTGAGGAGAGGCTGAAACCCATGAGAGTTGAATTTGTTTGATCTGATCCAGTGAAGAGGTGATCAAATAGCAGCCCATGACTGCTCAACAGAGAGTTACAGCAAATACAGAGCCAAACTGCTGTCTGACACAGCAGTAGATGTCATGGTGGGCAATGCCCACTGAGGAAGTTCAAATTTGGGATGAAAAAAAAAATTCTGCAACAGGAAGGCAGTGCAGCAGTGAAGCAGAGAGCTATCATGCTTAGCAATGTTGAAGCTGTATCATGTCTGACCTAGTGTTAGCAATGGCTATGTGTGGACAGCAAGACGGGGTTAGGGACCTAACTGTGACCTCAGGCTTCATCTTACACTTCCTCAAGCCCTATCAGCTGAAGGATTGGAAGCTTTTCCACCTTTACCTTTTAGCCCAACTGGGCCTTTTGCTGTTCCTTTAGCTTATATGTAAAATGACTCTCAAATGACTTTGTTGTAGTTGGACATAGTGATATGCCTATTTCAAACTCTCAAAATTATGGCAACAGTGTCAGGTTGTGAAACCAAGATATATGGAAAAGTTAAAGATTTCTGAAGCAAAGGGAAGAGGCAGGGTATGGTGAAAGAGGTAATGAAGTGAAGGGGTTAAGCCCCAGGCAGAGAAAGTGGTAAAAAGTACATGAATTAGACATAGCTTAGAGACATGGGATGTACATGGAACTTAAATAGGAAGAACATTACTCTGAAACAGATCTGTGGGAAAGATGGAAAAGTTTAAGGTGTGTTAAAGGCTTTGCAGATTCAGATTAACATTTATGGCAAATCTGGAAGAAGGAGTTCTGCTATTTTGCATATCAGCTCTTAGTAATTATAGATATTTCTCTAACTTTGCTGGAATTTTTCCTATGTAATTGTATGGTGCTAAGTATCACAGGGGTATTGCCAAATGCATGTGCTATCAGATTATGCTTATTGCAATTCTGTGTTTCCTGCTGGCTTGAGGAACTTTACCTAGAAATTTGATAGTGGTTATTGACTACAAACCTTGGTGAGTTTCTGAGAACGCTGTGGAACACCACTGGAAGAGAAGATGTACTCCATGAGCTCTGCAAGACCCTTGGATGAGAAGAAACAAAAGGTTTGAGACTGTCTGGGAAAGGTACCAGCACAGAACTGTGCCCTCGGATGGGGCTGCGCTGCTCCATGTGGGCTGCAAACTTGGCACAGGCTGCCGCAGTGGCTATTGTGTGCTATGAATGGCTGCTTCATGCTAACCAGTCTGTGGTGGCTATTTTTAATCCCAAATTCTAACATGAGGGCATTAGAACAGCGCTTGTCTCAAACGTGAAAGAAACCACAGAGCAAGGGACTAAAGGGCTGTTTTGAAAAAGGTCCAGGAGGGAAGCCACACAGACTGGAAAGCTGCCCCACTGAAAAACAGCTTTAAAGAAAAAAAAAAAGAGATATCTCCTGGAAAACAAAAAACAAAAAAAAAACAAAAAACAAAAAACAAAAAACAAAAAAGAAGAAGAAGAAAAAAAGGAATAATCCTTTTGCAGGCTGCAAGCCAGCCATAGATTCAAGGCTGGGTCAGATGCTTGAGTTGATCCTAATTATGTATAGCAATGCTACATTTTAATCGTAAACTTGTTAACCCAAGATTGCCCCAACCTAGATGTATACAGTACAAGAAGTAGTGAATAAGAACTTAAGTATAGCTAACCAATACGACGTTCCTACAGAGCTGAAGTAACTTCTGCACAGCTTGTGTGTAACAGAAATTCTGCAGTAGGTCTGTGAACAGCTGTGACCCTGAAAAAGTTGTATTCGGGAATTGGATCCCTTACTTTGTCCTCATGACCAAGAAGCTCTTTTGAAGCAGGTTGCAGGCACCTCCTCCTCATTGCAATTTGTAACATCTTAAAGGCTGTTTCACACCCTTGCAGAAGTCTTTGTGCAACTCCAGCCCTCCTTGAAAATACCTCGCTTGTAGCAAGATGAGATAAAAAAGAGAAGTGCGTTGGTAACATCCAGCACTGCTCAATTATGAACTCAGCAGCTTTGTCCTAAACTGAAGAGTATGAGCCTCAAAGCTGTATTTTATTCTCAGATATTTAGGTACCTTATTCCTTTTAGAAACCAACAGCTAAACATGCAGTGGTGTTCACAGAAAAAAAGATTTCTTTTTTTAATGGATAGGTCATGTATGCAAGAATTTTGGCAGAGACACGTTTAGCATGTACGTACTAGGGGCATCTCAGATGGCTGCAGTGCTTTCCTATTTAAAGAAGGCCTTGGCCCCAGGAGCTTACTGACAGCCTAAACAAAGGGTATAAATAGCAATCACTTGGAAAACTCAGCCAGACCTGACTGTACTCATGAGGTTTAATGTTCTTTTTTTTTCTTAATTCTCTGAGCACTAAAATCCCTTAGTAATGTTAGTCCAGTATTTGAATATCCAGACTGCATTTTACACAAAGAGGTAAAAAAGGAATTAATATATTTTTTTCTTGTTTCAAGGAGAGATGTAGGTTAGTTTTAAAAAGGAAAGATCTTTCCTCCTAGCTAAATGGAAAGGTCTCTTGAAGAAAAGCTGAAGGAGGCATGATCGAAAGCGTATGGACGCCACACAGCTCCTTGCATTGCCTTCATTGGGTTTTGATTTAGGCTCACTGAGTGTCCATTACTTTTTATTGCCCTTTCTGGGCACATAAAATGTTGCTTTTATTGTTAAAGAAAAAGAAATCATGACTGACTTGAGCATACACTGGAGTGAGTCACTGAATTGAGCCAAGTGTACCGTGACCCAGGGGTTCACAGCAAATCCCCACAGCCCTGTTCTGCACTTCGCTTTATGAAGCTCTCCTGAGCAGTCACTGTGCCAGCCTTGGTTCACAAGCAGGGACCTGCAGCACAATCAGAATTGCTCATTACTTTGTGCTCATGCTGGGGCACAATGGGTAGGAGACAACACAACACATTCCTGAAAGTCATTTCTGCTGGGGACAGACAATACCTTTTTTCTGGTGGCCTCTGCAATTATGAATGCATTTCATAGCAAACATGTAGGAGCCCAGGAGTGAAATCTCAATCCAGCCCAGTGGTTGCTTCTGTGAGGAGTGTACCCTGAACTTGATTTCCTGGAGTTATATTACTGTACCTAGAAATCATGGCTTGCTAATATGAGTCTTGCCACCTGCATTGTCAGTAGGTGTTATTGATTCGTAATGTGTCTATTAACTTCTACTGCGTGGGCACACTCCTTGATGGTAGTCTAAAGTATATTCATCAGGCATGTCAAGAACTACTGTGTCTGACCTGAAAAAGTCATGCTGAGTTGCTCCTCCCCCCAAAAAGTGGGGAAAGAAAGGGGGATCCAGCTTCCCAAATGTCCGCTTTTCCGTGCCAGTGTGTGTGTCTGTTGCACTGTGCCTCGGTGGAGAGGGCAATAGTATTGGGAGAAGCAAGAGCTGTAGGGTCTCTGCTCAGCACAGAAAGCTGGGCAGGGCTATAGAGGCTTTTGGGTGAACGTAGAATTGTTGCTGTTACCAAGTCTCTCCTTTGTGAAATGTTTTTGGTTTGTTGGTTTTTTTTTTTTAAGTTCTCAGGCCTTTCTCATAAAGTTCTACATCTGCACAACTTGGGGATCTACAGAAAGTTCTACATCTGCACAACTTGGGGATCTACAGAAAGTTCTACATCTGCAGGCAGTATCTTGGGGATGTTTGATGATTTAACAAAGTTCAACCATATTTTTGCTTGGGGCCTATTCTTGTTAATTTTAGTTTTTGGTCAATAGTTCTGGATAGTCTCAGGAAGAGGTTAATGGTTTGCTGCTGAGAGAACAGTTCTGGCCCGTGGAGAAATCCTGAGGTTATTTGTCAGAAATGAGCATCTGTCATTGCAGTTCACTGTCCCTATCACTGCTGCCTGTGTTTATCACACCACATTGTCCTGTGTTTTGATTTAGGCTCAAAAGATAATAAGATAAAAAGAAGTTCTTTGTGAGATAATCATGGGCTGTAGCCAGTGCACAAAACTGCACTCTAAAAACACACAGTTGATTTTTGTCGTGGTAGAAGTACATCGCAAGATGGTACACAGAAGAGGAAACACTGCTGTGGGGGCGTTGTTGTTCCACCTTCTGATCAATAGGCTCTGTAATTAGCTTCTTCGCTGTATGATGACATTTTGGATCCATCCCATTCATGATTTCATCCACTCCTGCATGTGTCCAGGAGACAGTTAGGCTGGAGTACAGTAAACCACGGTCGTTTGGCAGCCCCGGGTTTTGATCTGCAGTTTCAATGACAGCCCAGCTTTTCCTTTTCCCTGAATGGATTGGCTGAGGTGTTGCAGGGTGATTTATAATCACAGAAGAGACATTCAGCGTCACAAGATGATATCAGCTCCTGATGGATACTCACACATTAGCTCCTCATAATAAGTGCTTCCTATCTATCATGCTTACACAAATATGTGTTTACATTGACTTTTATGGTTGCAGTCTTGAAGTTCTGCCAGACCACTGAGCTTATTTTGGGATAATGAACAGATGGTTCCAAAACTTCGTTGTTGCAGTGGTGGAAGTAAATCAAACATCAACTTGCTGATTTTTTTTGTTTGTGGAACAGTGGCTGGGAGCATTAAGGTGCTATCTCTAGCCATTGTATTTCTGAATTTAGAAATACCTTTCATTGGTCTATTCCTTATTGCTATTCCAGTATTTTTAGAGCTTTTATAAAGAGCTGAGTTGTGGTTTGATGCCTTCTTTTTTATTAATTATTTAAAAATTATTATATACTCCATGTGTTAGAGTTGTAGACACTTATGGTATTTACAAGTGCCTTAATAAGTCTGGTTGACTATGGATGGTGCTATGTCAGCTCACCGGTGTGCTTTTAGAACATACAGGTCCAGCCTTCTGTTGTGCCCCTTTTCAAGCCCCTGGCATTTTCATTCCGACTCTGTTCACCAACTTGGGCCAGCGTTCATAGGACAGAAGAGAGAGAGCACGGCGAAAGGTGCCATGGCTTTACATGTGGATAGAGTTGGGAAACAGTGAGCAAGGGCAGGAAAATCAATTTTAATAACCCAGCCATACTTCATTTGAACACATCGAACTGCAGCTTGCCCCATCCCGCCTCTGAGCGGACTGACGAGAGGCTTGCAGATAGCTGTGCCTTGCAGATAGCTGTGCCTTGCATTCTCTGCAAGGGGCACCTTGTAATTGCCCAGCTCCAAGAGCGGGTATTAGCGTGGTGTGATCAAAGCGATCTCCTAATCATGCCATTCGCCAACACTTGAACTGAAAATAACAAACCTATTCAACCTGGGAGGAGTGAATGCGTGAGAGATTTTCACCTGCTTATGGAGGCTTGATTGTGGGCATTAGGGTTCAAAGCCGGCTTAAAGTTTTGCCCTTTGTTTGGGGGGTGGAGATGACTCATCCTGCCTTCTGATGACTTTTGTCTTCAGCTCTTCCCATTATTGCACTAAGACATATGAGCTTGGTTACTACGCTTTTATCTGTGCTAAATATAAATGGGAAAACAAACTGAACACAGCAAGGTAAATAAAGAACAGGAAGTGTCAGACAGACCTCTTGAGACTCTCAGTATTCCCACGTGTTTTACATTACAAACCAGCAGGCGAGCACCAGCTTGCCACACAGGTGGAAATGTGTGTAGGGAGGCCACCAAACACTTGAGTATTTACCCTGTATCAAATGACAGGAAGGGCTGAATGAAACAGCATTGTGCTGAACCGCTGTGAATGGCTGTGGGGTTTCCAATAGTCCCCAAATTTCTCTAGGGTGGGCTGATGTTGCTTGCAGTATAAAAACAGAGGCAATGGCTCAAAGTACTAAGAGAAAGATGCTCTTTAAGCTGCTGTTAAGTAGAGGTGCTGCTGAAATCTCGTGAGCTTTTATTGCTAGGTAAGAAATTTGAAGTTAACACCGTGGAGTCAATTATTAAAAGGAATTCTATGTTACAATAAATATCTCCTCCATCTGCAAGAACAGGCAACAGCTGACATTAAAGGAATTGATGCAACTGAACAAAGCAGAGTGCACTTAATTTTTGCTGACAGGACCATCCAAAGCATGCCAGTAGCTGGCTGTTACATTTTTATGTCTCTCTCCTAAAGGCTGGCACAGTCTATAGAGAATTGGTTACCCGAGAGAGAACTGTTGCTGGAGCCTGGAGACATGACAGGTTGTCAAAGGCAGAATAGAGGCAGGTGTTGAAAACAGGCAAGGGAAGAGGCAGTGGGGGGCAATTCACGGTATCATTGGGAGGTTTAGCCAATTCTTAGTGTATGATCTGCTGTCATTGAGATGTGAAGACCTTCAGCGCTTGCCAGGTTTGGGCCTCTAGTGAAGGTTTCTATGCTTTTATACAGGCAATATATGACGAGGGCCTGATGGAATATTTTTAATAAGCATGGTTTTTTTTTCTAGAGGAGGTCTAGAAGTGGGACAGTCTGCCAGGGTAGAGGTAGTAGTTCATCTATGTTCCTAAAAGCAGAGCTAGAATGCACAGTATTTTACAAGCTTCATCAGCTATTCCTGGCTGTCCTTATCAGTTTCTATGAATTAACGGAGGATATTTAGTTTCTGCAAGTTAATATCCTCAAATACAAAGCTCAGGCTTTATCAGACTCTGAACTTTCAGATTTAGTAATTGCAGTGAAAGAGTGCAAGTAGTGCTTAGGAGTTAAGAGGAAGCCCTTGGTTATTTGTTTTCTGACAATTGGAGGTATCCTCCATTCTACCTCTGTGTGAGCCTCTTTAGCTGTGTGCCTCTGTACCTGTGCATGTGTTTGGAGACCCTTCTGCTGCCACTAACTTTACAATCAACTAGGAAAGATAAAAGAAGGGATGTTTCTTCCCTCAGGACAGATGAAGAATGGATACATAAGGTGATATTCACCTTACTTTTTTTGTAAATACTCACAAGTGAGATCCTCTGCACCTGGTTGTGTGCATCCTCTCAGCAGCCTGAGAGGAGGAAAGTTCACCTTCTACATCACCATTTCAGCACTGAGCCTCTCAGGAAGGTGTGATTCTCCCACATGAGAACATGCTAAGTTAAATGAATTTAATTCAGCTGTGGGAGAGTTGAGAGCTGAGCTGAATGCCCTTGGGAACAAAATCATAACCTCCAGCATCCATTATCTGGTTTGTTAGTCATCATGTCTGTATATCCGTGGCAGTAGGAAGTGCCAAACCCAGGTTCCTGTGAACCTTAGCAAGCTCTGCCACAGATCTGAATTCCCAGAATGTCACAGGAAGCATAGCCCAGGGCCAAAGGGTCCAATCTGCACATACAGCCTGGGGCAAAAGGAAGGACAAATCATTGCACAGGTAACCAACTAGAAGTAGGTAAAATTTATCATGTCAGAGGTCTTGGTGTTGGTATAAAACTGCTTCAGGTCAGACGACTGAAACTGTACACGCCACTTTGCATCTGACTTGTTCCACAGTGGTGGGAAGACAAAAAGAGAGCTGTAGAAAATGTCAAAAAAAATTTGCTCATCTTTCTGTGTGGTGCCTTCTCCCCCTGTTTTTTCATCAGCTGCACGTGCTGCATACCATTCACATTATATTAACTAAAGATTGTTAGGGTCATAGCTGGACGGAGTATTATTAAGGGAGATAATTACACACTGGGGGTGGCTGTTGATGTTCCTGATAGTATGTTGCTGAGGAGTTGGCACGGAGCAGAAAGCTGCGCATCAAGGGCTTGTGGCCACAAATGGGTTATCTGCACAGAGCCTGGAAAAGACATCATATTGTGTTACTTTTCTGTGAAATCCAAGGAAAGGCCTAAATAACCTGAATGATTGCTCTCTCCTCTTCATGCCTTTGAGGTCTGGGTCTTTTTTTTTTTTTTTTTTTTTTTTAAATTCTGCAGTTTACTGCAAAGTAGCTTAGAGTAAAGCATACCTATGTCAAAGCTGTGAAGCAGAGCAGAAAAAGCAGGCGTGCTCTTTGTGCTCCGGAGGTTCTGAGGCTTGGCCTCCCTGTCATTCCTGTACACAGGTAGCAAGAGTTTTTGGGCCGGAGAGTGACTTTGCCCGCAGAGAGGAGCGGCGCAGAAGCAGAAGCGCAGTGTGGCCGTTGCTGAGTGGGGAGGGCTCCCCAGCTGCACCGACGTCTGCCTGCTTTCACACCCGTGCTGGGTACGCGCAGGGACACCGCACCAGGAGGTGGCACTCCAGAGCCTCCAACGCGCGTCCCGGGCTGTGTGGAGCCAGTTCGGCGCACGGCCAGGGCTGCCGGCGCTGCTGGTTGTGTTAGTGCGGGCTCATCTGGGCTGACTCGGAGCTGCTTAGCTGCGGACGCACCGAGCTCTGCCCGGGCTTGTTCCCCGTGCTAGGATGCGCAGGTACATCCCAGATGTCGGGGGTACATCTGTGTGCCTCTCCTGAACTGGGGTTTGAGCTTTGTACAGGGTTATCCTTTCTGCTTGTTCATACGGTTCCTAGAAGTGCTTTGACCTGTGCCTCTTAGCATTGTACAAGCAGTGTCTAGGCAGGAGAGGCAGTGGAATGGCCAGACCATCTCCCGAACATGCTTTAGGGATGAAGCTGAACTTATTTTTGGAAGGGAGAGCTTCCCATTGTAGAAGCAAGTCCTCGGAGTCAGTGAACCAACCTAGCTCTGTTGAACTTTGGTGTCACAGAGAGAGCGGCTAAAAGTACTGCTCTTACTTCTGCACTGGGAAGAGTGGCTCTGACAGGTTGCTCTAATAGTCAGAAGAGCACAGAGATTTGGAAAGAAATTCCAAGGCTTCAGACTCAAAAGAATTAGTGGACTATTAAGTATTTGAAGTTAATAACAAGCTTGACTACTTTCCTACCAAAAACATTGTTCCCTGCTCTGTTTTTCCCATCCTCATGCCCAATTAGTGCTGCCACCTTTACACTCAAGAGCAATGGCCCCTGTCTTTCTCTCCTATGCCCTTCCTGGCAGTGTATTCTCAGCTAACATGATCTCAGCAAATACTGATTTTGATCATCCTGCAGTCTGCCAGCACAGGGAAAGACTGGCCAGGCTAAACTGCCTTTCAGATGTCTGACTGGTGAGTCAGTGTAAGGATCTCCTTCACCACGCAGAGAGCTTTGTCCCTTGAGATTACACATGGGGCCCTCAATTTCTTAGTCTGTATGGTTACTGGGAAGTGATCTGTCGGAAGGCAGCAAAGGGGAAAAGGATTTGGGGGTCCTAGTTGATGGGAAGTTGACCACAAGCCAACAATGTGCTCTGGTGGCCAGGAGGGGCAATGCCATTCTGGGGTGTGTTAGAAGGACTGTGGCTAGAAGGTGGAGAGAGGTTCTCCTGCCCCTCTACTCTGCCCTGGTGAGGCCATGTCTGTAGTACTGTGCTCAGTTCTGGGCCCCCCAGTTTGAGAGGGACACAGAACTGCTTGAGAGAGTCCAGCAGAGAGCCACAAAGATGATTAAGGGAATGGAACATCTCTCTTACAAGGAGAGACTGAGGGAGCTGGGGCTCTGCTGCTTGGAGAAGAGGAGACTGAGAGGAGACCTCATCAATGGTCATAAATATGTGCAGGGTGAGTGCCAGGAGGATGGAGCCAGGCTCTGCTGGGTGATGCCTGATGACAGGACAAGGGGCAATGGGTAGAAGCTGAGGCATAGGAAGTTTCATTTACACATGAGGAGGAGTTTTTGCCCTGTGACAGTAACAGAACACTGAAACAAGCTGCCCAGGGGGGTTGTGGAGTCCCCCTCTGTGGACATATTCCAAACTCACCTGGACGTGTTCCTGTGTGATCTGGCGTAGGCGATCCTGCTCTAGCAGGGGGGGTTGGACTTTGGAGGTCCCTTCCAGCCCCTGACAGTCTGTGATTCTATGATTTGCTGGGTTACTGATCTGACTGTGTAACAGAGAAGAAGGTTTTCACAACTTGTCACAGTTTGGGCCACGAGCTTACCCAGTTCTGGAGAACAGAATCAACTCTCACCCCTTTTGGGGAGTAAGAATGAGAACACTGTGCACCAGTTGGAAGTTTAGAGAGAAATGCTATTTGTAAGACCATATATCTATCTAAGGCAATCAGGCAGAATAAGTACAAAATCCACTAAGCCCAAACAGGCCTTCTAGAATCCTCCACTCCTTCCACGCTCAGTCAGCCTAAGGGCAGGCTGAAACCACCCCCTGTAGCTGGGCCTACAAGGCCTCAATGGCTCAACTCCCTGTCCGCCAGTTCCCCACCAACCAAGAGAAGAGCCCATGCTGCTCAGAGAAGGGGAAGCAAGAGAAGCAGGGAGGAGAAGGGGAAGAGATGCAGTCAGGCACTATCTTTTAAGCTGTGATACTGGAAGGGGAATAGAATAACACTATTACAGTCTCCCGGGACAAGCAGGTCCATCCCCGTGGGATGGGTCTCTGTCCATATGGTTTTGTTTAGGGGGGATCTGGGATCCCTCAAACTGCCACACAACTGAAGTTCATCAGTTCCCAGTTATGCATGCCCCTTGGGAACCAGAAAGAGTTGTACTTAAGCAGCTCTTTGTTGTCACTGTATTTATTAGTTTCCCTGGTGTTTTACAAGGTGCATATAGAGCTGATATTATATCAGCTTTCGTATTTCAGCTGTATATCAGCTATTGTGTATCAGCTTTTGATATTATATCATGCTTTTGTCATTTTCTGTTAGGGATATGATTTAGATACTTTGTTGTCAAGTAGTCTTTAATGACAACACTCATAATGGATTAAGAGAGTGATTTGCCATTGGAATGGGCTGCCCAGGGAGGTGGTGGAGGCACCGTCCCTGGAGGTGTTCAAGAAAAGCCTGGATGAGGCACTTAGTGCCATGGTCTAGTTGACTGGATAGGGCTGGGTGCTAGGTTGGACTGGATGATCTTGGAGGTCTCTTCCAACCTGGTTGATTCTATGATTCTATGAGTGACTAACCTTGGCTTGCTGGAATGTGATTAAATGAGCTATCTCTGATAACTCTCTACATGTTTTTCTAGAAAGCAGTTTCCACTTTGTTATATTACAGTAGCCAGTGCCTTATGAAATAAAAGAAAACATTTGTCCAGCAGGACATCATAAATTTCACGTCAGACTTTAAATTTCCTTCAATGAATTGTTTAAAGTGGAGCAGACCGATCTTCTTAAAACACACTGGCCTTTCCTGAGTTCATGAGAAGCTGCTTTGCCTCCTCCCTTCAAAAGCACATGAAATCCCCTCTGCAGAGGAAGCCTGGTGGTAAACGGAAGCAATATAGTTGTTGGCTCTGTTTCAAACCCGGGGGAAACCAATGCCATCTGAAAACCAGTATTAAAAATAATTAGTCAGGATCATTTTTGATAAGTTGATTGTGCGCCATAAAAGAGAGATTGTGGAAGCCACCATAGCCCCAGCAACTTGGACATAATCCAGTTTTTACAGTGAAGCAGGATTAAGTTAAATCACTTTTCCAAATAACCATAATTTGTTTGATTTGCTTTCATGAGGGCTTTCAGTTATGTCAGTAGTTGTCAGATGTAGACTGATGCTTGTGATGTCTCATGCCTTTCAACTCGAGAAAGACGAATAAACTTTGCTGCCCTCCAGTTAGAAGGAGCAACGGTCTTTTGAGAATGAATGAAATCCTTTAGCCCTCAGTCCTGAAATGTGATGCTTGGGTCAGCCTTCAGTGATGCAGGAAGTCTGTATGGTGGTGTTTTGTGCTGTGAACCTTCTTCATATTAAAGGCATACTGTGAGTGTCACTTCAATAAAGAACGATCAAGAACCTTTAGGTGTATGTATGTATACATCTCCTTTTGACATGTGAATACACAGAAGTTTATTTTACAGTGCTACAAAGTGAGCAGGATTTGATTCTTAGAATTACAAGCTAAATGTACTCGTTAAATTTTAGTCTTGTGATACCTTTCAGTGGATGGACATTTTCTCTGCATAAATTACTGTGGTCCAAGGATTTGCCTTGGTAAGGATGAATACTGTTGGCATGTCATGAAGTAGAATGTGACTACAATAACAACAACAAAACCAACAATAATAAAGCCACATAAAACCTCTTTTTTTTTTTTTTTTTTCTTAAAGGAAAATTAGCATCTCAACACCACCAACAAAACACAGCTCCCACATCAGGATAGACTAGAATCCAGAATAAAATTAACACAGCCTTCCAAATAAGAAACATTTTGTTTTGGGCAAATGCATGTTTTTGGCAGCAATATTCACAGAGAATAATTTTCAGTGAAGAAACATTTTGTAATGGATAAGAAATCTGGTCTTTTTGGCACTCTTGAAATCCAGCTAATCCCTCCTGATCCGAACAATGTATAGGTCATATGCTATAAAACTTCTGATTAAAAAAAGATCTTAAATGTGGCCAGTCTTACTCAATACCACACCATAACGAGTCTTTCCTTGTGGTCCTCCCACCCAAACTTTCTAATTGGAGAGAAGAAAAAAGAAAAAAAAAGAAAGAAGAAGAAAAAAAGAAAATATGAAGATAGTCCCAACAAATGTTCTTGCAGAGAAGTATTGGAGATTTCAAAAAGCTGTCATCAAATTTGTGTCTTGAGGCTCTGGAGATGTGGGGAGACCTAAGTAAAACTTTAAATGCGGATGTTGAGGGACTGTACATGGGTGACTGCAACACATTTGTTTTGCCTTTATTATTCTTGCACTGTAACTTGACTTTGGTTCAGGAAGAGGAAATCCATGGCCTTAATTGAAGCCAATCAGTGAAAGGTCATGGGGTAATACTTAACAGACAGGGATAGGGGAAAGGAAAAACAAGGAAAAGGTAAAGTCTCCACTTGCTTCAAAGACTCAGTAGGATCCCGGAGACAGAACACACCTGGAAGGAGAATGTGCTTGGACCCCAAATATACACATCAACTGTGAGTCATAAAATTAAATGGAGCTTGTTTTGATGATTTGCTTCCTGTTTCCCCAGTGATCTGTGCAGCAGTAACCTCAGTGGGGGGGAGATATGGGTGCCTACTGCAAATATTCAGATGCTATTACCCTGGTGTGGCTGCACCTATAGGAGACTCAGCATTTCCATTAAGGACCAGAGATGGGGTTCTGTGGTTTCAGGTAGCCCAAAGGTTGGATTTAAATGAAATATTGACAGACTCTATTACAGAGAGTGATTAGTTTGCTTCAGGTTTTCAGTAACCCTGAAGTCAGAAGGTGTTCTGTGACATCTAAGCTGTATTTCCTTGTGCATTTGAAGTTCATTGCTCCTTCCCTTAGCTACAGTGGACATGGAAAAAAAAAACATTATTCACTTTTTATTGATACTGTAAATCAAAGTTTGTCATGGCCATGATCTTTTCTGGTCTAAAGTAAACATGGTCATGGTATAGTTTAAACTAATCATGGCCTAAGTTTGCTTTCTGAGTAGTCCAGTACTAACTTCATCAAGCTCAGGGTTTATTTGAAAACATTCAAGTCAGTGAAGTGCTTGCTTATTTTATCAAGTATACATGTATTTATAGGCTGAAGTCAGTAAGCCAGATTCATCATCATCTCCTGGCCTGTTTACTGTATATTAAGCATTTCTAAATCTCTGGTTTTGTGATCTCAAGTGGGCTCCCAGAGCATCTGCTGATATACATGCGCCTTATTGGAAATGTTGCATCTGCCCAGACCAAGAGAACAGCAAACCAGTGAAATAGCTTGATCAGCCTCTGTTCAGAGATGAGAGAGCCACACTTTGCTTTGAGGCTTCAGTTACATGGGACTGCGCAGAGCAAACAAGGTAGGTGTTCTTCATGACACATAAAAGTTTAAAGCCATATTTTTGGGAACATGTTTTCTTGTTGCAAATACCTGAGATTCAAATCTTTAGACCTGAGAAGGCTTTTGTGTTCATGGTGTGAATGAAAAGATCTTACAAGAAATCTGGAGGATAAGTCTCTGTCTTGACTTAACCATGAACACTCAGTCATTAACAGTGTTGAGGACAGAATTATTGCCTTTTTGCAGATAGATTTACAGAGAAAGTCCTGGACAGGGACATGTCCTCATAAAAAACAACTCTTGCTTAAGTCTGTGTATAGAAGTATCTCTTCTAGAATAGAAAAATTTGAGAGATTCTGAGAGTCTATGAAATCTATTTCAAGTGGTTGCGAGAGATAAACAAAAGGAAATGTAGCATACCATGAATAACTCATTTAATTCTAAGTTAAAGGCCACAACACTGATAAGGTAAAGGCCTCATTTTTTACCCCACAACTGGAAAATAATTTAATGTTCAGCATTTCACCCTATGTATGCAGATTCTGTGTACACTGAACTGTACAGCAGGATTAAGAGTACAATGTGTGGATAGAACCAGGACATAACCCAGAAGGAGAAAAAAACTCAAAACCAAACACAGGAAAATTCTTTGATTTAGATACCCACATAAAATAATTTGGCTTCTCTAAATTCCAATTTGGAATTGGGATGCCAAAGAGAACCCTTCTTTGAGAGCAAGGCTCCTGAGAGTCCCCTTGAGTCTCCCAAATTTGAGTATTATGGGGAAGTAACAGTTAATTCCAAGCATAGAAAGGTACATCTAGAATTGTTATTGCTCCTCTAACTGCTGTTCTTGGTAATTTGTTGTGCCCTCTTTCTTGACAGAGAGAGTGATTTGGCATTGGAATGGGCTGCTCAGGGAGGTGGGGGAGTCCCTGCCCCTGGAGGTGTTGAAGAAAAGCCTGAATGAGGCACTTAGTGCCATGGTCTGGTTGACTGGCTAGGGCTGGGTGCTAGGTTGGACTGGATGATCTTGGAGGTCTCTTCCAACCTGGTTAATTCTATGATTCTATTCCTTAGACATCCCTTTAAGTTGTGCAGTGTGTAGATGGGTTCACAGGCCTTTATTAAAAGCATATAGAAGTGGAGAAACTAAAAAATAACTGAAAGACAAGGTAAGGACAACAGTAACCTCTAGGGATATGTTAAGTGCTGAGAGTGCTTACCACAGAAAATTGGTAAGGATGTTTGCTTTTCTTGCTTTGGCCAGGCCTTAATGTTGCCATTTTCAGTATTTATTAGAATAATACCACATGCTGACTGCTTACATTCTTTGAATTAATGTAATGAGATAGAGCTCTGAATCTTTTTGATAGTTGTGTGCCATAATTTCACTTGCTGCTGGCATTATTATGGGATGCTAAATTTTAAGGATAAATTGTGTAGTTATGCCTTCCCCATATACCCACAGAGTAAATCCCAGGAGGAGAAGCAGAGTAAACTTGTTGTTAAGAGTTGACTTCGCTCGCGTAATGTGGAGCATGTGTTGGAAATCACAGAGCAATGTTTTATCAAACCTGTCCAAACCAGAGCAAGTTGGGGGTAATGTGGAATGGGAGTAAGTAATCACCACCATGATTTACAGGCAAGACATGAAAGAACAGATTAGCTTCCATTGCCCTGAAGGCAGCAAAGACACCCTATTGATGGGCCCAAACTCCAAAGTTCTTGCACATCCTGTGGTTGTGGTTCCTGCATTGTGTCTCCTATAACTGGTCATTTTTTGGAGACTCCAGGGTGGCACGTTCTTAACATAGTTGAAGGTCACAGAAACAGTCACTGAATCAATAGAATCAAGAATCATAGAAACAATTCAATGATTCTATGATTCACTGATGAACAGATATCTAGGATCTCACAGTGGTTTGAGGATAGTTTTTTTCCTTGAACTCATTAACTTAGATGTCTACAGTAGTCTTCCAGGTCTGCACATGTGGCTTTTGAAACTTCCATTTTAATGCCCCACTTAGCAACATAAATCAGCTTAAAAGTCAAGAGAGAGCCACAGTAGTCTTCAGTGATTCATACTGTGTGACTGTCCTTCTGAAGATGCCTCTTTCCATAACTACAGATGGAGAGTAGGCATAAGCATAACACATGCCTAATGTTCATTACAAGAAATACGGCCTCAGTGAGACATGAGTAAGAACAGAAGTAGCCACAGAAGGTCCTCGCCTCTGTTACTGTGTTGGTGCACTCATGGCATTGATGCTCATTACCAAGCTCCCATGTTCTCACAAAGCTTGTCACATGTGTTTGAAATTTGTGACCTGTTTGTTATTTTAAAATTGATTTTGTCTTGGAAAACAATTTCCCCACATATTCTTGTACTTCCAGCAAAGTTCATTAGGGACACTGTTGGGGACTCAGCTCTTTGGAGCTGCAATTATGACCTCTCTGGGTGAGGCCAGAGTAACCAGCTGTCAGACATAAGTCCCTGGAAAATGTGTGTTTTTCTCATGAGGGATCATCTGGGAGATACATTACATATACCTGCCTCATCAAAGTTTGATGTGAAACAGCTCTTCTGGGCACATATTCCGATGAGGAGAACCATTGTCTGCAGCATATTGGCAAGATTCTTGTCTAATCTAGTCCTGAATACTTAGGGACATTTTCCTAACTGGTCTGGGAAGGATACTCAGCAGTCTGACACATTACTATATGACTTTTTTTCCCTGAGATTCAGTCTCATTTTTTGTTGGCTTAGATTTTACCCTCTTGTGCCTTGCACACACTTAAAGTGTGCCTTGCACACACTTAAGGAGCCTTGAGCAACATTTCATTTTTTTTCCTTTAAGCTTCACCTTTGTTAATGTTTCATATCATTATTAATAAAAAACCCCATGCAGATGTAATTTATGGGACACATACACAGCAGAGCCCTCTACACAGAGACCTGCCAGTTTCAGAGTAGAACCACAGGCCTTTGTTTCTGGATGATGACTTCATCAGATCAGGCTCATAGGGAGGCACAGTTAAAATAATAACTTAAACAACCAGAGTTAATGTATGATTCTTTCAAATCCCAACAGTTTTTAGAAGATATCTTACTACTGTCTTGGCTGCTTTATTCATTGCTGGCTATTTTCTCTCCATTTGCAGATGATCTGAGTATTTGAAGATCTCAGTTAAACAAAAAAGGGCTCAGTACAATTAATCAGTGCTGTTGGGCTGGTTTGCTGGAGTAGTCATTGCATTTCAGTTATGCTTAACTCCTTTCAGTAATGCTGTCCAAATGCATTCTAGATTTAGCTTTCTGTCTCCTTTATGGGATCTGTTACATTTCACAGACTATGCCAGATGAGGTAAATTCACATAGCACCATTAAGGTAAGTGCCATTGTGAAGGTGTAAGTCAGATGAAGGTTGGGCTTCTATTTTTTCCCTACTTGATGGGACATCTTCATGGTCTGTATGGAGAGGAGATCTCTCTTCCTGCTGCTCCACTGATGCTGAATAATAATAATTCTGTAAAAATTTGAACCTAAGAGAACATAGACTCTTCCCTCACCAGCTGCCATGTGCAAGGCACCATATGGAAAGAAAATAAAATGTGGAACACATCACGTAAGTTCTCAGCTGGTGAGGATATTCTGATAAACAAAGGGAGCAGAGGGAAATTCAGAAACAGAACTAGCCATCTGACCTCATAGAATCATAGAATCAAGCAGGTTGGAAGAGACCTCCAAGATCATCCAGTCCAACCTAGCACCCAGCCCTAGCCAGTCAACCAGACCATGGCACTAAGTGCCTCATCCAGGCTTTGCTTGAACGCCTCCAGGGACGGCAACTCCACCACCTCCCTGGGCAGCCCATTCCAATGCCAATCACTCTCTCTGGCAACAACTTCTTCCTAACATCCAGCCTAGACCTCCCCCCAGCACAGCTTATGATTGTGTCCCCTTGTTGTGTTGCTGGCTGCCTGGCAGAAGAGACCGACCACCACCTGGGTACAGACTTGCAACGAACGCTCTTGCCACATCACCCTGACCTGGCTGGTTTCAAGATATTTTATGGGAAGCCACCAGTATTCTTTTAGAGTGGAAAACCCCAGACATTCTTCTTAGCTTACATCTGTAGTCCTTCTGGATGAAAAGTAAACTCAAACTCCTGACCCAAGACATGTAGCATGACTATGTAGTCATCACTGCTTGAACAAGCATGTCAAGAGTTTCATGACACCGGGTTTCCTCAAAGGAAGGCGTCTATGGCTTGCACAACATCTGACAATGCTAACATAATCTGCTCTTTAATTTACATCATCTGTTGCCAGCCAGAGGCATCCAGAGACACGGCAGTGTAAAGTGCAGTTATTCTAAACTCTGCACACAAGATTTCATTCAGGAGGTATTGTAAGAGTCACTTTTCTTGCTGTGCATATGTGACATTATTCTTCTGGATGAAACTGAGTGTCAGTGTCATGTAATTTGACTGAACATCATATCTTATTCCCTGATAGGCATCTGAAAAGTGGCTTGAAACCAGTTTTCACAGAATGGGATAGATTGAGAATTGCTGTAATCCTGTTTACTTGGAGACAGGACAACTGTGAATCAACAACAGGGGCAGTGAATAGGACATACTTTATGAAACTAAACTCAGTGCTAAACTCAGTGTTTGTGAAGGTGTCTCTCTTCTGATTCTAGCTGGCTTGTGTGAAACACTTATGGAATGCAGAACACTCTTTTGAGTTGTCTTTCCTCCATTGGCTTGCTGATTTGCTTACATGTAATGCTGTGAATGTGATCTTCTACCACATTTAGGGAGTGGGACAGAACTGCTGCCTTATGGAGGCACTGACATTGCCTATCATGATGAGTTTCTGAAGGATTTTGTGTTGCCTTTATTATGACAGCCTGGGTTTTATCATCGGGTGAAATTAACAGTTTGAAAGCTATGGTCCCTAAGTGGTATGTTAGGGCTGAAAGGAGGCTCTATGAGACAAACTGCCTGATGGAAATGTGATGCTCATGAAGAAACAATCTCTAAGTAGAGACAGGGAGCCCTAACCTTCCAACCAACCTCCTGCCCAACACTGAACACTGATTACCAACATTACTGGAAATTATTTAATCTTTAATGGAGGCTAACTTTTTGATCCTGGGTCTCTTTTTTGATACACTATCTTTGAAATCATGAGCCTTGGATCTCTTGTGAGTGCTTCATTCTTCTCAGTTTGGAGTCACAGTTCCTGTTTTTCCAGGAAAGAGTAGATAAAGCATTTCTAGACTGAGAGTGTGTAGCTTATTTCTTCTTGAAAGTCTCCAGTGCTTACTGTAACAAAAGGCCATGGGAGTTGCGTAGTTTCAGCCTCTCAGAGAGCAGCTTTTGCACTGGAGTCTGCTTTTCAAATCCTGCCTTGACAGACCTTTCAAATAACTGATGGCCTTGCAATTGTCACTTCTAAAGAAAGCAGATAGAGTACATCTGAAGAGAGGAAGAAAAGTATTACCTAGGCTGGAGATCAAAGTACACTTCCACTGGGACCAAATCCAGTTAAAGCTATATTTACTTTAATAACCTCCAAGGAAGGGTACCTATCCATTTCAGTCTCACTATCATTTATGAAAGCCACCAAGGAGGAAATTACAGATTCTTAAAGTCAGCTGCAGGAATTTATCAAGCTCTTATTCAAATAATGGCTTGTTGATTACTGAAGCTTTCATTTCTAAAACAGAAAAGAAAATCTGCTCTTTGAAAGCCAAATGGAGGCACGTGAGATACAGAAGAGCACTCAGGGGTTCAGTACAGGTTTAGTAGGCTCTTTAAATGGGAAAAACCCCTCTACTTTCTTTACCTTGTTTCTCAGTGCACCTCTGACTGCGACATTGACTGTTCTAGGTGTTGCTGCCAGTGAAATGCTGTGTGCCTGACATACACGTAGTGTGTAACATACCTGCAGTATAGGAACTCTCTAGAGTAGAAATTATGCCTGTGCAGTAACTGAACCTGACTCTTTGGTGCTTCTGTAAACAAGTTATTCACCCCAAATACACTTCTAGGATAGATTTGCAGGCAATTATTGTGCAGCCTTAGTGTGGGTTTAAGGGTGTGCTCTGTGAAGAGCAAATGTTCTAATACTTCAGTTCCATTTTAGATGCAGGCTATGAGTGATATGTAGATGTTCTGTTCTAATCCTTGGCTCCAACAATGCCAATTAAGACAGTGAACTGAATATGTCCTCCATCCTAGGTTTATCATCACAACATGGCTCATAAACATATGGCTAAACTCTTCTTTTGAAATGATGTACATCAAAGTTGGCTACTGAGATGAATCCTCCACTGTGGCTATCTCTGTTGTGTCTCCATCTTCCCCTTTCCTTACTTTCTCTTTCCTTACTTTTTCTGACTTCCATTGTCACAGCAAATGCTGAAGTTGACACTTAGGACTCTCCTGATGACATCTGTTCACCTCTGAGAGGAGATCACAGGATCACAGGATATTAGGGATTGGAAGGGACCCAAGGAGACCATCAAATCCAACCCCCCTGCCAGAGCAGGACAATACTATCTAACACAGGGCACAGAGGAACACATACAGACAGACCTTGAAAGTCTCCATAGAATGAGACCCCACAACCTCTCTGGGAAGCCTACTCCAGTAAAGAAGTTCCCCCTTGTGTTGAGATGGAACCTCTTTTGCTGCAATTTACACACATTGCTCTTTGTCCTATCACAGGGAGCAAGTGAGTGGAGCCTGTCCCCCCTCTCTTGGCCAGCCTTCAGATTCTTGTAAACATTTATGAAGTCCCCTCTAAGCCTTCTCTTTTCCAGACTAAAAGTTCCAAGTCTTTCAGCCTCTCTTCATAAGCCATGCCCTCCAGTCCCCTAATCATCCTCGTAGCTCTCCACTGGACCCTGTCCAGCAGATCCCTGTCCCTTTTAAACTGGGGGACAGGGATCTGCTGGAGCTCATGCTGCCAGCATAAGATGGAGCAGACGCTTTCCATCTGAAGACATGGTGTAGAGGCTTCTGCAGCCACAGGTAGTCAGAGAATTGCATCCACCTGGCACTCAGGTGGTGGGGAGAAGCCTCTTCCTGGCAGAACCTAAGAACCTGTTTGAAGTACCAGCTTCTCTTCACTGCTGATGGTGGCAGTAGTAGCTGTCTGCTAAGTATTTGAACATCTAGCATAGGCAGTCAAATGTTTCACTGCAGTGGCAACAATCTGTCACAGATTCCTCCTTTTCTCAGCACTGTTGAGGCATGAAAGAAGGGAAAGCTCTGAAATAGAGCAGATTATGAAAAGATTTCTCAGGAATTGCACAAAGTGTGTGCCAAGGAAGTCAAAGAAATCTTGTTAAAGACTCAATGACCAAAACCAATCAAACCCAAACATTTGGTTAAATGAGACCTTTTAGGATTTTATCTTTTCTTTCCTAGTCATAGCTAAGGTAAGTATATAAACACATTTCCCACAGTAATTTCCTCCAGTTTGTGGTGTTAGTTAAAATCATACAGCTGTGTGCAGAAGAGAAATAGGGTAGAAAGTATTATGTATACATAGAGACAATGAGTGAAGTTACACACAAAGCATGTGTAGGAATAGACAAAAAATGTGTGTTCTTACACGTCTTAACTTTATTGTGTGGTCACAGTTGGAATGTGAACAAGAAAAGTCACTCTTTTATCAACAATTGGTGCTTCACTGCATTCTCACTCTCTAAGAAACAGTTGGCAAGAAGGAGATTCAGTGAGGAAGATCTGCTGTTTCTGCTACTGCAATTAATCACTCTCCTTATGGCTGGAGATCAGAGAGAATCCAGTAATTCTTAAGGATTCATCAACTATGAGAAGTGAAATATTTCCTATTTTTACTCTTCCCTGTCAAAAGGGAATTGTGAAGTGCCCCAATTAAAGTTCTATAAGTGTATGAATTTTCTTTCAAGCTGAGGAGTCTCAGATCTCATTAACAAAAATCCTCATTCTCAGGTCAGAAAGCGAGAATGAAACATACTCCACTTCAAGAGGAATTGTCTGTTGCTTCAGGTGCTAGATACAGACAAGAAAAATTAACACTTTCTCAGAAATTCATCTTCAGTCTGGACTTCTGAATTGTAAAAAGCAGCAACCAACAAGGTCTTGTTGCAAAATGGAAAAGGCTTTAGGCTGGAACTTGGGTGATTTGGCTCTTGGGCAAGTTGCTTCAGGACTTCATTTCTTACTCATTTTTCTCTGTCTTGTTCATGGAAGGATCTTTGCTGTGTGTTTGCCTGTGTTTGGAGTTTTGCTGGGGTTTACTATTTCCATAGCTATAGCTATAGCTGTACTCACCCATCTGATATATTGGTGCAAAAGTTAGTCCAAGTACTTGTTAGCTGCTTGCAGTTCATTGTTCCATTGTTTTTTTATTCATAGAGTCTGGTAACTGAATATCTATTTGAGATGCTGGCTTCGAGGTTTGGCACTTGGACTTCATACACAATCACAAGTTAAGATTTACTTTGGCTATTTTATCTGGGAAAAAGGCTTTTCCTTTCTTTCAATGTCTGGATCACAGAATAGCAATGATCAGGGTGGAGCCAAGAGTACATTATCTAGAAAACGTTTTCCATTTTCTTCCACATGAATTCCCAGTTTTCAACCACCACGATTTAGCCAGCTGTGTGGTTGTGGGGTGATTCAAGGAGACAGGTGGGACATTGAAGTCTGACACTCAGGTTATTGATAGAGCTTAATATGAACTCCACATTATTCAGCACATGCTTTGGGTCCAGTTTGTGGGAAAGCAAACTCCTCTTGTATTTGTCTTTTGGCAACACTGCCATCAGATAAAGAACATCCCAACCGCATACAGTTCCCAGTTTCCCTTAATGACTGGAGTAGAAGTGCAATAGACATGCTGGAAACAAGAGAATAGAATTTCCTGGGAACTAGCTAAGATGATAAAGAACAATATGACCAAAAATATTGCTTAGTTCTTTGAAAATACAAGTATTTGGCCATTATTTTTGCAAAACAAAGCACTAAATTGCTATTTTATTTGCATCCCTGCTGTGCTTCTATTGATCCCCACATCTCCATTAGCTAGCTCCCACCAGCTTTGGCATGGTGAATTTCAGCTGTTTAGTTTGAATGTTGCTTACAGCTCTGCTCATTCCCTCCTGGTTTGCTCACCACATCCCACTCTCTCCCTTCTACTTCCAGACACTGGCTTGTCCTTTTATTTTATTCTTTTTACTCCTTCCAATACTCAAAAAATTTCTTATCTTTCCCAAGCCTCCTTAGGCTTCTGCCAGCACAATACTAAGGGCCCACAGCCTTTACTGTTGGCAGTAGCACTGCTCACGGCAGTAGGATCTAGTAGGGCATGATGGTGCCTAAAATGATATCTTTATTTTCCTAGTTCTACTGTTACATTGCTGCCACAAAAGACATTTTGGACAAAAGTGGCAGGGTGATGACCCTGAGCTGCTGGTGCCTGCTCAAAATCTGAGAAGGAAAATATGTTGGGAAAAAAAATCTCTGTTTGGAAATGGGCTGGATGTGGGTGAACAGAAAAGTGGCCAGAAAAGGTAGTATGTATTTAAATACAATCCCAGGAATGAGGTTGGTGTCCACAATATTTTAAGTATTTTCCCTTACTCATATGACTAACTTGAAGCAGAGGTTTAAGTAGCATTTGAGATATCTACTTAGGAAAGAATATGTAGCAGGGGTTCATCCACTGGCACAGATTGTTCTGATGCTACCACTAACCACAGTGCAGCTTGTGGTGAGGAGAATCTTCTTGTTTCCCATGGATTAGTATCTGTCATGGCTCTGTAGTGCTCTGTGGTGTGTGGCAGGATGGTTTATGTGTGTGGTATGATGGTAGTGCTGGCTGTTCATTAGCTTCCCTCGCTTTCTTTGATTGTAAAGTACGATGCAATGTACTGAACTCCTCTAAGGCTGATTCAGCACCATTGACATTGATTCAGCACCAGTTCTACACTTCCCCAATGTGTTCACAGACAGTACAATTTTGTGTCACTGGGACATATATATTTCAGTTGCATTTTGAGCAACAAGTTAATGTGCTCAGACACATCTGTTACAAGCATAATCTCAAGAAAAATTACTTGGTTCTTTTATTTGGAGTACAGTGTATTTGAGTCACTTGCACAGATACTATGCAACTTTGATTGAAAGAAATGTTCAGGTCTCTTACCTGCAGCCTAAACCTGCTGTTAAAAAAAACAGAAAGTGTTCAGAAAACATTGCACAAGCCTCTGAGATTGAGAAAAATCTGACTAGTGGTGCACTTTGGAGCAGCCTGTCCTATTGCCACTGGGCTAGTTGGCCTGTTGTTCTGATGTATGGCTTAAGTTCTTAATTACAGAAGCTCCAGGTTAGGGAGGGAATGTTGGATCATTGCTGGAGAGGGTGACTGAGGGGGGTTCTCACATGGCCCAGCTTTGGCAAATATGCTGAGAGCGTAGACAATGTGTGCTTAGGTGAAGTACACAAATGTGGGAGGGTGGTTGCCCAGATATGCTAACACTAAAGAAGGTGAACATTAAACACCAAATGGATTAAACAGTAGCTGGGTAGTTACAAAGATTTTTTTTTTTTCTCCTTTAAAGAGAAGGAATAAGCTTGAAAAGAAATAAAGAACCTTCACTTGTGATGTGAGAAGACACCCCATAGTGGAAACCACTGCAGCAGTGATTGTGCTCTGGTTTGACACGACCATAGAGTCATCCTTCTGGTGTTGCCTTGCTGTCACAGCCAGGCACAGCACTCTGCTTTGTTCTCTATGTGGTTATGAGGCGGAAGCTGGGCTCCTTTAATAGCAGCAGCAGAACAACTACACATCATGTTTATGCAAATAATTTTGCAGTCAAAACTCCCAGATGGGTTTTTCTGGGAATGAGAGGTGGGAATGAGCACTTTTCCAGCAGTAGTCCTCACTTAGGACAGTTTTATGGTGGGATGAGCAGCCCTCTGAAAGTGTCAAAAACTTCTTGCTGGGAAATACAATTATTTTTTAAACTCACGGCAATGCAAAATCTCAGGTCCCTCTCTCTACTACTGCTTTCTATCAGATTGAGTCTTCACCCAGTGCATCCAGATAGCTGCAGGCTCACAGACTTTGCTCTCTGAAACATTATCACAAACAACCTCTCTCTGTGTGGTGTCTTTAAAAATAGTTTCCTATGCTATAAGAAGAGATGTGATTGCAGATGGAACCTCACAGCTTAAAACTGCTTCTCCTTACTCTTTACACGTACTGTAGCATATGAAGTAGCTTAATGTAGCTGAAAGTATAAGGGGGTTCTATATGCACAGAAATTTTCACCGTTACTATATTGTGCATTTAAATGAACTGTGGAAAAATGTTTTGGTATCTATTTTTCACATGTGTGCACAGATTTTCACACAATGGAGCTTAGTAGAGGAAAGTAATGCCACACACGATTTTAAAAGCTGAAAACCCTTGTATGTTGCAGCATGTTCTTGTATGTGTGCAGGGAAGTAAAATGGAAGAGTAAACTCCAGGAACCTTAAATCATAGAGAATATGGAGACCATATGGAACTGATTGCTGGCATATTACCCAGTAAAACAGAAAAAAATCCCACAAGTAATTTTTTTTAGACAAATTATTTAGCTATAAAATGATTGTTTCAAGAAACCATGTTTGAAGCAAACCAGCTTATACTAGGGATTTATTCAAACTCTTGCTCCCACCATAGATTTGTAGCTAGGAGATCTCATTTAGAAATGGGTTCTTTGTCCAGCTGAAGAACCACTGCAAAGAAAAGTGTTAAAAAAGCCACAGGAGTACACCCACAACTCATTTCCCAACTACAGTGTAGCTGTTCTAGAGTGCATTGATTTCTGAGCATTAATATATAAACCATTTTGTAGCTCAGTATGTGCCCTAAACACAGATATACCTGTACATTGGTTGCTTATGTTCATTATCTATTGATACTTGTTATATTTAACTTAACAAACAACAACAAATTTCATTGTCCCTGAAGTAACTTATCCCATGCAATCTAGAGGTGTGAGAAGCAATAACACACCTCCACTACATGAAAAGGAAAGGCAGTTGAGTGCCTTCAACATTGCATCACAGTGATGCATAGAGACATCATGTAACTGAGTTCTTGGATGTTGTTTCTATGCTGAAGTGAATGAGATGCTCAACAAAAGCACTCAGAGAAGCAGCAGGATGGGCTGTAGGGAAGAGGCAAACCTCCTATTTTTGGTCCATGTACTTACACTGTCCTTGGCTGTATCAGAATTCTTACTGCCATGTACAGAATTCACTTAATGTATTGCTTTTGCTGATATGCAAGTTGTCTAACAAGTATCAGGTCCAGTTAATGAGTATAGTCAAAGTGGCAGAAGTGGTCATAAAGGCAAAGAACTTTGGATGGCTGAACTTGTATTCATGAGAGATACATGAAGGAAGAAATGGCAACCTAAGAAAGCCAGAATGCCTCTTACAGCTTCCTTTCTGTGTTCTGGCAAAGCTTCAAGGGTGACAATAATGAATACCATAACCTGTGATCTCTGCTATATACTAGAACAATATAGTTGTGATGGAAAGAAATGGGGAACCAGTGAATCTCTCCCAGTTATTTGCTGAGCTGAGCCAATGGAGCTACATGCTGTGTCACTCTGAACCTCTGTCTCATGTGGGATAAAAGAGAATTAGGATTATGTGCTAGCTCTTGCTTTGACCCTGATATTGTTGTAATAACACTCTCATTATCAGTGGTTTTTTTTTTTTTTTGATGCAACTCATTAGGCAGCACTTCTCATGTTATGGTTGTAGTAGCAGCACTGGCATACAATAGCTCTATGGAAGTGAATATCTGTCATCTTGCTCAGCATAATCCTGAAGGGTGAAAATAGCAATGAGGATTTTATGGTGATACACTTTCATGTGATGCCTAGAAAGAGTGTTAGATATTTGCACATATCCTGCAAATACATTTGATTTGATAATGGATGTTACTCTAAGAATTCATACAACAGTATGACCTTTACTTCAGTGTTAAGTCAAGAAATGTTGCTATGTTATGCAACCAAGATGAGCCCAAACTGTTTGGTCTACACATGAATTGTAGAATGATAGGGGTTGAAAGGGACCTCCAGAGATCATTGAGTCCAACCACCCCGCAAAGCAGGACAACTTAGGGCAGGTCACACAGGAAAGTGTGCAGGTGAGTTTTGAAGACCTGTAGAGAATGCTCCCAAAGTTTTAGTAACTGGGACTCCTTGACTCAGTGTCAAGGAGAAACTAAGAAAGTTTAATTCTCTTCGCAGAGATTGCCAAAGACAATGGTGCTGCTACCTAAGATTTTGCTGTATATATACCTCTATAATTGCATTTTTTGAGAATTAAAAATAGTAGGTGCGAAGAGGCTGAAAACTGAAGCTGTTGTTGAAGCACACTGCTAAACGAAGTAGGCAGCCTTTTCCATGCATATCTCATTTTCTCTAAAGCCAGCTCTCAACTGGTGCATGCTTCTTGTGGCTTCAGACAAAAACTGCAGGGAGAAGTGAGCTTCTGTTACATGAAACTTGGCCAGATGACAAAGATAACATCCTTGCTGCCCTAGAGGTCCTTGTCAGACTGAGCCCTTGCCACCACAGTCTACAGAAGTTTTTCTCCACATGTTATTTGACAGGGAGATCACTGCAACACCTCCTGTAACACCTATCAATCTTGAAGAGAACCCAAGACAATGAACAAAAAGAGCTCCTACAATGACTGGAGCTAAGGGGCTAGTGTTTGGATGTATGAAGTTTTCTTATTTTTGGCTTGGAAATAATTCACTAGTAAGCCTGGTTATATGCAAGCTCCTTCAATGTCCACATTGTATGAGCAGTTTTGTTTGCAGGTATTCACACTGCAACCTGGGTCGTCAGCTATTTTGACTGCTCTTCCTGCTGCAGTATACAACCTGGCAGATTATTCTTCTTTGCTCCACAAGGGGTTTGTCAAGCAGTTGTTTCTGTGCAGCTAGGAGGAGCTGGAGAAACTTTAGGGATTCATCAAAAATATTGTTTGTTTCACTATCCAGACCTTGCAAATTATGGACAATTTTTTTCCATAGTTTGAATTAATAAATCAAAATGGTTATAGTTTCTCAGTCAGGAAATCCTGCTCTGCACAAAGGAGTGGTGTGGAGAAGGAGTAGAAATATCTTCAGTCATTTTTGGAGTAGAGGAGAGGCTTTGTAACCTATTCACAACCTCCATGCAATCAGAATACTTGTGGCTTTCTGTGGCCCATACACAGGGTGAAAGCAGAGCACATCCTTGCAGCTCACAGTGTAAGAATAGAAAGGAAGAGATGATATCACAGTATCACAGTATCACAGTATCACCAAGGTTGGAAGAGACCTCACAGATCATCAAGTCCAACCCTTTACCACAGTGCCCAAGGCTAGACCATGGCACCAAGTGCCACATCCAACCTTGCCTTGAACTGCCCCAGGGACGACGACTCCACCACCTCCCCAGGCAGCCCATTCCAGTGCCCAATGACTCTCTCAGTGAAGAACTTTCTCCTCACCTCGAGCCGAAATTTCCCCTGGCGCAGCCTGAGGCTGTGTCCTCTTGTTCTGGAGCTGGCCACCTGAGAGAAGAGAGCAACCTCCTCCTGGCCACAACCACCCCTCAGGTAGTTGTAGACAGCAATAAGGTCACCCCTGAGCCTCCTCTTCTCCAGGCTAAACAACCCCAGCTCCCTAAGCCTCTCCTCGTAGGGCTTGTGCTCAAGGCCTCTCACCAGCCTCGTCGCCCTTCTCTGGACACGCTCAAGCATCTCAGTGTCCTTCCTAAACTGGGGAGCCCAGAACTGAACGCAGTACTCGAGGTGTGGTCTGACCAGTGCAGAGTACAGGGGCAGAATGACCTCCCTGCTCCTGCTGACCACACCACTCCTGATACAAGCCAGGATGCCACTGGCTCTCTTGGCCACCTGGGCACACTGCTGGCTCATGTTCAGGCGGGTATCAATCAGTACCCCCAGATCCCTCTCTGTCTGGCTGCTCTCCAGCCACTCCGACCCCAGCCTGTATCTCTGCATGGGGTTGTTGTGGCCAAAGTGCAGCACCCTGCACTTTGAGCTATTGAACCCCATCCCATTGGCCTCTGCCCATCTGTGCAGGCGGTCAAGGTCCCGCTGCAGAGCCCTTCTGCCCTCCAGCTCAGTCACATCTGCCCCCAGCTTAGTGTCATCTGCAAACTTGCTGATGACTGACTCGATGCCCTCATCCAGATCATCTATGAAGATGTTAAAGAGGATGGGGCCCAGCACTGATCCCTGAGGGACACCACTAGTGACTGGCCGCCAGCTGGATGTGGCACCATTCACCACCACTCTCTGGGTCCGGCCCTCCAGCCAGTTCCTAACCCAGCACAGAGTGTTACCATCCAAGCCGCGGGCTGACAGCTTAGCCAGCAGTTTGCTGTGGGGGACAGTGTCAAAGGCCTTGCTGAAGTCCAGATAGACCACATCCACAGGCCTCCCCACATCCACCAAGCGGGTCACCTGATCATAGAAGGAGATCAGGTTAGAAAGGCAGGATCTGCCCTTCCTAAACCCATGCTGGCTGGACCTGAGATCTTTGCCATCCCTCAGGTGCGCAGTTATTGGCCCCAAGAGAACCTGCTCCATCAGTTTCCCTGGCACTGAGGTCAGGCTGACGGGTCTGTAGTTCCCAGGTTCCTCCATCCGACCCTTTTTGTGGATGGGGACCACGTTGGCCATTTTCCAGTCTCCTGGAACCTCTCCGGTGAGCCAGGACTGCTGGAAAATGATGGAGAGTGGCTTGGCCAGCTCAGCTGCCAGCTCTCTCAGCACCCTGGGATGGATCCCATCTGGTCCCATGGACTTGTGGGTGTCCAGATGGCTCAGCAGGTCCTGAACTAATTCCTCATGAATTTCCAGGGGAACACACTGCTCCCCGACCCCATCCCCCAGTTTAAGAGGCCATTTGCCTCCTCCTCCTCTCTCCTTACTGTTGAAAACTGAGGCAAAGAAGGCATTCAGGACCTCCAGACTATAATTACAAATCCAGACCACATTAAAGGGCAAATCTGTCCCTTTTGTAAGTACCTCAAAAGTTCCAGCACTTTCTGGCTGTCAACTCTTTAAAAATAATGCTTAAACCACCTTAAATAGGAGAGCCACTGCCACGGGGCACTACTTCTGCTCCCTAGAGGCATCAGTGACCTGGTTTGCTTTATGCTCACATGTAAAAATATTTCTGGAATTAGATATCTTTTATAATGATAACTGGAAAAACCTTTCTACTTCCCTTTTCACTGCAGAAAAACTTAACTTTTCACCTATTCAAAAGAGGAAGAAACCCAAAGGAACCTTTTTCCCTCCAAAATGATTGTTGTTTTATTATGGAAAACCTGAAACTTTTCATGGGAGACAGATATTTTCAGGAAAAAAAAGTCCATATCATTCAGTTTTCTGTGGGAAAAAACTGTATTGGCTTAGTTGCAGCCTGTTGACCAGTTGTAATCCCCTAGTCTGTTCTTATCCTGCCTCTGCACTGGAACCCAGGGTATATTTACTACTTTGTGTACCCAAAGAGATTAAAAGATTTATAAAGCTAGCAATAAGCATCTTAAATTCATTATGAACAGATTTACTATTAGATTCTTTGGAAGCTAGATCCACAAATTTATCTGTCCCAATGTACAGTGTAGCAGCAAATCACAGCAGCAAAATACTGCCCCTTAGAAATAGTTATGGCCCAGGGCTAACTTCAATATAGCTGTCATTAGAGTGTTTTCCTGCTGTGGTAACCTCCACCTAATTACATATTAAACATGGCCTATCCTTCTGACTTGCACCCTGCCCAAACCACCTTGAACATTTGTGTGAAATCTCCACAAAATCAGGGACATTGTGTAGCAGATAGGAGTCAGGTCACATATTTGACACGGCACAAGGCTTCTAGGAGGTATTGGTGATAATATATATAGAGAAGCTAACATTAACCATCCTGCTTGCCTGAAAAGAGACACCTGGAAAACTTTGTGGAAAGCTAACTTCCCCCTCTGTCCCCCCTCATTTTTTTTTTTTCCTGGAAAGAACAGCACCATGACAAGAGCCCTGATGCAAAATTTCACTTTTCACTTTGCTCTGAGTTAATAAAATGAAAAAAACAAAAACCAAACCCAAGTCTTCCATTATCACCACTGTCAGATGATTGCTCTCAAATAAAAAGCTCAGTGGAAGGATGGGGATAGAAATGACAGAATAAGTGATACATCACAGGAAACTGAGCAAAATCCAAGACAGTCTTGGCTTCAGAGCAATTTTCATCACTGATGGTCAGAGACGAGAGTCCTTTCCATTGCTCTCCTTCCAGGGTTCTCTCTGCCAGTGCAGCTCCACTCTGCACTGCCTCTCCAAAGGCATTACTCAGAGTCATCACAAGACCAAACCAGCTCAGAAGCAGCAGTGGGTTCCATAATGGAGGTTAGGGTTAGGGTTAGGGTCAGGGTAGGGTTAGGGATTAGGGTTAGAGTTAGAGTTAGGGTTAGGTTAGGGGTTAATCTTAGGTTTAGGGTTTTAGGCTTAGGTTTGGGTTAGGGTTAGGGTTAGGGTTAGGTGAGCAGAATTAGTGCCTTTTCCAAAGCGCCTTTGTATGGGTCCGCAATGGAGCTAGGCTCAAAATGTGTTTCTGATTCAAAGGAAAGGAGCTAGGTGAAAGTTGCTTTTGCCAATGTGTGAGGCTGCTGTAAATCTGCAGGATGGTGCATGTGATTCCAGGCTAGGCCATACCTGGCTGGCTCTGTAAGCAGAACGAGTGCCTTTTCTAAACCGCTTTTGTATGGAGTAATGGAGTAATGAACATCAATACTAAAAGAGCTGGAATCTGTGTGTTCCCTGACCTGTGTGAATATCCTGGCAAAGTACAAAGACACAGGACAAGTTTCAGGGTTTACTCAGTCAAGACTGATATCCATATCAGGAGGCTTCATGAATAGTTGAAGGCTGTTTTGCAGACAACTCGTGTTTTCAGCTGCTTGCTGGTCAATTCCTTGCTTAGTGAGACAGTACAGTGCACTAAAATGGTGATGATTTACATCGAGAAGGAATCTGATTTGATGCATCTTCCTTGTTCAATGGATGAGGCAGGTGGGCGAATGGCACTTTATAAGGCTGTTGAAAGCTCAGTTAAAAGCGTATGGTTCGTGTAGGCATCAGATCTCCCCAGCTGAGACGGCTTTGCCTCTGGCAGTAATTGGAAGGGAGACATAGAGGAAACGATATGTGCTTCCAGACATGATATGGCTGTGAAGCAGTAATTGACCCAAGGTGCATTCAGCACTGCCTGCAAGGCGCTGCTCAGAGTAATTCGGAATTAAAAGGTGTGATCAAAGTAGTTGCAGCTCAGGTTAGATAAAAAGGAAATAACTGCTAAGAACTTTCTGACAATGCAACAATTATGTTTTTGCACAGGATTTGAATGGAGAAATAGTGTCCAAGAAAGAATTGCACCATAGTGCTTACATAATTTGTCACTTAAAGGGAACTCCAATGTCTCGCTGAGTAGGATACAAACTCAACTCCGTATTTTCAGCGACAGTTTGGCTGCAACCTTGGTAGGGCTTTAATTTCTTTCTATTTTGGCAAAATAAATCAATGAGGTTCTGCTCTGTGGCACAGCACTGGACTGCAAATTTGAGGGAGCCATTTAGAAGGCCTGCATTAATATGCTTGGCTTCAGCAATATTTATATGAAACAAAAAATGGCAAAAGAGATTAAAGGAGTTAAATGGCTGCCTTGTAATGAACTCGAGTGGTACCTGGTGTCAGTGGTCCTTAGGTTGTTTTCATAACCTCAGTGTCAGCACTTCATTAAGGATGAAATTCAGGAGTCTACTTTGCTGCCTGGGCAGCACTTGAAAATAAGTGTAGGGCCAGTTCTGACAAGATAAATGGAAATAATGTTATTACATGGAGAAGTATTATAATGCAGAAAAACGACAAGAGAAGCACAGCTTAATATTGTGAAGCATCTTAAATGCAAATGAAAAAGAAATTAAAAGCAGAGTACTTAAAAATATAAGAAGAAAGACTTCCCTTACAAAGAAAAGCTATCAAAAAATGAGTCATCTAGGGATCAGGAAGGAGTTTGGGAAACAGATGTTCCTACATTTAGTACAGATGTTTTATGATAACAGAGATTTTATAGCAGTTGCAACAAGAACCTACTCTAATTGAAAAATGTTGTGGTATTTCACAAGAGTAAAGAGGAGAAAAAAAACCTGACCAAATTTTGAATGATGTATGAAGAAAGGTTTTCACACTGTTGTATTGTAGTGATTTTTATCTCTGAAAGGGCACGGATTAGTAAAAGTCTTGTTCAGTGGAAATACAGAGTAAGCACTCTGGTGAGTTAGGCTCTGAGAGAAGGCTTTCAAAGGCTTAAGGGAGAGGTGAAAAAATTAGACTGAGACTAAATAAGGTACTGATAGCAATCATCCAGTATGTTGCTGAAAGATTAAATGAAATGTGCTTGACACCTGTGAAATAACGTTAATGAGAATGAAGGTAAGGAAGCAGTGCTGCTCTGAGAGAGGCAGGCTGCATCACGTCTGTCCTAGACATTTGAAGTCGGTGGAAAGACTGCAGGCTTTGAATCTTCTTAAAAGGACTTCTTTGTAGGACAGGGACCTTGGTAAAGGTGCCAGCATAGGTGTTAGGTACTGCTAAAGGTCTTGATGACTTGTGAGAAGACACATTCTTGGAAACTGAAATTCCCCATTCCATTACCAAACTACTATTCAGCTATCGTTAAGTATCTTTGTTTTGCTTCTATTGATCCACAAATGGGTTTGGAAACTAACATCATTTAATGCACTATGGTTATTGCTAATAACTGTTAATGACCTCATAATTCAAGCATAATATGAATATTTTTACTGAAGAATTATTTAGACTGTGGAAATGTTTCCCTCAGCACAAGGTTAATGAAAGACAAAGCCATTTCATGGATCAGGAACAAGCTGGGGAAGGTTTATGTGTTTAACTGAGGAAGAAGAGTACTTGTAAAAAAATAAACTAAGTTTGCTCTGAATGGGACATGTTTTAAAGTAATAAATCCAAGGTATGTATCTATCAAGGGGACTGCATAGCAAGGTAGAGTAATAAACAATTTTTGACAGAGGTCAGAAAGGTTACCAGCAGTTTATGGGACTTAAGAATTTGGATAACAGGGTTTAATTTTTACAGGATAAACTAGATATTAGCTGAGAAGAGGTAAATATGTGCACAGGACTGCAAGGTAATGGAAAACCAACAAGATCAGAAAAAAATATTATGTTGGAAAACAAGTAGGGAACCCAGAGTGTGGAAAAAAACTGTAGAGGTATGACAGACCATAAAGTAAAGATGAAGCCAGTAGATTGTAGCAGAAAGAAGTAAATCTAAGGTTATGTCAATGACTGAATTAAAAAGAAATATTATATTAGTCCTAATGGCCAGTGGCAGAAAGCTTGTATTGTGCTATTCTAGCTGAAAAACCTTTGGAAGCTAGCAGGTATAACATCTGTCCTTAATTCAGGACAAATGTAAGAAACAACACACTTTTAAGGGAATTAGATAGATGCAATGATGGGAAACATCATCCAAAACTG